>NC_056054.1:192061908-192686908 GCF_016772045.2 Ovis aries | reverse complement strand
ACATTGCCACTCTGATCATCGGGGTATTTTAGGATTCTTGCAGGGGCTCCCTCATGCCCTCAAGGTAAAATCTCAATTCCTTACCAGGACTTTATCTCCATCTCTATTACTCCCTTCCACTCCCTGAGCAGAATACTCCTGAACTCCTGTGCCCTCACACCTCTGGGCTTCTGCCTGGGCATCCTTCTGTCTAGGATGGCATTCTTCTCTCTCCTGACCTGACCCCTCTCTCCTGATGCCTTCAGTCCAGGCACCCTCCCTCTCAGGAATCCTTCCTGCCCCGGCCCCCAGCCCCTCACAGCAGCCTCTGTACATTGTCAGAGCACTCATCACCAGCTACTCTGGGAGCTCCTGAAAGGTAGGAATTGTGTCTTGTCTAACTTGTCCTAGAGCCTGGCAGTGTATCTACCTCAGAGGAGGTGCTCATTAAATATTTGCTGCCAAATAAAATGTTGGAGAACCGGAGGATGACACGGTAACTTCCTCCCAAGATTTCTGTCCCTTCTACATCAATTTTTTGTGTTGGTGAAACTTTAACACCAGTTTAGGCCAATAAAAGCAGTTCCCTTAACTTTTTTCCTCTGAGAACATTAGTATATTTCATTAAGCTATTATTAGTATTCATCAATAATTAATCAATATTAGCCATTATTAGTATTAATTCATTTAGCCATCCACTAATCAGTCACTTCATTGAGCAAATATGCAAAACCTCCTCTATGCCAGCCCCCGTGTTAGTATTAGGGATACAAAGCTAAGTGAGGTGGAGCGTAGCCTCTGTAGCCTCTGTCCTCAAGGAGTTAACAGTCCAGTGGTGAAGACAGATGTGCAGACATATCATGACAATAGCTCTGAGTCACGTGGATCTTAGTCTCCCCACCAGGGATTGAACCTACATCCTTGGCATTGCAAGGCAGATTCTTAACCTATGGACCACCAGGAAAGTCCCAGAAGTCTAAATAGCAAGATCCATCTTGCTCTGAACTTTCCTGAATTAAAACTTAAAGCAGACACAGAAGTTTACTTTCTGGGCCTAGAAAAAAACATGATAAAAATGGTACCCACACCAACTCTCTTGCCATGTATCCTGGGATTCTCATTTTGCCTAGGGATCCTATTTATTGCAGAGCCTTGTTTGTGAACACAAGGCCAGTAGATGGAAGAGACCTTTTCTATAGTGCTGACTGAGAAAGGCATGCCCTGGGCAAGGAAGGGTTAACCTGGGAGTCAGGGCCTAGTGGTGGAAAGGTTCAGAGCAGGGCTTAGGGCCACCTTTACATTCTGGTTCTACCTTTTTTTTTTTAATTTAAAAAAAAAATTTTTTTAATTTTAATTTTTATTATTATTTTTTTAATCTTTAATTCTTACATGCGTTCCCAAACATGAACCCCCTCCCACCCCCCTCCCCACAACATCTCTCTGGGTTATCCCCATGCACCAGCCCCAAGCATGCTGCACCCTGCGTCAGACATAGACTAGCGATTCAATTCTTACATGATAGTATACATGTTAGAATGCCATTCTCCCAAATCATCCCACCCTCTCCCTCTCCCTCTGAGTCCAAAAGTCCATTACACACATCTGTGTCTTTTTTCCTGTCTTGCATACAGGGTCGTCATTGCCATTTTCCTAAATTCCATATATATGTGTTAGTATACTGTATTGGTGTTTTTCTTTCTGGCTTACTTCACTCTGTATAATCGGCTCCAGTTTCATCCATCTCATCAGAACTGATTCAAATGAATTCTTTTTAACGGCTGAGTAATACTCCATTGTGTATATGTACCACAGCTTTCTTATCCATTCATCTGCTGATGGACATCTAGGTTGTTTCCATGTCCTGGCTATTATAAACAGTGCTGCGATGAACATTGGGGTACATGTGTCTCTTTCAATTCTGGTTTCCTCGGTGTGTATGCCCAGCAGTGGGATTGCTGGGTCATAAGGTAGTTCTATTTGCAGTTTTTTAAGGAATCTCCACACTGTTCTCCATAGTGGCTGTACTAGTTTGCATTCCCACCAACAGTGTAGGAGGGTTCCCTTTTCTCCACACCCTCTCCAGCATTTATTGCTTGCAGATTTTTGGATTGCAGACATTCTGACTGGTGTGAAGTGGTACCTCATTGTGGTTTTGATTTGCATTTCTCTGATAATGAGTGATGTTGAGCATCTTTTCATGTGTTTGTTAGCCATCTGTATGTCTTCTTTGGAGAAATGTCTGTTTAGTTCTTTGGCCCATTTTTTGATTGGGTCGTTTATTTTTCTGGAATTGAGCTGCATAAGTTGCTTGTATATTTTTGAGATTAGTTGTTTGTCAGTTGCTTCATTTGCTATTATTTTCTCCCATTCAGAAGGCTGTCTTTTCACCTTGCTTATATTTTCCTTTGTTGTGTAGAAGCTTTTAATTTTAATTAGATCCCATTTGTTTATTTTTGCTTTTATTTCCAGAATTCTGGGAGGTGGATCATAGAGGATCCTGCTGTGATTTATGTCTGAGAGTATTTTGCCTATGTTCTCCTCTAGGAGTTTTATAGTTTCTGGTCTTACATTTAGATCTTTAATCCATTTTGAGTTTATTTTTGTGTGTGGTGTTAGAAAGTGATCTAGTTTCATTCTTTTACAAGTGGTTGACCAGTTTTCCCAGCACCACTTGTTAAAGAGATTGTCTTTACTTGGTTCTACCTTTTGATCCTGAGAGGCAGGGCTTCTCTCACACTTCCCAGCTCAGCTCTTCTTTGCATCCCTGGATCTTAATCTCTGTGTTCCTCCCTTTGGACTGGTAACCTGAACTTGTTCTCCAATCACTTGTGAGATGTAGAGTTAGGGACTTCAGAGACAGCAACTGGGGTTTGGAATAACCACCATGGGGAAGGGGACCCAAGACCAACTGATAAGCCTCATTATTCTTCTGTTTCTCTCAGGATCTCCAGTTTTTCTGGGACTGACCGGTCATGCAGGGTAGATTTCACAAGGGGAGCTCACACTTCACCCATTCCCCATCAACAGAGAGGGCTTGCCAGACGAGTGGGCCAAAGTGAGTCCATTTCCCAGTGGGACATCTTCTCTCTGTTCGGGGCCCTCTTGGAGGTGGGCGAGATCTAAGGCAACACCCCACATTGGGTGTGTTTCCTCTATCTTTCATACCAGTCCTGATCAAAGTGGAGCAGTGGCTGTTTTGCCTGTTGCATTTCAGTTAAGGTGATGACTTTGATTGGAATCACAGGTGGGAAAGTTCAAGGTTTAGACAACGGAAAGCATCCTCTGAGCAAAGATTCCTTCTGCCTGGGAATGCGTGAATCTTTATCCAGGTGCCAACCTTTTCATCCCGCTGAAGATAGGAGGTGGCTGTCATTTCATTTGCAGGTAAGAGCAGAGAGCAGTGTGTAGCAGGCCCTTTGGTTTTCCAGTGACTCAGCCTGTGACCTTTTAGGAGAGATCTCAGAGAAAGTGGAGGTGGAGAACAGGAGCTTGCTTTTCCAGGGCTCAAGGGATGGTTGCTGCTGCCGCTTGTTTTAAAAAGCAGGTGCAGAGAGTTGAATTAATCTGACTCTTGTTTCATGGAGCTGTGGAGCCAGCCTAGATTGCTGGTCCTGGGAAGACCCGTTTCTAGAATTCACTTTCTTGTTCCTTTTACTCCCCATCCCACAATCCCATTCCCCTCAGTCACCCGTGGTGATTCTTATGTATTTAGTATGTATCCTTTTGTTTGCTTTCATACAAACAGTATTTGCTTGCAGTATTTAGGTTTTTTTTTTTTTGGTGTATAGCAAAGCGATTCAGTTACACACACATACACAGATACACACACATATTCTTTTTCAGATTCTCTTCCATTATAGTTTATTACAAGATATTGAGTATAGTTCCCTGTGTTTGCAATATTTTTAATTTATGTTAATATTCCTTCATTATATCTCTTTTCTTTGTTCCTCCCCTGCCCCATTCTTTTCATTGTTCTCAAGATCCATCCGTGTTTCTGTGAGTATATCTGATCATTTGCTATAATCTTATTGTATAGAATTCCCAGGTATGTACTCACTGTATTCGATTTCTCAACTCAGTGGTGAAAACTCAGGTAGCCCCCAGCTCCCACCAAAAATAACTGTGCAGAAAACATTTGCACACAAGTTTCCTTAACTCGGGGAGGAATTGCTGGTATGCAACATTGAATTTGACTCATAATGCCAGAATATTCCCGAGAATGTTTGCTGATGCATTTTTCTGATGTTCATCTTCTCACCAGCAGTCCATAAGAGCTGTCATGCCCCGTATCTCTGCCAATACTTGGCATTACACTTCCTTCTAAATTTTGCTAAGGAATGCAGTGATAGCTCTTTGATGTTTTAATTTGCATTTTTCATATTACTAATGTTTTCAAGTCTTCCTTGATATCTGCCATTGTGGATATATAGTGTACTGTTAAGACTCCTGTCCTAAGACCAAGGCCCTTGTTAACCCAGCTGCCAAAAGTGCTGGCTGCTGATGGCTCACAGATGAACCCTCCTCAGCGATTATCATCAGCCAGAGAAAGCTGCTTCACCTTGGGCTGTGAACTCTCCTCGAGGATAGCATCCATTCAATGATTAGTCATTGAAGAGAGATAAAGCCTGGTCCCTTTGCTAAGTTCAAGACCTCTCTGAAGAGAGACCCTAGTTTCCACATTCCCCCATGGGGTCAGTCTAATCTGAACTTCAACACAGTTCATATTCTGGGTTCCACCCATAGCTGTTTATTTCATTCCCTCACCACTTCCAAACAAACCTGCTCAAAACTCTCCATCTCAGATTCTGCTTCCAGGAAGACTGACCTACACCAACTTGCTAATTCTTTTGAGTTTCATCTTCTGTACAATGTCTATTTATATCCTTTCCCCATTTTCTATTACAGTCATAAATGTTCAAGATCTTTGCATGTTCTTTGTATCAATTCCCCATTGGTTTTAGATGTTACACATCTCTTCTCTTTTTTTTAATCAGTGTTTTAACTTTGTTCATGGAATCTTTTGCTGATTAGAAATCTTTAATTGTGATATAATCAAATTCATAAAATTTCGCCTATGGCTATGCTTTTGAAATTTCATCTTAAAAGAGCTCTTCTGAATCACAAAGATATTTTCCTGCACTTAATCTTACTAATTTTTTCCTGCTACTTTTCTTTAGCTTTTTACATGTATGTCTTTATACCACCCAGAGCCCTCTTTTGTATGTGGCATTAAGTAGAGACTCAGATTTATTTTTCTCCATATAGTAAGCCACTTCCCCAAATGGCATTTACTAAACAATCTATCCTTTCCCCAATTTGTGGTAGCACCCTATTATCATCCTATATTAAATTCTGACATATATATGAGTCTGTGTCTGAGCTCTCTATTCTGTTTTGTTGGCCTATTTGTACATTTTAAATTACTGTTTATATCATGATGGCTTTACAACGTGTCTTGATGTCAGAGAAGGTAAGAGCACTCTTCACTCTCCTTTTTAAAAGTTGGCTTAGCTGTGATTCTGAGACTAATTGGAGTGTTAACATATACCTGCATAATTTTGAATAAGTTTAGCTTAAGTGTTTTGGGCTTTATATGTTGTTTAGATTAGATTAGATTGTTTAGATTAGAAGCCTTAGTTCATCCGGCAGCAATGGGTCTGCTAGCCAGCAGGCTGGAATGAGGATTTGCATCATCAGTGGTGCACATACAGAAGCACAGGGGAGAAATGTTAGGAAGAAGTCAAGCCAAGAGATGCTATCTGGACTGCATTGGGTGCTAGAAAGCCCTGACAATTCTCTGCAAAGTGGAATCCAATCTGATCCAAGAGAAACATTCAAAGGCTCCGCAATCTTAATGAGCCTGGGAACTTAATCAGAGGCAGTAATGAATGATATTAACAATACTATCCTGCCAGAGAGAGCCCTCTCTGGATGCTGGGTTGCTTGGCCTGTGCTCCTGAGCATTGCAAGAGTCTGTCAAAAAGGTTCGTTCATTGCTGCCTTGTTTCTCTGCTGCTCCTGCAGCTCTTCAAACCCACTGTTACCCAAAGCTCAGCTTTGAGGCACGTACCGTTTTTGTTTTGTGATAATGAGGAGACTGGAGCAGGCTGTAGTTAGTCACCCATGGTGTGAAGATGACATGTGCTCCAGCGCTGGAAGTGCTTACAGGTTCAGACACGTCAGGGTGATGGGGGATGAGATGACTCACCACTGAAGCCTTGAAAACCGAGTTCAAGGAGAGCGCCAAGGCTTTCCAAATGTACACGTGCTCTTGCACGGAGCTGAGGGTATGCTGTGAGCTTCTCTTTTCTCCTTGCCGAGAACTTTAAGGCCGAGAGTATCGCCTCTTTTGGGTCCAGTGTGTCCACCTGCTTCCCGTGGACCAAATTCTGCTGGGTGTCTGCATCCTTCCTTTCTCCCTCATGCTGTTTTCATCATCTGCTGCTGTATGAAGCTCATGCCCCCTCCTGTTTGTCAAGCTCTTACTTCTAAGTTCAGAGTCTTTAAGAACTTTTAAAAAAATTTATTTATTTTAGTTGGAGGCTGATTACTTTACAGTATTATAGTGGTTTTTGTCATACATTGATATGAATCAGCCACAGGTGTACATGTGCTCCCCATCCTGAACCCCCCTCCCACCTGCCTCTCCATCCCATCCCTTTGGGTCATCCCAGTGCTCTGGCCCTGAGCACCCGGTCTCATGCATCGAACCTGGACTGGCGATCTCTTTCACATATGATAATATCCTTTTTTCAATGCTATTCTTTCAAATCATCCCACCCTCACCCTCTCCCACAGAGTCCAAAAGACTGTTCTATACATCTGTGCCTCTTTCGCTGTCTCACATACAGGGTTATCATTACCATCTTTCTAAATTCCATATATATGCATTAGTATACTGTATTGGTGTTTTTCTTTCTGACTTACTTCACTCTGTATAATAGGCTCCAGTTTCATCCACCTCATTAGAACTGATTCAAATGTTTTCTTTTTAATGGCTGAGTAATACTCCATTGTGTATATGTACCACAGCTTTCTTATCTATTCATCTACTGATGGACATCTAGGTTGCTTCCATGTCCTGGGTATTATAAACAGTGCTGCGATAAACATTGGGGTACACGTGTCTCTTTCAATTCTGGTTTCCTCGGTGTGTATGCCCAGTAGCGGAATTGCTGGGTCGTATGGCAGTTCTATTTGCAGTTTTTAAAGGAATCTCCACACTGTTCTCCATAGTGGCTGTACTAGTTTGCATTCCCACCAACAGTGTAGGAGGGTTCCCTTTTCTCCACACCCTCTCCAGCATTTATTGCTTGTAGACATTTGGATAGCAGCCATTCTGACTGGTGTGAAATGGTACCTCACTGTGGTTTTGTGTTGCGTTTCTCTGAAAATGAGTGATGTTGAGCATCTTTTCATGTGTTTGTTAGCCATCTGTATGTCTTCTTTGGAGAAATGTCTATTTAGTTCTTTGGCCCATTTTTTGATTGGGTTGGAGAACAGGCATTTTCAACTGATCTGTATGGATTGTGTTTTTTCCCCTGAGGGGCTCTACAAAATCCTGGTTTGGGGCTACACGTTTAGCTCAAGCGTGGCCTGCAAGTCTGATTACTTGGCCCCATGGCTCTCTCTACCTAACCTGAGTGTGTCTACCTCTCCTGGACACATGCTAGATCCTGTACTGTGACAGGGGGTGGCCTACATCATCTGCTCCCTTTGGATAAGGGTCAAATCCTGATTGGGGCCCAAGAAGGCCTAGAAAGTGCCTTCATTTGACCCGTGTGGCTTTGCTGCACCCCAGAAGGCTGGATTTTCATGGCCTTTCTGTTTGTTCCTCTATACCTAGGGAACAGGAATGTGTAGGGCCACTCTGGGGAGAAGGCCTTAACCTCTCCTCTTCATTCCCTTCTCTTTCTTTTGCTCTGGGTATATGATGGGAGCTCAAGGAGGCTCATTAACTAGCCTCCTATTTCCTTTAGGTCTTCTTTAAACGTAATGACCAGTACTTGGAGCCCCTATTAGCTGCTTCAGAGACCAACTGCTGTATTTTAAACAAAGACAACTTGGCTGAAGGCCTTTTAATGTACTTTTGGGGTCCTTGCAATGAGGGATATCAGAGGACTTTATCCAGTGTTAGCCTGCCTGGAGTGCTCGGAGCTAGGAAAGGGACTGGGAATCGCCTTTTTTTTTTTTTTTTTTTTCAGAATCAGTGAGGAAAGGGAGGAGATTGTGCCACCTTTTAAGATTCTCAGTACAGTTGTCTAGGAAGCATCTATTGACCCAACTCATCAGCTCAGTTCAGTCACTCAGTTGTGTCCGACTCTTTGCGACCCTATGAACTGCAGCACGCCAGACCTCCCTGTCCATCACCAACTCCCGGAGTTCACTCAAACTCATGTCCATCGAGTCAGTGATGCCATCCAGCCATCTCATCCTCTGTCATCCCCTTCTCCTCCTGCTCCCAATCCCTCCCAGCATCAGAGTCTTTTCCAATGAGTCAACTCTTCACATGAGGTGGCCAAAGTACTGGAGTTTCAGCTTTAGCATCAGTCCTTCCAATGAACACCCAGGACTGATCTCCTTCAGAATGGACTGGTTGGATCTCCTTGCAGTCCAAGGGACTCTCAAGAGTCTTCTCCAACACCACAGTTCAAAAGCATCAATTCTTTGGTGCTCACCTTTCTTCACCGTCCAACTCTCACATCCATACATGACCATAGGAGAAACCATAGCCTTGACTAGACGGACCTTTATTGGCAAAGTAATGTCTCTGCTTTTCAATATGCTATGTAGGTTGGTCATAACTTACCTTCCAAGGAGTAAGCGTCTTTTAATTTCATGGCTGCAGTCACCATCTACAGTGATTTTGGAGCCCAAAAAAATAAAGTCTGACACTGTTTCCACTGTTTCCCCATCTGTTTCCCATGAAGTGATGGGACCAGATGCCATGATCTTCGTTTTCTGAATGTTGAGCTTTAAGCCAACTTTTTCACTCTCCTTTTCACTTTCATCAAGAGGCGTTTTAGCTCCTCTTCACTTTCTGCCATAAGGGTGGTGTCATCTGCATATCTGAGGTTATTGATATTTCTCCCACCAATCTTGATTCCTGCTTGTGTTTCTTCCAGCCCAGCATTTCTCATGATGTACTCTGCATAGAAGTTAAATAAGCAGGGTGACAATATATAGCCTTGATGTACTCCTTTTCCTATTTGGAACCAGTCTGTTATTCCACATCCAGTTCTAACTGTTGCTTCCTGACCTGCATACAGGTTTCTCAGAAGGCAGGTCAGGTGGTCTGGTATTCCCATCTCTTTCAGAATTTTCCACAGTTTATTGTGATCCACACAGTCAAAGGCTTTGGCATAGTCAATAAAGCAGAAATAGATGTTTTTTCTGGAACTCTCTTGCTTTTTCCATGATCCAGTGGATGTTGGCAATTTGATCTCTGGTTCCTCTGCCTTTTCTAAAACCAGCTTGAACATCTGGAAGTTCACGGTTCACGTATTGCTGAAGCCTGGCTTGGAGAATTTTGGGCATTACTTTACTAGCGTGTGAGATGAGTGCAATTGTGTGGTAGTTTGAGCATTCTTTGGTATTGCCTTTCTTTGGGATCAGAATGAAAACTGACCTTTTCCAGTCCTGTGGCCACTGCTGAGTTTTCCAAATTTGCTGGCGTATTGAGTGCAGCACTTTCACAGCATCATCTTCCAGGTTTTCAAATAGCTCAACTGGAATGCCATCCCCTCCACTAGCTTTGTTCGTAGTGATGCTTTCTAAGGCCCACTTGACTTCCCATTCCAGGATGTCTGGCTCTAGGTGAGTGATCACACCATTGTGATTATCTGGGTCGTGAAGATCTTTCTTGTATAGTTCTTCTGTGTATTCTTGCCACCTCTTCTTAATATCTTCTGCTTCTGTTAGGTCCCTACCATTTCTGTCCTTTATCAAGCCCATCTTTGCATGAAATGTTCCCTTGGTATCTCTAATTTTCTTGAAGAGATCTCTAGTCTTTCCCATTCTGTTGTTTGCCTCTATTTCTTTACATTGATCACTGAGGAAGGCTTTCTTGTCTCTGCCTGCTATTCTTTGGAACTCTGAATTCAGATGCTTATATCTTTCCTTTTCTCCTTTGCTTTTCACTTCTCTTCTTTTCACAGCTATTTGTAAGGCCTCCCCAGACAGCCATTTTGCTTTTTTGCACTTCTTTTCCATGGGGATGGTCTTGATCCCTGTCTCCTGTTCAATGTCACGAACCTCCATCTACAGTCATCAGGCACTCTATCTATCAGATCTAGTCCCTTAAATCTATTTCTCACTTCCACTGTATAATCATAAGGAATTTGATTTAGGTCATACCTGAATGGTCTAATGGTTTTCCCCACTTTCTTCAATTTCAGTCTGAATTTGGCAATAAGGAGTTCACAGTCAGCTCCTGGTCTTGTTTTTGCTGACTGTATAGAGCTTCTCCATCTTTGGCTGGAAAAAATAGAATCAATCTGATTTCATTGTTGACCATCTGGTGATGTCCATGTGTAGAGTCTTCTCTTGTGTTGTTGGAAGAGGGTGTTTGTTATGACCCAGCTCATAGGTAGGCAAATATTCACAGAAGGAGACACCTCAGTGGTAGAGATCAAGTTGTTGACTATCCCTGCGGAAAATGAGATGATCCATTCTACACCACCATCCTCTTACCCCATCAATTCTAAACTTTTAGGAAGAAAGGAGTACAGCCCAGCCCACAGGTAGCCCACTGGAGAGGATACAGTGCTGACTGTGCTCACACGATCTGCTCTGGTGCCAGTCAGATGCTGACCAGGCCTAGCAGGATGGCAATGACTTCGTTCAAGGCTATTGAGGATCTTACTGGAGTGGATAGCCTTTCCCTTCTCCAGGGGATCTTTCCAACCCAGGGACTGAACCCAGGTCTCCTGCATTGCAGGAACCACAAAGGAAGTCAAAAAGGGAAGCTGAGCCACCAGGGAAGCCCAAGAATACCGGAGTGGGTAGCCTATCCCTTCTCCAGTGCATCTTCCCAATGCAGGAATTGAACCAAGGTCTCCTGCATTGCAGGCTAATTCTTTACCAACTGAGTTATCAGGGAAGCCCCTCTGTACCTCTTAAAGCCTCTGCTTGTCCACATGTCTAATTAGGACTAGAGAATGCCTAGCCCAATTCTAAAGGGCTAAGAGTTCACCAAATCCTTAGACAAAGATGATTCTTATAAAACATGAGCAGTTGCATTCCACAAACGGACTTTCCTATGTTCAGTTTCTCCCAAGAATATTAGATATAACTTTGCACATGTAGTAAGCTTCAGAGCAGATCATGTGGTCAACAGACTTCTTGGTTTGGGCTCAAAAGTTGACCTACCAGTCCCTGAGGGGACCTCTGAATATTAGGTTGCATGAAACCACTCTAGAAAATGTTGCATGTGGGTGAGCAAAAGCAGAGATGGGCCCAAGGAGCTGGACCACCACCTGTGCTCCCTGAGCAGCCCCTTTCTTCCCTGGAGCTTCTGAGGAGCTCCAGGGGAGCTCCATTCAGTTATCATCATCTTGACTAAATCCAACGCAGCCAGGAAGAGCCATTTCTCAGGAATGACTCTTGGCAGCCACACCACTGTGCCTTCTTGTGAGCCAAGGGGCCCAGGGTGAGGAGAAGCCAGGGCAGAAAGTTTCTTACACTCCTTTATGATCCACAGGCTCTGAGTTTTGCTGGTGAAAGTAGGAAAAAAAGTCCTCATGACAAGGAATCAAAGATAATGCACCGAAGGAGTGTAGATAGCACAAAAAGATGCACAGCCTGGCTGGAAAAAGAGAAGGAAATGCAAAGATGCAAACAGGCTTCATGCTCCACCACGCATTTTTTAACTGGGGTACACCCTGACTATGAATTTTCAGCCTAGATCAGCCTACCACAAACCCAGGGACAAGTGGATATTAAAAATAACCCTCATTCACTTCATCCTACTGGGAGTATTTGTTATAGCTTCTGCCCCAATTCCATTTCTTGGCTTCATCTCACAAATCCGCTCCCTTGATTCATGTGCTGTATTCCTGACTGTTTAGTTTTCCCAATTTGACACTGAAAAAAATGAAAAGAAATGACAAAACTCAATGATAGCCCAGTTTTGTGCTAAGAGAAATGGCACATTTAAATGAAGCTGAAGTTCCTACAAATTGATTGCATCTTTCTAGAGAGTAGTCTGGCAATAGCAAGAGGTGAGCCCTAGCCATGATCCAATCATTCTGGCCAGAAAAGCATATTCCAAATAAATAAACCCAAAGGGATAAAAAATTGTAACTACAGAAATAACCATATTGGCGTTATTAATACTAGTGAGTGAGAAATGATAAAAATATTCAACCTGAGGCAAACTCGAAAGCAAATTATGATGCACCCACATAATGGACACAGTATTATAATTATAATTGACAAACATGAGGACTCTATTGACTCAAAAAACATGAACGTGAAATAACATTAGAGAAAAAGCACCCTGAGAGGCACATCCTTACAGTGACGGCACAGTGTCAAAACCTGGCAAGCACCAGAAGGGAATTAACAGAAACACAGACATTTAATACACAAAGGAGTGACCCTTTGGAAAAATGGTGTAAGTTCATAAGAAAAGTGTTTCCTAAATAAAATGGGAAGGTGGGAGGACAAGGCATTCTCCTCTGGTAGGTGCTCCTGTGCTGGCTTGCATAAGACGCTTGGCTCCTTTTTATTTCAGTTTTGTTTCTGTCCTGTAGATGTTCTCAGCTTAAGGAGAGAATGGGGTAAGATCTCTCATCTTGGCAGCACCCTCCATCCTCTGCTTCTGCCACCCAACAGTTTGGTCTGTAGAAAATCCTTGGCTTCCTTTCACTTCTCCTAACTCATTTTTCAAAAACCAACCAAAGCCTGCATCTGCCAGCAGCAACAGTAGCTGAGATAGCATCAGCCTTAAAGTCCAAGGCCATGGTTCTAGCCCTGGCTTTGCCACCATCTTGCTGGATAGCCTTGGACAAGTCACTTCCAGACACGGGCAAGTCTGGGCCTCAGTTTCCTCGTCTATAACATGGCAGTGTTGGACCAGGTGATTTCTAAAGTCCTTCAAGTCTTTATGTTTCCATGGCTTGATCTTTATTGACCCAGGACTAGGCAATGAGTCTTAAAATGGAATTCCCATCACTCTGAGGCTGAAAATCAATTCTGTCGCCTACAGTCAGCTGCCTACATGCCTTGAAGCCTGGGGTAGCACCATGACCTGATCCCTCCCTCTGTAAGTTGCCGAGGCTCATCAAGTGTTGATGAAGAGAAAAGAAAGGAGCCTGCGTGTTTTGGGTGGGCCCTTATCATTGGACAATTAATAATAATTACAGTTCAATGTTTCCCGAGAGGATTAAGAGCCAGAAAGTTCCAGCAAGAAGCAGATCTTCTTTAGAAGAGTGGGCTAGTCCCACTTGACCTCAAGTTCCCAGAATGAGGCCCTCTGAACAGCTCTGCAGCAGCTTCTAGGATGGCAATGACCAGGCTCCAGTGTCAAAACAACTCCCCACATTGAGACTTCCCAGAGAACCAAACAAGCAGAACAGAAGTAGAGTCACAGAAGCTTCACCCAACTGGGGGAAGAGCATCTGAAGCAAGTCAGAATTCTTTCAGATGCACTGTGGTCAAGAAGAAAAAGATCAGAGAGAGAAAAATGGAAACTGTGTAAGGAGAAGTAGCTGGCTGTGGTATGCAGAAGGGGCCCTTAGGGCCACTTCAGCCTCTAATGAGTGCGTTTCTCTTTGCACTGTGAGAAGGGCATGGTGGCAGAAGGACAAAGGGATGGGAAGTAGGGAAAGCTTTTGTCTGCTTTTGGCAGAGAGAATGAAAAGCCTCTTGGCTGTTCAGTGGCCACACTGCAGTAAAAGAGTAGGTGAAGCTCTTCTCGCTAAGATTAAGGGCATTGGGAGGGCACGGAAGGTCCCGCCTGCAGCGAGGATCTTAGAGAAACAACGAATATAGCAGCCTTTATGGGGAACTGTATGAATTAGTTTGCCCTGAGTAACAAATCATCCCCAGCCTCAGCTTAAATCATCCCCAAGTCTTGTGGCTTAAAGCAACAGTGACTTACTGAGATGATGGCTCTGCGGGCTGGCCGGGCTGTTCTTCTGCTCTGGGCCAGCTTGGCTGAGCTCCGCTGGGCTGCATGTCTGCCATCAGCCGGCAAATCTGCTGGCAGTTGAATGTCTGAGGATGGCCTCACTCACAAGTCTGGTGGCCAGCATGCTGTTAGCAAGAGTTATGAGGCGACCAGGCCGAATGCCTCACATCATCTGACCGTCTAGCTTGGGTTTGTTTATGAGGCAGTGAATGTCCAGGAGCGGCACGGGAGGAAGCAGGAAAGCCCTTGAAGCCTGGACTGAAAGCTGTACGTTGTTACTTCCAATGCACTGTATAGATCAAAGGCCAGCCAGAGTGACCAACTGTTCTGGTGTGCCCAGCACTGAAAGGTTTCCCAGGACGCTGGACTTTCAGAGCAAAAACCAGGAGCGTTCTGAACAAGCTGGAATGGTTAGTCCTTCTAACGGCCAGCCCAGTTCTCTGTTCTTGGCTTTCTTTCTAGTGCCAAGAATGGGGAACTTGACCTTTCTCTAAAGAAGATAGAAGATGGCCAATAAGCATATGAAAAGGTGTGTAACATCGCTAATCATTAGGAAAATGCAAATCAATGGATGCCATTTCACACCCATAAGGATGGCTATTATCCAAAAAAATAGAAAATAGCAAGTGTTGGACAGGATATGGAAAAATTGGAACATTTGTGTATTGCTGACAGGAATGTAAAATGGTACAGCCTCTATGAGAAACAGAATGGTGAATGCTCAAAAAAGGTTAAACACAAAATTACCACGTGATCCAGCAACTCCCATTTTGGGTATATACCCAAAGAACTGAAAGCAGGGACTTGTACAGAGATTTGTACACCTATGTGCATAGCAGCTTTATTCGCAATAGCCAAAAGGTGTCTGTCTAATGGATAATGCAAGTATGAATGGACAAACAATATGTGACATATGAATACAATGCAATTATTTTTCAGCCTTTAAAAGCAAGTAAATCCTGTCACTTGCTACAACATGGATGAACCTTGAAGACATTATGCTAATTGAAATAAGCTAGTCAAAAAGAAAAATACTGTGTGAGTCCACATATATGAACTTCCTCAGTTCAGTTCAGTTCAGTTCATTCGCTCAGTCGTGTCTGACTCTTTGCAACCCCATGAATCACAGCACACCAGGCCTCCCTGTCCATCACCAACTCCCGGAGTTCACTCAGACTCACGTCCATTGAGTCAGTGATGCCATCCAGCCATCTCATCCTCGGTCGTCCCCTTCTCCTCCTGCCCTCAATCCCTCCCAGCATCAAAGTCTTTTCCAATGAGTCAACTCTCCGCATGAGGTGGCCAAAGTACTGGAGTTTCAGCTTTAGCATCATTCCTTCCAAAGAAATCCCAGGGCTGATCTCCTTCAGAATGGACTGGTTGGATCTCCTTGCAGTCCAAGGGACTCTCAAGAGTCTTCTCCAACACCACAGTTCAAACACATCAATTCTTTGGTGCTCAGCTTTCTTCACAGTCCAGCTCTCACACCCGTACACAACTACTGGAAAAACCATAGCCTTGACTAGACAGACCTTTGTTGGCAAAGTAATGTCTCTGCTTTTGAATATGCTATCTAGGTTGGTCATAACTTTCCTTCCAAGGAGTAAGCATCTTTTAATTTCATGGCTGCAGTCACCATCTGCAGTGATTTTGGAGCCCCAAAATTAATAGAAACAGAAAGTAGAATAGTGGTTGCCAGGAGCTAGAGAGAGGAGGGAATTGGGAGTTAGTGTTCTAAAGGGTGCAGCGCTTCAGTTGAGGGTAAGAAAGTCCTGGCGATGGATGGTGGTACAGACCGCACAGCAATGTGAATGTGCTTAATGCCGCAGAATTGTACATTTTAAAACGGTTGAAACAGTAAGGTTTATGTTTATATGTATCTTACCACAATAAAAAAAAAAGAGAGAGTAGGGAAATTGCCTCCCCTGTTAAGGAGAGGAACTATAAACTATTGTGGCCATTAATTTATGGCCACAAATAGCTATCCATTATTTTTGTCACCTGCTGCATGGGAGAACGGAAATTTAATTGAATAAGGCCAAGCTGTTGCAGTAGAACATAGTTTTTGAGAAAGTGTGCTGCGAGACAATGAGCAAGACCCAAATACAACTGTTTTGGTACACTAGAGAGTGAAGAGGAACTAAAGCGCCGCTTGACAAAGGTGAAAGAGGAGAGGGAAAAAGTTGGCTCAAAATCAACATTCAAAAAGCTAAAATCATGGCATCTGGTCCCATCACTTCATGGCAAATAGAAGGGGGAAAAGTGGTAGCAGTGACAGATTTTATTTTCTTGGGCTGCAAAATCACTGTGGATGGGGACTGCAGCCATGAAATTAAAAAGACACTTGCTCCTTGGAAGGAAAGCTAGACAATGTATTAAAAAGCAGACATCACTTTGATGACAAAGGTCCATATAGTCAAGGCTATGGTTTTTCCTGTAGTCATGTATGGATGTGAGAGTTGGACCATAAAGAAGGCCAAGCATCAAATAACTGATTCTTTTGAATTGTGATGCTGGAGAAGACTCTTGAGAGTCCTTTGGACAGCATGGATCAAACCAGTCAATCCTAAAGGAAATCAACCCTGAATATTCACTGGAAGGACTGATGCCAAAGCTGAAGCTCCAATACTTTGGCCACCTGAAGTGAAGAACTGACTCATTGGAAAAGACCCTGATGTTGGGAAAGATTGAAGGCAGGAGGAGAACAGGGGTATGAGAAGAGGATAAGATGGTTAGATAGCATCACTGATTCAGTGGACATGAATTTGAGCAAACTCTGAGGGATAGTGGTGTCCAGGAGAGCCTTGTGTGCTGCAGTCCATGGGGTCACAAAGAGTCAAACATGGCTTGGTGACTGAACTAGAACAAAACCTTTGGGAGCCAGTTGTAGCTTATGGTTAGGGAAAAAGAGAAACTTGAAAGAAGGTACATATTGATGAGCGAATGAGGTGATGAGCAGTGTGGCAAGACTTTGGAACTGGCTGGAAAAGTAAAAATAAAACTAAGCCAGAGCCCTAGAGAAATCACTGACACGTAAGAATGGCTCCAAGGCGCCCCTTCCTGCCTCCTCTCTGCCCCTGGCTGTGGCAGAGCAGGCAGTCAGTAACTAAACACCTGAGTCACCCAAGGAGTTGGGTGCACTGCCTCCCCTCCTAGGCCCTCTCTGTTTGGTGCTCACAGGAGTCTGTGTTTATGGAAAACTTGGATTGTTTCTTTAGTCCAGTGTCGCAAGGAGCAGACAGCAGGGAGGGGTGAGGAAAGCCGTGAGTGTGTGTGGGTGGCCGAGTGGCGTGGAGGCAGACCGGAGCTGAAGGAAGCTATTAATATGAAGCAGATGACCAGCAGAACAAGCAATTCCTAGGACGCGGTGGCAGGGAGGGATTTGGAGAGCATCTTGTCCACTCTTCCCATCAGAGGATGTGAGTCCAGAAAGCTTCGGGGACTGGTTCAGGATCAGTCACTGGGGGAAGCAGGAAGTGGCAGAGCTGGTACCTAGGACAGTTTTCTCATTCCTCAGCTGGAGCTCTGTCTTCTACAACCAACGGTGTCCAGCTTCCCCACAGAACCTTCTCCATACAGTCACTGAGAGCGAGCATGGCAAAGCAGCACGCCTCCTTTCCCCCGGGTTTGCTCTAATCCTCAGGGACTCAGTGCTCTTGGCACACAGGACTGTGTCTTCCAGCTCCCTCAACCCTGGAAAGTCTGGTACAGAAGGTGTTGTCAGTTACTTAATTAAGGGGTTCTACTGTATTTCCCAGTCATTTTCCCCACTCAGGCCTGTGGGAAGAAGTTATTTTTAGGTATTATAGGAAGTACAGTACAGACCAATCCTTTCTTCTCAATTCAGTAACTAAAATTTAGCCTGCTCTGGGTTTGTGGCTTAACACTTATAGGTCAACAGTCAGGGAGCATAGCTTGTCTCAGGAGGACGAAGTACTGGTTGGTGGGGGGGGTGGGGGGGGGGGTGGGTAGAGTCAGGCTGAACTCTCTCTTTCATTGTGTGGAGAGGAGAACTTCTGGGAAGAACACCAACTGAGAAGCAGTTGGTGAATGGATTTATTGATCCTTGTCTCTTCCAGCTGGGAAGGCTTCAATAACTGGGCAAAGCTAGTAACAAGCATACAGCTGTCTGCACCGTCCAGGGCTCAGTGTGCTGCTCTAGGAATCCTATGATGAGAATCCACACGTTGGTGTGGGCCTGCTAAGGACAAGTTATTAGGGGATCTTTCAAGAGGAGGCAGGTCCAGTGCCTGCCCTTGGGGAACTCACAGTCTGGTCCAACATGATTCACTACCGCGTTTCACATTCCAACCAATGGAAAGGGAAATGGAGCCATGGCGGGGTGGGGGGCATCCTTCTCCTTAAAGGTTGAGAGATTGCTCAAGCTTTGTACTCCCATCCCACTGACCCGGGGAATAAGGCAAGGACTCAAATCAAAGGCGAGTGGAAAAGGTAGGGGCTCAGGAGGCCCTAAGTGCCTGTGCCTGACACCCACATAGCTGAGGCTAGAACCAGAGAGCAAACCGAATCTAAAAACTCCAGCTTGGCCCCAACCACACTTTCCCCCATGTTGCCTGTCAGGACAGATGCCAGAGAAAGGATCCAAAGCTACCTTGAGAGGTCAGGTTGGGCCAAGTGGGGAGGGACAAGCCAAAAGCTGGCAGGGAGTCAAACAGGCAGCGAGAGGGCAGAAGCAGAACAGGAAGCCAAGAGTTAAGTGGAGTGGGACACTATGTCTGCTCAGTCACTCAGTCATGTCTGGCTCTTTGCGACCCCCTGGACTGTAACCCACCCGGCTCCTCTGTCCACAGGATTTCCAGGTAAGAATACTGGAGTGAGTAGCCATCTCCTTCTCCAGGGGATCCTCCCAACCCAGGGATTGAACCCACATCTCTTGCATTTCCTGCATTGGCAGGTGAATTCTCTACCACTGAGCCATCTGGGAAGCGTTAGTTAGGAGTCAGGTTTAGCAGCATGGGACAGAGACCCAGAGTAACCATGGTTTAAACAAGACAGAAGTGTATTTCCCAAGTAAAGTCTGAGCTAGTAAAATGGTTCTGCTCAGGGAATCATCAGAGGTACAGGCTTCCTTTCTTTCTCCATCAGTCATCTCTCATTTGTTGTCCTCATTTGCATGGTTCAATATGACTCACCACCACTTTCACATTCCAACTAAGGGAAAGGGTGATGGAGCCATGGTGTGTGTGTTGGGCGGGAGTGGAGAGAATCCTTCTCTTTAAAGGTTGAGAGATTGCTCAACCTTTGGACTCCCATTCCATTGACCAGAACTTGGTCACACGGCAATGACTAGCTACAAAGAAGAATGAGGATTGTTGTCTTTATTGTGGGTGACCACATGCTCTGCTAAAATGTCTACTGCCACGGAAGAAGGGAAGAGTGGGTATTGGGGGACAAGAAGCAGTCTTTGCCACAGGTACAGACTAGATGGAAACAAGACAAGACAGGGCCCATCTAAGGTCAGTCTGGCACAGTCTATCAAGCACAGCAGCTCTTCTGTGAACCCTGCCAGGACTGTGTCCTCCTGGATACTGAGGAGAGAAAAGTACAGAGCAGAGTGAGATTACAATCCTTGGAGGAACTAAGGAAGTCCTCACGTAAGTGTGCATTTCAGTGGCGACCCATCTATCTGACAATAGATGGAGAGGAAGGACACTTGAAGAAGACGTGTCGGTTGAGTGAGGAAAGCAACAGAGACGGAATCCAGAATAGCAGGTGCCGCTGAAGGTGTCTGAACAGGGGGAGAGATGGGGACTTGCTTCCCCTGGCTTCTCAGTGGCCACTGTAACAATGTTCGACGCCAAGACAGGTGAAGGAAGAGAATGCAGGATAAACTGATGCTTTGGGGCACTGGGCTCTAGACTGCTTTTGTATCTCCCCAGAAGAATTGGACCTCGCTGAATTTACATAAGCAGGTGCTCTGTCCCACCTTGCACTAAAGAGCCTGGAAACCTTGCCTTCTCTTCTCGTTTTGTTAGGGATGAGACGGCTCTGCCCTCTAATGCCCCACAGAGGCATCCTCCCTGTCTCCCCAAGCTGCAGGCACAGATGCTTGACACTGAGCCTTCACTCGATGTTCTGGTTCCCAGTTGGTGTCTCTATGGGGATGGGGAATGAGGATGGCTGGCTTCATTCCTCATGCGTAACAGAGCCGGAAGAGTTGTGAAACCCAGGAGGTTCTGCTAGGCTGTTCTGCAGTAAATACTTGTTATAAAAATAAACCTATCTTGCCATCCAACAATAATGAGCAATACCCCAGATTGCCAACGCTGGAAGTACTCAGACATCTCTGGGCACACTGCTGCGGCAAGCAGACCAACCTGTGGCAGTGTTTCAAGTGCACATATCCTCTTACTCTCAGTCATCCGCATCCCACCCAAGACTCGGACCCCCTTCACGTTGTCAACTGAACAGCAACCAGGTATAGAGAAATGTAAAGTTCTACTTTTGAGTCAAAACCAAATTGCCAATGTTGGTGATAGGGAGTATGACTGTAGCTGGTGTAACAGAAAAATTAAGGGGTTATTGTGGACTCTACATTTAATATGAGCCAATGGCATGCAGTTAGCATAGGGATGCTCATGTAGTCTTTAACTGCTTTGGAGCCAATGGGATATCCAGAACAAAGGAGGCTGTTAATCCTGTTTCAGATCAGAGTAACATATGAGGTGCAGTCAGAGAAAAGGTTCCAGAGTGGTATGAGAATTCAAAACATGGAGGTAAGTTAAGAGAACAGAAACCCTGCAGCCTAGAGGAGGCTCGGGTGAACATAACGACCAGCTTCACATCCCTGGAGGGTTGTCATGGGGATAAGAAAGCAGCTTCTTCTGTGTAAGCTCCAAGGGGAAGATATAGCCTGGCCTGTTAGTTTCAGAATAGCTCTGGAATTGTCTGAAAATGGAACGCTCTTCTCCATGAAATAGTGAATTCTCCATTGCTGCAGTTTGAGAGGCTGATAGATGTGTATGTGGGCTGCTGTGGCAGGAATTCTTTTCTTGGGTAAAGGCAGGGCTAGGGGACCTCTTGAGTTTCTTCCATCTTTGAGGTCTTATGATTATGTGTGCTTTATTTTTAATTACAATTTTTATTTGGACATAAGTGTAGATACATATGCTGTTATAGGGCTTCCCAGGAGGCACTAGTTGTAAGGAATCTGCCTACCAATCCAGGAGACACGGGAGATGCCAGTTCAATCCTGGGTCGGGAAGATCCCCTGGAGGAAAGCAGGGTAACCCATCCCAGTATTCTTGCCTGGAGAATCCCATGGACAAAGGAGCCTACCCTCGGGCTACAGCCCATAGAGTCAGACATGACTGGAACGACTGAGCATGCATGAATACATCCTGTTATAAGATATGAGACAGAGAGATCTGGTGTGCCTGTTACTCAGTTTCCCTAGATGGTAGATTTACAAGACTCTAATAAAAATCTCACAATCAGAATATTTACCACTTCAACAAAGTCTGTCCTTCCTGTGTCTCAGAAGTCCCCGCCCTTGAGGAGCTACCAGTCTAAAGAATAAGACACATGCAGAATCAAAAATAGTGCAAGTTTGGGTACAAGATAACTGACTGAGTGGGACCAGCCAAATGCCATGGATCATCGGAAACAGAGATCACATCTGCCTAGGGGCACCAGGAGAGGCTTTCCAGGGGTGATGGCATGGAATCAGGCCTTGAAGGAGGAATAGGAACTTGACAGACAGAGTTGGGAGAAGCACTGGTGATATAACGGTTAGCATAGCTAACTATAGCCTTCCAGACAGAGGTAGGCATTCTTAGTTAAGGACTTGTGACCATCCAGGCTCATTAAGAAGTAGAAGAGAAGTCTCCTTGTGAATGACTTCCTCTTGTTACAGATCTACTACATAATCTGAAATTGCCAAGAATATGAACGTAGGTGCTCAAAGAATCATTGACAGCCTCTGAATTGGCTTCATCCATTCCCTACTTCCTCCTAGGGTCTCATGTATTACAGGGGATTAGGAGAGGGAAATGGCAACCCACTCCAGTGTTCTTGCCTGGAGAATCCCAGGGACGGGGGAGCCTGGTGGACTGCCATCTGTGGGGTCGCACAGAGTTGGACACGACTGAAGTGACTTAGCAGGATCTGTTGAATAAATGCCTGAGTGAAGGTATGAATGAATACATCTCTGCCCCTGTTGCCCCAGTTCTGCTTTCCTTCCTTCATAAAAGAAGAGCATGCATTGCATGGGAGGCAATGGCATTGGTTTGAGTAATCGCCTAAAACCCATGTGGTTTTCTAGTGTTGTAGGCAGGAAAGCATGAGATGCTGATTAAGGCTGAGGTCACAGGCACCCCACAAACCCTCCCAGAGGCCAGTTAATTTTTTTTCTCTTCTGTGGCTACAGGCTCTGCACCACATCCGAAGTGTTTCACTGTTCAAAGAAATCTCATAATCCACAGCTGGTTATCTTTTCCTTAAACATTTTGATAATCAAGCCTGCAGAGCAAGTTTCTGGACCTAGTTGCCCTTGCTTTACCTTCCTCACCTCTGGGTTTGTGGTGTGAGAAACGAATGTGTTTCCTAGAAACAAAGAACGGCAGATCTTAGGTGGCTGGGGGAGGGGGGACTTCGAAATTTAGAAGTCATCTGACATTGTCACTTATTTTAAGACTAGAAAGTGGTGGTCAGGAGGGGGCACGTCCTGTCCAGTGTCATCTCGTGAGCCACTGGCCTCACAGAGCACCAGCCTCTTGGCTTCTCTTATGATGTTCACTTCAAGGCAACCAGCTATTTCCTTCTCTGACAAAGCCAGCCCCTCTCGAGCATCCTACCCGTGGCCGTGTGCCAAGAGTTTCTAATGCTTATGACAACATGGCATAGGAATTAGGTGTACTTGGTTTCCCTTATGTACAGAAGCATAAAAAGGATCAAAGCATTTACAGTTTGATGATGTTCCCAAATGAGAGTTCAAATTGCTGAATTAAACAGCCAGCAATTTTTTAGAGGACTTTCCGGAGTAATTACTCAAGATGGAATTAAACTCTATTTGCCTTTGGCTCCTTCTCATGCCCTCCCACTGCCTGGAAGGAGGAGGAGTGGGGAACCAACAAAGAAAATCTTAAGATACTATTGCCAATTACACATTTTTACCTGCCTCATGATCTTTTGCTTTGCACATTAATTAAATCAAGCCCAGGTGTGTTGCAGATGGGTTAGCTGCTGGCGATCGGAAGAGATTAATAGATCCTCGCAAAGGGAAAAGCTCTCAAGTTTTATGGGTCATTGATGCTGCTTCTTTCAGCAGAAATCAAGATTGAGAAAGAAAGACGTGGCCTAGTCCATTAGGAAGCCTCAATGGCTCCTCGCATGTTAACCATCTCCAGAGTCCTGAAGGCAGGCAGATCCCCTCTGCTGGCAGATCTGGCCGAGCCTGCAGATCAGAAGGAAGTCAGACTTCAAACTCTCATTCTAAAGGAAACTGGTTCAGGATTGAAGGTTAGTGACCTGGGATCAGAGACTGCTGTAGGGGCCCTGGGGGGCAATTAGGAGTCAGCCGTGTGATGGGAGGGGTCAGTCTCTGGTTTCCTTACTCTGCCTCTGCTGACTTTGACATCTCTCCCCTACTGTCAAAACTGAGAAAAAGGACATAACTGAGCATGGGTCAGAACACAGCTCTGCTCCTAAAGCCCAGGGCCCTTGTCCCTACCCACTGTAAGAACAGCTTCGAGTTAAAACACAGAATGACACCCATCCCCCCGTACGGAGGCTCAGGGTGCCCAACTCCATCGTCAAGGCCAGGTCAGGTTTCCTTCTGGGTCACCCGGGATCTGGGCTGAGGCCAGGATGAGGCAGGGAGGTGGAGGGGGCAGGGCAGAGGGAAACAAAGGTCACTTATTACTGACAAAGAAGGCATTTGTCCCAGGGTGTAAAGCCCGAGGTTTCACACAGTACTGGGCCATTCACTAGAGCCCTGAGCTCACACTAACCAACTAATTAGTTCCAAATGCTCCTCAGAAGTCTGCCTTCCATGGTGCCGATTTCTGATTCATTGCCACAGGGACGGATTTCTGGGTGAGACAAATGATGAGCAACCAAGAGCCAGGCAGGTTCCCTGGAACTCTCCCACACACTGCTGGAGGCAGGCACACCCACTTTGTCTCTGTGACTGGAACAGAACATGAACATACTTTGGTTTGTGCAACTTGAATCCCTTTCTGAAGAATCCTGGTCTTGTCCACCCTCCCCCATAGTGAGTTAAACCAAAATGTCCTGGCTTCAGAGGCCTGGTGGAAATGACTAAGCTGTATCTTGCAGCCAGTGGTCATGTCGGGTCATTCTCATCCCAGAAACTGGCAAAGTCTTTAGGTAATGATTTAGTCTGTTCATTCTTTGGTTTTCTGCTCACTATCTTCCCCAGCCCATTCCCCAGAGGTCTCTTGGCCCCATGACATTTTCATCTGCAATTGTCCTGTGCCTTCTGAAGGGGAGAGACTTACGGCCTGGATAACCTCTTCAAATCGGACTAGGGAAGGAGCTTACCTGGACAGGAGGTGGAGCAGGTCTAGATGAGGTAGGGTAGCACCTGGGAAACACATGGAAGGAGGTACTTTCAGGCGCCTACCCTGCACTTACATGGCCTTGACAATGAGCATCTCTTTAAATTGTACATCCTTGGTGCTTCACTTGCCTCACCCTACTCCTAACCTAGGTGTGGAGGATATTTCTAACCCTGAAGGAAATAGTTCACTTCCCTGGTCACAAGCCCAGGATGCTTTTGTTTTTATTAGAGTATAGTTGATTTACAATGTGTTAGTTTCAGGTATAGCACAGTGATTCAGTTTCATATACACACACATACATGCATGTATACATACATGTATATGCACACATATGTGCGCGCGCGCACACACACACACACACACACACATATGGTCTTACCTGGTGGCTCAGTGATAAAGAATCCTCCTGCCAATGCAAAAGAGGTAGGTTCAATCCCTGGGTTGGGAAGATCCCCTGGAGAAGGAACTAGCAACCCACTCCAGTATTTTTGCTTGGGAAATCCCATGGAGGAGGAGCCTGGCAGGCTACAGTCCTTGGGGCTGTGAAGAGTCAGATATGACTTAGTGACTGAACAATAACAACAACACACACCCATATATATATATTTTTTTTTTCTTTTAAAGATTCTTTTCCCTTATAGATTATTACAAAGCACTGAGTATTGAGTATAGTTTCCCGTGCTGTATAGTAGATCCTTGTTATCTGTTTTACATCTAGTAGTATGTATATGATAATTTCAAACTCCTAATTTATCCCTCCCTGCCACTTCCCCCTTTAGTAACCATAGTCTATTTTCTATGCTATGAGTCTATTTCTGTTTTGTAAAGAAGTTTGTTTTTATCCCCCCCCCCACCAGATTCCACATGTAAGCAATATCATATATTTGTCTTTGTCTGTCTTACTTCACTTAATGTAATAATCTCTAGATCCATCCATGTTGCTCCAAATGGCACTGTTTCATTCTTTTTATGATATATATACATGTGTATGTGTGTGTGTGTATTTATATGTGTGTGTGTGTGTCTGTATTACAACTTATTTATCCATTCATCTGTTGATGAACTTTTAGTTTGCTTCCATGTCTTGGCTGTTGTAAATAGTGATGCTATGAACACTGAGCTGGGTGCATCTTTTCAAATTAGTTTCCTCTGGAAATATGCCCAGTAGTGAGACTGCTTGATCATAGAGTAACTCTATTTTTAGTTTTTTAAGATACCTCTATACTGTTCTCCACCGTGACCACACCAATTTACAGCAATAGTATAGCAGGGTTCCCTTTTTTCCATACCCTCTTCAGAATTCAATATTTGTAGACTTTTTGATGATGGCCATTCTGACCAAAGTAAGGTGATATCTCATTGTAGTTTTGATTTGCATTTCTCTAATAATTAGCAATGTTGAACATTTTTTCATGTGCCTGTTGGCCATTTGTCTTTTTTGGAGAAATGTCTATTTAGGTCTTCTACCTATTGTTTGATGCGGTTGTTTTTGTTTTTCAATATTGAGCTGTATGTATTGTTTGCATATTTTGGAAATTAATGCCTTGTCAGTCTCATTATTTGCAAATATTTTCTCCCATTCTGTAGGTTGTCTTTTCATTTTGTTTATGGTTTCCTTTGCTGTGCAAAAGCTTTCCAGGCTGCTTTCAAAACAAAAAACACCAATGTTTCACCACAAACTAAATTAAAGCAGAACTTTTGGGTGTGGACCCTGGACTCATTGGAGTTGAGTCTGTTGAGCGGCCATGGTTCAGAGTTGCTGATCTGAGGGCTCACATGAGCACAGGTAAGAGATGGATGTTCTGCTGATGTCTGCTTCACTCTGGCCAGGGCTCAGTTGTCTCTGTGATACCTGACTCCTTCAGGACTTTGGATCCTACCAGGCCTTGCTGGACTTCCAGGCAGACTTACAAAGGTAGTCTGATCTTGGCTACAGTGCCAAGCACCCCCATGCCTACTCCCCAGCCAGACTTTCAGCAAAGTTTCTATCAGCCTCTAGGAGCCAGAGAGATTCCCATGCTGTACTCATCTCTTTTAATGTGGCCAGATACCCTATGTTGGTGCGGGGAATGCGTGTGGTTGTCCCTGCCAGCTAAAAAGAAGACAAAGTGTTCTCCTCAACTTAGCAAACATGTCTCCCCAAGACTGGAACCTGGGGTAAGGAGATGGAGAAACAAAGCTATCTGAAACCCTCTGTCACCCTTTTCCTAAGATCTGTTAGAAATAGAAGGATGGGCTGCCTCCCCCTCTTTCCTGTTTCCTCCTTGGAGGGACAAATCAAATTCCATGACCAGATCCTCCAGGCCTTTAGAAAATCCTCTCCCTAGCACTTGACTTTCAAGCCTATTATCATTCCTGGGACTCAGGAAAATCTGATTTGACAGTGAATCTTCAACTAAGGCAGAGACTGCCCTTCCCTGAGGCATCGACACTCCCTGCTTTAGGGACTGGGAGGCTCCAGAGCAGCAAGATGTACAGGTTATAGAAACACTTCTAAAAATATTTCAAAACAACATTATCTCTACATTTTTGTGCCAAGATTCAGCATTTCACTTAGAGTCTTGGGAGTCATGGGTTTCCTAGGTGGTGCAGTGGCAAAGAATCTGCCTGCCAAAGCAGAAGATGCAAGAAATTGGATCTCTTGTGAGTTTGATCCCTAGGTTGGAAAGATCCCTTGGAGAAGGGAATGGCTACCCACTCCAGTATTCTTGCCTGGAGAATCCCATGGACAGGAGCTTGGTGGGCTAGTCCATAGGGTCACAAAGAGTGGACATGACTGAGCGACTGAGCATGCGCATCGGAAGGCATGGGCCTCTTTCTGGGTCTCCTGTCGGCATTGTTGGAACATCTGAAGAGGTGGAGGCGTTTTCCTTTCCATCTTATATTTTCACAATGAGACAGAGAAGAAAATTAAGTGAATACTAAGGCCCTCGATGGGGTAGGGTAGAGGGGCCAGAAGGAAAGAAACAAAAGCTCTGAAGTGGGTCTTGAATTTCAGTTAATGTCCTTAACTTATCAGGATCCTTAAACCTCTGAGCAGGACTAATATATTTTGTTGAGAAGCTTAAAGTCTTTGACTCAGCTATGAAAACTGAAAAATGCATAACCCACCTCTACCTAAACCTGGGTGTATGTTTACCCAACTTTCCCCCGCTGCCACGCCGCCCCACATTTTGTCTCCCTGTCAGCCCCTCTGTAAACACTCCTGTCACGGGCTAGTGCAGGCTCTCCCCTCTCTTTCCAAACACTTCACCCTCCCTCTCACTGCTCGCTCCCGCCCCAGCCTGCTCCCCTACCCTCATCTGCATGGCCAGGCAGGGCTACATGCCAGCCCACAGGCCCCATTTCTGTAGCTGCACAAACACCACTAAGCCCTCTAGGCTTCTAGGAGCTGGGCCTGCCCTCCGCAGGAGATTAGGAGCCCGCAGTGAGTCAGCAGCACAGCTGGGCCCAAAGCCCTGACTCCTGGCTGAGCTCTGCCAGCGGACATTCCCTGCAGCCTCCTACTTCTCCCGTGGACACCCTTCTCGTTCCCCTCAAGCCCTAGGTAGACGTCTGCCCCCATTTGGCTGAGTCCCAGCATGTCTCCTTCCCAACTCTGTCCCAGCCCTGGAGCTGTGCTGCCAAATGCTCTTGGCCTGGGTGGTTGGCCACGTCTATAAGGCAGAGAAGCCCATGTCTTAGTGGTGACAGTGGCATTCCAGATGACTGGGGCTGTGAGGTGTGCGTACATCCTCTCCATGGCTGTGACCCTATGGATTCTAGCAGGGAAGCTGAACAGCTGCCACGACTCACCCACAGGCCTTTGGTGCCTACATGCTCTGTGAATCACAGCTACTGTACACTACTGTGCTGAGTCACCACCAGGAATCTGGGGAGACAATATTGGCCTATTTTTAAAAGATCTGCTCATGTACTCAGGCCGTTACGAAAGGCTGGATAATTATTGCCAAAAATAGGTGTTGGTTCAGGGTCTCCAGGGCTGTTGCAGGCAGGTCCTTTGACAAGGGGCTCTGACACCACATGTGTAGCCTGGTTGTCACCGTGGGAGAGGCTGGATTTCCGTGAGCACAGCACCTCCAGCCACCACATGGGGAATATCATGGACTCTTGATACCCTTTGCTTCTTGAAGGAATGAATAGGAGCTGCAGGAGAGGCCCCAGCACCAACTTCAAAGAACAGAGATTTCATCTTTGTGCTGACTCCTCTCTGAGTCACTTAATGTCATTCCCATTCATAGGAAGAGGGAAATCTGATACAAGCGACTAACCAGTTTGAATTTCCAACTTCTTGGCAATCCAGGAACCTTTAGGCCTCTGTAAACAAGTCTCCAAAGCTCTCCTCTTCTGTCGTGGGTGAGGATGGGGGAAGCCCTCTTCACAACCTTCTCATCATTCAGTGAGCCCTATGGACTAAGTCTCAGAATAACATGCTCCCTAGAGATCATCTCCTCTAATTTGCTTACTGAAGAGTAAGTCAAGTTTCAGAGTAGGGACCTGATTTGTCCAGGTCACAGAGATGAACACTGGTGGCCAGCCCTAGAGTTAGCCCTGTGGTGGGGACGATGGATAAGATACAGCCTCTGCCCTCAAGGATCCGAGATTCTCAAGGGGAAGCAGTCATTAGTGCAGAGAGCAATAATACATGGTAGTATGTAATCAGATTCAGAAAAAGTTGACATGAAGTATCACGGGTGAGCAATGATGCAAAATCATGCCTGCATATGGAATCAGGGATGATATCATAAGGATTAGTATTAGAGTTGACTTTCCAGAGATGGGCTGGATTTGGACACTCGGGAATAGAAGAAGGGGGACAGGGGTATGCAGATGAAGGAAATAGCTTGGGATGAGACCTGGAGATGGGATGCCCAAGGAATATAGGCCAGTTTGGCTATTGTATTGGATACTGAAACCAAACAATGAGGGTGGGGAGGCGAGTAGATCAGGGGAAGGTCAGATGAAAGAAATTCTGGAATGCCAGAGTACAGGATTTGAACTTTATTACCACTGTTAACATCTCAAAGTACCAGGTGGCAACATGCCAAGCATTTTACAAAGCAGTATTACTCATGTAGTGCAGAGTCTGCACTTTCTAGGAGCTTGGAATTCAAGACAGAGAATGAAATTATGGACAGATATTGAAGGCATAGATTATACATATACATAAATCAAAAACTAACACATAAGTCTTTAAGTGCAAGTAAAAGAGTAAGTACATTTAATGAACACAGGAAGGAAGAAGGCATCTGGAGACGTGTTCCTGAAAAGTCTCCCTCTGTCTGAGGCCTCCCCTGTGCTCTACAGCTCTGAAAAAGGACCAGAGAGTCAGCATCAGTCTTAATACTAGACTTCGGCTTCATGTGGCTTTGTCTTCCAGATGGCTGATTTCTGATATGGAACTATTCCTTGCGTTTCCCACTCATCCTCACTGATTGATCTAGTACTCTTCTACATCCAGTCCTGAGCTCATAGCACACAGGAGACGCAGCTTAAAGAAGGGAGAGGATAGGGATCAGGGTACAGTGGTGCATGTTAACCACAGCACAAGAGATAACTCTTCCCTTGTCAGATCAAAAGACTGTGGGTGATGTGTCCTCCTGGAGCGGGGAGTGCCTTTTGCTAACCCACACAAATGTGTTTTATGGGCTTGTGGCTCTGATGGGGATGTGGCCAAACAGCTTCTCTAGCTAATGCTCTCCAGCCTTACCTCCCATTGTGGGACCTGAAAACACTTCTAGCCTGATGCTGTGGGCCAGGTGCCAGCATGGAGGTGACTTTCAGCCTCCCAGTTCACTGCACTGAACTCCTGGCTCATTTGCTTCCCAATGAGGCTGGAGATCTGAGGAAGGGCAGAAGGAAATCTTTGCTTAAACTTACCAAAGAACAAAAAGTATCCATACACATGCTCCAAACACCTTCCGGATCAAACCCTGTCCTCAAACTGTTAAACAGACCCCCGACTATCCCAGTGTACTTGGCAAATACAGCACTTGACACTTCATACACTGTAAGAGTTGGAAGCTCCTCAGAGTCCCTAGTCAGCAGAAATCACTTCCCACTCCCTACTTCCCATACACACACCCTCCCTAACAGAGGCCACCCAGCCTTTCTCTGAGCATTTGAAATGACTTAGAGCTCTCCAGCCCCAGATGGCCCCTCTCACTGTGAGTGAGCCCTGGCTGTGTTAACTGTCTCCTCTTTTTGTTCTGCTGCAATTTGACCCCTGTAACTTCCACTGTTAGTTCTGGTTCTCTCTCTCAAATCTATATATGCCATATAGATTTGTAGGTAGGAAGGAAAGAAAAAAATGACAGCCCGCCACAAAACAAACAAAAAATTCCCTTTTATCCCTTTACTCACGTGTTCCTGCACCAGGAGATCAAACCTCCTAAGAAGCAGCCCTCAATACTTCCAGCCAAACCTTTGTCCATTGTCCATGTAATGTACCATTCTTTGTCCTGTTCCTATTCTTGTTTCCTGACTCCTGGGCTGGTTTCCTGGTTATTGGCTGGCAAGAGTCACTTGGACCTCAACCAGCTTAAGCATCAGTTCCTGACTTCTCCCCCACCTCTTTGATTCTGTTTTTCCTGGTAGCTTACAGTATATAGCTTACCTAGATCAGCATCAAGGCCTCCATGAACAGCTGCACAGGTTGCGCACTGCTCTGCTGCACATCACCTTCTGGACCCTATCTAGAGGCTACTAGCCTCATATGGCTATTGAGCACTTGAAATGTGGCTAGTACAACTAGGCTAGTAATTTTATTTAAATTTAATTAAATATAAATGTAAATAGCCACACATGGCCAGTGGTACTGTTTTGGATAGCATAGATCTATTCCAGCCTCTTTAATTCACACATGAGGAAACCAACAAAGTGACTTTCTCAGCAAAATTACTTTCTCTAAAGTGTGAACCAATTTTCTTATAACTTTTATTTTCATGTAATTTTTTGCATAATTGAACCCAGGTGTGCATAATAGAAATCCTGACATGGTTAGAATAAGGCCTGACTAATGAGAAAGATCTCTGGAAGAATGGAGGATTTTGCTAAACTTTCACATTGGTTTTTAATGTTAGGGTCAACTGGATTATTTTTTAGTAAATTGAATGCTCATTGCTACTCATACTAATGAAACTGATAACCTTAATTGAGCATTGACTATAGGCTAGGAACTTGCATTAATTTTCTATTGCTGTGTAACAAAACATTGCCAAACTCAGCAGCTTAAGACAGTGAGCATTTATTGTGTACATGGTTTCTGAGGATTAGCCATCAGGGAGTGATTTGGCTGTGTGGTCCTGGCTCAGGGTCTCTGAGGTTGCCGGCGACATGGCAGCTGGAGCTGCTGTCTCTGAAGGCTTGGTTGGGCTGCAGGATCTATTCCTAACACGGCTTACACACATGTTGTTGGCAGCAGGTTTCACCGCCATATCCCATGGGCCTCTCACAACACGTGATCCTGCCTCAAGAACAAGTGACCCCGAAGGAGAGTGACCAAGCAGGAAACCTCAATACTCTTTTATGACCCTGGCTTAGACGTGACACACCAACACCTCTACTGTATTCTGCTGGTCACATGGACCACTTCTAATGCTACACAGGAGGAGATGACGTATGGTGTCAGTATCAGGAGGCAGAGATTATCTGGGCATCTTGGAGACAGGCCATCTCAGTACTTCACACATATCACCTGGCTTCAGCTTTATAGAACAAGCAGGTGGAGACTATTATTATCCCCTTTTACAGATGAGGTGATTGACTCAGAGAGGCTAAGTGACATCCCAAGCGTCTCAGGTGACAAGCAGCAGAGCCCTGTCTCTCCAGGTCTTCTTGGCAAAGACTGTCAGATCTCTTCAGTTGCTCTGCCAACCATGACATGCTCCAACAGGCATTCTTCTTGATCCAATCCTTTGGCTTAAGGCATTTTGCATCTGTTAAATCTTTATCGAGCTTCCCAGGTGGCACTAGTGGTAAAGAACCTGCCTGCCAACGTAGGAGACTAAGAGATGAGGGTTTGATTCCTGGGTTGGGAAGATCCTCTGGAGAAGGGCATGGCAACCCACTCCAGTATTCTTGCCTGGGAAATCCCATGGACAGAGGTGGCTAGCGGGCTATAGTCCACGGGGCTGCAGAGAGTCAGACACAACTGAGCAACTAAGCACACACACAGATCTTTACTGGAAAATTTAACACTCACTCCTGACTTGTTAAAAACTTTTTAATTTTTTGGAGCTAGGAATAGAAAAGTACTTCCTCAGCACAATCAATTGCAACTCATGACAGTAGCAACATATACTTCACTGAAAAGCATTAGACATAATCTTATTAAAATCAAGAACAAAGATCTCTGCAACTGTTACTGTTCTTTAATACTTGGAAATTCTGATTAGTGAAATCAAATAGAAATAAGTAGAATTATTGGAAACAAGAAAATTGTCATTAGAAACTGCCAGAGAATCATCTGAAGCCCTCACCAGTATTAATGAGATTTCCACAAAGGACTGGATCTGAGATGCGCACCTCAGAGCCGTAGCTTTCCCGTAGTTCAGCAGTAACTAGCAACAAGGTGCAACAAATCTCCTCGTCCCCCAGCCCGCTTGTGTCACCCTCGAGCCAGAGGCCTGTGTTTATTTTGCAGCCAAGCATTTGTGCCTTTTTCTGGTCCACATGCAGTGTGCCTGAAAATATGGGGAGGGGGGAGGGCTGCGAAGCAGACAGCTGCAAAAGAAGCCTTCAAGCTGGAAGTTTTCTGTGTGAGCCTGGGACTGTCTAACACCCTGAGGGATGACAGACAAGCTGCCTCCTGCCACTTTGGCTTTTCCTTTGCAGAGAAAAATAAAGGACAGGGGACAGGATGCTGGCAGGGCTGGATAGTGCTTACCATAACAGCGGCCAGAGTGGAAAGTGCCCTGATTTTTGAATCCTGAAGATCCAGGTTGGTTCATGGCACAGACATTATTCATTTTAAGAGGCTATGCATGTCTGCACCCCCCACTTTTTTTCCTGTGGGGCAAACAGGGGATTGCCTACCTCCTAGGAATTGTGGGGAGAATGCAATCTGATAGTGAGCAGGAAAAAGTATTTTGCCAACTAAAGTACAATGCAAACAGAAAGTAAGACTGCTTGTATTGACGAGGGCTCTGAGCCAGCCTGGTGACAAAACCACATGCTGTGCCAGCTCTCTGGCTGGTCCCTGGGTCCCCAGGGTACATTTGACGCAGCTGTGACACTACCCCAAAGTCCCACACAGGCCTCCAGCTTGGTGAACTGACCGCACTGGCTACTTCATATGCCCTCAGGACAGGCACAGGAATGCAGTTATCTTGCATGTTTGCCTGGGCCCAGTTTCTTTGTCCATAGACAGGTATGATTTCTCTGATGAACTTGTTTGTATTGCAGCTTCTACTCTGAGGACCCAGGGTCAAAGGGTGTTCCCTTCCTTTCTGACAAGGAGATGGTAGCATGTCTTCTGGAGCCTCAGGACAAGGCCTCATGATCCCATCGAGGATTGGGTCTGGCCAGCAAGACAGTTGGTCACACACAATAGGGTCCCAAGGACAAAGACAAGCCCCCAAAGAGTCTGTACAATAGGAGAGGGCAAACACCATGAGGTTGGGAGAGGAAGAGTAGTCTCAGTGGTCCTCAGAGCACAAAGAGGAACAGGCAGGGGTTAGGGGAACACAGGACAGGTCAGGCAGTGAGAACTGGGAAGGAGCGAGAGAGAGGCTCCGGGAATGGCCTCAAAATGATCTCTTAGCATCTTAGGTGTCTGAGGGTGACTCCCCTGCCTACAGCCTCTACCTCTGGGGGCCACCCCAGGTAGTCCCATGCTAAAATCAGCCAAGATTTCTTAGGTGAAGTATGTTGCCCCATTTTGTTGGGAAATGGGGGAAATTTTGCAGTGACTGACTTCAATGACTACATTCTCTCTGCTTTAGAGGAGCCATTTCCCCAGTAGACTGGAAAATGTTTATGTCTACCTGGACATGAGCATGCCAGAGGGGATGGGGTTTGCTTAGGAAGCGGACTGATTGTTCCCCTCATTCCTGAGATAACTGCAGAGGCCTGCAGCAGCAGCCAGGGCCCCAGGGTCAGGCCAGCCGCTGCAGGGTGCAGGCTCCTGACTGCCGGACACCGGGGGTGCGGGAGGCCACTCCTTTCCCTCAGTTCAGTCAGCCCTGGCCGAGTCTATGTCATGGTCCCATGGGGAGTCATGGGGAGAATCTGCCCTGAGCAACTAGATGGCCTGTGGCCCCAGCCTGTGGAGTAAAGCGCTGGTGACTATAAACTGCAGCTGAAGGTCAACTGTCCCTGTACGTCCACCCAGCCCACTTCAGCGTACCCTCTGAGCATGACATACCCTCTGAACTCAGCTGGCTGCTGAGAACTAAGAACCCACTTCAAGATGAAGACTCCTGGGTGCAAAGTACACAGTCTCCCCAAGAGCCCTGGCTGGTCCTGCTAACCCACAACCCCAGCTTCCCTCATCTCCCTGGAAACTGTGTTTCTCTTCCTCTCCCTCTGAGGGTCTCTTTCCCTGTCTGTAGCTCTCTCTCTACTGTTCTATCTGTCTCCACCCCTCTGCGTGTGTCTGTGAGTTTCTCCCTGTTGCACTGTGTTTCTCTGCTCTCTCTACGCCTCTCCTATCCTTTGTCTGTCCCTCTGTCTCTCTCTAAGCCTCTATCCTTTGTGTGTCCCTCTGTCTCTCTCTATCCCTCTCCTATCCTTTGTGGGTCCCTCTGTCTCTCTCTGTGCCTCCCTTTCAGTCTTTGTCCCTTTGATCCTCAGTCTCTCAGCCTCTCTCTGATCAGCTCTCGTATCTGTCTCTCCCTCATCTTTGAATAAATCTGCCCACACAGCACCTCCAGCAGGACCGAGGTCCTCGCAAGGTCCCCACAGAACAGAGCAAGGTGGACACTGGGCCAGGCCCACATGTCAGGTCAATACAACAGTTTTGCTGAAGCCTGCCCTCTGGCCACATGAAGCCAGTCCATGGTGCCAGGGTGTTCTGGCATACACAGCAGGCTCAATGGGCGCTCACCTCTTAAGCCGTAGTACCAGCTGGCTCATCTCCCGCGGGGGAGACTCAGAGAGATGATTACACACGTGTCGGCAAACCTGTGAAGTCCCGTGCCTCCCTCCCAAGAGTCAGCACTCTCACTCTTTCTGTTCTTTGATCCTTCCTAGTAGCAGGAAAGACCTTTAGAAGCCAGTATCTATACAGAATGCCAGCTGGAAAACCACAGGCTTCTGCCTCCTCTAAGTGAGTGTGGGGAGTGGAGCTGGGGCTAAAGCATGGATAAAGAATTAATAAGGATATAATAGGTATAGCCAAGCAGAGCCCCGTAGCTTGAAAGGCTTGAAAGGTTCAGGGCTAGGTTCAGGGCCACACCTGGACCACACCAAGTCACCACCCACCACCCCTCTCCCGCAGGTCCTGCCCCGCCTCAAAAAAATAGCCACCCAGCAACCAGTATATGAATCAGAGTAATAATAACCGCCACTTCTCTTGGGTCAGGGGTACTATCAGCCACTTGCTGTGTTATTATCTTGGTCATTCCTACAAAAAAAAAAAAACCTAGGTAAGTAGTCATCTTTCCATTTTACAGGTGGAGAAACTAAGGCTCAGAAAGGTTAAGTAATTTGCCTGAAGTTATACAACTAGGAGTGGAAGATCTAAGGTTATTAACAGAACCCAGGACTGTCAGGCTCCAAGCTGCACACTTGCTCCATTCTCAAGTGGAATAAAAACTTCTGGTTAAATGGAGATGTTTCTTTTCACATCTGAGTGTCCTTTCTATGAATGGATCGGAACATAGAAATACCTGCAAGCAATTAAGCATCATGTCAAGCCAACCTCTCCTCCCTGCCTTCCAGGCAGCAGGTGGTGGCTTCTGAGCACATCCAGTAGTACCATTCCAATCAGTCCAGGTAGCAAAGGGCTACGGTGATGTCTGCGAAGCTTCGGGTAATGTTCCATTCGCTGCATTTTACCAGTGGTCAAAACACAAAACCAGATATTAAAGGCTTAAAAATGTATGGAAGAAAAATTTGCAATTTATAAAATTCTAGCATTTTCTTTTTCCTTTGAATTGAGCTAAAACTGACATTATTCTCATTATTGAAGTAGAATACATTTTCCACTAGATTTGACTCAAAGGTCTAACAAGGGAAAGGAAGGGCTCCCTGGGGAACTCCTCCCAAATGTAGCTCCTCCTCTGATCAGCAGTGATTAGGAGGCCTGCATGTGCCTTACTGTTCTCAGGTCAGAGAGAATTTAGGAAACAAAAAAGTTTTGAAAAAAAGACATCTGGTCCATCTGTCTGTGAACTCTTCCTTATTCCTTGCAGTGGAGAAAAGAGTTCTGTTCACAGCCATCGTTGCTGAAACAAGAGGGGAGAAAAGGGTGGCTTGAAAGTCTGCCAGGCAGCGTAACGCCACACCCACTCCGGGATATTTAAACCTGCTGAGCCTCTTGGAGTTAATGTCTCCCTGCAGTGACCTCATGGAGACAAGATATGTGTTTCTGGTGCCAGGAGGAGACTGTGGCTTCATACACAAAAAAGTTCATGAGGTTTAAAAGAATTCTTTACTCTAATAATACAGTAAGTAGTGACCCAGAGTATACACACCCAAAGTGGATTTGGGCCCAGTTGCCAATTTGGCGGTCTTCATTTGACATAACTTGATTCCATTCCATTCCACAAATATTTCCTGAGTTCCTACTGTGTGCCAGTGCTTTGACCCCAAAGAGCTTATTTACTCTAGGAAGGGAGAGCAAATAGGTACTCAAAGGTGGAGGGTCATTGAACAGTCAACAAATGGCTTTTGAGGGCCTACTAAAGGCCAGGTGTTCAGAATGAGGGATTCTAGGAAAAAAAGCTTTTTGGAGGAAGTCTGAAAGCAAATTTGACACTCTTTTTTGATCAAATAAACCACAGTCAGTTTAATTTCATGGGCAAGTCCCTATTATTTAAGGACTTAAAAACAATGTTAATGCTTTTTCATGTTAATTTTTACAGGTGGGAGAAAGCCCTTCCTTTTCTTGCTGTTTCTACCAGAGTCTGGAAAGCTAAAATAACTGTTCTAGCCACTCCAGTTGGTTTATTTTACTTGTGTTCTGAGCACAAGCCTAATAAATAATACAGATATAAAGTAAGCACTAGTGACCACTTTCCACGAGCTGGAGGCTTTGTATTCATCAGCCACCATGTTACGAGGCACAGATAGCTAACTTTTATGGAGCAGTCACTTTGAGCTAGGAACTATTCTGAAGTATTAACGTGTATCTCCTCTCCACTCCTCACTTACTATCACTCCATTCTACAGATGAAGAGGCAGGTTTGGCGGGGCCTTGGAGCTTGCCCATGTCTGGTAAAGGGCAGAGCTGCTAGCTGAGCTTGTCACCAGTCACTTACGATATCTCCTCCCAGTCTTCTTAATGAAGTCATTCTTAAAGGATGGCCCCAGACCTGCAGGAGCAACATCCTCTGGGAGCTTGTTAGACTTGGACATTCTCAATGCTCACCCCAGACCTACAGAATCAGAGTCTAGGGGGTGGGGCCAGCAAGCTATGTTTCAACAAGCTCTAAAGGGGATTCCAATGTGTGTTAAAGCTTGAGGACCACTCTTTAGAATACATGAGGAGCCTCTGTTGTCCTCTTCTGGACATTCCTGTGGGGGACTCCTCTTTGAGTTCAAAATCTTGGAATTCTTTTTTGATTCTGGGTCCTGGTTGATCTTTGCAGTTGCCTTAATGCAGGAAGAAGAGGGATTCTTTGATGTTATGGCCCCAAGTCCACTTTGGGCTTTAGGTTCACAGCTACCTAAACTGAGTGGTACTCCAAGACCCACTGTACAACATCAGGAACAAGTCTTTCTAACCCAGGCTGGAGTGACTTATTTGCTGTTCGAGGCTCTCCAGGGTCTTTTCAATACATGCCAAAGCACCTCCCAAATTCTACCTTGGGAAGCCCTATCTGGAGCTCCCACTTTCCTCCCAGCTCCATCTTTGACTCAGGTGACCTCTAAGGGTCTCTGGAGTTAGGGCCCAGAGCCACGGAGGCCCATCTGATTTCCAGAGCAGGTGACTTTTTTCATAGACTCAGAGCTAGAAGAGGCCTTTGGGACCACCCAGTTCAACCCCCTGATTTTATCAACAAACAGAGGCTGAGGGAGTAGAAGTGATCAGTCCATATTTCTCAGACAGACACTGGAAAGATGGGATAAAACCCACTGGAGAAGTGGTGGAGGCGTGCCCTGAGTCTGCAGTGCAGGATACTGGTTCTATGACACTCAAGAGAAGCTTCATGTCACCAGCTCAGGACACATGCCTACTGACTGAGCTACAAACAGGCTCCAGGTGCTTCAGCTCCTGTTGGACAATGTTCATAGCAAACTCTGGGTTGACCCAAACTTTCTAATCCTCCTCTTGAGAATGGGGAGAAATCTCAGATCAGCAGAGTAGAAAAGAGAGGACAGACAGGGCTACTGGCCTGAGAGAAGAAGCCAAAAGGTTTTTCTGCTTGCAGTGATTTCCTTTGGATGAAATCTAGCCCAGGTTTGAGCTGTCCAAGAGATTGTTAAGGAAATATTTATGATGTTGATAGGATTAGAAAGAGAATACTGCAGACCATCAATAAAGGGACCTTTAAAGGAGGGTGAGAATGATTGTGTTTGTTTTCTCCAAGACCAGTTGGAACATAAATTCAGGCCCTTCCAGAATGACTACTACCATGCTCCCTTAGCACAAGTTTTTATTTCCCAAGGGAACAAAGGCAAGGGGCCACCACATCTCCCAGGTGAGTCCCAGCAGAGAGCCTCCGCATGCTCTTGAGGACGGCTCAACAGAGGCCGAGTTAATTTACTTAAATTGCGCCATACTCAGGTGCTCAGTGTAATTTTAAAGTGATATGAGCATCAGAACTCTTGTTTCTGAGTACTTTATCTAGTGACGCCTCTTGGCATGCACAGGCAGCCAATTTCTTCCTGAGGAATTTCCACTAATCTCTTCTCCAGGAATAGACCTTGGCTCCCAAGGCAGTGTCATTGAGTTCAAGGCATAGCTTGAATTCAGCCCTAGCACTGCCAAAGCAAAATGCCCTGACTGTAGGCAAATGGACAGAGATCTGTAGAGCCTTTTCTGGGGTCCCTAGAGTTAGGGACCAGTGGCCTGTGAGCTTTGGAGTCTTTCCTGCTTCTGGGACAAGGGGACCAGAGGTTTGAGGGGAAGGAGGTGACAGTAGGGAGGGGAGAGCAGAAGCTCATGTACATACACAGAGCCTTTGATACTCTCTGACCTTCTTCTCCTTCCTCACCTACCATTTCTGTGACAAATTTCCCACCTCATCTGCACTTCATCTTTATGTTAAGCAGATTCAAGCTAATTGGGATGAAATAGTGTTGATTTCCAGACTCTAATTCTCCCTGGTTAAAGATCACTCTCCCTAGGAGTGATCTTTAACCAAATAGAAAATACAATTTGTAAAGTACCGTATTCAAATTTTTTTGGAAGTAATATGGATGGAGTGGAGAAGGCAATGGCAACTCACTCCAGTACTCTTGCCTGGAAAATCCCATGGGTGGAGGAGCCTGGTAGGCTGCCGTCCATGGGGTCACGAAGAGCTGGACACGACTGAGCCACTCCCTTTCACTTTTCACTTTCACGCATTAGAGAAGGAAATGGCAACCCACTCCAGTGCTCTTGCCTGGAGAATCCCAGAGACGGGGGAGCCTGGTGGGCTGCTGTCTATGGGGTCGCACAGAGTTGGACATGACTGAAGCAACTTAGCAGCAGCAGAATATGGATGGAGAGAGTGGTAGGATTACAGATGAAATAGGATTGCCTCCAAGTTGATCATTGTTGAAGATGGGTCATGGCATCATTCACAAGAGCCAACAGGTGGGAATAACTCGAGTGCCCATGAGCAGGGGAATGGATAAACAGCATGTGCTATATACTTATAATGGACTATCAGTCAGCTTTGGAGAGGAAGGCAATCCTGACACATGCAGCAACATGGACGAACTTTGAGGACACTATGCTAAGTGAAATAAGGAGTGCTGGCCCAGCTGGTAAAGAATACACCTGCAATGCAGGAGACCTGGGTTCTATTCCTGGTTTGGGCAGATCCCCTGGAAAAGGGAATGGCTACCCACTTCAGCATTCTGGCCTGAAGAATCCCATGGACTGTACAGTATGTAGGGTCACAAAGACTTGGACATGACTGAGTGACTTTCACTTCACTTCAAAAGACAAATACTGTATAATTCCACTTGTAAGAGGCACCTGTGGTAGTCAAATTCCCAGAGAAAAAAAGTAGAATAGTGGTTACCAAGAGCTGAAGGCAGAAAGGGGATGGAATCGCCTGTCCACTTTGGACAGTGGATCGCCTGTCCACTCTGTTCAATGGAAACAGAGTTTCAGTTTTGCAAGATGAAAAGAGTTTTTGAGATTGGTTGTAGAACAGTGTGAATGGTCTTGCTACTAAATGTACCATTAAAGTGGTTAAGATGGTAAATTTTATGTTATGTGTATTTTACCACAATTAAAAATTTTAAAAAAAGTTTAAGGTGAGTGATGGTCATAGGAGTATTTATATAGTATTCCATCTATTTCAACATTTGGCATTTACTATATTAAAAAGCAGAGACATAACTTTGCCGACAAAGGTCCGTCTAGTCAAGGCTATGGTTTTTACAGTGGTCATTTATGGATGTGAGAGTTGAACTAAAAAGAAAGCTGAGCATGGAAGGATTGATGCTTTTGAACTGTGGTGTTGGAGAAGACTCTTGAGAGTCCCTTGGCCAAAAGGAGATCCAACCACTCCATCCTAAAGGAGATCAGTCCTGGGTGTTCATTGGAAGGACTGATGTTGAAGCTGAAACTCCAGTACTTTGGCCACCTGATGCAAAGAGCTAACTCATTAGAAAAGACCCTGATGCTGGGAAAGATTGGGTGCAGGAGTAGAAGGGGACTATGAAGGATGAGATGGTTGGATGGCATCACTGACTCAATGGACATGAATTTGAGTAAACTGCAGGACTTGGTGATGGACAGGGAGGCCCGGCGTGCTGAGGTTCATGGGATTGCAAAGAGTCGGACACGACTGAGCTAATGAACTGAACTGAAAATAAAAAACTAAGCATGTTCAATATACAGTAGCAATGAAAGCTATCAAAAACATCTAGTAATACCCTTTAAAAGAATTGCACAAAGTCTACTTTTAAAAATACATTTAAAATACCATAGAACTTTACTAGAGAACATAGAAGAGGTCTTGAATAAACAGTAATCTTCTTCCTGTGTGGGAAGATGTTATTTGGAGGGATGTGCAACCTGTCCATGTTTATCTGTAAACTGACCTCAATCCTTTCCAAAAAGACAACAAAGAGCTGTTCTAAGCAACAATAAGCTGATTCTAATATTCATCAGGAAGACAAAATGCATAAGAAGAGCCAAGGAAAATTTGAAAAAGAGAAAAAAAGAAGACATGCCTTCAGTTCAGTTCAGTTCAGTCGCTCAGTCGTTTCCGACTCTTTGAGACCCTATGAATCAAAACACTCCAGGCCTCCCTGTCCATCACCAACTCCCGGAGTTCACTCAGACTCACATCCATCGAGTCAGTGATGCTATCCAGCCATCTCATCCTCGGTCGTCCCCTTCTCCTCCTGCCCTCAATCCCTCCCAGCATCAGAGTCTTTTCCAATGAGTCAACTCTTCGCATGAGGTGGCCAAAGTACTGGAGTTTCAGCTTTAGCATCATTCCTTCCAAAGAAATCCCAGGGCTCATCTCCTTCAGAATGGACTGGTTGGATCTCCTTGCAGTCCAAGGGACTCTCAAGAGTCTTCTCCAACACCACAGTTCAAACACATCAATTCTTTGGTGCTCAGCTTTCTTCACAGTCCAACTCTCACATCCATACATGACCACAGGAAAAACCACAGCCTTGGCTAGATGGACTTTTGTTGACAAAGTAATGTCTCTGCTTTTGAATATGCTATCTAGGTTGGTCATAACTTTCCTTCCAAGGAGTAAGCGTCTTTTAATTTCATGGCTGCAATCACTATCTGCAGTGATTTTGGAGCCCCAAAAAATAAAGTCAGCCACTGTTTCCACTGTTTTCCCATCTATTTCCCATGAAGTGATGGGACCAGATGCCATGATCTTCGTTTTCTGAATGTTGAGCTTTAAGCCAACTTTTTCACTCTCCTCTTTCACTTTCATCAAGAGGCTTTTGAGTTCCTCTTCACTTTCTGCCATAAGGGTGGTGTCATCTGCATATCTGAGGTTACTGATATTTCTCCCAGCAATCTTGATTCCAACTTGTGCTGCTTCCAGCCCAGCGTTTCTCATGATGTACTCTGCATATAAGTTAAATAAGCAGGATGACAATATACAGCCTTGATGTACTCCCTTTCCTATTTGGAACCAGTCTGTTGTTCCATGTCCAGTTCTAACTGTTGCTTCCTGACCTGCATACAGATTTCTCAAGAGGCAGGTCAGGTGGTCTGGTATTCCCATCTCTTTCAGAATTTTCCACAGTTTATTGTGATCCACACAGTCAAAGGCTTTGGCATAGTCAATAAAGCAGAAATAGATGTTTTTCTGGAACTCTCTTGCTTTTCCATGATCCAGCGGATGTTGGCAATTTGATCTCTGGTTCCTCTGCCTTTTCTAAAACCAGCTTGAACATCAGGGAGTTCACGGTTCACGTATTGCTGAAGCCTGGCTTGGAGAATTTTGAGCATTACTTTACTAGCATGTGAGATGAGTGCGATTGTGCGGTAGTCTGAGCATTCTTTGGCATTGCCTCTCTTTGGAATTGGAATGAAAACTGACCTTTTCCAGTCCTGTGGCCACTGCTGAGTTTTCCAAATATGCTGGTATATGGAGTGCAGCACTTTCACAGCATCATCTTTCATGATTTGAATATACACATATAGTTCAGTATAAATGGATAACAAGAGCCTGGAACTGTGTAATGCTGAACGGATTCTTAAAATAGAGGTGAAATGCTGCAAGGATAATTCTAATAAGATCTAGAAAGAAAAGTGTTGTGCTATTTCAGCAAAACCTATGTGTTAGGGGCAGGGCATGCAGAATGAAAGCATTCCAGAGGCTCTTGGGATAAGGGGAAGAAAATGGGGAAAGTAGAAGTATTCTAGATATCTAAGTGGCAGAATGAAGAAGCACCTAAGTGGGAGAAATAGTAGGGGGATAGAGTATCTCAGTGGGAGAAATAATATCTCATTTTCTAATAGTAATAAAAGAGTTTGATATTGAGCACCAGAAAAGGAAAGGGGAGATAACCATTAATGAGATGGAAAGGTTGCAGGGAACTCCCATTTCAACAAGAGTAGAGAGGAAAAGCAATTTGAGCAAGCTAGTAAAATTAAGGAGAAAGGAAAAAAATCATAACAAACTTAAGGTAAGCCAAAAGAAATTAAATCAGGTTTCATAGTTGTTACACTAAGCGTGAATGAACTGAATTCTCTCTTTACAAAATATAATCTATGCACTGGGCTAAAAAGGAAAACAAAACAAAAACCCAAACTCTATCTTAACGCTGCTTGTAAGAAACATACCTTAAACAAAATGATAAAAAAAAAAAAAAGTAAAAAGTCCAGGAATACGTCTACATAGATAGGAAAATTTTCTATTTGATAAAAGTGGTGTTTCACATCATCAAAGAATAGATGGATTTCCTAAAGAGTGTTGTGACAATTAGATACATATTTGGAAAATTCAAAGTTGCCTCAAAAAGGAAATATAGCAAACTAGGCGCTCTCAAGACAAAAGGTAAACATTTTGTCTCATAGAAAATATTTACATAAAAACATATATATATTATTCTTAATAGACAAAGAATTACTGTTCAGAATTTGTCAAGATATCCTGATTTTGAAAGAAAAAGATAAACTACCCAATGCAACAACAGGCAAAGGATGTGTGCATTTTCAGAAGAAGAGAGCCTGATGGTCAATAAACCCGTAAAGAGAGCTCAGTCTTCTTTGGGCAAATGTGGAGATGCACATTAATATAATACAATGTTCTTTTTCTCTCATTAGATTGGCCAAAGTGTTAAGGATTTATAACATCAAGCGATGGCAAGGGTTTGGAGAATATAAATGCAGTCTCCTGGGAAATCTATTTGACATCTAACCCAACTTTTTCTTTTGCTTGAATCAAATACAATACTAAAAGTGTGTTTCTTTTGACTTACAAATTCTTCATCTATATTCTAGAAGTCTTATTTGTGTAAGGAGACATGTATATAGCAAAATATTGGAAATAATGCAGATGACCATCAATAAAGGGAATGTTTAAATAAGCTATGGCACATCCAAGCTATGGAGTCTTGCAGCTGTTAGAATGAGTTACCATATATCTAGTGTTATAGAAAGATGACAAGATACTTTTGACATACTGTAAAGTAAAAGCAGGCAGCAAAATAATATATAGTATACCTCTATTTTAAAAAAAAATCCCTCAAAACTAAATTATATCTACATTGCATAGCTATATAAATGAGGACAGGACTGAGACTAGAGATAAGCAAAAGGAAGTTGAGTTTTATTAATATTTTTGAGTGTTTTACAATAGGAATGTAATCATGAATTACATGTGTATAATTTAAATATGTATTTAACCATAAGAAGAAGAAAGACCTTCATGCTTTGAAGGGCAGATGTGTCCATTAAGCCATTCATAAATGCCCACTGTAAGCCAGTGCTGCTGGAGAGAAAAAATGACTCATACACAGCTGAGTCCTGGAGGCATTCTCTGTCTGGTAGAGGAGATAAATTGTGTAAACCAATAAGAGAATTAGGTCAACAAAACATGATGCTAGCCATGGGAGGCACATGAATAAATACTAAGGGAGTTCTAAGAGGAGATTAATTCCCGGAGAGAGAAGCATTAGCTGCTCAGTCGGGTCAGACTCTTTGTGACCCCACGGGCTGTAGCCCCCAGGCTCCTCTGTCCATGCGATTTTCCAGGCAAGAATACTGGAGTGGGTTGCCATTTCCTACAGAAGAGAGAAGAGGGGAGGAGAAAGAAGCAAGAACGCTTTCATGGAGAAAGTAGCTGTGTTTGTGTATGTGTGTGTGTGTGTGTGTGAGTGTATGTGAAAGTATGTGTGTGTGTTTGTGTGTGTGTGTACACAAGTGCCAAACACTCATACATTGACAGAGGTTGGGAAGGAATGGCTAGGAAAGAAGACCCCCAGTGGAGAGCCGATTTGGGCAGCGGACAATGTAGAACAGGAGGCATGTGAGTTTGACTAGCCTGGGAAAGGTGGAGAAGCAGGGACGAGTAGAGAGTTACACAGCTAGAAAGGGAAAACAATGCAAAAATGTTCGTTTCTTTAGCCAGCGAATTTCCTTGCCTAATGGGGGGAGTGGGGAGAGGTTGCCTGGAGCGAGCCGTAAATGCATGATTGCATGTTCAAAAATAACCGCAATGTCACATGCATGCTTGTTTACAGCATAAAGATGACCAGGTAGAAAGATATGGACTCAGTTTATAAAGTCCAGGGGAGCCACAGGAGATTTTTGAGGAGAGAAGTGACACCATCCAGTTTTAGAATTTCGCCATGGCACTTTGTGTGGGCAGATTATGACAGGTGGTTCCAATGGTTCAGACCAGAGGTAGTTGGAGCCCACATAAGGGCGTGACAGGGAGAGAGAGGAGGAAAGGACAGATCTGAGCAACATTACGGAGGAAGAATTGTCCAGATTCAGTGAGTTTGCTTTTGGATATATTGCCTCTGAAGTATCTGGGGACACTCAAGCAGAGGTATGTTAGATAAAAGAAAAAAATGGATAAAAGAATTTGAAAATTAATAGAACGTGTATATGTGTAACTGAATCACTTTGCCATACACCTGAAACTAACAGCACTGTTAATTAACTATGCTCCAAAAAAAAAGGCGTTGGGGAGCCTGCTGCCTGGAGAGAGCAGACTGAGTGCTTGTTTCTGGATGGAGGACAAAGCGAGGGAAGGGTCAGTCGAGGAGAGCACTTGGTGTAGGACCAGGAAAGGAGAGAGTCATTATGGAGTCTCCGGGGATCTCAGCAAAACAGGGAAAGAGGCCAGGACTTCAGTTACCCAGGAAGGTCAAGAAAGAGCCAGCAGAGGAACTGGGTTCCGGCATTTGCACCTCAAACTTGTGCTCCTATCATCCTATGGTGACAATCCATCTGATTCTGCGTGTGCAGCTGGCGTTGGCTCTGCAGAGCTGCAGCTGGGAGCTGACTGTATGCGACAGTGACAAGACGAGAGGGCCTCACTTACAGCATGTGGGAAGGAGGGGTATGAATTGGACGTTCAGGCTTTAAGGGCTGCTAATAGTGAAAGAGTAACCACAGCCTCTGTTTAGGGGGTCATATCCAAGGTGATGTTGCGCCACCCTTCGCTTTCATAGTGTGCCCCACTGGCTCCTGCCTCCTGACTTGCCTGGAAGCCCACACTCCCCAGGCCACAAAGACGAGGAAAGAAGCGCGCACATCTCTGCCTGTCTGCAGGTTAAGGACTTTGCCTTAGTGGGTTGCTAGTGAGTGGTGAGTGGCAGGCATGTTTTACAACCCCAGATTAAAGACTCCTTCCATATATGTTTATGTTTTATGTCACTCAGATTTTGTTTTTCTGTAAAATGCAAGTTGAGTTTGGCAATCGAGGCCACCATAACCATATTATTTAGCTGTGGCTGGTGTCTTCAATATATGCCACCCTTCTCCACCCTGCTCCCTGCCACAGGGCCTCTGACTTCTGTTGGGTTCACCTTCTGGGGAGCTGCAGAGGGATATCTGAGTGAGGGGAGTATGATGACAGGGTGTTTATTCCTTTGGGTCTAAGCATGATTCTGACTTTATGAGACTGAAGCTTGCAATTCTATTGGTCTACAAATATCAGAGAAACAACTGTTTTCAACAGTATATTCTTTGACTCTTTATGTCACAACTTTGTAAATAAAATTTTTTAGAAAAAGAAGGGAAATATAATCCATTCTTTCCTCTAGTGGGTTGGATTGGAATTTGGATATTTTTATATTAGCAATGTAGAACAAATTCAGTTTTATTACTCATTATTTGTAATATGTCAAAATTTGAGATTGCTGTTCCATTTGGGAAGACTTCTATTTTCTCGTCTATATTTTCCTTCACATATAACTAAGATCTAGAGCATTTCAAATTTTCTTGTGCAGGAACTAATCTTAATACTCTGAATTGCTAAGACTTATAAACCAGCTTGGGCTTCCCTTGTGGCTCAGATGGTAAAGAATCTGCCTGCAATGCAAGAGACCCAGATTCTATCCCTGCATCAGGAAAACCTCCTGGAGAAGAGAATGGATACCCACTCCAGTATTCCTGCCCAGAGAATCCCATGGACAGAGGAGCCTGGTGGGCTACAGTCCATGGGGTTACAAAGAGTTGGACACAACTGAATGACTTTAACACACACATACACAAACCAGCTTGTCTTTGGGCCCCATTATAATGGCAGCAAACCATTAGTTTTATGTTATCTCTTATAGAGGATGCTGTGAGGTTTTGTGTGGATTCCCTCCTGGGGCATCCCTCAGCTGCTAGAATATAGGATCTGCTGAGGCCACGTGTTTGTCGTCTTTTCCCAGCCCCGCCATCCACATTTCCTTACAAGTGTATCTCCTGAGAGCTCTCCACACTAAAAGAATTGAATGTAAGTATCCAGTTCATAGACCATTTCCAGGGAACCCCTCTAGAGCATCTTCACAGATGTCAGGATTTTGTATCAAAGCAGCAAGAAAAGTAAATATTTTCCTAGTGAGTTCATATGTTTTACTCTTCTTCATCAATAGTTCAGTTCAGTCGCTCAGTCGTGTTCGACTCTTTGCAACCCCGTGGACTGCAGCATACCAGGCTTCCCTGTCTATCACCAACTCCCGCAGCTTTCTCAAACTCATGTCCATTGAGTCAGTGATGCCATCCAACCACCTCATCCTCTGTCATCCCCTTCTTCTCCTGCCTTCAATCTTTCCCAGCATCAGGATCTTTTCCAATGAGTCAGTTCTTCACATCAGCTGGCCTAAGTATTGGAGCTTCTTCATCAATAAGATTACTGAATAATCCAAGATCCCTGACTTCTATTTGCATTTTCTTCCTTCTTCTTAATAAATTGCTAATTTTGATATGATCTGGAATTTTTTATACCTACCTATAAACTCAGGAATCTGAGAACTAACAAATGGAATTCCATTTTAAAAGAAATAGGATGGTGCATTTATAGTTGCCTGTGCTGCATTATATTTCTGACAATGAGAACTGAATTCTAGACCTAAAATTTTAGGTCTGAGTATGGGCCACAGATCAGTTTCTGGTTCCTGACACCAATCTCTGTTCTCTTCACTACCTGTGTACATCCATGCTGGGCACCGAAGGACGCAGTCTTATTACAATGTGACCTCTCCGGACCTTTAAGTCATGACATAAGATGAGTTGGTGGTAAGAGTATTCCTGGAAGCCATTCCTACATGAGGACAGCTAGCGGTGAATTAAATATATACAGAGTGACTGTGAGCAACTTAAATATATCTCATCCAACCCAAACCCATCTTCTCCTCAACCAGATCCTAAAAATGCCCACGACGCCTCCAAAGCCACCCAACATAGGATGTGTGTGGTAGAAAGAAACTAGGATCAAAAATATCTTACTTTTATAAAATTTACCCCCAAAATTATAAAAGCATGGGACATATGAACCTTGCTAGGGTTACTCCCCAGGCGTGGGATGGAACCTGTACCACTGTGAACGCTACAGCATAAACTTGACCAGTTTCATTGTAAATTCCCCTCTAGCTGGACTTCTCCCGGCAGGGCTGCCCCAAGCTGACTGCGTCCTTGACCAAAGCCTCTGTTCTTCTAAGGCAGCTATCTGATGCGACGCTCTCTCTGTTCTAGTGATTTTCTCTCTGTCCCTAGAGGTGCGGTGCCTTGGCTTACTGAGCCTTGGTTTAGTGCGCTATTCTTTATGGTCCTCCTACACCCCCACCTTTGCAAATAAATCCTCTTCTAATTATCCTATCTTGGGTGTACCCTCTGCTTCCTGTTGGGACCCTGACTAGTCATCACTCCCTCTTCCCCAACAAGACCTCAGTTTCCCTCCAGTTGCTCCCTGACTTTCCCTTCCTCACCCACCCTGGGTCATTCATTCTTCCAGACCTTGGCTTACCCCATCTCCTTGCCTGAATATCCTCAGCAAATCCTGCCAGCTCTTCCAGGCCCAGCTCCACTCCTCCCTCCTCCCCAGTCTGAGTGGTGCTGAGGAAGCACTGCAGGGTGGATGGATGTTTGGATGTTATCTGAGAAGCATCTGCTTTGCAGAAACTCCCAGGGAAGGGGAGGGACTCCTGAAGATATTGATTTCACAATTAACCCTCAGAGAAGGAGTCTCTTTACCACCTCTTTTCTGGAGACTAGACTTATTGTCGATTGCATCACTTACAGAAATCCTGTCAAAGTGAGGAAGGCTCCTTCCATCCCCCAGGTGAGCGGGGTGGGATTCCCTGTGCCTGTGAGGATGTGACTGATTAAAAGGGAAGCTGGCTGAGTTCCCTGCTAAATCATTTCCAGCCACAGTGCCTAAGGGACTCTGCTGGAATGCAGGGCAGAAATGCAAATGGATCCTTGCTGGGCCTGTCTTGGAGGAAAAAGTCACATCAGACCCAGAGAAACAGCCTTTTGGGAGAAGAGATGAGAGAATGGCACCACTGCCAGAGGGAGCAGAGACCTGACTTCCTTCTCTCAGGCTCCCTGAGAAATCCCCTGTTGCTAGAAGTGATGGGAAACAGCCCCTGCTTGGGTTCATGAGCAAGTCAAGGCCCCTTCCTGGAAAAACAAGGCCAGAAAAGAGATGGACTCCAGGCTTTTTGCTCCACAGGGTGAAACAGCCTGGAATGCTTGCTGGTTGCCCCTGCAGAAGATGGCTGTGGGGCCATACACATTCCTGGCATGAGAAAATAGAGCAGGATTTTGGCCAGAGAGGAGGTTCTTGTCACTGAGAGTGTAGGAAATCTGTTTAGCATTTGGGGAACTTCGTGAAAAATGAGCTGGAGCACGAGAGCCAACTCTCTGCTTTGGCTTTCTAAGACTCATGGAGGGAAAATGTAGGGGCTTTCAAACCAGAAAAGTACCAGATGTCTGGGGAATTGCTTTCAATGGTTGATTTGAAATTATGACACATTTTTATCTCCTTCATAGAACTGGAAAAGTATGCTTGTCTAAATGGAAGGTGTGATTGATGACCTCCTGACTCGCCACAGGTAAATGTGTGGGGTGGTTAATAATCTGTGGAACATATTATTCAGCATTAGTGGAAAAAATACAAACCACAGGCAGTGGATCTATGGCTTAGACCAAGTTCCACCACTAAGTGTTGTGACCTTGGGCAAGTTGATTTCCTACTCTGAACCTCAATATTCTCATCTATAAAGTGAATTAATTGGGCAAAATGATCTTTACTGTCTTCTCTAGCTGTAAAAATCCTATGATTCTCATAAAACCAGCCATAGGCCATTGGGAGTGTACACTGTTTTCTAGTCCTCCGATGAGGTAGGTTTATTCTCCTGTGGGCAGCATAAGATCACAGTCTTTAGGCTCTCGTCTCAACTTTCCCTGCTCCCATCTGTGTGAGCTTAGTCAGCCTATCTCCCTGAACCCCAGTCACTTCCCCAGGGTTCACAAGGTCAGATCTGGTCTCTCATTCCCCAGAGAGAAGACTCATGGTACAAAACCAAAACTGTCCTGGGTCTTGCTGTGCTGGTTCCAGCTGAGGAGACACACAAATATGTCAAGCCTTCTCAAATAAACATGAGTCTATCATATCTTAAGTCTGACCTAAGAGTTGCCTCAAACTGTAATCCTCTAGGACTTGAATGAAGCATAAATACCCAGAAGATATAAGTACCTTGGATCTCCCTCCTTTAGGCTCCCAATAATTTCTTAAGGCAAATCTCATCCCTGACAGTGTTCTTGGGTGGGTCAAGATTGCCAGGGCATTCGTGGGGCTATTCGGAGGAGGAGACATACCTCCTTCTAGCAGTTTTCCATGACCCTGAGTCCTGGAATCAAATAAATCTCCCCATTGGGCCCCATTTCCTTACACAGCTTCCAGCTCACCTGCCTGCTAATTTATTGGTGAGAGAACTTCCTTAAACACAGGAGCTGGAAAGCAATGCTACTTTCCCAAGGAAACAGGTATAACAGGTAAGGCCTGAAGGCCTTGTCTTATATCACTAATTTTGGATCAGGCAAGGCCAGATTTTATTCTGAGTAGATTATTTCTAGCTGTGTGATCTCAGGTAAGTTACCTAACCTCTCTGAACCTTAGTGTTCTCCTGTGTGAATACCTACCTTCCAGCACAGTCATGATGTTTAGAGATACTATTCATAGAACGATGGTCTCAGTGTAGTGGCTCACGTGTATCTGGAGCTCAATACATTTTATAGTTCCTTCTCCTTCTTTGTGTGAAACATTATGAGAAAGTGAAAAGTTGATGACTATTAGCTTATTAGCATTGTGGATCCATTATATCATGCCTATACCCAGCTCTCCAGCCTATCTTTCCTCCAACCTTTCATCTTCCCTGAACTGGTCACACAGAATCACCCACCCATCTCAACACACATCCTTGTGCCCTCCCTAGACTGCCCTCCCCAATGTTTACTTGCCTAAGTATTTCTCATTCTTCAAGGTCTGGTTCAAATCCATGTTATGCAGGAAGCATTCCCTGACTTCTACCCAGAAATCAACACTGCCTCCCTTGAATTCCTCCAGTGTATTTGCTATCCACTCATCATTTTTCCCTTCTATGATAAAGATGTAAAAATACTGCCCCTCCCCTGTCAACCAGCAAACATGAATGATAAACACTGTACATGCATCATCTCAGAAATCCTCAGGAGAGTGATCTGCACAAAGCTGAAACTCAGAAAACAGTTTTGATTGAATAAATGAATAGAGATGTATTTATTGGAGGTAGAAGTTGAGATGAAATAAATAATAGCTCTTGAGAAAAGGAAACTCAAGAGAAAGAGAAAGCTATGCTTTTTGTAAACCTATTGTGCAAGATGGATATTGCAATCCCAGTTTACGATGGTAGAAGAGGAAGCTCCTGAAAGCTAGGTGATAATGTTTATAACCATTAACAGGCACAACCATATGCTGAGGACTGTACCCAGCATTTCACATGCATCATTTCATTTAATACCCCCAACAACCCTTATAAAGTAGTATTATTCCCATTTCATAGCTGAGGCCCAGGGCTTCCCTGGTGGCTCAGAGGTTAAAGCGTCTGCCTCTAATGCAGGAGACCCAGGTTCGATCCCTGGGTCGGGAAGATCCCCTGGAGAAGAAAATGGCAACCCACTCCAGTATTCTTGCCTGGAGAATCCCATGGACTGAGGAGCCTTGTGGGCTGCAGTCCACGGGGTCACAAAGAGTCAGACACGACTGAGTGACTTTACTTACTTACTTACTTACCTAGCTGAGGCCCAAAAGAAGTTGACAAAGTTCCTCTAGAGAAGGGGTTTACTGTAAATTTATACACTCTCCCTCAAATGTGCATTATTGGTAGAGTCCTTTATTTTTCATAACTGATAATTTTGACCTCTAGATCCTCAAATCCCACTGAGGAGCAGGAAAGAAATATCAAAATGTGTCAAGTCAAAGATCTCCAGGTGATTTTTTTTTTAAAGAATGGTAGTAAAAGAGTTTTTTTGTGTTTATCTTTTTCCAGTTTTCTCAGTTTCTTTTGAACAAGTATTTAAATAACTAAAGGCTCGAACTTCTTCCGAGGCTATTTCTCCCTCTCTAGGTCTTGCTCCTCCCCTCCACCTCCCAAGAAGGTGCGTCCTTGTTCTTTTCTGTATGCTCTCAGCATCCTAAGTCCTTACTGTGTTCGCATACAGGGCCCTATTCACACTGTAGCCAAAGTCGACGCTACACAAGCACGTGGCCTGTTCTCTCCGCTCCCTCCTCCTCCCTGCCGCGGGCTCTGCAGCACCCTCGCTGCTCTCTCCAGTACAGTAGACGTGGGTCTCGGTCCATCCCTTGGGGTGTGGGTGGTTCTCCTCACAGTCTCTGTTTTGGCTCACCTCCCCCTGTGGGGGACCTTCTGCATTTCCCCACTGGGGGCTGCCAGGAGCTTCTGGTTCGAGGAGCACCAAGCTGGGAGGCAGTCCTGCCTCAGGCCTCCTCTCTGTTCCATGAGCCCCCTCAGGTCAGCACAGGGCCGCCTAAGGCTGTCTCCTCCTAGAGTCTTTTAGACAGCAAGAGGAGCACAGACCTTGGCTCTGGAATCTTCCTCAGCTGAACCGACGGTTTTTAATCATCCCCTTCTGGGCACGTCCTCCTTCCCCCTTTTGCCTCCTACTCCTCATCCCTTTGTGGAAAGGGCTGCCCTCCCCTCCCACTGTTTAACAGGGAGGGTCCCTGTATTGCATCCTCCTCCTCCTTGTGGTGCTGATTATCTTATCCTGTTTCTTAGAGCCATAAAGGCAGAATGACGGTAAGAACATATGAGGAAGTTATTTTGAAAAGTGTTATTTGTCCTCATCCCACTAGAAATAAAATCCAAACGTATCAACACTAAAGCTTAGCTCTCAGCATCATCCCAATATTATAACACTAAGCGGAGAGGCCTGTCGTGTGGCAGTCCATGGGGTCGGACACAGCTGAGTGACTGAACTGAACTGAAGGAGGGTAGATCTAGATTGAATTCAGATCTAATCCAACCTCAAAAATCCAAATTTTTCCATGAAACCATTTTTCTTTTTTGTTCAACTGACATAAAACATCCCCAGACCCTGCCCCTCCAGACATACTCTGGGGCCTCCCTTCTGTAGCATAGCCCATGCAGAGCCCCAGGACCCTTTCTTCAGCACCAGGGTCTCCTCCCTTTCTCCCAAGCAGAGTCCAGGCCTCTCCAGGGTTGACTCAAGAGTGTATTAGGAGCAGAAACACAAAAAACCTATCTTCAGAAGCAATTTTGCATTTGCTTGCACATTTTGGATCACTTAAGACAGGCCTGAGCGGTCCTTTGATAGGTTTGTTTTATGGTTGGTTTATTCCTTCGACCAGGTGATGGATTTCACTCAGCTACATAAAGGAGAGAAGGTGGTTTGTGACTGCAGGGTGCAGCGACCATCAGCTGGAGCTGATGGTGGTGGTGGTTTAGTCGCCTAGTTTATCAGACTCTTGCGATCCCACCAGGCTGCTCTGTCCATGGGATTCTCCAGGCAAGAATATTGGAGTGGGTTGCCATTTCCTTCTCCAGGAGATCTTCCCAACCCAGGAATCAAACCCTGGTCTCTGCATTGCTGGCAGATGATTTACCAACTGAGCTATGAAGGAAGCTCCAGCTGAAGGAGGCTGGAATTTCCCGCGGGCCTCAAAAATCCTCTTGAGAAACTTAGTCTGCTAGCTTGGTTCAAGTTTTGTTTTGTTTTGTTTTCCCTTCAGCCAGGTATTCGGAATCTGTCTCACTCACTTGGAAAGTTGCATCATCTTGACAAGCACAAGGCAATTAAGAGGTTCCCAGCTGCTCTGCTACTACTGTATATTTGCAGGGAGAGAGGGAGAGTGACTGGCCTCTCAGACATGCTTTTGCTGGTAAGCTTGAATAGAAGTGGAGAGCTGAGGCGATTGCTCAGATCATTCTGATCAACATGAATGGTATTTGCTCAAAATATGTTGGGTCATAATTTTCAGCTAGAGGCAAAAGTAAGGCATTTCTGGGATTATCTCAGTTCTTTCAGTTCAATGTGTCCGACTTTCAGTTCTGACTGACTGAGTTTCAGTCGTGAACTGACTTTCAGTTCAGTTTTCGCTCAACGTGTCCGACTCTTTGCGGCCCCATGAATCGCAGCATGCCAGGCCTCCCTGTCCATCACCAACTCCCGAAGTTAAGTGGAGAAACCAATCTAAGGATTTTCTTTAACAACCACTTCTTGAGTTTCTGATGCAAGAGAAAGGGTCTGGGCTGGGTAGGTCAGCACTTTGATACAAAAATAGATAAGTCATGGTACTGAATTTTGTGGTTTCTGGCTGGTGGGGGTGACCGGAAACAATGCAACATATAGTGTCTACTCCCCTTAGGAAGATCCTCTGTGTCTTAACCCTGCCCTGACCCTATTGCTTCACAGCCTGAATTCTGGAAAGATTGGTTCACAGGCACTGCCTCCAAGTCCTCTCCTGCTCCTGCTTCTCACCACCCTCTGAGCTGGCTTTAACTACCATATTGGCATGCAGGTTTTAATCTTTATCTGACTACCGTTGCCATATTTAACAAATAAAAGGAGATTTACTTGCAAATAAAGAAACTAATACAAGCAATATCTGTGTTCCAGTTTTCCAGGATTGACCACTTACTATTAAAATTACTATTAAAATAAATATTATAAATAATATTATTTACCCATTATTATCCCTCTGATCCTCCTCTCATCCCATCAAATGCAAAACTGGAAGCAACAGAACCAGACAAAGGGATCCCAAAAGTGTTTAAGAAGTGCTAGGGTTGGGTGGGGCATAATCTGGGAGAGGTAGAAAACCAGTGCTCAGTCAAGGCGTTCTTGTAATGGGCTTCAAAACAGCAGAAATCCATCTTTTTCTTAAAAATTCAGTTTTCTCAGAGACTGATGATCCACTTGAGCTGTATAAAGTGAAGTGAGTGAAGGTCGCTCAGTCGAGTCCAACTCTTCGCCACACTCCATGGAATTTTCCAGGCCAGAATACTGGAGTGGATAGCCTTTCCCTTCTCCAGGGTATCTTTCCAACCCAGGGATCGAACCCAGGTCTCCTGCATTGCTGGCGGATTCTTTATCAGCTGAGCCACAAGGGAAGCCCTGGAACACTGGAGTGGGTAGCCTATCGCTTCTCCAGGGGATCTTCCCAACCCAGGAATTGAACCTAGCTCTCCTGCATTGCAGGTAGATTCTTTACCAACTGAGCTCTGAGGGAGCTTGAGCTGTATACTGGTGGCAAACTGAAAACATTAAGTGAAAAAAAAAAAAAAATCTCACTTTATGTGGTTTTGGCATTAAAAAAAAAAAAACTTTGAATAACAAGGCAACCCTGATGAAGCTTATTTTGTTTCTGAGCTTGTTCACTCTTGCAACCATCTGAAAAGACTAGGAATCGAAATATTAATTGTGAGTATCTTTGGGTGGAAAATTGGAGGCAATCTTTTGTTTGCCAAAATGCATTTTTTAAGAGCAGTGAAGAAAAGGGAGACTGCTTTAAAAACTGCATCCAAGGGAAATTAAATAGATAAATTTTTCATGAGACATATAGGATTTGAAGAGCTAGAGATTATATGCTGATAGCCTAGAATTTGAAGCTTGAACTTTAATGAGATTTCTCCCTGTCAGAATTATGGATTGATTGTACCACCCAGGGAACAAACAGCTGACCTCAAATCACATGCCAATATATTCACAATTAAACAATCATTCAAGAAGCTATAAAGCACACAAAATGCATAGTGGCTAAAAATAATAAACAAATGAAGCTTCTGTGTTTTCTTGCCTTAGAACAAGGGGCCTGTTCTTTTAGTATTTATAGTGAATAGTGAGACTCTGGGGAAAAAAATACAGCAGTTGATAAGTGTTCTAAGTGAGGCATTGCATACATGGCAGAGAAGCTGGGTGCTTCTAACTTCACCTGTGGTTGGCTAAGGGAGATGGAGGGGCAAGTGGCCAGTGGGCCCCTAGATTACCAGTTCAACACAGAAAATGACCATTCTGAAATCTCATTCTTCTTAATTTTTTCCTTTCTGGATTTTAAAACAAGGAAAGTATTTAGTAATGAGAAAATGATTTATTGAGCATTTTCCTGCATATGCTACTCAAGTGAGATGTGCTTTTTTCCCTCTAACGGTGACTTCTCTACTCCAGGACAGATTACAATTGATAAAAACAGTTTAGAAAGTCTTGCAAGATTTGGAAGCATTTGGAAAGTGGCAAAAACACACCATTTTTTCCCACGTATTCAGTCCTATGAGTTTGGCATAGAAAGAAAAATGAAGCAAAGTGCCTGGTTTGATTTCTTTTGATTAGATCCTCACTTGGGTTTAGATGTTTTGTTTCCCTCGCTTCTTGAGGGAGGAGAGTTGTGCTAATGTTTGCTATTTGCACACGCAAAGGATAGGGGTAGTTTTTGGCAGCCTCTGTACTTACCAGTCCTGAAATACCTTTTTAGCATGGGGTCAGACAGCCACATTTCCCTGAGGGTCGCTTGCCAGGACGCCACGGGGTGCAACCAAATCCTATAGTGTGAAATGGAAAGATCAGTGGCCACGCTGGCGTCTGATGGACAGTGAACAGCAGACAGCAGGTCAGCCTGCCAGGCTCCATTCCAACAAATGCCCTTTAGAGAGCTGACCTTCTGTCTGCTGGGCCTCCCTCTACCAGATACCATTGGAATTCTGGCAATAATTCTGGAAATGAATAAAGGCTTTCAGTGGGTCAGTCAGTCAACAGATCTTTCTTAGACACCTAAGAAAGGCGTTAGGCACTAAGAGATACAAAGAATTCCATGAGAATAGAAACTTAGACCTACAAGAATATTTCATAATTGACCATGTTCATCTACGTTATGTCAAAGAAGATAAAACAGATATGGTCCTCACACTCAAAAAGTTTACAGTCTAGTAAGGGAGATGAAGCATGCAGATCCATTACTACTTTACAGAGCACAATTCAGCACTCTGTCACAAGAGAAAAAGCAAGTTCCTGAGCAGGAAATGAACAGCTGTCCTGGAGTCACAAGCTAGTACTTCCATATTTCAGAGAATTTGAAAGAGGGAGACACCACGTTCAGCTTTGGGTCAGGGTTGTGTCTAGACAAGACCTACATGGTGGGATTCGGATGTTTGAGGGTGCAGGATGGAGTGGCTGCGCTTTTGTTGCCTTGAAAATATTTAAAGGTGTGCTCCTTTGGTTTTGAGGCTCAACATCTTTTTGAGGGAAGTGTGCATACCAACCATTTGGTTGCCTTTGCAGCACCTGTACTTTAAATCTAGCAACAGTTTTGGAGCCTAAAAGGTAATCAAATCATGACTTATAATTCATGTTGAATTAAACTTAACAATGTGTGCTTAGTTGCTCAGTCAGGTCTGATTCTTTGCAACCTTGTGGACTATAGCCTGCCTGGCTCCTCTGTCCATGGGGATTCTCCAGGCAAGAATACTGGAGTGGGTTTCTACTCCCTTCTCCAGCAGATCTTCCCAACCCAGGGATCAAACCCTTGTCTCCTGCATTGCAGGCAGATTCTTTACAGTCTGAGCCACCAAGGAAGCCTTAAGAATAAAACAGGTCTAAGTCTCACACGTGGGCCATTTGCTAAAGCCACACAATTTAGGGGTTAATGGTTTTTCAAATTGTGGGGGAATAATCTGCATACTTCAGTGGTTTAGATCATTAACTTTGTCCTAAAATTTATAACTCTTTAATACAATCTCATCATCCTGCCTAGAGAATGAGACCTCAATGGGAGAGGTCTCATTATATGACAGGTAACTATTAAGTAAACATTTTGTTTCAACTCTTTATTCTGATAATTGTTTTAACATGATGTTGAAAGATTGCCTATTTTGGTAATGAATGTTAGTTTTTTTCTTTGGTGATTCAGTATCGTATGGCATCTCAATGGTCTCATTCTGAATGTCAGTTGCCATTGAACAAGACTGTAGATACAGAAAATGTAGAGTTTTAGATGAATGTGTACTGACGCCAGAAGATTCCTTTGAAAAGAAAGTTACGAAATCCTGTCTGATAAAAGCGTGTTTGTGTATGCTCTTCTTTCTTCTAAAAAGAGAATAAGAGCATTCTAAAAATAATGGCTCATTATGGATTCCAATTAGTCTATTTTATACTTATGAGTTGCAATCGACAGCATTCCTCTGGTTTTCATGACTCTCGTGTCCTAATTGTCTGTGTCTTGGGAGCTAAAAACATGCCTTAGAAAGTCTTACATATTCCTACACAAAAAAGGTGGCTCTAGTGGTAAAGAATCCACCTGCTAATACAGGAGATGTAAGAGACATGAGTTCGATCCCTGGGTTGGGGAGATCCCCTGGAGAAGGGCATGGCAACCCACTCGAGTATTCTTGCCTTGAGAATCCCATGGACAGAAGAGGCTGGTGGGCTACAGTCCATGGAGTCACAAAGACTTGGGCATGACTGACGTGACTTTGCATACACACACACCAAGAAAACTTATGGGATTTGTCAAGTTCTGAACTTTCTTTCCTCATGGAAATGAAAAGATACTTCTTAATGTATGCAATAATCTAAAATATTAGTTTGATTAAATAAAAAATATAAATTAGTCCTATTTATTTCCAGATAATTTTCTTACACTTCTACAAATGCCTAAGTAAACTACTATCACCTAAAGCCAAATGCCATGTAGCGTGAATTTTGTTCCAGTGGGCCCAAACATTTCTTTTAATCTCTGATACGAGGCAATACGTTTGCCTTGTTACAAGGCAAACATGAAGAGGAGAAGCAAACTTAAGTCTGCTGACAAATATAGAAAATGTTTTGCGTACCGAATGAATGTGTCCATGTTTTCCTGTTTCCATCTGGATCCTTTTCAGTGTGATTACTTATTTTTAGGTTGGCATTTTAGAAGATGAAATGGCTTCAGGAAATGATGTGAAAGGTTAAGAAGATGGATGAGAAATTTAAGTCCAGAGCTGTCATGAGGGAAAATGTAGCCTCCCAGTATCATGTTCAATGTATTTCTCAGAAAAACAAGATATCCACATTTCTACTGAATCCATATCCTTAAACCATGTAAACTTGAGTAGCTGTGCTTTGGGGTAAAGGTTTGTTAGAGAAAATGTGGAATTTGAAGTCATATAAGCATAGGGGGCGAAGAAGGCAATGGCACCCCACTCCAGTACTCTTGCCTGGAAAATCCCATGGACAGAGGAGCCTGGTAGGCTGCAGTCCATGGAGTCGCTAAGAGTCGGATACGACTGAGCAACTTCACTTTGACTTTTCACTTTCATGCATTGGAGAAGGAAATGGTAACCCACTCCAGTGTTCTTGCCTGGAGAATCCCAGGGACGGTGGAGCCTGGTGGGCTGCCGTCTATGGGGTCGCACAGAGTCAGACATGACTGAAGCGACTTAGCAGCAGCAGCAGCAGCAAGCATAGGGGGAGGCAGTGTAACCAACTAATGAAGTGCAAACAGGCCCCAAACAGTCTGACACTTTTAAAAACACGAAATCTTGAAATCCAGGGGGAGAAGGAGGTTTCATCTAGAACAAGGCAGCAATTTGGTTATATGACATTGAACCCAGACAATCTACCAAAGCTGAGTTACAGAATTTTCAAGATAATGTTGAGGAAAGAAGCTCTCAGAATCTGAATAAATATTAGCTGTGTTCCTAACATTTTGAGGAATTCAAGATATTCTAGAAAGCTTCATATTCTGCTAACTCCCTTATGAAATAAGTCACAATGAAGTCATCAGTTCTGGCTGTGTCTGTAAGTCTGCCATCAGGGGGCCCCAGGACAGATGAGGGCAAGGAATGGCCCCACACCCACTTCCTGCTCAGATAGCCATGCTTGTTTCTGATCATGCCAGTCCTGCCCTGTCTGACTCCTGATTGTAGGTTCCCCTTGGGATTCACTCTGGATTTCTGAACTGCGTTTGGAATTTGATCATCTTTGGCTGAATCTGGGCTCTCTGTCAAGACCTCAGTCCATATTCATCCTTAAATTCTTCTACTACACGATGATTAGTGACTCTTTCCAGGCCTCCCAGTGCTAACCTTAGCCTCATCTACACAGGGCACCCTGACCCCTGGTGAAAGAGAAGTCCAACAGGAGCTACGATTTTCGTGTTTTAAGGCTGTGGAAGTTCACACAGGCCCCAAACAGTGTGCCCACACTCCCCTATGTATGGAATGGGTCCTAGACACTGTTCTTTCATTAACTAACCCGACATTTCTGCACTGACAGACAAGAGAAGATGGTCCAGGTTCTATGGGAGGTCTCCTCCCTTTCCTCACCTTTCCTTTTCCCTACCTCCCTAACATCCTTCCTTCCAAAAGCTTTTGCTTGGCTTCTCCTATGAGCCAAGCCCTGGGCTACATGCTAGAATCATAAAGATAGTGTCCCTGCCCTCTAACTCACAGTCTCGTGCCTTCTGCTTTGAAGCTAGGACCAATCAAGACTACGTCTTCATAGACTTGTTCAACATTTTAGAGTTTTTGCCTCTATTTAAAATGAAGAGGAATAGGAATTCATGTGTCCTTTGTCTCACACTCGGTACTTAATCAAAGACATTTAGGTAGAGCTTTCAGGGAAAAGTGTGTCTCAGAAAGCGTTAACCTTACCAGCCCAAACTGCCATCTCCAGAAGAGTTTGTATTTTTTTTAACCTCTATTATGCATGCTTGTGGGCTTCCCTGGTGGCTCAGAGGTTAAAGCGTCTGCCTGCAATGCGGGAGACCTGGGTTCGATCCCTGGATCGGGAAGATCCCCTGGAGAAGGAAATGGCAAACCACTCCAGTATTCTTGCCTGGAGATTCCCATAGACGGAGGAGCCTGGTGGGCTACAGTCCACAGGGTGGCAAAGAGTTGGACATGACTGAGCAACTTCACTTTCACTTTCACTTTCATGCATGTCTGTAAACTTTTTATTCTGAAAGCATTATAGATCACAGGAAGTTGCAAAAACAGCTAATAGAGTCCCTCGAATACAACTTCTCCCAGTGGTATGATTTGGGTACACTAGAAGAACAAGGAAATTGACAGACTTGATTCAGTTTTCGGCAGTTTTCATATGTGCTCATCTGTGTGTATGAATGTGTGTGTTTCTATGCAGTTTTACCCCACATAAATTGTGTAACCAACAGAGCAATCGGGATATAGAACAGTTTCATTCCCACAAAGGTACTCCCTTATGCTGCCTCTTAGGGTCACACCTACTTGACTCACTGGGCACTTGGCAACCGTGACTCTTCTTTGCATCTCTATAGTTTGGTAATTCAAGGATGATTATCAGTTCAGTTTCAGTTCAGTTCAGTCTCTCAGTCTTGTCCGACTCTTTGTGACCCCATGAATTGCAGCACACCAGGCCTCCCTGTCCATCACCAACTCCCGGAGTTCACCCAAACTCACGTCCATCGAGTTGGTGATGCCATCCAGCCATCTCATCCTCTGTCATCCCCTTCTCCTGCACCCAATCCCTCCCAGCATCAGAGTCTTTTCCAATGAGTCAACTCTTCGCATGAGGTGGCCAAAGTATTGGAGTTTCAGCTTTAGCATCAGTCCTTCCAATGAACACCCAGGACTGATCTCCTTTAGGATGGACTGGTTGGATGTCCTTGCAGTCCAAGGGACTCTCAAGAGTCTTCTCCAACACCACAGTTCAAAGGATGATTATAAATAGAATCATAGAGTCTGTAATCTTTGGAGATTGCCTATCATCACTTGAGATCCTTGAGTGGTTGCATGTATCAACAAGCTGTTCCTTTTATTGCTGAAGAACATTTGTGTTGTTTCCAGTTGTTGTTGTTGTTGTTTTAACGAATATGAATAAAGCTGCTGTGAACACTCCTGTAGTTTTTCTGCATAAACATAAGTTTTCATTTTTCTGGCTTAAATACTCAAGAGTGCAATTGCTGGGTATGATAATTGCATGTTTAGTTTGAAGAGAAATTCCTTGTTTGTTAGCTTTAAAAGAAAAAGCTTTACTGAGTATAATTGACATACAATAAGCTTCATGTATTGAAAGTGTGTAATTTTTTTGACAAAAATATATATACTGAAACTATCACCACAATAAATACATCCTTTACTCTCCATACGTTTTCTCATGGCACTTGATAATCCCTTCCTCCTGTCCTACATGCCCCACAACCCATCATCCCAAGGTAATCACTGATCTGCTTTCCACCGTGATAGATTCGCTTTCATTTTCTAGAATTTTATGTTAATGAGATCATGCTCTTTTCAGGAGACGTCTGGGTTCCTTCACTCAGCATAATTATTTTGATATACATCAATTCATAGCAATAATTAATTCCTTTTTATTGTCAAGTAGTATTCCATTCCTTGGATATACCTCCATTTGCGTATCCATTCCTCTGTCAATGAAAATTTGAGTCGTTTACAATTTTGGACATTATAAGCAAAGCTGTTGTGGACATGAATGTGAAAATTTATATACAAACATATGTTTTTATTTCTCAAGTGGTGGGGTTAGGTGGTAGATGTGTATTTAACTTCTTAGGAAACTGCCAAACTGTTTTACAAAGTCATGGTATCATTTCCTCTTTCCCCTAGAAGTATATGAGAGCTGCACTTGGTCTCCAACTTTGCCAATACTTAGTCTTTTCAGTCTTTTGACTTGTAGCTATTCCAGGAGGTAGGATATTTCATTGTGGTTTTAATTTCCATTCCCCTAATGACTATTGTTTTTGAGCATCTTTTCATGTGCTTCTTTGCCATCTCTCTATCTTCTCTGGTGAAGTGTCTGTTCCAATATTTACCCTTTTTAAACCAGGGTGTTTGTTTTCTCATTATTAAGTTTTAAGAGTTTCCCAAGCATCCTTCCAATAAAAGTTCTTACCCTCTGTTTTTAGTTAACATCTTAGCAAGTTAAGCTTTTGTTCCTTTAAAGCAAAACAGCCCTAACTAGTTCGACCCCACTTTGTGAAATGAAGAGAAACAGAGTTCTGGGAACCCAGGAGGTGAGGTGGCAACAGATTTTGGCAAAAAGTGAGGTCAACAAAATGTCTTCTGTGAAGAGAAGCTACCTGAAGGAAAGGTTTATCCCCACCTACTTCACTTGCTTTCTTGATCCCCATTTTAGGTTTAGTCTTGGAATTACTCTTGTTGTATCCCTCCTTGGCTCCTCGGGCTTCTTATTCCTCATTCTTTATAATCTTTATCAAACATCTACCAGGTGTCTGACCCTGTGCTAAGGCACTACCCCTTACTGCCCCTGCCCCAAGATCTGATATAGCACCTCACACTGCAGGGGTTCAGGAAGTGTTATCTGGACAGAAGGACTGGTGAATGGGCGTTTTAATTTTATTAAAAAGATCAGTGTTTTCACAAACTCTTTGTAGCCTCAGAGTTCAGCAGAAGGCCTCGAGTTTACCATGTGGGATCTAAGGGGCTTTCCAAGAGAGCAGGACTCTTTCAGTGCTGCCTCTGCCAGCCACACCCAGATCAGTTCCACTGATCAGTTCCACTTTTATCCATGTTATGTAGCTGGGATCCACTTAAGATTTTATTTTTATGGGATTTCCTTGGGGGCACAGTGATTAGGACTCCATGCTTCCACTGCAAGGGGCCCAGGTTCCATTCCTGGTCTGGGTTCCCACTAGTCACGCATGCAGCCACAAAAAAGATTTTACATATATTTTTTAGAGGCGTACTTCTGCTAAAAAGAAAGTTTTAAACCTACTGATGAGGATACCAATTTGCTGATGTAATTCCTTGAAAAAGAGAAATGAATCCTAGTCCAATTTACACTATACTAGGTATCAATCATTAAATGATATTCAGACTAGACTCTCCAAATTGAAAGTGAGGGCCCCAACATAACAGTGATGCAAGAGCTAATTAGTGACTGAGGCAAGGCAGAAGTCCAGGATCATCATTTGACATCAGTGGATTCCCTGCTAATAACATGCCAAAATATTTATGAGGAAAGCACCAGAGAATGCTCCCAATCCACCGCACAAAGTCTTTTACACCCTGGGAGGAACTGTTAATAACAAATTTGTAGTGGTTGCAAATATCTTTTAGTCCTCTATAAAAAAAATTAACAAAGGAACGGAGGCAGGTTAAAGAACTCTGAGAATCTTTCAGGTTCATGTGTGCAGCAGAATATCTTGAAGCAGAGAATCTAATCTTTTTTTTTTTAAAACAATGGAAAAGGTCCTAGATCAGTAAGAATGTTAACAACAGCCCTTAGACTTCTGAGCAAATAACAAGTCACATAAATGTGTCTGAGCATCAGTCATCTCATCTGTAAAGTGGTGATGGGAGGAAAGGACGTTGTATAAGTTGTGGAGATCAGTGGAGATGCAAGTGTTTCGGGAACCTCAGTGTGATATGCTAAACGAAAGGCGCTATTGCCATTGATTCTGCAAAGGCAGAATCTTCTTGTTCTGCATCTTCCTTTGACAGAAGGCAATGTGGCTTCTCCTTACTCGTCCTTCTCCCTCTCTCCCTTCTTGCCTCAGATCCCAGGGAATCATTCCACTCCTGAGCAGATTCATTTCTTTCAGAAATATGAAAGAAGCAGGAGATACAACCTACAACAAGGAGAAAAACAAGCAAGTTGAGACAGGGCCATAAATGAAAGAGGATAGAATTACCAGACAAGGTGGCCCTAGTGGTGAAGGACTCACCTGCCAGTGCAGGAGACAAAAGAGACACAGCAAGATCCCCTGGGGGAGGAAATAGCGACCCACTCCAGTGTTCTTGCCTGGAGAATCCTATGGACAGATATAATAAAGACCCAAAATGGAACTCTGTGAAGTTCAAAAATACAATATGTGAAATGATTTCATTTGATTAATAGCAAATTAGACACTGCAGAATAAAGGATCCATAAACTTAGAAACATAACAATGCAAAATTTATAAACTGAAGCACAACAAGAAAAAAAGGGGGAAAAATTGAACCAGGTTTCAGTGACCTGTCAGACAATATCAAGCTGTTAAACATTCTTGTAATTAGAGTCCCAGAAGGTAAGGCAGAAAAATCGTTGAAGAAATAATAGCCAAATATATATATTTTGATGAAAACTATAAGCCCACAGATAGAAGCTTGACGAACCATAAGACAGAATAAACACAAATTAAACTACGTTAGATAGACCATGGGCTTCCCTGGTGGCTCAGACAGTAAAGAATCTGCCTGCAATGTGGGAGACCTGGGTTCAACCCCTGGATTGGGAAGATCCCCTGGAGAAGTTCATGGCAACCCACTCCAGTATTCTTGCCTGGAGAATCCCCATGAATCAAGGAGCCTGGCGGGCTGTAGTCCATGGGGTCACACACAGTCAGACATGACTGAACGACTAAGCACAGCACAGATAGACTGTATTATAATCAAATTTCTGAAAACCAGTGATAGTCTACCAGAGAAGTCTTTTAATTATATATTTTTAAACAGCCAGCATCAGAGAAGGCTATTTTCACTCTTACCTTGTTCTGCACCAGCCCTTTCCACGTACCATCTTCCCCAAGATAAAACAACAAAACAGTATTACCTCAGTCCTTATCACTAGCAGTAAGCATATCAGGCAATTAGCCTTTGCCAGGGATTTACATTATCTTGTCTAATCCTGATAATAATCTTGTAATTATTGTCACTAGATTGTTCGTGTCCACTTTATAAGTGAAGAAATGAAAGCACAGAGAGGTTAACTTATTCGTATCACATAACTAAAGCTATGGAAGTGAAGTGAAGTCGCTCAGTCGTGTCTGACTCTTCACGACCCCATGGACACCAGGCTCCTCTGTTCGTGGGATTTTCTAGGCAAGAGTACTGGAGCAGGTTGCCATTTCCTTTTCCAGGGAACTTCCCGACCCAGGGATCAAACCCAGGTCTCCCACACTGTAGACAGATGCTTTACCATCTGAGCCACCAGGGAATGCTGTGGAACCAAGATTCAAATCCAAATAGACTGACCTGGGAGCCCGTCCACCATGCTCAACACTATACTATATCAGCACCATGAAGGGCATCACACCATCCTAGGGAAGGAAGAAATACTACTTATAATTCCCTACTAAGTATCAACCATAAAATCGCTTTTTATTAAAGCACAGTTTTCAGCTGCTTTCCACAAACTGTTATCACCTTTCCAATTTGGGAGGAGAGTAAAAAGTCTTAGAAAAGTCTGTACTATGCTTACTTATTATGCCTGGATTTCAAGGACTGGAAATGAATCACCTTTAATTGGAAAAGTAATGAACTTAGAACCTGAAGTTACTGACTATCAGCTCTGTGACCTCAGGCAAGTCACTTCTCCAACCTCAATTTTTTAAAATTTTCTTCTAATTTTGTTTACTTCAAACATCTTAATTTCCTCAAACAGGTTAATCAATTTTTTAGTTTAGTTGTAACATATGTTTGAAGATCCCCTTCTGCCATCTGTTGTTTCTGCTGAGTCTTTCTCATGGTGTCTTTCCCTCCCTCTTTCTCTCACTCCCATTTCTTTCTTTATTTCAATTTATTCATGTGTAATCCAGAAAAACTGATAATGAATTATAAGAAATGTAACTGGAAGTGGTATATAAAAAGTAATATATACAAACTTGAAAGGACTTTCCATGTTTATTTCAGTTCAGTTCAGTCGCTAGTCATGTCCAACTATTTGCGACCCCATAGACTGTAGCATGCCAGGCTTCCCTGTCCATCACTAACTCCAGGAACTTGCTCAAACTCATGTGCATTGAGTCAGTGATGCCATTCAACCATCTCATCCTCTGTCATCCCCTTCTCCTGCCTTCAATCTTTCCCAGCATCAGGGTCTTTTCAAATGAGTCACCTCTCCACATCAGGTGGCCAAAGTATTGGAGCTTCAGCTTCAGCATCAGTCCTTCCAATGAATATTCAGGGTTGATTTACTTTAGGATTGACTAGTTTGATCTCCTTGCTGTCCAAGGAACTTGCAAAAATCTTCTTCAACACCATAGTTAAAAAGCATCAATTCTTCAGCGCTCAGCTTTCTTTAAGGTCCACCTCTCACATTCATACATGACTACTGGAAAAAAGATAACTTTGACTATAAGAATCTTTGTTGGTTACGTAATGTCTCTGCTTTTTAATACGTTGTCTAGGTTTGTCATAGCTTTTCTTCCAAGGAGCAAGTGTCTTTTAATTTCATGGCTGCAGTCACCATCTACAGTGATTTTGGAGTCCAAGAAAATAAAGTCTGTCACTGCTTCCATTGTTTCCCCATCTATTTGCCATGAAGTAATGAGACCAGATGCCATGATCTTAGTGTTTTAAATGTTGAGTTTTAAGCCAGTTTTTTTCACTCTCCTCTTTCACCTTCATCCAGAGGCTCTTTATTTCCTGCCATTTATTTTCTGCCATAAGGATAGTGTTATATACATATCTGAGGTTACTGATATTTTTCCCAGCAATCTTGATTCCAGCTTGTGTTTCATCCAGCCCGGCATTTCACATGATGTACTCTGCATGAAAGTTAAATAAGCAAGGTGACAATATACAGCCTTGGCATACTCCTTTCCCTACTTGGAACCAGTCTGTTGTTCCATGACAGGTTCTAACTGTTGCTTCTTGACCTACATACAGGTTTCTCAGGAGGCAGGTCAGGTGGTCTGGTATTCCCATCTCTTTCAGAATTTTCCACAGTTTGTTGTGATCCACACAGTCAATGGCTTTAGCGTAGTCAATGAAGCAGAAATAGATGATTTTCTGTAACTGTCTTGCTTTTTCTATGATTTAAAGGATGTTGGCAATTTGATCTCTGGTTCCTCTGCCTTTTCAAATCCAGCTTGAACATCTGGAAGTTCTCAGTGTTTAGGAGGGCCATTTTAAAGTGGAATTGATATCACTTATATTAATTGAAAATTTAAGCAGCAAGATCTGATCTTTCATTTTGTTTCTTGTGACTGATGATATATGCAACACCTTCACTTCTGAATAAGAATTTTGATATAAAGAGTTCTTTTCTTTGGGGGTAGAATTTAAAGATACCATAGGGATCCTCAAGCTGGGACCCTTGCCCTGATGACACAGGGTACTGGCGATAGAGGCTGATGTAACATAAAAAGAAGCCATTAGAAGCTTGTGTATATGCTGAAATACTATATATCAAAACCTTAAATTAAAAACGTATACTCCTTTACCTCACAATTCCACTTCTAGGATTCACCATATGAATAAATATTTATTCTAGCATTGTTTTTAATAATGGAAAATTAGAAGCAACCCATTAATTAAGCACATCATTTTAAAAAATTCCTGTATGAATAATAAAAACCATTCTGGAAAAGAGTAGATTATTATTAATATGGAGGAAAGAAGTATAAAAAAAACAAAGTTTAAAAAGGAGGTTGCAAAAATAGAATTATCATACAATCCAGCAATTCCATCTGGATATATACTCCCCCAAAATTGAAAGCAGGATTCTGAGGAGATATTTGTACACCCAAGCTTTTGGCAGCTTTATTCACTACAACCAAAAAGTAGAAGCCACCCAAGTTCCATTGGTAGATGAATAGATAATAAAATGTGATATATATACATACAACGAAATGTTATTCAATTTTAAGAAGGAAGGTAATCCTGACACATGCTACAATATGAATGAACCTGAGAACATTACGCTGAGTGAAATAAGCCAGCCACAAAATGATGAATATTGCATGATTCCATTTACAAGAGGCACCTAAGGTAGTGAGACTCAGAGAGAGAGAAACTAGAATGATGATTGCTAGGGGCTGCAGGGAGGAGGTAAGGGAGAGTTATTGTTCAACGGGTATAGAGTTTCAGTGTTTCAAGAGGAAAATAATTCTGGAGATTGATTGCACAGTGGTATAAAGGTACTTAACACTACTGAATCCACACTTTAAAATGGTTAAGATAGTAAATTTTAATGTTATGTGTACTTTACCACAATTAAAGTTTTTAAAAAGCAAGGAGGAGGTGATGGGGCACATAGTAAGAGTTTTTCAGGAAGAAAAACAAAACAAAGAAACAAGCATAGGAAAGCATGGTGTATTCTGGGAACTATATGTGATTCCATATAGCTGGATAGACTAGACAACACAGGACCTGATACACCATGTTTAAGAATTTGGACTTTGTCTAGAAAAGCAATATTGAGTTGATTTATTTAAGACTGCTTATCGAAATGAGGGTTAGAATATTGATAGTATCACTCAGATCTCTTGATTCCCCAGTTAGAGGAAGTATGTCTGTGTAGATATATGATGTATCGCAAGTGGGTAAACATCTTTATGAAAGGCTAACCCTGCAATATCTAATGTTTAACCCATTAATTGAATTGCATCACCCATTTTCCAAGGAGTCAGTATCACTCATAAAGATCCTTAGTTTTCTGTCATTATTGTTAAACCCTTTTGAAGCTGCCAAAATAGTAGGTACTATTTTTATAAGAAAAATATATATGCATTAAAAATACTGGAAATATCCACAGCAAATATATATGCATGAAAAATACTGGAAATATCTACAGCAAATGTTAGTAGTTATCTTTGGAATGTGTAATTTGGGTTAATTTTTGTCTTTTTCCTGGTGCTTTTCTGTTTTCTAATGTTTCTTAGTGAGCACATGAACTAAAATTGTTAATGAGGAAAAAGTACTTGTAAGTTTCACTCCATCAAATGGCAAATTTGTCAAGAGTACTTTGATAACCATGTCAATGTACTCTTCTGAGTCTAGGAGTTAATGATACCCTGGCAGGTCAGCATCAGGACTGGGAGGGAGCAACTGCCCAGCCAGGAAAATCTGAGCCCTCAGAGCCCCTTTTCTCCCCCATGACATTCTCCCTGTGCCTTCCTCCCTTTTCAGTCTCTTGCTCAATTACGCTGTCTGTGCAGAACACCTGCTTGATGGGGTCACTTTCCAAATATTAGCCTGATAGGGGGCTTAAGGACCCTGGGAGCAAGGGATGCTGGGAACTCCAAGGTATTTCACCAATGGGACCATGTTGCAGGCCTGATTCATTTCAGAATTCCCTGCCTTACGAAGTGAGGTCATTTTTGAGAAGCTCAAGGTGAAAGCAAAGAAAAGGGAGGGATATAAGACTGAGAGAGAAATGTCAGAGAAATGAGAAGCTCATGGGGGAGGAAGGATGGAAGGAGGCAAGGGTGAGGGCTGAATTCCAGCCCCCTGTGTGGGAGGACATAGGTATATACTTCAACAGTAACTTCAGCGAGGTGCTGAACACAGCCTCTGACTGTGCAGGTCATCATCCTGTCACTTGCGCCTGAAGAGACTCGGACCCCTCTTCTCAGAAAACAGAAGAATTGAATCTGTGCCGATAGGAAGGACCCTTGCTGTGCCTAGCTTGCCTTTGAATTCCCCAGGCCTTGTTGCTGCCTTTCATTCTCCTTTTTCCAGCCTATAAAATACTTCCACCTTTCTTTCTTCAGCTAATTTATCCTTCAGAGTTCAGCAAAGGATTTGTTTTCTTATTGCATATCACAGTATACTTATGTTATCTATACTGACTTCCTTTCATTTCACCAAAAGTTCCTTGAAGGGTAAGAACTCAACCATTTTCATTCATATAGTCACAATGCCTGGAACACGATAGGTACTACTAAATATTGCTTGCAGTGACTTGACCTTAACCTTGAATTAAGGTTTTCTTGCTACTAAGGCTTTCACGAACAAAGCTAGTGGAAGTGATGGAATTTCAGTTGAGTTATTTCAAATCCTAAAAGATGATGCTGTGAAAGTGCTGCACTCAATATGCCAGCAAATTTGGAAAACTAAGTAGTGGCCACAGGACTGGAAAAAGTCAGTTTTCATTCCAATCCCTAGGAAAGGCAATGCCCAAGAATGCTCAAACTACCGCACAATTGCACTCATCTCACACGCTAGCAAAGTAATGCTTAAAATTCTCCAAGCCAGGTTTCAACAATATGTGAACCGTGAACTTCCAGATGTTCAAGCTAGTTTTAGAAAATGCAGAGAAACCAGAGATCAAATTGCCAACATCTGCTGGATCATCGAAAAAGCAAGAGAGTTCTAGAAAATATCTATTTCTGCTTTATTGACTACGTCAAAGCCTTTGACTGTGTGGATCACCACAAACTGTGGAAAATCCTTCAAGAGATGGGAATACCAGACCACCTGACCTGCCTCCTAAGACATCTGTTTGCAGGTCAGGGAGCAACAGTCAGAACTGGACATGGAACAACAGACTGGTTCCAAATAGGAAAAGGGGTATGTCAAGGCTGTATATTGCCACCCTGCTTATTTAACTTATATGCAGAGTACATCATGAGAAATGCTGGGCTGGATGAAGCAAGGACTGGAATCAAGATTGCTGGGAGAAATATTAATAACCTCAGATATGCAGATGACACCACCCTTATGGCAGAAAGTGAAGAAGAACTAAAGAGCTTCTTGATGAAAGTGAAACAAGAGAGTGAAAAAATTGGCTAAAAACTCAACATTCAGAAAACTAAGATCATGGCATGTGGTTCCATCACTTCATGGCAAATAGATGGGGAAACAATGGAAACAGTGGCAGACTTTATTTTGGGGGACTCCAAAATCACTGCAGATGGTGACTGCAGCCATGAAATAAAAAGACATTTACTCCTTGGAAGAGAAGTTATGACCAACGTAGACAGCATATTAAAAGCAGAGACATTACTTTGCCAACAAATGTCCATCTAGTCAAGGCTATGGTTTTTCCAGTAGTCATGTATGGATGTGAGAGTTGGACTATAAAGAAAGCTGAGTGTAGAAGAATTGATGCTTTTGAACTGTGATGTTGGAGAAGACTCTTGAGAGTCCCTTGGACTGCAAGGAGATCCAACCAGTCCATCCTAAAGGAGATCAGTCCTGAATGTTCATTGGAAGGACTGATGTTGAAGCTGAAACTCCAATACTTTGGCCACTTGATGCGAAGAGCTGACTCATTTGAAAAACCCTGATGCTGGGAAAGATTGAAGGCAGGAGGAGAAGGAGACAACAGAGGATGAGATGGTTGGATGGCATCCCCGACTCAATGGACATGAGTTTGAGTAAACTCTGGGAGCTGGTGATAGAGAGGTCTAGTGTGCTGTAGTCCATGGGGTCACAAAGAGTTGAACACAACTGAGCGACTGAACTGAACTGAACTGAACTGAAGGCTTTCACATTTCCTACTTGAAGGTGACTCATCTCTTCACTGACAACTGAGTTTGACACATTGACCAACCTCTAGGACTTCTGAGATCCAGCTAGAGCCACCAAAACCACTATCCTCTGGTACTGTCCCCAATAGCATCCGGAACCAGGACCCTTTGACAGGAGGAACAGAAGGACCAATGCAGTTCTCTTTCTGCCAGCACTGACTCAGGACTGGCTGTAGTCTTTTTCATCTTATAATAAAACATCTTGACTTCATAATTTCTTCAGAAACCTATCTTTCACATTTAAGAAGGTCATAGAAATGAATTTTAGAGCAATCTCCTCTATGGAGATTTGGGTTAAGAGCTTTCTCTGCAGGGGAGTTTCCTTTGCTACTCCTGCACCCTCTTCTCTCCATGAACAAATTTAAAAGGCATTCAGTGAGATTCTGTGCTGAGAGACCAGATTCAACACACAGCACACAATTTTGCTGACTAATTGGTTCAGCTTTGGAGAATAGCTCTAGTGATTCCCAGGAACCTGTGCTCCTCGAGCAATTCCAGTCTACAAAAGGACATGCCAATAAACTGGCCTCAGAGTCAGTCTGCACTGAACTTGACCTTAACCTGATCTGAGCTTCTTGGTACTTTGGACCAGAAAACCACCAGTCACACCCAAGTTTCCAGTAAAAGTCACAGTGCAAAGAAGGAAATCTAAAGTACTAACCTAAAGAGATCTTCCTCAATGCTGTATTGCTTGAACTTTTAGTCTCTCCTGATTGTTCACAATTAACTTTCAAAGCTAAATGTGAACAGTTTCATGAACAGAGATAATGAAGCCTAGAGATGTATACTCTTCCTTGGAAGTGAAGTGAAGTGAAGTCGCTCAGTTGTGTCCGACTCTTTGCAACCCAATGGACTGTAGCCCACCAGCCTCCTCAGTCCATGGAATTTTCCAGGCAAGATTACTGGAGTGGGTTGCCATTTCCTTCTCCAGTGGATCTTCCCAAACCAGGGTTCGAACCTGGGTCTCCCACACGGCAGGCAGACGCTTTACCGTCTGAGCCACCAGGAGATCCTCTTCCTTGGAAGCTTTCTTCAAATTAAGTTGCTAGCTGGATTTCTTTCTGGCTCATTGTAAACTCACCAAACTATAGAACGAGTGATTCACCAAACAAACTTTGGCTTTCTTTTTCTAATGCTTCATTTAACTAGTTTATGCCTCAGAATAAAGCTATTATAATGGCATTATCTTTCTAATGCGCAATGGTGCAATGCTTCCCTGACAGCAATACCCAGAATTATGCAGTGTTTAAAAGCCACCATGACTTTAGGGAATACTCACTATTTTTTCTATTGCAAATACTGTAGTCACATTCAAAATGAATGAGTGTAATTCTTTGGGTGTTTTTTCAGACTTTTAATTCTTTAATAAATTATGGCTTCCCAAAGGAATAAGCATAGTTCATTAGCAGCGCTAATGAAAATGTCATCTTCAGTAAAATTTACCAGAATATCATTCCCTGGAGCAAAATGTTTTCAGTTGCTCTGTTTGCCAACTTTATTAAAGAAAAACTTTGTGGTCTGGTTTAGTAAATTGAACATAATTGAGAGAGGAGAGGAGCAATCATCCTTAGACAAGTAATTATATAATTTAAAAAAAACTCAAACAATAGTGTTACAAATCTTCAGGGGAAATAAGAGATATTTTTAAAATAAAAAGACTGGCATGAGAAACATTATTATTATTTATTCCTTTTATGCCATTTGTGAGGCCTTCTCTCCTTTTACGTTCAGTCAAGAAATTTTGAGAAGTTCAGAATAAATAGTATGCCTGCTACAGGCCATAAACAATGACTCAGAGTCAAATGTCCAACTCTTAAGGATTCAGCTCAGTAGTTTCCTTCTTAAACAAGTTTGTTTACATTTGTCCTAGGGAAACACAACTTATTTTACTGGCTGGCTCATACTAGCATACTGCATATTAGTTGAGACTAATAAATGAAGGTTCATTAAAGCAGCAGACTAAACTGTTATTCTGATATCATTTTTGCTTCTTGTAGGAAGATTTTCTTGTTATTGTGGAAATAAATGATGACTACGTGAAAAAGATCAACGGCTATTTATTCAGTAGTTACTATAGTGTGGATCAGCTACCATGTCTTAAGTTTGGTGGAGACTCAGGGCAGGCAGGGGAATCAGAAAGCTTTATAGTTTTTTGGGTTTTTTTAAAGGGTATCAAGTATGCTCTGATTGAAGGTTGTTGACACAGGAAAGCTGGAGGTGGGAGAGTCAACAGGACATTTTATGTAATTGACTTGGAGAACATATTTGATTTTCTCTGGTTAGCCCTGAATTAGAAGCAAGGGCAAAACACAGGAAAGCTGACAGTCATTAACCAAGTCCTGATCATTCTGCATCAAATGGTTGTAACTGGCTTCCTGGGCTGGTCACTGCAGAGACTGGGGATCAGAGATCTATTGCCATATATAGTCTAGCCAACATCTGTGTGTATGTTCAATCTTTCATCATACATGGCAGTTAGCTTCTTGAATTACTTTCTTACCTCCATCTGCTTTGAAAAATCAATATGTAGTGACCTACAAAGTGATTTACCAAACTATTAAACTCCATTCTTAAAGAATGAGTCAGAGCAGGGTGACAAAGATGGGAATCTCAGTTCAGTTCATTTCAGTCGCTCGGTCGTGTCCAGCTGTTTTCAACCCCATGGACTACAGCACGCTAGGCCCCCCTATCCATCACCAACTCCCGGAATTTACTCAAACTCATGTGCATTGAGTCAATGATGCCATCCAACCATCTCATCCTCTGTCATCCTCTTCTCTTGCCTTCAATCTTTCCCAGCATCAGGGTCTTTTCTAATAAGTCAGCTCTTCCCATCAGGTGGCCAAAGTACTGGAGTTTCAGCTTCAACATCAGTCCTTCCAATGAACATTCAGGACTGATCTCCTTTAGGATGGACTGGTTGGATCTCCTTGCAGTCCAAGGGACTCTCAAGAGTCTTCTCCAACATCACAGTTCAAAAGCATCAATTCTTCTGCACTCAGCTTTCTTTATAGTCCAACTCTCACATCCATACATGACTACTGGAAAAACCATAGCCTTGACTAGATGGACATTTGTTGGCAAAGTAATGTCTCTGCTTTTAATATGCTGTCTACGTTGGTCACAACTTTCCTTGCAAGGAGTAACCGTCTTTTTATTTCATGGCTGCAATCACTATCTGCAGTGAATTTGGAGTCCCCCAAAATAAAGTCTGCCACTGTTTTCATCGTTTCCCCATCTATTTGCAGTGAAGGGATGGAACCGCATGCCATGATCTTAGTTTTCTGAATGTTGAGTTTTAAGCCAACTTTTTCACTCTCTTGTTTCACTCTCATCAAGAAGCTCTTTAGTTCTTCTTCGCTTTCTGCCATAAGGGTGGTGTCATCTGCATATCTGAGGTTATTAATATTTCTCCCATCAATCTTGAGTCCAGCTTGTGCTTCATCCAGCCCAGCGTTTCTCATGATATACTCTGCATATAAGTTAAATAAGCAGGGTGACAATATACAGCCTTGACATACTCCTTTCCCTATTTGGAACCAGTCTGTTGTTCCATGTCCAGTTCTGACTGTTGCTCCCTGACCTGCAAACAGATGTCTTAGGAGGCAGGTCAGGTGGTCTGGTATTCCCATCTCTTGAAGGATTTTCCACAGTTTGTGGTGATCCACACAGTCAAAGGCTTTGGCATAGTCAATAAAGCAGAAATAGATGTTTTTCTAGAACTCTCTTGCTTTTTCGACGGTCCAGCGGATGTTGGCAATTTGATGTCTGGTTCCTCTGCATTTTCTAAAACTAGCTTGAACATCTGGAAGTTCATGGTTCACATACTGTTAAAGCCTGGCTTGGAGATGGGAATGGATATTTTATTTTTAAGTATGTGTGTGTGCTAAGTCACTTGTGACCCCATGGACTGTAGCCCACTAGGCTTCTCAGTCCATGGGTTTCTGCAGGCAAGAATACTGGAGTGAGTTGCCATGCCTTCCTCCAGGGGACCTTCCAACCCTGGGATCAAACCCATATCTTTTATGTCTCCTGCATTGGCAGGTGGATGCTTTACCACTGAGCCACCAGGGAAGTCCTACTTTTAAGTATATATGCTCCTATTGTTTGCAGTTTTATTTTTTAACCATAAATAAATCTTAGTTATATAGCTTTTAAAATTGTATATTTGTTTAAAAATAAGCACTTAAAGAAAGCATTGATATATAAGTTAAAGCATACTGACATTTTAATACTGGATGCTAATAGGGTGGTTTTTCTTAGAGTTTATGATTTAGGTAGGGAAGACACAACATTTTGCTTTCAAAGGGTTTTCTAGAAATCTTAGGGACTCACACATACATCAAGTTAGAAAGATTCTGAGCAGTAAACAAAACTGTCTACAAACAGAACCACATTGAGAACCTTGGCTGGAGAAAATATGAGAGACTCCCTAGAAAAGGAGATTCTGAACTCTTGTCATTCTGGCCCTGTAGTGACCACTTCCTCCAGCCATCTCAGTTTCCAGGAGGGATGGTTGCTGCAGCAGCAACTGGAGTTATCAGATTCTTTACATTTACATTTAGCAATGAAATTCAGCTTAAGGATTCAATGTGCATGGAAGTTACTGTGCATCACTTAACTTCTCTTTATATAAATTTTATGAGATTTTTTTTTTTTTTTTTTTTTTTTACCACACTGCATAGCTTGTGGTATCTTAGTGTCCTGACCAGGGACTGAATCTGGGACCTTAGAGGTGAGAACAGGGAGTCCTAACCACTGGATTTCTGGGGAATTTCCTATATGAATTTTAAAATCATCTTTATCCCTTATCATTTTTTTCATGCATGTAATTTTCAAAGGTCAAAGAATGCTACGAGTCCTATAGTAATAATAAATACAAGGTCTTTGCCCTCTCCCTACCTCTCCACTGCTTCCATCCCACTCTGGAGAAAAGTCTTCAATTCTTTCAGCTGTTTCTTCTGGAACTTGCTCATATATCATTAAATAATATAGACGATTGATACTTTTATTCAAAAGTTGAAATCATCAATTGACTTCTATTACATATGTATGACTTATCTGAAATTATTAATATACTAGTTCTCATCCTGCTTTTAGGGCTTCCCTGGTGTCTCAACAGTAAAGAATCTGACTGCCAATGCAGAAGCAATGGTTTGATCCCTGGGTCAGGAAGATCCCCTAGAGAAGGAAATGGCAATGCACTCCAGTATTCTTGCCTGGGGAATCTCATGGACAGAGAAACCTGGCAGGCTATAGGAGTTGCAGAGTTGGATACAGCTTAGGGAATAAATAAATTCTGCTCTTGTAACTGTATCTCTCTATTTGGTTGTTGTTAAATTATTTTTCATTACTATATTATGTTTTCATTACTAGGACTACAAAAATATTATACTTTTGAACCAAACTGTATATAGTGATATTTTCTTTCTTACACAATTTATTTTCCTGAAATTAACAATTAGATGTTTTTTGTTTGTTTATTTTTCTGTCAACATCTACTTCTTAAGGTTTCCCACCCCCTCCAACAGCTCTGAAAAATGCTACTTGATCAAATTTTCCATGTGATCAAAATTATCCACTAGTTTACCAGACCCATGGCTATCTTGGAACCATTGATCCTGAAGTCTTCCCACCTTCCAGTCTGTACTACTTCCTCTCAAAGTTCTATTTCACAGTTCTAGTACTGAAATTGTCAGAAACCAGCACCCTGGAAATTCTCTTCACCCATTTCACTTTGGATCCTGTTTCTTGGATCCCATATATCCTATTTTAGTTTATGCTCTTGATGAAGTACATCTATCTAGAAGCCTCCAGGAAAAAAGCATGTATCAGAGATCAATTTTTTTGAGACACTAAAAAAAAAAGTTTTTTAATTGCATGCAGATTGCTAGTCTGTTAGACATATGATCCCAAGGAAAAACAATTTTTTTCCTTAAAAATTTAAGTGCATTGTTTAAATATCTTCTAACTTCCAAAGTTACTGAGAAGTCTGATGCCATTCTGATTTCTAAATTCTTACTATGTGGACTGTTTTTCCTCCTTGGAAGCACTGAGGATCTACATTGCATTTTTAGTGTTCTAAAATTTCGCAGTGACATATTTTGGTGTGAGTCTTTCTATAACCATTAACCTTTCTGGTCAGTGGGCCTTTTTTGATTTGTAGACTCTTTTTTTCAGTTCTGATGAACTTCTTGCATTATTTACTTCCTTCCCTTATTTTGTTAATTTCTTATACTTAATTTTCTCCCTTGATCTCTCTTCTGGAATATCTGTTATTTGATATTCTTTGTTTATCAAACCTCTTACTTTCCTAGATTTCCTTTCTCATCCTTTCTTTCTTTCTGGATATTTCCTTGACCCTATCTTCCAAATTTTTGTTTAGTTTTGTGTTTTGTTTTCAATTTTTTAATTTTAAAGAACTCTTTTCTTCTTTTTTTGATTATAGTGTCCACTTCATGGATTCAGTATCTTGTCTGAGAATAATAATTAAAACTTTTTGATTTTCCCCATATTCCTTGCATTGACTCAGAAGTTCTATTTTCTCAGAGAATTTTTATTTTTCCTGGTCCATTTTTGGTCACCATCCTTCATGATGGTGACTATTTGGGCATTACCCAAATGTTTGGTCGGAGAAGGCAATGGCACCCCACTCCAATACTCTTGCCTGGAAAATCCCATGGACGAGGAGCCTGGTAGGCTGCAGTCCATGGGGTCACTAGGAGTCGGACACGACTGAGTGACTTCACTTTCACTTTTCACTTTCCTGCATTGGAGAAGGAAATGGCAACCCACTCCAGTGTTCTTGCCTGGAGAATCCCAGGGACGGGGGAGCCTGGTGGGCTGCCGTCTCTGGGGTCGCACAGAGTCAGACACGACTGAAGTGACTTAGCAGCAGCAAATGTTTGGTGACCCTTGGTTCCTTACTGCTGATGAAAACAGATGATGGGAAGTTTTTTGTGTGTGGGAGGGGCTTTTTGATTGGCTTTCTCGAAGGGCAATAAAGTGGCCAACCTGACTTTAAAAATTATATCTATGGAGATATAATTCACATACCATACAATTCACCCATTTAAAGTGTACAATTCCATGGCTTTTGATACATTCACTGAGTTGCACATCCAACACCAAATAGATTTTAGAACACACTCATTAACCTCAGAAAAACTCCTAACTCTTAAACGGTCTACCTCAAGTCATAGCCCTCAACCCCAGGCAACCACTAGTCTTCTTGCTATCTCTATAGATTTGCCTATTCAGGACATTTCATATGAATAAAAACATATACTATGTGGTCCTTTGTAACTAACTTCTTTTACTTAACATAATATCTTCAAAGATTATGCTTACATCATGTAATATATACCAGTACTTTAAGCCTTTTTATTGCTGAATAATAATTCACCGTATGAATATATATATTTTTAGTCCATCGTCTGTTCATGAACTTTCAGGTTGTTTCCACTTTTTGGCTATTGTGGATACTGCTGCTAAGAACATTTGTGTACAATTTTTGTGTGGACATATGTTTTCAATTCTCTTCGGTATATATTCAGGAGTGGAATTGTTGTGTCATATAGTAACTGTCTGTTTACCCATTTGAGAAACTGCCAGATTGTTTTCTAAAGTGGCTGTACCATTTTACATCCCCACCAGTAATATATGTGGGTTCTGATTGCTCTGTATTCTAGGTGTGTGCTTAGTCACTCAGTCGTGTCTGACTCTTTTTGAGCCCATGGACTATAGCCCACCAGGCTCCTCTGTCCATGGGATTTCTCAGTCAAGAATACTCAGATTCTAATAAGGTGGATGAAACTGGAGCCTATTATGTAAAGTAAGTTAGAAAGAAAAACACCAATACAGCATATTAACGCATATATATGGAGTTTAGAAAGATGGTAATAATGACCCTATATGCGAGACAGCAAAAGAGACACTGATGTAAAGAACAGACTTTTGGACTCTGTGGGAGAAGGCGAGGGTGGGATGATTTGAGAGAATTGCATTGAAACATGTATATTATTGTTAGGGGAAGCACCCTGATTGAAACTGCCCACCCTGGCCAGGCACCGTAGTAACCATTTGCATGAGTTCTTTTATGACAGGAGGTCCTGGTAAGGAACAAGGAAATAATAAGCCTCCACCAACCCGAAGAGTTCGGGAAAGGTCAAAAGGAGACACCACCTGTCTGACCACCTCCCAGAATCCTTCTCTCTGGCATCCATCTTGGCTGAACAAGGCGTGCACCACCAGGAAGGACTCTGAGTCAGAATGATTGGCTCTGGACAACCCGGAAACTAATCCCATCACCATAAAACCCAAGACTGCAAGCCGTGTGACAGAGCAGTTCTCCTGGGTTCCCTTACCCTACTGCTCTCCATCCAGTGCCCTTTCCCAGTAAAATCTCTTGCTTTGTCAGCACATGTGTCTCCTTGGACAGTTCATTTCCGAGTGTTAGACAAGAGCCTAGTTTCAGGCCTTGGAAGGGATCCCTTTTCCTGCAACATTATCATATGTGAAATAGATCTCTAGTGCAGGTTTGATGCATGAGGCAGGGTGCTCAGGGCTGGTGCACTGGGATGACCCTGAGGGATGGGATGGAGAGGGAGGTGGGAGGGGGGTTCAGGATGGGGAACACATGTACACCCATGGCTGATTCATGTCAATGTATGGCAAAACCCACTACAATATTGTAAAGTAATTAGCCTTCAATTAAAATAAATACATTAATTTAAAGATTAATAAATTCTTCTAAAAAATAAAAAAAGAATAATGGAGTTGTAACCCAACAGAAGAGTGGGTTTTCTTCTCCAGGGGATCTCTACGACCCAGGGATTGAACCCATATCTCTTGCATCTCCTGCCTTGTAGGCAGATTCTTTACCCACTGAGCTATATAGGAAGCATATCCTAGGTAGCATTTGTTCTAATGATAGGTATGTTTTAACAGATGTGTCTTTTTGGTTATAGCCATCCTAGTGGGTGTGAAGTTGTATCTGATTGTGATTTTGATTTGCATTTTCCTGGTGGCTCAGACTAACATTTATTGTGAATCTCCCAACTGTATCTATTGTTGTTCCCCTCTCAGGCAATTCCCTTTTTGTTTCGTTTTGTCTGGAGGATATGTGTCCAGCTATGGCTCTTGGATCTAAGGGGAGGAAGTAAGTTGGTAAGGGAATATCTCTGTGTTTAGGGTGCATATTTTCTCTTAGTCTCCTGTTTTTATTACTGTAACTCACCACCACCTTCTGCATTTAGCACCCCCAAATCTGAAACCTCTCTTTTTCTTCAGTGAATAAAACTACTGTCTTTTGGAGTAGAAGGGGAGGGGGTCACCCATCTGAGTGTATGGAAATGTAACATTTAATTTCTCCTTGTGTAGGTATTTAATCATTCTCCTTTTCATCACCCCCTCCATTGCCCCATAATGCCTAGCTGTACCTCATCTTCAGTGGTATCTGGAGCCTCTATTTCCTTAGCTCTTTTAGGATTCTTCAAAACAATACACCTGCTTCTTTCTAGATATAAAATTTTAATTCAAATGTTTACATTGAATGTTTAATGTTTAAATGTTTAATTCAAATGTAAACATATTTCAAGTGTTTACAAAAATACAGACAATGAGCGAAGCAGATAGTCTTGCTATGTTAATCAATAGCTAACACATCACACAAGTACACACACATTTTTTCCTGCTTGTTTTATTTTCTTTTAGTTAGTTATTTTTTACTCCCCCAACTCCTAGCTCAGGCACTTGAATTTGACCAATTCTCCAACTACTTTCTATCTTTTTTGGGATTACTAAGCACTCTTATTTTCATTGAATATGGAGAAACAAGTTTCTTTTTGTTCTAATACTTTCAGAGCGATTTTCTAAGAAAAGAACATCGCTTTATTCTACTCCCCTGAATCCACGCTTCTCTAAATTATCATGGTAACATTTCCAATGTCTGCTCCTTCCTTTTTATTAAATGCTTTCAGCACTTTTATTAGCAATTGATAACATAGGCCTCCTATTAATTTTAATTTAATTTTAATTTTAATTTTTGTTTTTATAGTTGTTATTTTATTTTATTGTCTCCCACCTACTTTGGGCTTAGCTTTATTTATTCATAAAGTAACTTTCAATTTGAAATGTTTTCCAACTTTCAGAAATTTTGCAGGAAAAAAAGAAAAGCATATGTGGAAGTTTCCTCAACTGTCGCCCAATTTATTAACAAAAGATAATTAATCTCAGTTTTTTAAAAACCTATCTTTTGAAAGAAATTAATCTAATATAAAGGGAATTTAAATAGAAAATAATATTTAAATGATATTTTGTGGTTACTGTTCTGGTGAGCTTAAAATAAGAGGAAATAATAAAGGAATCTGGGGTTATACAACATGAGGAACAGGAAAATGACAGCTCTAGATTGTGTCATTTCCCAAAAATGAAAGACTGGCACAGAGAGCTTCTAGAAGACTATGGCAGTTTTTTGTGCTAAAGGAGATTGGTCACTGGGGCTCAATCAATGTCTCATTATGAAGACTCTTTCGGATTCTTTTGCTTATCAGAATTCTATTAGCCAAGCCACAGTTCAGAAATTAAATACAAATGATTTCCTAAAATTCCAGCAGTGTTTCTTCAAATTCCAATTAGGTTTCCTATGAAAGGATAATCTGACCAGAGGGCCCTACCCAGAGCCTTCTTTGAATAGACACTGGTAATCCTCTTGGTAGGGAGTGGGGTGAGGAGGCTGTCTCACGTAGAGATTTGACTATAATCCTAAGGATTTCAATATGGGATTCTAGAGTTTCTGTCAATACTCTGAGCTCCTCACAAGTATAAAGGCAAATTTGGTTAAATTTAGAAATGTATTTTTAGAAAATATTACTTATTTCCCACTCCCCCTCTCTGCCCAGAGGAAGACTGATTTTTCCTGAAATGCCAGTAGCATTCTGCTATCAGGGAGAAGCCTTTAATAATTGTGTGCTGATACTAACTGGGAGCTCTTCTGTCTTGCAAAGGAGAGGATGGCACTAGATGTGTCCAAGAACCCTTCCAGACTGGTTGTTCCATACATCTGTGAAACCTCTCATTAATACTCAAGGATACTTTTCAGGGTAAAGGAAGGAGAGAAAAAGTTACAGAGTCTTTTAAATAAAACCTTTGCATTAAAAAATCTTATTTAGTTATCATGTATAATTAGGGTATAGATACTTATTTCTTTGTGGTCAGAGGTGACATTCCTATTTCCATAAAAATTATCTTCACCATTAAAACCATTCAAAATATGATAAATAGGTAACAGACTAGCCAGTGCTATATTTTATCAGACTCTTTGTGTCTCTCTTCTCTCTCTTTCCCTTGGTATCTCTTTGTCTTTCTGACATCTGTATCTCCAATCTGTCTCTTATACACCTGCTGCCTGCCCCAACACACACACACACACACACACACACACACACACAGTTGTTTGCTTGTTTGTTGTTTTAGAAAAGAATCAAGTAGAGAAAATGCAACATAATTCAATAGAGTAAACAATGAACTAACTAACCATCAGTCCCAGCTCTATTAGTCACTAGTTGTGGTGTCCTAGACTGGATTATTTATTTCCTTTTTCCTCAATGTCCTCCTCTGCAAAGTGGGATGTCATAATCAATACATTTATCACAAAGGTTGCTGTGAGACTACAATGAGTTAAATCTCTCTTTGAACACTCTATGAAGGGCTATAGCAGTACAAAAGTACACCAGTTTAAATGGGAAGCAGTTATTAGTTTGATACTGACTTAGGAACTCATTACAGCATAATATAGGAATTTGAGGATGGATCATACATTAAAAAGCATGAGTTCGGTCCCTAATTGTCATGGAGGTGGGCAACTGTCCACGTTTTAAAGAGAATTGATTTCAACTTGTACCTTATGTTTTGGTGAGAATTATCTGTGCAGAAGCAGGTCAGTCTTAGTACCACTAAAAATGGATGGAATGGATTTTTGATGTAGATAAAATGGTACAAATATCACAGCAGGGACCAAAATTTCAAGTACTTGGAACTGTTGTCTCAAAGGCCACTTAGTCCAATCTTCTGTCCTGGTTATCTACCTCTCTCTGACAAGGGAGGTAGAAGGAAGAAGGAAGCCTTGCTGGATTCTTTCAGCCTCTGCTTGAAGGGGAACACCCACCATCCTGGGGCAGTTCTTTGGAATTTTAGAGTTCTGACTGATTACATTAAAGAAGAACTTTTTGTGGCCCTGTAAACTCTCATCCATTAGTTTTAGTCCTGTCCCCTAGATACACGGAATAAGCTTGTTTGAAGATTAAAGTCAAGCTCCCTAAAGTTCTCTTTTCTGAAAGAACTGACCCTAGGTTCCCCACTGGGGTAAGGTTTCACATCCCTGACTGCTCTGGTTACTCTTCTTTCTAGGTGCTGGTTTGCTAGATTCCTCTTAAGTGTGTTGCAAGGAAATGCCTCCTGAGCTCTTCCTGGAGGTCTAAACCAGCATGGTATCATATTCAGCACTGTTCCTTTTCTTGGAGCCTAAGCTGGCATGGCTGTTTTTGATAGCATCCTTTCCTTTTATTGATGACCTTGGCATGAGCAGCACACTGCCACTACCAGGGTGAGAGCAAAAGATGCAATAGAGTCTGGCAGGACCTGGGTAATTTTACACAAGATAGACTGGGGACCTGGCTGGGGGAAAGGACACAGACAGAGATGTGGAGCTATAAAGATGGCTGCAATCACCATCTGCAGTGATTTTGGAGCCCAAAAAAATAAAGTCTGACACTGTTTCCACTGTTTCCCTATCTATTTCCCATGAAATGATGGGACCGCATGCCATGATCTTCGTTTTCTGAATGTTGAGCTTTAAGCCAACTTTTTCACTCTCCTCTTTCACTTTCATCAAGAGGCTTTTGAGTTCCTCTTCACTTTCTGCCATAACGGTGCTATCATCTGCATATCTGAGGTTATTCATATTTCTCCCACCAATCTTGAGTCCAGCTTGTGTTTCTTCCAGTCCAGGGTTTCTCATGATGTACTCCGCATATAAATTAAATAAGCAGAGTGACAATATACAGCCTTGACGTACTCCTTTTCCTATTTGGAACCAGTCTGTTGTTCCATGTCCAGTTCTAACTGTTGCTTCCTGACCTGCAACAGATTTCTCAAGAGGCAGGTCAGGTGGTCTGGTATTCCCATCTCTTTCAGAATTTTCCACAGTTTATTGTGATCCACACAGTCAAAGGCTTTGGCATAGTCAATAAAGCAGAAACAGATGTTTTTCTGGAACTCTCTTGCGTTTTCCATGATCCAGCAGATGTTGGCAATTTGATCTCTGGTTCCTCTGCCTTTTCTAAAACCAGCTTGAACATCAGGAAGTTCACGGTTCACGTATTGCTGAAGCCTGGCTTGGAGAATTTTGAGCATTACTTTAGTACTTTACTAGCATGTAAGATGAGTGCAATTGTGCGGTAGTTTGAGCATTCTTGGGCATTGCCTTTCTTTGGGATTGGAATGAAAACTGACCTTTTCCAGTCCTGTGGTCACTGCTGAGTTTTCCAAATTTGCTGGCATATTGAGTGCAGCACTTTCACAGCATCATCTTTCAGGATTTGAAATAGCTCAACTGGAATGCCATCACCTCCACTAGCTTTGTTCATAGTGATGCTTTCTAAGGCCCACTTGACTTCACATTTCAGGATGTCTGAAGTTGATGGCAGATGCTATCTGCCTGAAGTGAGGAGAACTTCAAGGAAATAAAAGTTTGGAAAAATCCAGATGCCATTGCTTCATATGTTGTGATGATGTAGCCAGACTCTAAGAGGCCCCCACTGGGTCTAACCTCCTGATATTCATACTCTTTGAGGTTGGCCTGAGTAACAAATATGAGGCTGTGGAAATAATGGCATATTACTTCTGAGATTAGGTTATGAAAGATGTTGTGGTTGCTGCCTTGCTCTCTATGAACATTTGCTCTGGAGGAAGTCAGCTACCATATCATGAAGATAATCACGCAGCCTTATAGACTGAACTGCTTGGTAAACTGAGGCCTCTTGCCAACAGTCAGAGGCCATGTGGGAGTCATATTGGAAGAGCCTCCTTTAATCCGTTAAATCTTCAGATGATTGCAGCCCTGGTAAACATCTTGACTGCAGTCTCTTGAGACCACAAGCCAGAACCATGCAGCTAAAGTTCTCCTGAATTTCTGATGCACAAAAAATGTGAGATAATGTTTATTACTGTTTTAGTTACTAAGCTACTGTGTTTTAAGTTACTAAGCTCAGAGGAATTTGTTATGCAGCTTCAGGTAACTAATACTGATGGATAGAAGGGAGGAATGAAGAATAAAGGCTCCACATTCTAGGCCTGGACTTGTCCTAACCCCAAGGGTGGAACAGGTGTTAGTGTCATTCATTTATGTCCATTCTGGACACTGCTGACCACGTATGGCTAAAAGATGACAAGAAGAAAGGGCTTCATGTCCTTTTGTTTCCTCTTCGTTCTCTGCCTTCTTTTTGTTTTTAGGGAGAGGACTAGGAAGACATTGAGAACTTACATAGATTTTGTTTTTGACTTGTCAGTGGCCCCTGAGAAAACCTGCATTGGTCTTTGTCCATTTGTTACTAGGCTGTGGGTCCTTGAGAGCAGGGCTTAGATCTTTATTTATATCCCCATCACCTACCAAGTGAACATATATGAACAACAGATGAAATTAAGGGGGTAGATGAAATCTCTTTCTCTTCTCCTAAATTCTGCCGATTCCATTCTTAGAATGGTTCCTGAAGTGGAACCACTTCACTCACAGATCATCAATGAAGTCTTGATAACAGCATGCATGCCATTAGTTATTTTCACTGTTAACCCCTTGCTGTGCTGTGCTTAGTTGCTCAGTCTTGTCCAACTCTGCGACGTGAAGAACTATAGCCTGCTAGGCTTCTCTGTCCATAGGGGTTCTCATGGCAAGACTGGGTTGCCATGTACACCTCCAGGGGATCTTCCTAATCCAGAGATCCAACCCAGGTCTCCCACACTGCAGGCAGATTCTTTACCATCTGAGTCATCCAAGGAAGCCCACTATTAACCCTCCCCACCACCTATTTCACTATTTTAAAAATCCTCCTATTTAAGCACTTGCTTTTAAGATCTTCCTTTTACTTTTCCATCCCATTTCTTCTCTGAAATGCTGCTTTAACTGTTGCTCAAGCTCCCATGATGCAGGAACACATAAAGAAATTTTCTATCAATACACCAGCAATATACTACTCTCGGGTGTCCAAAGTCACAGTGGGAGGAATCTTGAACTGAAGCTAGGAGCATTAATTCTGGGCTGCTGTCACTGATTGGTCTATATGTCCTTGGGCAAGTTGCTTCCCCTCTCTGGACCTCAGTTTATCTTATTTTTTTTTTTTTAATATTTTTTAAATTTTAAAATCTTTAATTCTTACATGCATTCCCAAACATGAACCCCCCTTGGACCTCAGTTTATCTTAAACTGAGATAGTAAGTCTAGATGAGCTTTTAAGTCATTGGGTTCTCATAACAAGTTAGGATTCCAAGATGCAATCCAGAAGTGAAATCTGTATACCTCTGAGCAACTGTTATGATTACAGTACAAGGTTCCTTGGACTTCTCTTTATTAGCCCAAGGATATTGCCTCAGTGAAAGGCTATCTGGTTTACTGGGAAAAACCTTCTAGTTTTGACAGACATGATCTCTGTGGTTCCAGTTTTGTCACTTACTCTGGGTGATCCTGAAATAGCTCAACAGAATTCCATCACCTCCACTAGCGTTGCTCAGAGTGATGCTTCCTAAGGTCCACTGGACTTCGCATTCCAGGATGTCTGGTTCTAGATGAGTGATCACACCATCGTGATTATCTGGGTCATGAAGATCTTTTTGTACAGTTCTTCTGTGTATACTTGCAACCTCTTCTTAATATCTTCTGCTTCTGTTAGGTCCATACCATTTCTGTCCTTTATTGAGCCCATCTTTGCATGAAATGTTCCCTTGGTATCTCTAATTTTCTTGAAGAGATCTCTAGTCTTTTCCATTCTATTGTTTTCCTCTACTTCTTTGCATTGATCACTGAGGAAGGGTTTCTTATCTCTCCTTGCTAGTCTTTGGAACTCTTCATTCAGATCGGTATATCTTTCCTTTTCTCCTTTGTCTTTCTCTTCTCTTCACAGCTATTTGTAAGGAATCACTGCACATCATGACTGCAGCCATGAAAAGACGCTTGCTCCTTGGAAGAAAAGTTATGACCAACCTAGGCAGCATATTAAAAAGTAGAGACATTACTTTGCCAACAAAGGTCTGTCTAGTCAAAGCTATAGTTCTTCCAGTAGTCATGTATGGATGTGAAAGTTGGGCTATAAGAAAGCTGAGCGCAGAAGAATTGATGCTTTTGAACTGTGGTGTTGGAGAAGACTCTTGAGAGTCCCTTGGACTGCAAGGAGATCCAACCAGTCAATCCTAAAGGAAATCAGTCATGAATATTCATTGGAAGTACTGATGCTGAAACTCCAAACTTTGGCCACCTGATGGGAAGACCTGGCTCATTGGAAAAGACCCTGATACTGGGAAAGATTGAAGGCGCGAGGAGAAGGGGACGACAGAAGATGAGATGGTTGGATGGCATCACCAACTCAATGGACATGAGTTTGAGTAAGCTCCAGGAGTTGGTGATGACAGGGAGGCCGGGCGTGCTGCAGTCCATGGGGTCGCAAACAACTGGACACGACTGAGCGACTGAACTGAATTGGGTGATCTTAGGCAAATTCTTCTCTCTGGATCAGAGCATGGAGGTTGCTGGTACACAGAAGAGGGTCGAAGATGTGGAAATGATTTGGACATCTTTGCCCAATTCCTTTTCCAGATCCTGGGAGGCTCAGCCCCGAAGCGGGGTCCCAGCCGGCTAGTAGTCCCTTTCCTGCTGCTGCTGCTGCTAAGTCACTTCAGTCGTGTCCGACTCTGTGTGACCCCATAGACGGCAGCCTACCAGGCTCCCCCGTCCCTGGGATTCTCCAGGCAAGAACACTGGAGTGGGTTGCCATTTCCTTCTCCTAGGGACTACGTAAACTAGCTTTAAACTAGTTTTGCTGAGCTTCAGCGGTAGCTACAGGTGAGTTCTTAAAGGGGCCGCCAGAGCTTGGGTAATACGTGAAGCTGTTGACTTGGAGGGAGTTGCAGGCAAGGGAGAATGAATGAGAAAACGAACGAACCAATTTTCTATTCCCTTCCTTAAATGCATTCATACTTGGAATTAATCACTTAGATTTAAAAAATTCTCTGGCAAAACCTTCAATTTCTTATCAGATTAACTAATCTCCATATTTTACCTACCCTTCTTTAACTCAGTTCCTCCAAAACTTTTACTGAGGGGCTAACAGTAACTTGAAAAAATTAGCACCAAGTGTAAGAATGCAGAGACGGCACCCCTCCCCCTCGCAAACACCTCCCTTTTCCCCCTCCCAGGCCCCGCCCTTTCCCGCCCCCTATCGTGGGTGGTGCAGTCGACACCTCCCTGAGAATGCTTTTCCAGGTTGGGGATCCACCCCCGGGGTGGATCTCTCCGGCAGAGTTGGAAACGACACGCATTTAGTGAGGTTAAAGGGTGTCTCGGAATGTGTGTCCTGGATCTGGTGTAGGTGAGGTCACATTTCTCTTCCGACACTGTCACTCTTCCTCGCCTGGTGCGCTACTCGCTCAGAGCCGCGGGACACACCGGTGGGCTAGGACGAGGTAAAGGCGGGCTCTTCCAGGGCGCCCTGGCCCACCTGTAGAGTCTGTGCGTCAACTCCTTTGTTCTCAGAACCACTTCGGTGGCCGCGCCTTTACGCAAGGAGGTTCACTTCGACGTTCCTCAGGTCCCCTTCTGCCGTCCCCAGCCCCCTCCTGGCCCTCCTCCCTCTTCGAACCCAAAGGTTGCAGCGCTGAGAGCCCGGGGCTCGGCGCGAGCCGCCTCCTCACTTCCCATTGGCTGAGAGCGCTGGGAAAGCGGTCACGTGGGGGCGCGGCAATCCAGATCAAGGGCCGCCATCTTGGCGGAAAGTTTGGGGGGAGAGCGGTTGGGGGCGCGGAAGGAGGCGAGGTTCCGGGGGTGTGGCGGCTAAGAGCTGAGAAGGCGAGCGGGCTAGCGGGTACCGGCGAGTGAGGAGGCGCCGGCGGCTGAGGCGGAGGAAGAGGCAACGGGGGTGCAGCCGCCGAGGGGAGCTCCTCCCCCGTTCCCTCACCCCCCTCTGCACAGCTCCGCAAGCCCCGGGTGGGGCGGGGGGACGTGGAGCGGGGCAGGGCGGGGGAGACGGGCCGGGGCGCACCCCAGCTCCGGGCGCACGCCACTCGCAGGAACTTTGTGGCGGCGCCGCAGGTGTGGGGGCCCGCGGAGGTGTGCATGTGGGGCACGAGGGCGTCGGAGAGCGGCCGCTGTCCTGTCCGGCCCTCGCTGGAGTAGCTCGGAGGAAGCCAACAAGGAATCAGGCAAGCGAGAGGAGGGGGCCCGAGCAGGGCGGGGTGATCAATCCAGTTGGTTCCTTCTCGGACTGCTTTACAGTCTCTGCTGGTTTAGGGGCCAAGGGTCGGAGCGCCTCTTCACCCCCCAGTAGCAGGTGGGGGGTATGCTTTCTTATGCCGGGGGAGGGGTGGCCCCACGTCTAGCATTAAGCTCCCTTTGGAGAAGGGGCAGCTTTCGAGGAGAGTTTGGCAGCTTGCTCCTGTCTGCTCTTAATTTGCAGGGGAACCCAACCTTAGGTTAAAGCTTTCTACATTGACACTGCTGGGTTTTGAGGCTCTTTCTCCTTTGACTTGGGAAAACTTTGCCAGGTGGACTTTTCAAATAGGGCTAGGAGTTTTTCGATTTGAGAGTTAGAGGTAAATGCTAGGTTAACCTCGATTCTGTTCTTTTCTGAATTCAGTTCTGTTTCCTTTCTGTTTTGTGTTCTAAGGTGTGTGCTCTCTTCCTGATTCTGGAGAAAAATGCCGGTCCGGAAGCAAGGTGAGAGTTTACTTCGGAACTCTTGTGGGTATCCCTTGCTTTTTTCTGTTTTGTGCTTGCTATGTTTTACAGATGTTTGTGTAACTGATGAGACAGCCCAGCCTTAGCCTTATTACTTACGGAATCTAAGCCTCAATCATTCAGAAGATGGAAACACCTAAGTGTTTGTCAAACTTTTTTCCCTTGACATCTCTGTAGTGACTGGAGAGGCAATTAACTTTTTTCCCTCAGAAATGTCTTTTTTAAAAGTTTGTGTTGGCGTTTTAATATTTCATTTAAATCATTCTTAGTAAACCCTTTCGTGAACGAATGTGGAATACTAGCTAAGAACTACTAGTTTTGAAAGAATATTTGAATTATAATGATGGATTGTAGTAATCAGTGTTTGTATATCAGATCAACTGAAACTATGTTACTGGTTAAATGATCACTAGAACACATTGGTTACAAACTACTCACCTTGTTTTATTGTGACATAATGAACAGTTTTTGGATTATTTCATTTCTAAGGACTATATGTACAGGAACATAGTAGCATGGATCGACTTGGAGGTTTGGAGAATTGTTTAGGTTATCTTGCAGAGTATTTTGCTGCATAGCTAGTTTGTAATACTTCCTTGTAAGTATATAATTTTAATCAAACTTTTTTTTTCTTTTCAGATACCCAGAGAGCACTGCACCTTTTGGAAGATTATCGTTCGAAACTAAGCCAAACAGAAGACAGACAGCTCAGAAGTTCCATAGAACGGGTTATTAACATATTCCAGAGCAACCTCTTTCAGGCTTTAATAGGTGGGAATTAAAACTTTATTTGTGACCATTGTGTGTCAGCTGGGCTTAAGGCTTCTCTGAATTCACTTATTTTAAACTTAAGAGAGTGATAGACTTGGCTCTCTGTGAGGCATGCAGTTACTTGAACATCCAGTGAATTGTGTATTTTGATACTTAGACCAATATCTTTTCCAGAAATATCTAATAACCAAAAAAACTTTCAGTATGATTATTTCAGTGGTCTTTGATAACAAAGCATTAAAAAATGAAGAGGTTGCAAAAAGTAATGACTGAATAACTGTTAGCTTGTTTCTTTGTTGGTTTTGTTATTTCTCTGGAATCTCTGAAAATGTTTGAAAAGTTCTGTGTTTAAGAACATTCATTCTCTTAATATAGACCTCTGTTTAAACTTGGCATTTGTAGAATTACAGTTTTAAACTTGAAAAATGATCTTACAGATAATCTTGGTCTAATCTTGTTTTACAGATAAAAATATTGAATATTCTTAACTCTAACTTAAATTTGATGTGGTTCATTGTTTTAAAGGAGAACTGAACAAGGGTGCTGAGTTCTACTCCTGATAGTGCTATTGATTGGATGAGATGGTATAAATCATATAATCTTTTCTAGGTCCCTACATTAGCTGTAGCATGTGGATGCAGTGGAACAGTGGCTTTTAACCTTTTTCCTAAAAAGTAGCTAGATTCTTTTTTAAAGCAAAAGCTTATATTTTGTACACAATTCCCGGTATATAAAACAAGATGATCTGTTCTGGGCCTCTTCTCTAGGTACCTTGAAAAGTTTACAAACCACTGAACTAGAAAAATTGTCCCTTTCAATTTCAAGAATAAAATGCATTTTTATTAATCAATGACTATATAACATATTAAAATAAAACATTTCATTGCATTACATTTTTTTCCTCAGTAGTTACAGCCTTATATCTGTGTATCGATGGAGTAACTTTTGATGTGATTTGAGGTTAATGTATCTTATCCTACTTTCAAATTAATGTATTCTATCAAATAGCTTATTGGTAAATTGATACTCTACTAAATCAGTTTTAGAATTAAAGAAAACGTTAAAGAAGATCACTCAATACACTTAAATATAATTTAGCATTATTATAAACTTTTGAAAACATACACGACAACAGAGAGAACAGTATAATGAACTATTATATGTCTGTCACTCATGTTTAAAAATGACCAGTATTTTGCTTATTTTGTTTTTGGACATTTATTACATTTGAATTTCTAAGTTCTGGGGTTTAAGGTCCAAATGGATCAATTGGATTCGTCTGAAAAAACAACAAAGGAAGGGAAAATCATTTTTAGTTATTTTCTAAATCACCATTAAACCTAGGAATGTTTTATTTAGTAGGCTCACCATTTAGGAAAAAGTAGTATGACTTGTATGTCTTATTTTATATGTAATTCATAGATAGATGAAGTTCTCTGTGTGGAGTCCATGACTTAAGAAAATGATTAGTGAAGTAGTCAACCAGAACCAACACTTAGATTGAGATGGGAAGTAGATTTGCAATGTTGATGGGGATTTTTTTTTTTTTTTGGATATATTCTGCCTCCCCTATTTTGAATGTGTTTATTCTTATGCATAATTGAATTCTGATAGAGTTAGTTTTGTAATTGTAACTTATACTTGTCAATCTTCTTTGTCCTGTGTAATTTTATTGGTTGTGAATTTAAGCTTTGCTGTTTAGGTTTACTTATATTTTAAGGTCATATAGAATATAGTATCAGATTTTGGTGTGAGGAAAGTAATACATTTTAGGAATTTTGAAACAAGTAAATTTAGTAAAGGTTTTTTGTGTTTCTATACTGTAATTGAATTAATTGTTCACACTATTAGTTAATAAATACAGTTTCTGGTACATGCTTAAGTTGGATTAATTTTTGGAAAATTTTTAGGTCAGTAAGATTGTCTTTCGTTTGCACCTGTACCATTGATTTTGAAACAGTGTGATAGTTTTTTAAACCTGTAAATTACCCTAAGTTAAACTAGAGTCCATTGTGTTTATAGTATGTACTGAAAAATTCTGTTAACTGTTTTTTCCTTTAGTAGGTAGTACTTCATCTTCTGAGGTGATACTTGTGAATCATTGAATTAAAGGAGACCTAGGGACTTGACCACTAATTGTTGAAAATCATATATGGTGCTTAAGTTTTTTACTTTAAGAGTTTGGAAGTCATTTCCTTAGACTATAATGAATTACTTAGTTACTACTTGGACTTGCAGTCTGCAACAGTTATTTATTGAGTGATTCTTGAATTGGTAGTTTGTATCCACTGTTTCCATGCATTTATAACAGCTTTGTGCAAGGACCTAAGTTGTCATGGGATCCCCCTACCCTGTAGTTGATATATTATTAGGGTTAGGCTCTTGGCACCTTGAGGGCTTCCTTGGTGGCTCAACAGTAAAGAATCCACCTGCAGTGCAGGAGACACGGGTTCAGTCCCTGGGTCGGAAAGATACCCTGGCGAAGGAGATGGCAACCCACTCCAGTATTCTTGTCTGAGAAAACCCATGAAGAGAGGACCCTGGCAGACTAGTCCATGGGGTTGCAAGAGTTGGACACCACTTAGCCACTAAACCACCACCACTTTGTTGTTATTCAGAGGAATAGGCATGCACATACAGCGCTATATCTGTTCTAAGATACCAATTTTAAAAACTAACATCTCTGAACTTGGGATGAATTTTATAGTGGATATATATTAGCATTGGTTTTACATTCTTAGTGGCATGTGAAATAATGGTGCATTTTATAGTTGATAGTGTCAGTATCAGTATCCTCAATTCAGTGAAATATGGTAATCATTGTTCTTGCTCTGAGGCTTGGTAGTAGTATCCTTGAAGGATGGTTTGTCGATTTAAAAATTATTGAAAGTAGAAAAGATTTTATTAACTTCTGAGTTTCAGCTAAGTTGTTTCTTTAGAGGTGAGTATTTAAATTATAGTTTTAAATAAGTCCGTGAACTGTGCATTTAAAAAAAATTTATTCCCCAAACATCTGGTGTTATTTTTGTATAAATGGGAAATAAAGTCCACCTAATTTTAATCCCTGATTTAGGTGAGAGCAAGTTAAAAACTTAGTGTATTTGATTTTGTAGTCTCATTTTCTGTACTTCTAGTTGGACATTTTGTGAGTAAAATAGATTGGATATGGTTTGATGACAGCTGTTAGGGTCCATAGTGGTTTGCGGTCATCTCTCATTCTCAGGTTTGTCTGGGATCAGAGAGGATCTCGGTGGTCCTCAAAGATTTTGTACCGGTCTAGACCTCTGTAGGGTCAATGTTTTTTAAAAGTTTATACTTTAAGGAGAATGTTTTTAATGATGGAATTTACATATTTTGAAAAGCGTATTCAGTAGTCAAAGTTTACGAACTTCCAGCTATAATGGTAAAATGTCAGAGTTCCTTAGATTTTTTGCTTATTATTGGCCTCAGTGATATAATATGTTAGTGTATCATTGTGCACCTGTGTGTGTGTGTGTAGGTTTGAGGAAGGAAAACAGTTATAACAGAATATGGATCAGACTATTGGCTACAACTTTATGGAATTGGAGGAAAATTTTATTAACTTTCTGGTTGGTGGTTTTGATTGAATTGGGTTGTTACTTATTTGTTACTCTTGCTTTGAGGCAATACTATGAAAAAGCAGAAGCTGGCTGAATTTCTTTAGAACCTTGCAATCACAGAGAGCTGTAAAAGCATCTTTAAATATTTCTTCTAGCCCTGGTTATTTTATCTATGTAGGGACAGTTTTTTTCATATTAAAAATTTCCTTTTCCAATAATTTTTCTGATATACTATCCAGGTATTACATTTAGTTGTCAAGTCTCTTTATTGTTGCTGTCAGTTGCTGTGTCATGTCCAACTCTTTGTGGCCCCATGGACTGCAGCACGCCAAGCTTCCCTGTCCTTCCTGTCCCCTGTTCTTCACCATCTCCCAGAGCTTGCTGAAACTGACTGTCCATTCAGTCAGTGATGCCACCCAACCATCTTGTCCTCTGTCATCCTCTTCTGCCTTCAGCCTTTCCCAGCATCAGGGTCTTTTCTGATGCTCCAGCTCTTTGCATCAGTTGGCTAGAGTACTGGTGCTTCAGCTTCAGCATCTGTCCTTCTAATGAATATTCAGGGTTGATTTCCTTTAAGATTGACTGGTTTAGTCTCCCTGAAGTCCAAGGGACTCTCAAGAGTCTTCTCCAACACCACAGTTCAAAAGTATCAATTCTTCAATGCTCAGCCTTCTTTATGGCCCAACTCTCACATTCATACACGACTACTGGAAAAACCATAGCTTTGACTAGATGGACCTTTGTTGGCAAAGTAATGTCTCTGCTTTTTAATATGCTGTCTAGATTGGTCATAGCTTTTCTTCCAAGGAGCAAGCGTCTTTTAATTTCATGGCTGCAGTCACCATCTGTAGTGATTTTGGAGCCCCCCCAAAATAGTCTCTCACTGTTTCCATTGTTTCCCCTATCTGTTTGCCATGAAGTGATGGGACCAGATGCCATGATCTTAGTTTTTTTGAATGTTTGAGTTTTAAACCAGCTTTTTCAGTCTCCTCTTTCACCTCATCCAGAGGTCCTTTAGTTCCTCTTTGCTTTCTGCCATAAGGGTGGTGTCATCTGGTTATCTGACGTTATTGATATTTCTCCAGCTTGTGCTTGATATTCCAGCTTGTGCTTCATCCAGCCCTGCATTTTGCGTGATGTACTCTGCATATAAATTAAATAAGCAGGGTGACAATATACAGCCTTGACATACTCCTTTCCCAATTTTGGGGCTTCCCTGGTGGCTCAGATGCTAAAGCATCTGCCTGCAATGCAGGAGACCTGGGTTCGGTCCCTGAGTTGGGAAGATCCCCTGAAGAAGGAAATGGCAACCCACTCTAGTACTCTTGCCTGGAAAATCCCATGGCTACAGTAGGCTGCAGTCCATGTGGTCGCAAAGAGTCAGACACGACTGAGCGACTACACTTTCACTTTCCCAATTTTGAATCAGTTGTTCCATGTTCGGTTGTGTTGCTTCTTGACCTGCATACAGGTTTCGCAGGAGACAGGTAAGGTGGTGTGGTATTCCCATCTTTTGAAAAACTTTCCACAGTCTGTGTGATCCACACAGTTAAAGGCTTTAGTGTAATCAATTGAAGCAGAATTAGATGATTTTCTGGAATTCTCTTGCATTTTCTAAGATCCAGCAGATGTTGGCAATTTGATCTCTGGTTCCTCTTTAGTCTTCTTTAATCTGTGCACATTTCCACAGCCTGTGTCTTTTATGACATTAACATATTTGAAGAGTATAGTTCCCCCTGCTCTTATTTTTTTATATAAAGTTTCCTGTTGTAAGTTTGCTAATATTTGCTTGTGATTAAACTCAGGTTATGTATTCTCTGTGTTTCTGTACATCCGGATAGGTACATGATGTCTTCTGCCCTTCATTTAATGTTAATTTTAATCACCCTGTTAAGGCATTGTCTGATTGCTGTAGTCTGTAGTTACTTTTTTCCCCTTTGCAGTTTATAAGCAGTATATGGAGGGGACACTTTAACACCTTGTAGTCTCCCTGCTCTTTAGAGACATTTCCACCTAGGCTTAGCATCCACTGATGATGGTTGCCTGAATCAGTTTTTACTGTGTTGAAAATGACAGTTGAAAGATTGTAGTAGAGTTTTTTTTTAATACAGCAGCACTTTTCTATAGTTTCCAGCTAACTACAGAAAAGTGCTGCTTGGTATTTTACTATAATTAAGAGCACTCCTCTTCCATTTATCTACCTACCTACCTACCTATCTAGCTATCATATTTCTTTCAGTGGTTGATCACTTATTATCATCCTTAAAGATTTGGGTGTTCAGATTGCCTCAGATTTAAGTCTAGTGTAAGTCTTCTCTAGCTTGGCCGTAATGTCTTTATGGCCTTCCCTCATTTTTTTTAAGCACTTCTGTAGTTTTTGGCATAACATGATGTTCATGTTATGAACGCACACTCTAGGTTCATCTTGTGTATAACCTGCCCCAGCCTTAGAATCAACCACTTCTTTGAGAAGTTCTGGTTCCTTTTGATACATACCTTGTTTTAAGGAATATACTATGACTGTTAGTCATATCATATTTAAAGTGTTGGAATAATTTATTTTGGATATTGGCTTGACCTTTTTTCTCTTTCTAGTGTGTGAAACAACAAATTATAATACATGGTTTAAAATTGTATGTACTTTCTTCTTTGGAAATCAAAATGAGTTTTTATTTTTTTATTTTATTTTTTTCAAAATGAGTTTTTAAATGTATGTTGGTTTAGTCAAAAGCAGAGTAATCTGTGCCTGAGTAGGTTTGAATGTTGGATATTTTAGTTTACAAAAACATTGTGCTTGCTTTTAATCAATTAATTGGTAAAATTTTTCTCTCCGAAATGATTGGATTGTATTTCATTGTACATTAGCTGTCTAGTTGTCTTTTGTCTAACCCTCCAGAGTGGAATTCATAAGCATTTATAGTCAGATACGTGTACTTAATATAAAATATTATAAGCAGGAGAATTCTTACAACAGAGATAATCTACTTCTTCCATAGGGTAAAGATCCTTCTAGAATGTTATTCTTGTGTATATATACACTCTTTCATTTTGCAAAACAAAGTCCTGTATACAAATTTTGTGTGTAGAACATGGTGCTCAGTTGCATCTAACTTTTTATGACCCCATGGACTGTAGCCCACGAGGCTCCTCTGTCCATGTAAATTCCAGTATTCTTTCTTTTGTCACCTGTGGTTTTGGTGGAATTGTCCAGGCAAGAATACAGGAGTGGGTTGCCATTTCCTCCTCCAGGGATCTTCTCAACCCAGGAATTGAACCCTGGTCTCCTGCATTGGCAGGCGGATTCTTTACCACTTGAGCCACCTGGGAAGCTCCAAATAAAACATGGTATAATTGATGCTACAATTCAATGGGAATTGATACTTAAAATTGTTATATAAAATGAAAAATATTATCAGATTAAAATTATCCTTAAAAATTAGTCAGGAATTGTTTCTCATTAACTACAGTTCCACTATTTTTCTCTCTAGCGGAGAGAAATAATTCCTTCAGTTGGGCAGCAGATGAAGTAGTTGACTTGTGTTTAAATGACCTTTAGTATTAAAAGCACATAATTCTAGAATCACATTCAGCACAGTGAAATATAGAGAGATGCTATGATAATGGAGTCTACCTGAGGGATCAGTCTTCTCTCTTCTCAGTTTTTATTTGCTGGCATTTGCTTACTGGACTAATAGGAAGAATTTCCCTATTTTTGGTGAAAAGAGGTACTGTGGTTGAATTTGCTTAAGTGTATACTGTGTGACTTCTCTGTGCTATACATTTTAACTATCTTTATCCCACAAAGTTTATCATTATGTGCCTTTCCGTATCAATCGGTTGTGCTGTTTAAAGACTGTTGCACTGTATAGATTTTTCTGTAGTTATAATTTCCCACGAGCATTTAGATGTATAATTTTTCTGAATTATAGACAACATTGCTTTTGTATATGTTCTTCATCCTATATCCTTGATATATTCTTTGGATAAGTTCCTAGAATTGAACTGCTTGGTAAAGGGGATGTGCAACTTTAAAAGGCTTTTGATGTGATTTTTGTTTGTTTGTTTAATTACTGTCAAAAATGTTATATTAATTTAATTTTTTAGATATGTGGAAGAATGACAAATTTACTATCCCTTAAGCACATCAAAGTATTATCTTCTTAGTATTTTCTATTCTGATCTGTAGAAGACACCTGTAGTCATTTTGATGTTTTATTTTGGATAAATAACCAATGATGTAAGAATTTTCTTATATCGTTGTTAATTTCTATGATTTATTTGTTCATGTCATGTGCCCCTCACCACTCTTTTTTTCCATTTTTTTCCTTAGAGGTATAAAATGTCCATTCGAGATATCAATGCTACCTGGCCTTGCAAATTGCATTTGTTTTTAATGCATTGTCGTTTGTTTTTAAAGTAATTTTAAAAAAATTACCCTTGGTATTATGCTTAGACAGACTTTCTTAGCCCTAAGATTATAAAAATATTTACTGTATTCAAATTCTGTCATGGCTTCTTTTTTCAACATTTAAAATTTTAATACATTTGTAAATTATTTTGAATTGAAGTATGAGATTGCTTGTTTTTTAATATAAATTTGTTATTTATTCTCCCTTAAACATTTAAAAAATTATTAGACTTTTTCAGCATTTTTAGGTTTATAGAAAAATTGAGTGGAAAGCACAGTTTCCATATTCTTACCCTTGCACACTCCCATTTCTCATATCATTGACATTTTTATTGGTGTGGTATATTTGTTACAGTTGATAAGCCAGTATTAAATTAACTAAAGTCCATAGTTTATATTAAGATTTGCTCTTTGTGTCAAAACATTGATAAACTTGACATATACATTTGTTGCTTTGACAAATGTATTCACTGTTACAGTATCATCCAGGATAGTTTCACTCCCCTAGAAATCTGTGTTCCACATATTTATCCCTCTGCCCTTCTCACCAAACCCCTGGCAACCACTGATCTTTCTGCTGTCTCTTGCTCCACCTGTTCTTCTCTTTCTCTCTCCTCCTAAATCCCTGGGAACCAGTTATCTTTTTATTGTCTGTATAGTTACGCCTTTTCCAGAATGTTATATAGTTAAAATCTCAAGTGTGTGGCCTTTTCGTATTGATTTCTTTCACATAGCAATATGCATTTTGCTTATCAAAGATAAGGTTTCTCCATGTCTTTTCATGACTTGATAGCGCATATCTATTTTAAGTTTTTAAAGACTTTATTTTTTAGAGCAATTTTAGATTCACAGCAAAATTGAGAAGAAGGTACCTGCCCTCACACATGCATAGACTCTCTCATATTTGGCATCTCCCATGAGAGTGGTGCATTTGCCACAGTTGATGAACCTGCATGAGCACATTATTATCACCCAAAGTCCATAGTTTGACCTTAGTATTCACTCTTGGGTTTGTATAGTCTGTAGGTTTGGACAAATGTGTGATGACCTGTGTCTACCATTGTAGACAGATACTTACGTATATCCACGACACTACAGAATAGTTTTACTGTCCTAAAAATCCTCTGTACTCTGCCTATTCACCTCTCTCATCTCCAACCCCTGGCAATCACTGATATTTTTACTCTCTGTATTGTGATGTTTTCCAGAATGGCATAAAATTGGAATATATGCATATAGCCTTTTTACATTGGCATATACAGCATATAGCCTTTTTACATTGGCTTCTTCCACTTAGTAGTATTCATTTAAGGTTCCTCCACATACATGGGTGTTTTCTGTTGTTGTTTTTAATTTTTTAAGTGTTGAATGATATTCTGTTGTCTGGACGTACTGCAGTTTATTCATTCACCTATCCAAGGGTGTTTGGGTTGCTTCCAGCTTTTGGCAGTCATGAATAAAGTTGCTATAAACATCTGTGTGCAGGTCTTTCTGTGGATATAAGTTTTCATCTCATTTGGATAAATATTGACGAATATGATTGCTGGATTATGTGGTAAGAGTGTGTTTAGTTTTGTAAGAAACCACCAAACAGCTTTCCAAAGTGGCTGTATCATTTTGTATCCCTACTGGTAGTGAATGAGAATTCCTGTTGTTTCATTTTTTGCCAGCAGTAGTTGTTGTCCGTGTTCTGTATTTTGACCTTTCTAATAGATGTACAGTGATACCTTGTTTTAATGTCCATATCCCTGATGATATATGGTGGAATATCTTTTCATATGCCTATTTGCCATCTGTGTGTCTTCTTTGCCAAAGTATCTGTTAAGGTTTATTTTTAAAAAATATTTATTTGGCTGCTTCAGGTGTTAGGTGTGGCATGTGGGATCTTTGATCTTCATTGTGGCAGGAGCAATCTTTAGTTATGGCATGTGGGATCTCTCAGTTGTGGCATGCAAATTCCTTAGTTGCAGCTTGTGATGTTTAGTTCCTTGACCAGGGATTGAACCTACTCCCCTGCATTGACAACCCACTCCAGTATTCTTACCCGAAAAACTCCATGGACAGAGGAGCCTGGTGGGGTACAGTCCATAGGGTTGCAAAGAGTTGGACACAACTGAGCATGTATGCATGCAGCCCTGCAGTGGGAGCTGGGAGTCTTAGCCAGTGGGCCACCAGAGAAGTCACACCTGTTAAGGTGTTTTTCTTAATATTTTTTCCATTAACTAGAATATTACTCATAGATTAGAGATGTCACCTATATTATATTGAAAGATTGAAGGCAAAAGGAGTAGGGCAGCAGAGGAGGCGATGGTAATATAGCATCATTGACTCAAAGAACATGAATCTGAGAAGTCTCTGGGAGATAGTGGATGACAGAGGAGCCTAACATGCTGCAGTCTATGGTTTCAGAAAGAGTTGGACACGACTCAGCAACTAAACAACAACAAATTGTAACTACAAGCTAGAAAACTTTTCCTCAAGTTCCTTTGAGGGTATTTCTGAACTTCTGTACTTCCCTTACTCCTAGTGTTTGCAAACTTTAAATTTTAGCAAGAAAATAATAAATTTTTACTTAGATTTGAAGACTTCTGAAGTATATGTATCTTAGAGATTTCTAAATAGACAAAGTTTTATAACAGGTAGAAATGATTCATCTCAGTACTGTTAGACTAATTACTTGTATTTAAGTTTAATATTTGAGAATTTTTCTGTTGTATGTGGTATAGTTTTGTGATCTTATAATTTAGGTCTTTGTTCAGGAACTGGGGAACTAGTTTGGTCCAAAACAGTGAAAGCACATGCAAACTACAAATGGAAAACGAGTAATAGAGTGTGATAAGACTGATCTGTAGGATCCACAGAATCAGTATTTTTAACTGTGAGTCAACTAAAGGCTAGTTTTCCTCTAATACAAGTTTTAATATTTTTGTATTTTTGTGTTTTCTCTTCTTGCCTGCTTTAGTGCATCATTATTTTCAAAGGAAATAATCTTTTTCAAGGATGATAAAATACATCAGACATTTTAATGATATGTCTGGTATATATCTGAGTGAGCTATGTGTATTTTCAGATGAGTATGGGATCACTCTTGTCTATTTAATGGCAGTCATTTTAACTACCACCACATTCTCCCATTTTCTTTACACTTTAATAGTAAATGATTTACTATGATTTAAAATACAGTTATCAAATTTTTATAGAAATCTACCTTTGTAGGTGCTTTAAATAGGAAAGATTTAGGTGTTGTATAAATTTTTCCTCAATTATCTCAGTCTCCCAAAGACATTATTGTTCATCTTTTAATTCTCTTGTTTTACTTCAAAAGTATATACACTCTGTTAATATTGATTGGCTGAATGTGTTAAGTGTTCAGAGTAAACTCATTAATTCTTTATTTTCATGAAGTTGATCTTTTAAGAATAACTTGGATTTTCAGACATTGGCATGTTGAATAGACTTTTAGGAAATAGAGATTGGGATTATACTAGAATTTACCTTGTTTGTTTTTGTCTTATATTTGTATATTAACTTGTTTTACTTTAGACTACATACCTTATGGTTTACTCCATGTTATACTCTCTAGTTTAGAAAACTCTAAAGGAAAAAGTAGGACATATTTTGAATCCTAGAATGTTACTTTGTAGAAATATTTACTTGTCATGATGATAATCTAATTTTTTCTGAATCTTTATGGTTACAGTCAGTGATGATAACTCTCTTCCGACGTATACAATGTAGATTCACTGAAAAACAGAGACTGCATGGGAAATATAAAATATTGATACTTGAAACTCCTAAGAAAAGCTTAATTTGTGTGTGCAGTTTTTCCAGGGGGTGCCTTTTTTGTTTAGGTCACCTTTGAAAAAGCTTCACAGATACTACTGAAGGAATTGTAATTGAGAACTAGTTTCTGAAGACGTATTATTACTTGCTCACTTCTGTTGTCTTGGGATACCCTGAAGATGAAGTGTGGTGGACAAATGAAATAAAGTGAATAAACTGTAATGTTAGTCAAGATGGAATATGAGTCAAGAATTAAGATGTAATGTGTGTGTGTATTTTAAGGAAAGTGATAATAACTGTAACAACCTATCATTTCAAAAATATCACCATACTATACCTATATATATTATGGAGAAGGCAGTGGCACCCCACTGCAGTACTCTTGCCTGGAAAATACCATGGACAGAGGAGCCTGGTGGGCTGTAGTCCATGGGGTCGCTAAGAGTTGGACATGACTGAGCGACTTCGCTTTCAATTTTCACTTACATGCATTGGAGAAGGAAATGGCAACCCACTCCAGTGTTCTTGCCTGGAGAATCCCAGGGACGGGGGAGCCTGGTGGGCTGGCGTCTATGGGGTCTCATAGAGTCGGACATGACTGAAGTGACTTAGCAGTAGCAGTAGCAACATACATACGTTAACAAATATGTCAGTACTTTTGCTTATGGTTTTAGTTAGCCAGGTATGGTAACAATCTCTTTTTAAATTGGGTCTTATCTGACAGTATTAGTTCTCCTGACCCTAGTAAGAAGCAAAGAACAAAATAGCTGAAATAGATGTTATCAGTTGAGTTCAGTCGCTCAGTCATATCCAACTCCTTGCAACCCCATGAACCGCAGCATGCCAGACCTCCCTGTCCATCACAAATTACGGGAGTTTACCGAAACTCATGTCCATCGAGTTGGTGATGCCATCCAACCATCTCATCCTCTGTTGTCCCCTTCTCCTCCTTCCCTCAATCCTTCCCAACATCAGGGTCTTTTCAAATGAGTCAGCTCTTCGCATCAGGTGGCCAAAGTATTGGAGTTTCAGCTTCAACATCAGTCCTTCCAATGAACACCTGGGACTGATCTATAGAATGGACTGGTTGGATCTCCTTGCAGTCCAAGGGACTCTCAAGAGTATTCTCCAACACCACAGTTCAAAAGCATCAATTCGTCAGTGCTCAGCTTTCTTTATAGTCCAACTCTCACATCCATACATGACTACTGGAAAAACCATAGCCTTGACTAGATGGATCTTTGTTGGCAAAGTAATGTCTCTGCTTTTTAATACACTGTCTAGGTTGGTCATAACTTTCCTTCCAGGGGGTAAGCATCTTTTAATTTCATGGCTGCAGTCACCGTCTGCAATGATTTTGGAGCCCCCAGAAATAAAGTCAGCCACTGTTTCCCCATCTATTTCCCATGAAATGATGGGACGGATGCCATGATCTTCGTTTTCTGAATGTTGTGCTTTAAGCCAACTTTTTCACTTTCCTCTTTCACTTTCATCAAGAGGCTTTTTAGTTCCTCTTCACTTTCTGCCATAAGGGTGCTATCATCTGCATATCTGAGGTTATTCATATTTCTCCCACCAATCTTGATTCCAGCTTGTGCTTCCTCCAGCTCAGCGTTTCTCATGATATACTCTGCATGTAAGTTAAATAAGCAGGGTGACAATATATAGCCTTGTTGTACTCCCTTTCCTATTTGGAACCAGTCTGTTGTTCCATGTCCAGTTCTAACTGTTGCTTCCTGACCTACATACAGGTTTCTCAAGAGGCAGGTCAGGTGGTCTGGTATTCCCATCTCTTTCAGAATTTTCCACAGTTTCTTGTGATCCACACAGTCAAAGGGTTTGACGTAGTCAATAAAGCAGAAATAGATGTTTTTCTGGAACTCTTGCTTTTTCCATGATCCAGTGGATGTTGGCAATTTGATCTCTGGTTCCTCTGCCTTTTCTAAAACCAGCTTGAACATCTGGAATTTCACAGTTCACATATTGCTGAAGCCTGGCTTGGAGAATTTTGAGCATTAGTTTACTAGCGTGTGAGATGAGTGCAATTGTGTGGTAGTTTGAGCATTCTTTGGCTTTGCCTTTCTTAGGGATTGGAATGAAAACTGACCTTTTCCAGTCCTGTGGCCACTGCTGAGTTTTCCACATTTGCTGACATATTGAGTGTAGCACTTTCACAGCATCATCTTTTAGGATTTGAAATAACTCAACTGGAATTCCATCACCTCCACTAGCTTTGTTCATAGTGATACTTCCTAAGGCCCACATAGTATATCCCATATACTTTATTCATTTAAACTCCCCTAGAATCTCATTCAACTTATTTTTTATTGTGATAAAGTATTATATATATATCACATAAAATTTACCATTTTTAAGTGTGCAGTTCAGTGACATTGAGTAATTTCACACTGTTCTGTTGCTTTCACCACTATCCATGTCTGGAATGTTTTTACTATCTCAAATTGAATTTCCTTTTTTTAAAAAAAAAAAATTTATTCGTTTATTTATGGCTGTCCTGGATCTTCATCGCTTTGCTGGGCTTTCTCTAGTTGCAGTGAGCAGGGGCTACTTTTTGTTGTGGTGCACGAGCTTCTCATTGCAGTGGCTTCTCTTGTTGCAGAGCACGGGCTTTAAGGCACGCAGGCCTCAGTAGTTGCAGCACATGAGCTCATTAGTGTTGGATCTCGGGCCCTGGAGTGCTGACTCAGTAGTTGTGGCGCATAGGCTGAGTTGTCTTGCGGCATGTGGAATCTTGCATCAGTGTCCCCTGCATTGGCAAGTAAATTCTTAACCACTGGACCACCAGAGAAGTCCCCAAACTGAACTTCTTTCCCTGTTAAACAGTAACTCCACATTCTCTTCTTTTCCCAGTCTGTGGGAATACATTTTCTTTCTATCTCTGTGTACTTGACTGTTCTAAGTTTCTCATAGAAATGGAATTATACAATATTTGTCCTTTTGTGTTTGACTTACCCTACTTAGCATCATATCTCTTCAAGATTCATTTATCTATGTGGTAGATGTAATCACAATTTTATTCCTTTTAAAGGGTGAATAATAATACATTGTTTCTATATACCACATTTCATTTATTAACCATTCATCTGTTGATGAACATTTAGGTTGTCTTCACCTTTTGGTTATTGTTAATAATGCTGCTATGAACATGGGTATATAAATATCTGTTTGAGTCCTTACTTTCAGTTCTTTTGGGTATACTCATAACTGGAATTGCGGGATCAGATGATGAGTCTGTGTTTTAATATTTTGAGAAACCACCATATACATTCCACAGTGTATGTGGAAAACATACACTGTTTTCTATAGTGACTGCATTATTTATGTTCCTACCAACAGTGACTGTTTTGTTAATAATAGCCATCCTGATGGATGTTTACTCAGCTTGTATTTCTTAAGTATGTTATAGCCAATAATGTGGATATTTGGTTCTCTAGTCCATAGGAGCTCAGATTCAGCAAATTAGGACTGTTTGATAGCTTAATGTAAGACCTAGAAAGGAGGCATTTCGATTGATAAAAGCAAGTTGCAAGTGAACTTTTGAAAAATTCATCTAGGAAACTCTTTATTCCTTGACCATTAAACGTTTACTTTGAGTTATATTATGGGCTTCCCAGGTGGCTACACCAGGATGCAGTGGCGGGGCCTGACTCCCCTCTGGGAACCTTGGGTGAGAGGGGGCAGGAGGGAATACCAGGTTGGAAGGCTGGTCTCCCTGTGAACTGAGGGGATCGTCAGTTTTTTTTTAGCTGACTTTCCGGAAACTGAGCCAGAAGTTCTACCCAGTTCTGTCCAACCCCACATGCAGCCCAAGCTGTTCAGCCATAACATCGAAGTAAGAGATGTTTGTTTTCACTTATAAATCTAAGAAAATGAAATAAATGAATCAATATAATAAAATAAAAACAGACTCACAGATACAGAGAATGGACTACCAGCTAGCCAGTGGGGAGAGAGGCAAGACAGAGTAGCAGATTAATAGAGATAAATTACTAGGTATAAAATATTTAAGATACAAAGATTTAATGTACAACACAGGGTCGCTCAGATGGTAAAGAATCTGCCTGCAGTGCAGGAGACCTTGTTTCGATCCCTGGGTCAGGAAGATCCTTTGGAGAAGGGAATGGCAATCCACTCCATTCCCATGGATAGAGGAGCCTGACAGGCTACAGTTCATGGGGTTGCAAAGAGTTGGACACCACTGAGCGACTAACCCACCCACCCACATGTAGCATCAGTGGTAAAGAATCTGCCTGCCAGTGCAGGAGACATAGGAGACACAGGTTTGATCCCTGAATCAGGAAGATCACCTGTAGGAGTAGGAAATGGCAGCCCACTCCAGTATTCTTGCCTGGGAGAATTCCATGGGCAGAGGAGCCTGGTGGGCTATAGTTCATGGGGCCGCAAAGAGCTGGACACACCTGAGTGACTGAGCATGCACAGAGCACTGAATTATATAATTAGTCTAGATTTCTGTTGTCCTATACTGTAGCCACTAGCCACTTGTGGGTATTCGACTTCAGTTCAGTTGCTCAGTCATGTCCAACTCTTGGCGACCCCATGAATCGCAGCATGCCAGGCCTCCCTGTCCATCACCAACTCCTGGAGTTTACCCAGACTCATGTCCATCGAGTTGGTGATGCCATCCAGCCATCTCATCTTCTGTCGTCCCCTACTCCTGCCCCCAATCCCTCCCAGCATCAGGGTCTTTTCCAATGAGTCAACTCTCTGCATGAGGTGGCCAAAGTATTGGAGTTTCAGCTTCAGCATCAGTCCTTCCAAAGAACACCTAGGGCTGATCTCCTTTAGGATGGACTGGTTGAATCTCCTTGCAGTCCAGGGGACTCTCAAGAGTCTTCTCCAACACCATAGTTCAAAAGCATCAATTCTTTGGTGCTCAGCTTTTTCACAGTCCAACTCTCATATCCATACATGACGACTGGAAAAACCATAGCCTTGACTAGACAGTCCTTTGTTGGCAAAGTAATGTCTCTGCTTGTTAATATGCTCTCTAGGTTGGTCATAACTTTCCTTCCAAGGAGTAAGTGGGTATTTAATTAAACCTAAATAAAATTATAAATTCAGTTCCTCAGTCACACTAATCACATTTTAAATGCCCAAGAGCTGTATGGCTACTGTATTGGGTAGTAAGCTATAGAACTTTTTTTTATAATTTATTTATTTTATTTTAGTTTATTTTTATACTTTACAATACTGTATTGGTTTTGCCATACATTGACATAAATCCACCACAGGTGTACATGAGTTCCCAACCCTGAACCCCTCTCCCACCACCCTCCCCATATCATCTCTCTGGGTCATCCCAGTGCACCAGCCCCAAGTATCCTATATCCTGTGTCAAACCTAGACTAGTGATTCATTTCTTACATGATAGTATACATGTTTCAATGCCATTCTCCCAAGTCATGCCACCCTCTCCCTCTCCCACAGAGTCCAAAAGTCTGTTCTTTACATCTGTGTCTCTTTTGCTGTCTTGCATACAGGGTTATCATTACCATCTTTCTAAATTCCGTATATATGTGTTAATATACTGTATTGGTGTTTTTCTTTCTGGCTTACTTCACTCTTTTTAATCGGCTCCAGTTTCATCCACCTCATTAGAATGGATTCAAATGTATTCTTTTTAATGGCTGAGTAATACTCCATTGTGTATATGTACCACAGCTTTCTTATCCATTCGTCTGCTGATGGACATCTAGGTTGCTTCCATGTCCTGGCTATTATAAACAGTGCTGCGATAGAACATTTATCATTGCAGAAAGTTATTTTGGACAAAACTGGTCTAAAATTTTAAAAGATTTTATTAAAAGGCAGTATATCAGTATTTCTGTTAATTACAGAATAAAAGGTCACATAGAAATTTAAAATCTGAAACTTCATTTACAGTATTGGAAAATACACAAATTTTATGTACTGACTCAGGTTATTTATCTTGAGATTGGTAACTGACCAATTGCTCAACCATTATTTAGTGCTCTTAGGGGGCGTACTACTATGCTAAGAGTGTTTTGTTTGTTTTGTTTTTGTGGAGGAGGTTGAAAATCTTTCTCTAGATAGGTAGGTAGATCTATGAGTATTTATCTTCTACATAAATAAGATATCTCCTACATATATGGAAATATATGTTTTGCTACACAAGTATATACATACTCTTGCACACATGTTTATCTTATACAAAAAAAACTTTTTCTCTAATATATTCTGGAAAATAGTCTGTATTTAACTTTCCCTAATTATTGTCACAATGTCTTTTATCGTTCACCCTCCCCAACCTTCCCCAAACACACATACACACCAGTTAAGGCTTTGACATTGCAGTTAGTTGCTGTGTCTTTTTTATTTCCTTTATACAGAAAAATCCTTAATTTTAAACAATTTATTTTCTCTTTCATGACACTGAAAGATACCAGGCCAGTGTCTTGTAGAATGTCTTCATCTGAATCAGTTTTGTTCTTTGCTTTTCTGATATCATTTAACATGTTCCTCTGTCCCTTGTATTTTCTTTGAACTAGAAGTTGGTTCTAGAGACTTGATTTGGATTCAGGTTAAAAATTTTTGTTTGATAAGAATCTTTTTTAGCTAATTCTGAATTTGAGGTTTGACTCTTCCATGATGCTTATGTGAAGAGTTGACATAGTGATTCATGGTTTATAAAATGCTTTTACATACAGTTTTCCACAGTAATATTAACATCTTGTGAAACAGGTTGATATTATCCTCACTGTCAGACTTTAATTTTTATTAACCTTTTACCTAGAAAGTTCTACAGTTCCATTGATTATCAAAACCAATGTCTTTTGATGTTTTTTAAAGGAGATACTAATGTTTTCATCATGTTAAGAAACAAATAAAAGTTATCCTTTCTAAGTGTTATTTATGGATGCCTCTGGTGGCTCAGTGGTAAAGAATCCACCTGCCAATGCAAGAGATGCGGGTTTGATCCCTGGGTCGGGAAGATCCCCTGGAGAAGGAAATGGCACCTCACTCCTGTATTCCTGCATGGGAGATCCCTGGCAAGAGGAGCCTGGAAAGCTACAGTCCATGGGGTTGCTAAAGAGTCGGACTCAGCTTAGCAAATTTACAGTTATTGACTTTGGTTCTATACAAGATAATACCCCATCTTAGCTGTTAAATAATAATTTCCCTCCTTTAAAAAATATCAACTCAAAATTATACCAGAAGATAAATAAAAAGCTAGTAGTGGTGTACTTAAACATTATATAACTGCCATTCAGAGTTTCTGAGCAGTATAACCAATGTTAATATACTAAATTCATGTCATTCTAGTTGATAAAAGAGTAACTTAATCTTCCAAATTATTCTATGTTTCTATAAGTACATTTATCATTTCTTTTAATGTTTTGTCATACTTTTACCTGATTGTTTCTAAAGTAACAGAATAGTTTAACTTACCATTTTTAACTATTTGAATGTGAGGGTATCTAAAAATATTTCATAATCCTTTGATTTTGTATTAAAGTATTATTCTTTTTTTGTCATAACTTTGGTTACTAGGGCAGTTAAACCACTTGAGTGGTTTATATTCCAAACCTGGATATTGGTGATACAAATTTATAAAATATCAGTAATGACTTATTTCTGCAGAATTCAAAATAATGATATTAACTTCTATCTTGAGGAGCTGCTTATGTGCCAGTGTGCACTTTACATGCATTACATGAATCCTTGTAACAGTTCACAGTAATAAGAGGCAAGTTATCAGAGGTTAAGTAACTTGCCTGTACAGGTGATAGTAGGGTGATGAAGTAGGGATTTGAACTCAGCACTGACTATGAAGTATAAAAAGCCTGTGAGTTTTACACTGTGCCCTGCAGGTTCTGATACAACTGTAATGAAATAAAATACTCACTGTTTAAGTACATTATAAGATTGGATTTATTTTACTAATTTGAGTAAAAGTTTTGCTTTTGAGTTATATTGTTTTAGCAATGCATAGTTTAATTAGAAAATACAAATTACTTTTGAATTTTTCTTTTCCTTTCCTCACCTCTAGATATTCAAGAATTTTATGAAGTGACCTTACTGGATAATCCAAAATGTATAGATCATTCAAAGCAGTCTGAACCAATACAGCCTGTAAATACTTGGGAAATTTCCAGCCTTCCAAGCACTACTGTAACTTCAGAAACACTGCCAAGCAGCCTTAGCCCTAGTGTAGAGGTAAGATAAAAAATTGTCCTTAAGCTGTTTTCAGTGATCAATTAATTAGGGCTCCTAAGTTTTTTCATTTTATTAAAATGGATATTTTGTGGGAGTATCATTTATTATGGTATGAAAAAAATGGGATTAAAAATATTTTTGAAGAAAAACCTCAGAATTTCTGGTACTCCTGTCTTAAAATGTAAATGGTTCAAAGTATGAAATACTTGACTATTAAAGTATTACTTTAGTCTTATTAGTGTTACTTTAGCCTTATTAGTCTTAGTATTACTTAAAGTCTTTAGACTGTTAAAGAATACTCTGCATGGTAAACATCAGTATCCCTCCTTTCTGGGATAATTAGATAGAAACTACTTTGAAAAGGTAGTTTTGCTCTGGTATTTTTTTTTCAAACAGCAGTTGTTACATTTATCCCTAGGATTCTCTATTGGCTTGAAGGATTGCATTGTTAAATCTCACTAGAGACTGATCAATAAAGCTTAAGGACAGCATTGATTTCTCTATTGCTTTTGAAGTTAAAAATTGTATTTCTTTGAGTTTTCATAACTATTTTAGTAATGTTCTTTTTTGTTGTGATCTTTTATTGCTGGTGGAGTTATATATGGCGTAACAGAGATGTGAAGCATTTTGTAATGAGGATTCTGTCTGAGGCACATTAGTCATTTGAAGGTGGTTGTCTGACTGACTTTGATTCTAGTATCTTCTAATTACTGCTGGAGAAGTGCCTGGAAAATTGAATCAGGGAAAAGTATTGGTAGGCAGCAACCACACAGCCCTTTGTTAATGAAATAGAGAAATTCTCAGTTTCCTCTTATATGACAGAACATAGAACTATAGAATTTTAGAGCCAGAAGAATCAGAGAACATCTCCTCCCCAACCCCACCCCCTTCATCTAAAAGATGAAGAAATTGTGATCCAGACAAAAATAAATAACTTGACCCAGTTTATGTGGCTAATTTGGGCAAGTCTACCTTCTGATTTTGGACATCATAATACCCATTTCACAGTTCTCCTTATGAACTGTAGTATGTCCTTGTATTTTTCTCTTTGGTTAGAAATTCTAGTGTTATGTTACCAGTGTGTCTTTATTTTCCTTTTTTATTGTTTTTGTCATTTTCTCTTAGATAATTTCAGTTTCTGTTCCCTTTATTAGATATATCATTTGTACTTACCTTAGTCCATTTCAGACAGATGTTTAAAATGTTAATCAGTAATATAGTTTCTGTTTCACATTTATTGTATAAAGAATTTTAAGAACCATGTGAAATTTTAAGAGAATTGGCTTCTTATTTAATAACTTTATTTTTCTACTGTCTCATGTATGGTGCTCAGCTATAATTATAAAGCATAGAGTTCTTGAAGTTGATTTGTTTAATTTTATAGGAGACTAAAAGTAAATGTGCATTAAGGTTAAATAAATGGACAGTTCTGCATGCTGGAAGTTAATTTCCATATAGATTTTAGTCTGAAAGATGAACTATGCATTGAATTCCATTAAGAATAGTATTGGAAACATTTTAACTTTTATAAAATTGTGAGGCACTGGTACCTAGAATGCTTTTTGCGTTGCTGGGTTCTGCATCTCCTGAAAGGTATATTATGGACATAGTTAAGGTATCTAAAATTAATAGGAAAATAATACCCTTCAGACTGCAAATATCAGACCTTATTAATTAGGAATGTAGAGGAGAAGGAAATACGGTTACAAAATGTTGTATAGGGCTTGGCACATGGAAAATGCTGTAGTGGTGTTTGAAATCTGTACCCATTCATGGGTGGACTTAGTAAGGGGAAGTTGAGATATGTCCATCAAGTCCTAGATTTGATCGACAAAGAGAAGAATCTGTGAGCTAAGGTCAGTTGAAGGCAAGTACTGTTTTGCAGAGAGGACAGAATACCTGAAGATGTTAATCTGAAAATGCAAACAGTTTTGAAATACACTGGTGGATGACAGTTATAAGACTTAAAAAATAATAAGCTTGGCATATTTGGAGATTTGATTTCTTTTCTTTTGAGGGAAAGAAGGAAAGCATGTTCCCGTGTTAGCCATCCATTTATGCTTCGTTTGGACAGAAAACATGCTTAAGTGACCTTTAACTTGATCGCTTATTTCAGTTCCTACTTTAGACTCTTAGGGGCACAGTGTTTGGGACTGAGAAGAGAGTTGGATCATTTAATTCACCTCACATGTTTTACCCAGTGGAAGAGAATCTGCTGACTTGAATTTAAACAAATGCAAACAAAAGTTTTTATTGGAATATAACTTGAAAAAATGAAAATCATGAAAATATTTTGTCTTACACAAAAACTTAGAGTATTTTTACACAGTGCCCTAATTTTTTCAGACAAAATGGCGTGCATCATGATCTTGTCTCTTTCACTTTGTGTTCACTTCTGCAGGACTGTCTTGAAGAGTTACTTTTGCAAAAAGTATTTGAGATTGATCAATTTCTACCTGGGCTTTACTCTCTTATTCTCTTAAAGTAAAAATTTTTGTCTTGGAAAGCATCTATCCACTTTTCTTTCTTGCCTTTTTATTTTTTTAACCATTGATAACTGATCTAACTCTTGCAAGATTCCCATTGTCACTTAATATGTAGCCATGTCATTGTTTTTCTTCTATGTCTTCTGATGTAATAAAATAAGAATTAATGCTATTTTTAAAATTATTAATTAGTATCATAATATTAATTTAATTAGTATTCCATTTAGTTATACCTTTTTTGACTTTGGTATATCTTTCTTTTACTTTGAACATATGCCTAGTGAGATGTTTGGAAATGTTTGTGTAATATTAATGATTATGGGTGATGGGGATATTTTTTCTTCTTAGTACTTTTCTGTTACTTTTTAAAAATAATGAGCATGTGTCATTTTTATAAAAACAAATCCACTGTAAAATAAGAGCAATTACTTTTAGAGATTGTAAGGAGAAGAGTATTTGAAAGGTAGCAAAATGCAAGAGTAGGAGAAACTGCCTGATTGATAGAGAAATTCCAACAGAGGGGGCATCCACATTCTTTTTGTCTGCTCAAACAGGATGCCATAGACTGAGTGGCTTATCAATAACACAGATCTGTTTTTTACAATTCTGGAGAATGGGAAGTCCAAGATCAGATCACTAATAGATTCACTGTGTAGTGAGAGCTCACTTTCTGGTTCATCAGTGACCATTTTCTTGTTGTGTCCACGTCACCAAAGAAGGTGTGAAGAAGCTCTCTGAGATTTCTTTTGTACGAGCACTAAAGCTATTCACAAAAGTCCTACTCTGGAGACATAATCACTTCCCAAAGGCCCCATTTGTTAATACTGTCACATTTGGGGTTAGAATTTCAACCTGTGAATTTGGAAAAGGATACTTTTAGTCTATAGTAATCCTGTTCCTGATGATACAGTACATTTCAAATGGATCAAAGATTCAAGGTTAAAAAAAGAAACCCATAAAAATAAACTTTTAAATTACTTTTGGATAGAGTGAAAGCTTTTCTAAACATGACAACAAGGAAAATCTTGAAAAATTCAAAGAAAAGGTCACTGACTCTGTAGAATTTCTTTGTGGACTTCGCAGAGTTTGATTGTTTGAACTTTGATTGTAGAATTTCTATATCTTGAAAGATACAATGAAGAAATAAGAAATGATACACTGGGAAGAAATTCCATCATATATAAAAAAAGGAATGAATTTCTAACCTTTTTAACTCAGGAAGCCTCTTATAGGTCAGTAAGAAGAAAAAGGCCAAATTCAGTAGGAAAGTGACCAAAGGATAGGAATGGGCAGTTTGGAGGAAAAGAAATTTAAACAGGCCAATAAACCTTTGAAGAGATGGTCAATATAACTTAAAAAAAATGAACAGAATATTTTTCACTAACTTGACTGTCAAGGATTCAATATGAGGAAACAGGAACTCTTATACTGTTGTAGGAGAATACTGTGGTATAACAATTTTTAAAGATAGCTTGCCAGTAAATATTCATACCCTTTGATCCAGTATATGTCATGGATGGACTCTCACAAACTATTAGTATATATTAAAAATATATGTATGTTCATTACAATATTACTTGTAATATTAGTAAAAAACAAAACAATCTAAATGATTATCAGTGAAAAACTGGATAAACATGTTATTGTATAGCCACTTAATGCAATATAAAGTAGCAGGCATAAAAATAAAGTTTCTGTATCTCCTATGTGTTATTAAATGATTGAAAGCAGGTTGTAGATCAAAAAGTATAGTGTGACTCTGTGATAAAAGAGACTTAATTTAGGTAGATTAAAAAGAAATTCTTTATGATTATACAGTAGAGGTGACGAGTAGATTCAAGGGATTAAATCTGGTAGAGTCCCTGAAGAATTAAGGACAGAGGTTTGTAACACTGTACAAGAAACAGTAACCATAAGCAAAGTGGTTGTCTGAGGAGGCTTTACAAATAGCTGAGGAAAGAAGGGAAGTGAAAAGCAAGGCAGAAACGGAAAGATAGATTCAGCTGTATGCAGGGCTCTAGAGACTAGCAAGGAGAGATGAGGCCTTCCTCTTTGAACAGTGCAAAATAGAGGGAAACAATAGAAGAGGAAAGACTAGAGCTCTCTTCAAGAAAATTGGAGATATCAAGGAAACATCTCATGCAAAGATGGGCACAGTAAAGGACAGAAATGATAAGGACCCAACAGAAGGAGAAGAGAGTAGAACAGGTGGCAAGAATACACAGAACTATACAAAAAAGGTCTTAATGACCAGGATAACCATGATGATGTGGTTATTCACCTAGAGCCAGATATCCTGGAGTGTGAAGTCAAGTGGGCCTTAGGAAGCATCACTATAAGCAAAGCTAGTGGAGCTGGTGGAATTCCAGCTGAGCTATTTCAAATCCTAAAAGATGATGCTGTGAAAGTGCTACACTCAGTATGCCAGGAAATTTGGAAAAGTCAGCAATGGCCATAGGACTAGAAAAGGTCAGTTTTCATTCCAATCCCAAAAAAGGACAATGCCAAAGAATGTTCAGACTGCCGCACAATTGCACTCATTTCACATGCTAGCAAGATAATGCTCAAAATCCTTCAAGCTAGACTTCAACAGTATGTAAACCAAGAACTTCCAGATATACAGCTGAGTTTAGAAAAGGCAGAGGAACCAAAGATCAAATTGCCAGCGTACATTGGCTCATAGAAAAAGCAAAAGAATTTCAGAAAAACATCTCTGCTTCATTGACTACGTTAAAGCCTTTGTGTGGGTCACAACAAACTGGATAATTCTTCAAGAGATGGGAATACCAGACCACCTTACCTGCCTCCTGCAAAACCTGTGTGCAGGTCAAGAAGCAACAGTTAGGACTGGACATGGAACAACAGACTGATCCAAAACTGGGGAAAGAGTACATCAAGGAATGTTGTCATCCTGCTTATTTAACTTATATGCAGAGTACATCATGCGAAATGCAGGGCTGGATGAATCACAAGCTGGAATCAAGATTGCCAGGTGAAATAACAGTCTCATGTATGCAGATGATAAACTACTCTAATGGCAGAAGGTGAAGAGGAACTAGAGCTGCTTGAGGAGGGTGAAATAGGAGAGTGAAAAAGCTGGCTTAAAACTCAGCATTCAGAAAACTAAGATCTTGGCTTCTGATCCCATCACTTCATGGCAAATAGAAGGGAAAAAAGTTAGAAGCAGTGACAGCTTTTATTTTCTTGAGCTCCAAAATCCCTGCAGACAGTGACTACAGCCATGAAATTAACTGATGCTTGCTTCTTGGAAGAAAAGCTATGACAAACCTAGACTGCATATTAAAAAGCAGAGACATCACTTTGCCGACAGAGGTTCATATAGTCAAAACTAGGGTTTTTGTCATGTACGGATGTGAGAGTTGGACCATAAAGTCTGACCGCTGAAGAATTGATGTTTTCGAACTGTGGTGGTGGTGAAGACTCTTGAGAGTCCCTTGGACTGCAAAGAGATCAGATCAGTCAATTCTAAAGAAAATCAACCTTAAATATTCTTTGGAAGGACTGATGCTAAAGCTCTAATACTTTGGCCACCTGATGTGAAGAGCTGACTTCTTGGAAAAGATCCTGATGCTGGAAAAGATTAAAGGCTGGAGGAGAAGAGGACAGCAGATGATGAGGTGGTTAGATAGCATCACCGACTCAATGGACATGAATTTGAGCAAACTGGAAAATTCTGAAAGAGATGGGAATACCAGACGACCTGACCTGCCTCTTGAGAAACCTATATGCAGGTCAGGAAGCAACAGTTAGAACTGGACACGGAACAACAGAATGGTTCCAAATAGGAAAAGTAGTACGTCAAGGGTATATATTGTCACCTTGCTTATTTAACATATATGCAGAGTACATCATGAGAAATGCTGAGCTGGAAGATGCACAAGCTGAATCAAGGTTGCTGGGAGAAATATCAATAACCTCAGATATGCAGATGATACCACCCTTATGGCAGAAAGTGAAGAACTTAAGAGCCTCTTGATGAAAGTGAAAGAGGAGAGTGAAAATGTTGACTTAAAGCTCAACATTCAGAAAACGAATATCATGGCATCTGGTCCCATCACTTCATGGGAAATAGATGGGGAAACAGTGGAAACAGTGCCTGATTTTATTTGTTTGGGCTCCAAAATCACTGCGGATAGTTATTGCAGCCATGAAATTAAAAGATGCTTACTCCTTGGAAGGAAAGTTATGAGCAACGTAGACAGCATATTAAGAAGCAGAAACATTACTTTGCCAACAAAGGTCCGTCTAGTCAAGGCTATGGTTTTTCCAGTAGTCATGTATGGATGTGAGAGTTGGACTGTGAAGAAAGCTGAGCGCCAAAGAATTGATGCTTTTGAACTGTGTTGTTGGAGAAGACTCTTGAGAGTCCCTTGGCCTGTAAGGAGATTCAACCAGTCCATCCTAAAGGAGATCAGTCCTGGGTGTTCATTAGAGGGACTGATGTTGAACCTGAAACTCCAATACTTTGGCCACCTGATGCAGAGAGGTGACTCATTGGAAAAGCCCCTGATGCTGGGAAAGATTGAGGGTAGGAGGAGAAGGGGACAGTAGAGGATGAGATGGTTGGATGGCATCACCGACACAATGGACATGGGCTTGGGTGGGCTCCAGGAGTTGGTGATGGACAGGGAGGCCTGGCGTGCTGCTGTTCATGGTGTCACAAAGAGTCAGACATGACTGAGCGACTGATGTGAACTGAACTGGGAGATAGTGGAGGACAGGGAAGCCTGATGTGCTGTAGTCTGTGGGGTCACAAAGAGTCAAACATGACTTAGCAACTGAACAGCAGTAGAGCAAAAATAATAGACAGGGAATCCACTTTCAGTAATGTAGTCTTGTTTTCAGTTGCCTCTGCTATCTTTCGGTCCCCCTTTTCAGCCCTTGTGAGTTCATTTTTATGGGAGCGAAATTACCTTACTCAGTGGCATAGGGAGGATATCTCTTTTCCCTTTCTGTTTGACCTTGTATTTAATGCTGTAAAATAATCCACCTGCTTTAATTTGAGTTAGGAGATAATAAAAGCATATATTCAGTCTACCAGGTTTAATCTAAAGTCCTCTAAACAGTAACTTTATACGTTTATTGAAGTACCGTGTAATATTCATACGTAAAGGTACAGAAATTATAAATGTATAGCTTGATGAATGGAGGAGGCAATGGCATCCCGCTCCAGTACTCTTGCCTGGAAAAATCCCATGGATGGAGCAGTCTGGTGGGCTGCCGTCTCTGGGGTTGCACAGAGACGGACATGACTGAAGCCACTTAGCAGTAGCAGCCGCAGCTTGATGAATTACTGCATTGTGAATACATCAGGTCAGGGGGAATAAATGGAGTGACTGCTAATGGTTTCTGGAATTAGACAGTGATAATGGTTGCAAAACTCCGTGAATATACTAAAAACCACTGAATTGTGCACTTTAAAATTTGGTGAATTTTATAGTATGTCCTTTATATTTCAATTTTAAAAAAGAAATATACCAGTACCCCCAAATCTCCCTCTTCCCTTTCATATTCACTACCTACTTCCCTTTCCTCAAAGGGCTATCTTAATTTCCAACACCATAGATCAGTTTTGCCTCTTTGAAAAGTATATATTAAGAGAGTCATATAGTATGTACTCTAACTTCTTGTATCTAGTTTTTTTTCAGGTTTGAATTTCATTCATAATTTGAAGTTTTTCCATTATTACTGCTGTTTAATATTCCATTGTATGATATAACCATACTGTATTTATCCATTCTGTTGATGATGAATATTCGACTTGTTTCTACTTTTGGGTTAGTGCTGTTTTGAATATTCTTTTATGGTTATATCTGCCATAGCACAGTGTTTAAGTTCTTAAAAATCACCATACTTTGCAAAGGTGTTCAATAAAAATCACAGGGCTTATATATTTAGAAAATGGGGGACTCAAAACTTAAAACTTGTAGGTGCCACATACACCAAAGCTAAGGGCCTAATGAAAATGGCAGCACGGTTTCGTAAATGTAAAATGATTAAAAAATGCATAAATTACAATATATATGACATTTTACCATGGAAAAAAAAATCATGCTTGATATGGGAGTGTGTGTCCTGGTTGAGGCTTGTGAGTTATTGTGAAGTGCTGGTGGGGAGATTTATCTGAAAGTAAAGGAAAAGTTACACCACCAGTGTGACTCATAACACTCAAACTAAAGCCTGAAATATGTACATTTTATGTGTTCCTATGTGTCTTTTTCCATCTGGGTTCAATTTTCTGTCCTTACCTAGAGTTTCTCATAGATTGGATTGTGCATAAGCAAATGTAGAATTTGTGCTTTGATCATATTGTTTCCTAATACATCAGTTGCATTGGAACAAATTTACATTTTTAGAATAACACAGCAGAACTGTGTACATTTTTTGGGCACCTGTGTATGCATTTCTGTTGCTTATATACCCAATTGTGAAAATGATATGTTTAGCTTTAGTACATAATGGAAACAGTTATGCAAAAATGATTATACCTGTTTTTATTAATATAATTGCCACCAGTATGTGTAAGTTTCATTTTTCATGTAATGGTTAACACTTGTTGTCATTAGTCTTCTTATTAATAATTTCAGCCATTCTGGCAGGTGTGTACTGGTACTTCATAGTTGTATTTGCACTTCCTCATTAACATGATTAACAAACACCTTTTCATATGTTTACTGTTCATTTTGCTATCTTTTTTGAAGTGTTCAAGTTTTTAGCGCACTTTGCTGAGTTATGTTTTCTATCTTATGATTTGTTGGAGGTCTCTATCTGGAATGATTGCTTTGTCAGGTATATGTGTAATATGTATTTTTTTCCCCTCTCTGAAGCATTCTTTTTAATCTTTTAATTATCAAGTACAGTCTTTTAATAATCAAGATTTCTTTTATATAGTTAAATTTATGCTTAATGCTTTTTGTGCCTTTTGAAGTGTTTTCCAACTCTTAGGTCATAAAGATATTCTACTGTATTATTTGTTAGAGTCTTTTATTTTGACTTTCACATTTACATCTAATTTGTGTTGCAATTTACAAAGTTTCACATGAATCAGCATTCCAGTATGTCTCATTCTTGCCACTCTAGTCTAAACCATCCTCATTTTTTGCCTAGATTCTTGGCCTGTCTGTATTCGCACTTTCCCTTTTTGAATTTATGACCAGTTTATTTATAGGATTATCTTTATAAAATGCAAATTATGTCATTACCTTTCATTGGATTTCTATTCCTCTCAGAATGAAGTAGGAAATCCCTCATGAGACTCAGAAGTCCCAAATTGGCCACTGCCTGTTTCTCCACTCATTCTTTAGAATTCTTTTCTTCTTTGGTCACTGGTCATTATATTTTGAATGTCAATTCATTTAGTCAACAGATACTGAGTACGTATTGTATATGATGCATTTATCTAGTAGGTTAGAAGGTAATAAGTGATTCGAGAGGAAAGAAAGAGGAGGGGATTAAGAAGAACAGGGATGCCAGATTGTGTGTGGGGGGATGCTTTGCAGTTTTAAATAGGGTATTTATGATAGGCCTGGTTGAGGTGATACTTGTGTAAAGAATTGGAAGTTAATGCAACTCTTTGAGGTATAACCAGTGTAAAGACCAAGGCAAGAAGAAGGCTGGAATATATGAGAAATAGCAGTATGGCCAGTGGGGCTAGAGCAGAGTGAATAAGGAGCAGTGGGAGATGAGGTCAGAGTGTAAGACAGGGGCAGATCATGTGAGGCATTTGCAGTTTGGGAGCAGAGGAGTGGCATCGTTTAACCTAACCTTTAAAAGGATCATTGAGGGTGTCTTGTTGAAAGTTCGCTGTAGTAAGGGTAGAGCAGGAAACCTGTTAGGAATCTGTTTGAGTAATTCAGTTAAGGGTGGATCTATGTGATACTGGAGTTGCTAAAGGGAAAAGAATAGACCAGCAAACATGTAGAGTCAACATTTACTAATGTTTTATAACATTTGCCTTTTCTCTGTATGTGTATTTGGGGAATCTATTTGAAAATCAGGCATAGACATCATGCACTTAACTTGTAAAACTTCATATATCTCCCAAAGTCAAACATTCTCCTGTGTAACTTTACAACTATTATCACACCTAAGAAAGATAATAAATATTATTAAATTATCTCTCCAACCCACAATTGATTCTGATCTATCTTTTAGGACTTTTAAAAAGCCAGTTAAGATTCATGTACTCAATTTAATCATTAAGTCAATTTTTATCTGAATTTCCTTGATAACAGAACTTGAGGTAGAGAGCTAATGCTTTATTAGGTACTTTATGTAGAGAGTTCCTTTACTCCTAGGGAGCACAAGTAAGGGAAAAGGTGAATAAGCTGGAAATAAGGAAAAACTAATACAAGGATGCTTCCCGCCACTAAGTGTGACTGATTGCTGAATCTTGAGTATAACATCTCTGAGAACCCATAGTGAATTTATCTTCTGGCTTCTGGTGACCATCAGTTCCCCTGCACTTCAGGGTTGTGGATTTGTCGGTGCAGGGGATATGGTATTTGGTTTTACAGGAAAGCTGCAAGTAAGGAGGTGAGAGGGTGAACTGGGGACGACAGGCCAGAGGCACAAGGTGTTGCCAGGGCGCTCAGGATGAAAAGCAGATGTGAAGGTCTGGGGGCAGGCAATGCAGTGAGTCAGGAGGGCACATACCAAACCTGGTACATTGTCTTTACTCGCTTAAAATCTAGAGGAATGGCCTCCCCATCTGTTTTTACCCCTTTAAATGACTTTTTGAAGAGACCATGCCAGTTGTCTTATAGTATAATACATATTGTGTATTTGTTTAGCAGTCTGTTTTTTCATGTTAAGTCATTTCAATAAGTCTTACATTTCTGATAACAGAAGTTAGATGTCAAGGTTGATTAGACTCATTTTTGGTAAGCAGACTTCATAATGATATATAGTACTTTAGATCGCATCACAGCAGGAAGCATACGATATCAGGTTGTTGCACTTGTGATGATTAAGTATGATTACTTAGAGGTGGGGACCTCCAGAGCCTCCTTGTACAGTTAGGATTTTCTCTTTGTAGTTATTAAGTATCTTTGGGGGTAGCACTTTAGCACCTTGTATTGAGTGAATATTTACCTGATTCTCCCATTAATGATCTTTGCCTACATCACTTAATTCCATTGGAAGTTTCAAAACGTGTTGATTATCCTTTCTAATTTTATCATTCCATTTGTATTTATTAGTTAGTGTTCTTCTGTAAAAAGTAGTTTTCCCCATCAGTTAGGGTTGTAACTTTGTTTCTCCTAAAAAGATAGGGTAAAGTTTATATTTTCTTTTAATGACCAGTTTTTAGAGTAGGTTGTGTGATGGTTCCCTGCAAAGGTGACTAAATAGCCCTACACCCACACTTTATTCTTGCTTTTCTGAATAAAACTATCACTATATTAAAAAAAAACACAACAACTATCGCTTTGGACTGAAGGATGTTACTTATTTAGTGTTTACAGTCTATCTCAGTTATTCAGTTCAGTAGCTCAGTCATGTCTGACTCTTTGCGAGCCATGGACTGCAGCACGCCAGGCTTCCCTGTCCATCACCAACTCCTGGAGTTTACTCACACTCATGTCCATCGCGTTGGTGATGCCATCCAGCCATCTCATCCTCTGTCGTCCCCTTTTCCTCCTGTCCCCAATCCCTCTCAGCATCAGTGTCTTTTCCAGTGAGTCAGCTCTTCGCATCAAGTGGCCAAAGTACTGGAGTTTCAGCTTCAGCATCAGTCCTTCCAATGAATATTCAGGTCTGATTTCCTTTAGGATGGACTGGTTGGATCTCCTTGCAGGCCAAGGGACTCTCAAGAGTCTTCTCCAACACCACAGTTTGAAAGCATCACTTCGGCACACAGCTTTCTTTATAGTCCAACTCTCACATCCATACATGACCATTGGAAAAACCATAGCTTTGACTAGATGGACTTTTGTTGGTAAAGCAATGTCTTTGCTTTTTAATATGATGTCTAGGTCCGTCATAGCTTTTTTCCCAAGGAGCAAGTGTCTTTTAATTTCATGGCTGTAATCACCATCTGCAGTGATTTTGGAGCCCCCTAAAATAAAGTCTTTGACTGTGTGGATCACAGTAAACTGGAAAATTCTGAAAGAGATGGGAATACCAGACCACCTGACCTGCCTCTTGAGAAATTTGTATGCAGGTCAGAAGCAACAGTTAGAACTGGACATGGAACAACAGACTGGTTCCAAATAGGAAAAGGAGTATGTCAAGGCTGTATATTGTCACCCTGGTTATTTAACTTATGTGCAGAGTACATCATGAGAAACGCTGGGCTGGAAGATGCACAAGCTGAATCAAGATTACCGGAAGAAATATTAATAACCTCAGATATGCAGATGACACCACCCTTATGGCAGAAAGTGAAGAGGAACTAAAAAGCCTCTTGATGAAAGTGAAAGAGGAGAGTGAAAATGTTGGCTTAAAGCTCAACATTCAGAAAACGAAGATCATGGCATCTGGTCCCATCACTTCATGGGAAATAGATGGGGAAACAGTGTCAGACTTTATTTTTTGGGGCTCCAAAATCACTGCAGATGGTGACTGCAGCCATGAAATTAAAAGACGCTTACTCCTTGGAAGGAAAGTTATGACCAACCTAGATAGCATATTGAAAAGCAGAGACATTACTTTGCCAACAAAGGTCTGTCTAAGTCAAGGCTATGGTTTTTCCTGTGGTCATGTATGGATGTGAGAGTTGGACTGTGAAGAAGGCTGAGCACCGAAGAATTGATGCTTTTGAACTGTGGTGTTGGAGAAAACTCTTGAGAGTCCCTTGGACTGCAAGGAGATCCAGCCAGTCCATTCTGAAGGAGATCAGTCCCAGGTGTTCATTGCAAGGACTGATGCTGAAAGCTGAAAGGTGGCCAATACTTTGGCCACCTCATGCGAAGAGTTGACTCATTGGAAAAGACTCTGATGCTGGGAGGGATTGGGAGCAGGAGGAGAGAGGGATGAGAGAGGATGAGATGGCTGGATGGCATCATGGACTTGATGGACGTGAGTCTGAGTGAACTCCGGGAGTTGGTGATGGACAGGGAGGCCTGGCATGCTGCGATTCATGGGGTCGCAGAGTTGGACACGACTGAGCAACTGAACTGAACTGAAAGTAAAGTCTCTCACTGTTTCCATTGTTTCCTTATCTATTTGCCATGAAGTGATGGGACTGGATGCCATGATCTTAGTTTTCTAAATGTTGAGTTTTAAGCCAACTTTTTCACTCTCCTCTTTGACTTTCATCAAGAGCCTCTTTAGCGCTTCACTTTCTGCCATAAGGGTGGTATCATTTGCATATCTGAGTTTATTGATATTTCTCCTGGCAATCTTGATTCCAGCTCTTGCTTCATCCAGCCTGGCATTTTGCATAATGTACTCTGCATATTAGTTAAATAAGTAGAGTGACAGTATACAGCGTTGATATACTCCTTTCCGGATTTGGAACCAGTTTGTTGTTCCATGTCCAGTTCTAACTGTTGCTTCTTGACCAGCATACAGATTTCAGTTATTACTCTTTGGATACTCAGATTACTCCTAATGTGGAGGATCTCTTGAAGGGATCCCTCCGTGTCCTTTTGACATGCATACATTTGTCTTTGAGCATGTTCTTGCATGCTGGCACAGTTTTCCCAAGTTCATTTTGAATTTTCACTGCCCCAGAACTAGAATCAGCTGGAATAGTGACTTCTGTTTCTCTGTTCCTCCTGACTGCCTTTTCTTTGTAGTATTATCTTTGGTATGTAAGAGTAAAGAGGCAGATGACAGAGCCTTATCTTTAGTCTTTTGCATCAGAATTAGTAATATAAAATTTGAGAAACATTACTGGTCTAAACATATTATAGTATTGATTTTTAAACTGGTACATTGTGTTCTTCCTTTCTTAAAAAAAGTTCACATGTTCCATAGGAAAGCATTATAAAAATCTTATTTTCAAGTTGTATAGTTTTAAAGGGCACCTTCACATACATTATTATGTTTTGAGATGTTGCAGGATTATGGATTCTTGCCTATTAGTAATGTCCTAATATATATGAGTTAAGTCAGATTTTGTTCTTTAGTACTTAGAGCTGATACTCACTTTAAAATTCAGCAAACTGTAATTCACAGATGTTGTGACTGCCCAAACTTACATTATTATCATTTGGAAAAACTGAGATTAGAGCTTAGAATTTCAGACTTTAAGGCAGATATTTTTCTCTGACTTAATTTAATAAACTTGCTTAGTAATTGGATATGTTACGTAGACAATGAAAATACCACACTATAATTAATAAAATAAGAGAAAAATTAGTAATTTGAATTTACAAGCTGGGTTTAGAAAAGGCAGAAGAATGAAATTGCCATCATCCATTGGATCATAGAAAAGGCAAGAAAATTACAGAAAAACATGTACTTCTGTTTCATTGACTATGTTAAAGCCTTTGACTGTGTGGATCACAACAAACTATGGAAAATTCTTAGAGATGGGAATACCAGACCACAGACCACCTAACCTGCCTCCTGCAAAACCTGTATGCAGGTCAAGAAGCTCCAGTTAGAACTGGACAGTCTGGACAACAGACTGATTCAAAATTGGGAAAGTAGTATGTCAAGGCTGTATATTGTCACCCTGCTTGTTTAACTTCTATGCATGCAAAATGCTGGGTTGGATGAAGCACAAGCTAAAATCAAGATTGCCAGGAGAAATATCAATAATGATACGACACTTATGGTAAAAGCGAAGAAGAACTAAAGAGCCTCTTGAAAATGAAAGAGGAGAGTGAAAAAGCTGGCTTAAAACTCAAACATTCAAAAAATGAAGATCATGGCATCCGGTCCCATCACTTCATAGCCAATAGAAGGGGAAAAAATGGAAACAGTGACAGACCTTGTTTTCTTGGGCTCCAAAATCACTGCAGTTGGTGACTGCAGCCATGAAATTAGAAGATACTTGCTTCTTGAAAAAAAAGCTATGATGGACCTAGACAGCGTTTTTAAAAGCAGACATTCCTTTGCTAGCAAAGGTTTGTCTAATCAAAGCAATGGTTTTTCCAGTAGTCATGTATGGATGTGAGAGTTGGACCAGAAAGAAGGCTGAGCATTGAAGAATTGATGCTTTTGAACTGTGTTGTTGGAGAAGACTCTTGAGAGTCCCTTGGACTGCAAGGAGATCCAACCAGTCCATTCTGAAGGAGATCAGCCCTGGGATTTCTTTGGAAGGAATGATGCTAAATCTGAAACTTTAATACTTTGGCCACCTGATGCAAAGAACAGACTCATTAGAAAAGACCCTGATGCTGGGCAAGATTGAAGGCAGGACGAGAAGGGGATGACAGGATGAGATGGTTGGATGGCATCACCGATTCGATGGAGATGAGTTTGAGTAGGTCCTGGGAGTTGGTGATGGACAGGAAAGCCTGGCATGCTGTAGTCCAAGGGGTCTCAAAGAGTCAGACATGACTGAGCGACTGAACTGATGCTGAAGCTGAAACTCCAGTACTTTGGCCACCTGATACAAAGAGCTAACTCATTGAAAAAACCTTGATGCTGGGAAAGACTGAAGGCAGGAGGAGAAGGGAACGACAGACGATAAGATGGTTGGATGGCATCACCGACTCAATGGACATGAGTTTGAGCAAACTCTGGGAGATGGTGAAGGACAAGGAGGCCGGCGTGCTGCAGTCTTTGGGGTCACAAAGAGTCAGACACAACTGAGTGACTGAACAACAAAAGTAATTTTAATAGAGACAGAAACATAACAGGCTAGTTTGTAGAAAAAATATAGGATGTAGTTAACATAGGAATGGCAACACACTCCAGTATTCTTTCCTGGAGAATTCCATGGACAGAGGAGCCTGGTGGGCTCTAGTCCATTGGATCGCTGAGTTGAACATGACTGAATGACGACTGACACTTTCACTTTTCACTTTTAACATAGGAAAGTGAAATTACTCTCTGCAGCAATGGCTTCCGAAAGTGGTTTGGTATGTCTATTCCAATTGGAATGTCTGTACTTCATCTGTCTTACTTGACCCAACTCAGCAACCGTCCATGTGAAATCTTCACTCATCTTTTCTGAGACAAATCCCTTCTAAATGCCTGTACCACTTTGTAGTTTTCTTATAGGACTTATATTTTACTGTTACTTTGGACTCTATCAATTTCTCTTTTAAAAAATTTTATTCTTTTGAAAAAATGTACATCTACAGGAAAATTACAAGAATAGTGAAGTTGCCATTCTGTCACATTTGCTTGCTCCCTGTACACATGTACACACACTTTTAAAATTTATTCTTGCTCACTCATTTGAGAGCAAATTGCAGACATGATCTTCAGCCTTAAATACTTCAGCACAGTTCTCCAGTGAAAAAGGAGTTTATTTTATATGACTTTTCCTAAAAACATCTAGTATACAATTAGCAGACTAAAAAAATTTAAAGTTGATACAATGATAGTATCTACAATAGTGCTATTGTCAGTCCATATTCAAATTCAGTACTTATCTTTGGTACCATCTATCCCATAACTCTATATCCCTGATGCAGACCTCCATTTCAGTTCTTACTATGTGCTTTGGAAGACAGCTGACCAAATTCTATAGCACAGCTTCATAATTTTTTCACATATTTGAATTCCTGCCTTCAGAGTAGTTGATAATCATATGTATTGGTGCTCAGCTTGTTTTCCTCTGTCCTTCAGTGTCCTCAAGATTTTTATCCTTGTTCCTAATATTCTATTTTTCTAGCAGAATGTCTCTCTCTCTCAGTACATCCCAGAGACACTAGTTTGAACTCCCTCTCTCTGCCACCAGATTTACAGTGCTGTCTCATTTAATTCCAGTTTTTAAGTGGTGTAAGTGTATAAAACATGAAATAATGCACAACCCTTAGAGACCCTGTAATTGAAAAATTTCATCAAGACCAAAGCTGACAGGTGTGTGTACTAAGTGACGTGTGCATTATATGTTTCTGCAGGTGATTGTGATGGCCACTATGCTGTTATTTTATATTCACTGTTACGTAATTTTTATGTTCTTATGTTTATATCTATGACAGTTTTATTTCAGTGTTTAAATGGTAGATGCCAGTTCTAGAACTGAAGGATATACCACTAAAATAATGACTTTGAAATGGAAGTGAAACATAATGAAAGGCTATGAGAGAAGTGGAACAACTGCCATATTATGCCAAGCTGTTAATCTAGGAGAAAACTTGGCAAAATATTATAGTTACTAAGAAAATAAAAATCTGTTAAAGCTTAAGTGTACCACAATAGTTACAGATTCATGCTCTGCAAGAAGGCATCCCCAGTTAGTTTTAAATTATGAGTTTTGATTATAAGACATTTTCAGTAACTCATTTAAATAATTTTATTTGTTATCCATATCTGCATCTGTTACCGTCTTCAGTATTAGAGCATTACTATCACCTCATATGCTCTTAAATAAGCTCCGCCTTGTGTTTCTCCAAATGTGAAAAATGTGGGGATTTTGAGTTGGAATAAAATGCATATATAATTTTTCCCAGTAAAGTGTATGGATATTTAAAATAACTCTCCCCATTTGTTTAGATTACCAAAGTAATACATGCTCACCACAGAAATTTCCAACTTTATAGAAATATGTTTTCAGTTATGTGAAAGTCACTGTCTGAGATAAATATTGAAAGCTTCTATTGCACTCTTGATCTTTTTATCTTTTGAAATCTCATTCTCTCCATTCCTCATGTAATCTCTTAAACCTTATCTTCTCTTGGACCTTTGTTTCCTTCTTCCCTTTAACCTATAAATACGTTCAAAGATTCTGTTAAAAGAAAACAGACAAATAGGAAAAGTTCTTCTCAGTAGGACCCTGTAGTATTCCTTCTCTTCCTAGTTAAGTTTCTTGAAAAAAGTGGTTTATATTTTTCCGTTCTTTCCTTCTCATTCCCAATATTCTGTAATGTGGCTTCTTTTTTAAAAAAAAAAAATATTTTTTTTAATTGAAGGATAATTGCTTTACAATATTGTGTTGATTTCTGCCATACATCAACATGAATCAGCCATAGTATAAAAATATGGACGGCTTCATGAATTTGCATGTCATACTTGTGCGGGGGCCATGCTAATCTTCTCTGTATGGTTCCAATTTTAGTATATGTGCTGCTGAAGCCAGCACTGTAACCTGGCTTCTGATGCTTCTTTTCCACAGGAATTGCTATCTTTCTTTTTCAGTTATTTACTTAAAAAAAAAAATCTCTGATTACAAAGATAATTCAGGCATATCTTAAAACATATATGTACAGAGAGGTGTACATTGTTGAAAGTCAGTCCTTTTTAAAATATTCTTTCAAAAAAATATTTTTTCATTGAGACAACCACTTTCAACCATTTGATGTATATTTATTCAACTAATTCTGTATGTTAATGAGTATATTATTTAGCTCTTATATATATTTAAGATGAGAACTGTGTATCGTTCTGTAAGAACTTTCTTCTATGTCTGTGATTAGATCTGTTGCATTAAATTATAAATATAGGGCAGATTGTTTAACTGTCTTTAGTTTCGTCATCTATAAAGTGAAGGTGAAAACAGAACTCCCTTCCTTTGGTATTTTTATGTATGAGATGGGATGGTGGTGGTGTGGGCAAGCTCAGTCATGTCTGACTCTTTGTGACCCTGTGTACTATAGCCCACCAGGCTCCTCTGTCCATGGAATTTTCCAGGCAAGGACACTGGAGTGGGTCTAACCCGCTGCCCTGGCATTTCCTGCATTGAAAGGTGGATTCTTTACCACTACCACCATCTGTAAGAGAGTATATAAGGTGGAATAATTTATGTAAAACTTAAATCAGAGTCTGACATAAAATGAAGTACTCAGTAAATGGTAGATTTATAAAGTAATCTTACTGTTTTTATTAAAATGTTGCATACTCAGTAATTTATCAGTGTAGCAAAGGATAAAGAACATAAAATCCCTCTTCAGTGTCACTAGCCCTTGGTGCTCTTGCTCAGTCACTGAGTTGTGTCTAACTCTCTGTGATCCCATGGACTGTAACCCGCCAGGCTCCTCTGTCTATGAGATTTTCCCAGCAAGAATTGGGGTGGTTGCCATTTCCTTCTGCAGTGGATCTTCCTGATCCTGGAATTGAAATCACGTCTCCCCGCATTGGCAGGTGGATTTTTTACCTTCCCTGATTTCTTTTGGTGGTGTTTGCTATAGCCTGTTTTTGAAAATTTTTTGTCTTCTTGGCAACTGTCTTGTTGATTATATTCTTTTTGTGTGTTACTAAAAAAAAAAGATTATAGTATACACAGAAATCTGAAGAGAATATTTTGAATCTCCGTGTACCTGTTATCTAGGGATTTCCATGATGGCTCAGCAGGTATAGAATCCGTCTGCAATTCAGGAGACACAGGTTCAATCCTTAGTTTGGAAAGATCCCCTGGAGGAGGAAAATGGCAACCCACTCCAGTATTCCGGCCTGAAAATTCCCATGGACAGAGGAGCCTGGCAGGCTACAGTCAGTGGGGTCACAAAGAGTAACACAGCTGGGCAACTGACTCACGCATGCGTGTACCTGTTACCTAGCTTAAGAAAAGGAAATGTTATATAGTTGACGACCTTTTATTTTCCATCCTAATTACCTTCTCTGCTTCATCCCCCAGAATGAATCACTGTTCTGAGTTTGATGCTTGTCATTCCATTGTACAATTTTCTTCACGTCTTTGGGATTTGTGGAGTTTCTTGGATCTGTGTTTATAGTCTTTGTCAAATAATGGAAAGTTTTTATCCATTATTTCAATAATGTTTTTTTCTGTTACCTTCTCTTTTTTTTTTTAGGGACTGTATAAACAGCCATTTTTTGGGTTGATTGAATTTGTCCCATAGCTCATTGATGTGATTCATTTTTTTAGTCTTTTTTCCTCTATGTGTTGTATTTTGGACAGTTTCTGTTACGTTTTCACTTCATTAATTTTCTGAAGTGTTAATCTCATTTTTTAAGGGATTTGAATTTTTATCTCTAGAAGTTTAATTTGGTTCCTTTTTTATTTTACATGTCTCATTAAGATGTTCATGCATGTGCTCACTTTGGCAGCACATATACTAAGATGTTCATGCTTTCCTCTGTATTCATGAAGATATGGGATAGGTTTATAATAATTTTAAAATATCTTTGAGTGCTAATTCTGTCATCTGTCATTTGGATTTTTATTTGCTTGTTTTTATTGAAGTATAGTTGATTTATGATACTGTTTCAGGTGTACAGCATGGTGATTCTTTTTTCTTTTTGCAGATTATACTTTATTATAGGTTATTATAAGATATTGGGTATGCTTTCCTATGCTATACAGGTAAATCCTTGTTACTTACCTGTTTTATGTTTAGTAGTTTGTATCTATTAATCCCATATCCCTAATTTGTTTGTCCCTCTCCCCCTCCTCACTCCCTTTTGGAAACCATAAATTTGTCTGTTAGTCTTGTTTCTGCCGTTCTTTTTTGTTTCTGCGTTCTTGTTTCTGGGTTCTTTTTGTTGGTTGCCTTTTCTCCTCTCCAGGTTATATTTACCTCTTCTTTGTATACCTGAGAATTCTAAAAATTAGATTTGGCAGATATTATAAATTTTACCTTTTCAGGTCCTCAGTATTTTTGTGTTGCCTGAAATATTCTTTAGATTTGTTTTGGGATACAGTTAAATTACTTGGAAAGAGCTTGCTCCTTTTGAAACTTGCATTCAGTCTATTTTTAGTGGGATCAAGCAGCCTTCAGTATAGGGTTAATTTTGTCCCAGTACTCTTCTGGGTACTCCACCCAGAGCCTGTATATTATGAGTTTTTCCATTCTTCTTAGCCCTGTATGAGTTCTGGGATTGTTCCACCTAGGGTTCTTTCCTCAGCCTCAAGTTTCCTTATATATATGACTAATGGGTATAATAAAGACTCCAGAAGGACTCTGCAGATCTGTGGATCTCATGCTATGCACCTTTCTTCTCTGGTACTCTTATCTGTGAATTTTAGACACCTTGACCTTCCTGAATTCTAAACTCTGGCTCCTCATCTTAGATTGCTGGACTTTGTTTAGTTTCCCCATCCTTCTGCTGCAGTGTGGAAACTTTTTCCAGGCAGTTTCTGGGCATTTATGGGACTTTGTTCAGTATCTGAAAATCAGTATCCCTTATTTGTCCTATTTTTTAGTTGTTTGAAGGTAGGAGAGTTAAACTGTTCCCTATTATTCTATTATGGTTGGAAACAATTGCCTGTATAGACAGCTATTGATATTCTAAAATACTGTTAAATATCTTTTGTGCCTGAATATTAGGTGACGTGTTGCCATCCCAAAGGCTTGTATTTGAACCCTCTAAAGTTGCTCATATTACAAAGTAATTTATAAATTATCAATATTTTGCACAGCAAATGACTAAGAAGAATATATTGACTTGAAATGTCCTTAATCAGTGTCAGTTTGGATGTTTGTAAAAGATGCGAACTAGACATGGAACAACAGACTGGTTTCAAATAGGAAAAGGAGTATGTCAAGGCTGTATATTGTCACCCTACTTATTTAACTTATATGCAGAGTACATCATAAGAAATGCTGGACTGGAAGAAACACAAGCTGGAATCAAGATTGCCGGGAGAAATATCAATAACCTCAGATATGCAGATGACACTACCCCTTATGGCAGAAAGTGAAGAGGAACTAAAAGCCTCTTGATGAAAGTGAAAGTGGAGAGTGAAAAAGTTGGCTTAAAGCTCAACATTCAGAAAATGAAGACCATGGCATCCGGTCCCATCACTTGATGGGAAATAGATGGGGAAACAGTGTCAGACTTTATTTTTGGGGGCTCCAAAATCACTGCACATGGTGATTGCAGCCATGAAATTAAAAGACGCTTACTCCTTGGAAGGAAAGTTATGACCAACCTAGATAGCATATTGAAAAGCAGAGACATTACTTTGCCAACAAAGGTCCGTCTAGTCAAGGCTATGGTTTTTCCAGTGGTCATGTATGGATGTGAGAGTTGGACTGTGAAGAAGGCTGAGCGCTGAAGAATTGATTCTTTTAAACTGTGGTGTTGGAGAAGACTCTTGAGAGTCCCTTGGACTGCAAGGAGATCCAACCAGTCCATTCTGAAGGAGATCAGCCCTGGGATTTCTTTGGAAGGAATGATGCTAAAGCTGAAGCTCCAGTACTTTGGCCACCTCATGCGAAGAGTTGACTCATTGGAAAAGACTCTGATGCTGGGAGGTATTGGGGGCAGGAGGAGAAGGGGATGACCAAGGATGAGATGGCTGGATGGCATCACGGACTCGATGGACGTGAGTCTGAGTGAACTCTGGGAGTTGGTGATGGACAGGGAGGCCTGGTGTGCTGCGATTCATGGGGTAACAAAGAACCGGACACGACTGAGCGACTGAACTGAACTGAAAAGATGCAGTGAGTGTAGAACTTAACACAGATTAAATAATCATTCCTGAGTATGACCTTAAGACCTGCAGGCATTGGATAGTATAGGTAAGCTTTTTTTTAAAATTAAAAAGTATACTAAAGAGCAATACAGTAAGTGGTTATGTTATAGAGGTTATAATACATCCGAGAAAACGAATAGGAAAAGTTTGTTAGTATAATATATACTGAGAAAACAAATAGGGAAAATAAATTAGTATCTATGTGAATAGGTACTAACAGTGATTTGAGATATGTAAGGTGATATAGTAATACATGGATTAAAAGTGCTGTATCTAAATAACTTAGATGAAAATGAAATTGAGCAAAATGAAGAATTCATTTAAAAAATGGTTGTAGTTATAATCATGACCCTAACATTTAAGGTGAATGTGAAGTTTGACCAAAATTGTTTTCTGAATGCGAATAGAATAAAATAGCATTTTAGATATATTTTTAATAATATGTTATTAAATATTTATATGTTAATTGAGTCAGTTTGAAGTTTCATCTGAATTTGCCTAAGTATATGACTACTTAAAGTTACACAGTTTCAGTTCTGTTAATGGGCTGAAGCACTGTTTCTGAGTCTTGATACAGTGATTTTCAATCTCCACTGTTATGAGGTCTGTCAAACTTAGGAATGCCTTCTCTCTGTAGGGTATACTAATAGATAATAAAAATTACATAGAACACTAAGGGAGAAACTAGCTAAGGCGTTTCACAAAGCTCTTTATTTTCCCTCACAGAAGGAAAGAAAGTTTAGTTGCTCAGTCGTGTCCGACTCTTTGCGACCCCATGGACTGTAGCCTATCAGGCTCCTCTGTCCATGGGATTTTCCAGGCAAAAGTACTGGAGTGGGTTGCTCTTTCCTTCTCCAGAGGATCTTCCCGACCCAGGGATCAAACCCGGGTCTCCACATTGTAGGCAGACGCTTTACCGTCTGCAGTGCTTAGTCAGTAGTTAGATATTACCTATAATGTTTTCAGTATTCTTTGCAAAATGGTAAACTTTGTTTAAGGAATCATGACCCATGAGTGGGCTTTACTTTTTTGTCTTGAGAGCAAAAGATTGTTGGGGTTTGTGGGAAAAAGCAGATACTCTCAGTCTCTAACTGAGCAGGTAATTCCCAAGATATCTGTTCTGCTTGGAGGAAAAGATATGTTGGCCGATGATGAAATTTACTTCTGTCCACCCTTCAAGCCTTATAGTTGCATGTGCATGTGTATAGATATATAGCTGTAACTGGCTTGTACTAAGCACTTAGAAAGATTGGCATTATTTTAAGTGCTGTGCCTTAGTTAGTTAACCCTTACAACAGTCCGTGTGTTCAAGATAAAATCCCATTGGATCTGTCTTAGTTGTATTAGACTTGAAACAAAAGGCTGTCACCTAACAGCCAATCAATAATAGTAATAACAATAATGATGTGAAGGTACTAAGTGACATACATGTATTAACTCTTTTGCATAATCCTTTATAATGAAACTCGGTTTAGTGTGAAAGTTGCTGATGCAGCCCATGACATAAAAAGCAAATGGGAACAGTTCTCTTGTTTGAATTTGAGGTAATTTATAATATCTGTAGATGATGAGAAAACCTTGTGGACAGAAATTGCAGGTAATACTCTTCATTATTACACATTTTTACAGGAGAGTGTGACTGCAAGCTTAGGAAACTCAAAGCCAGTTGCAGCAGTATGCCATGTCCCCTGTCAGCCTATGTAGCTCTGTTTCCAATGAATTTGAGGACAGGACATGAATTCACAAAGTTAGGCTACTTCTGGGTTAAAACTAAGTCTTCTTGAGGAGTTTGAAATGGTACTTAGTTACAATTGTCTTTTTGTGGTGGTGGCTTTCTTTTTTAAGGGTTAAGTGAAATAGATTTAGTGGGGCACTCAGGTTAATATCTGACTACATTGGTAAATGTAACTATTACCATCTTCTCTTAAAGGGAAAAGAGGTAAGTTTTAGAGATAATATTTTAAATTATTGCATTTTGTTCTTCTTTCCCCCCTTCTCAAAAATACCACATGGAATATTCCATTCATTACTGCCTGAGAAAGTCATTACTTTGCAAGCTGCAGTTGCTGAAATGGTTTAGTGGAAGAAATGTTTGCTTACAATTTTTTTTCCTTTTTAGTGATTTTTTTTTTTTCTTTTTAAATATCCAAACAATAGCAAACAAGGAGAAGGAGTTTTAAATTTATATCGGGGAAACCTCTTTGTGGGACATTTCATCAGATGACTCCCTGTCAACCTCATATCTTTAAAAGAGGGATTAATGAAATAGCATCTGAAGCAGCAGTGATCTCTTGTGGAATAAACCCTGACGACTTCCACAGTGTTTTGTGGGATAATTTCAAGTTCTTCAAATATAGATTACATAAAGAAGATTGTAGGGCACGTGACACATTCTGGTTTCCTGTATTTCAGGTAGTAGAAAAATTGCTACCTCTAAGAATGGATCCTGGAGAGATCTTGTCACAGTTATAACTTTTCATCAGTGCTTTTATCTCACAACTTTATTTTTATTTTTTATTCATATAGGCAACTTATAGCTTGCAATAAACTGCTTTATGTATTAAGTATTGTAATGGTAGAGTAATGGATTGCCTGTGCATTGTAACTACAAAGGTAAGATACAGTATGCTTTCTGTGTTTGTTAGTGACAGACTGAGAGACTTTTTTGTTTATAATATATTTAAAAAATAAAGTGTAACCATTGTTATATATTTGAAATTTGAATCCATATGATGCTTAGTTTATTTCCTTTAGGAAAGGTAATATTCTGAAGTGTGTTTCAGATAGCTAAAAGTAGTTTATTAAATGGATATTTTTCCCCTGTGGTTTATAGGAACACTTTCTCCCAACAGCTAAGGTTTATAGGGCCCTAATTATATCTTCTAAATATATTCTCAAAGTTCTCCCCTCTACTTTTTTTTCTGTCCCCATATGTCGTACTGGTTGAAAATATAACTCATTTTGAGAACATTTTCTGGACTCTCTCCTTTATTTATTGCAAATATAGTAAGTTTTTTTTAAAGGAGAATAGTAAAATTCTGATTGTGTTGCCTTTGGAAGGATGTTGATTGGATTTAAAATGATTATATTTGTTCAAGAACTCCTTAAAGTTACTTGTTTCAAAGTCTGTTTTTCTCATTTATCCTCAAAGTGCAACCTACTTCACTTAAGTTCTAAGTTTGGTTTCTTTTATTTCTGAGCACCAGTTTGTGAACACTGTGTGACTGTGTAAGATTCAAGATGCTTATATTTAAAATTTATACATTGGCTTTTAAAATATGGAATAATTTATTTTGGGGGGGTTTCTATAAACTTATGATGCCACAGTAATTGTTAGACAAAAATTGTTGAGATTTTTTAAATTACATTCAGTAATAAAAGAATCAGTAAATTTGTGAAATCTGCAAAGTCTGTTCTTATATAGTGAATTATTTTTCACAAGAGGAAAAGCAAGAAAACTGATAGAAATTAGTTTTGTTTGCTTGTTCAAAGTTATAGTTCAAACAATAAGAGTTTTAATCAGAAACTAACATGTCTGTTGTCTGCTCCCATTCTGTTTATGTCTTCCATGTAAAACTGTCTTATCAAACTATTCTTAAAGAATGTTTAAAGGACAGTAAGCCTGGGACACAGGTTTAGTCTAGTGAGTTGTGTTTTTTTTTTAATATATATATGTTCTTTTTGTGATGGTCTGTGGTTGATTCTCTCTGTGATTTACCTTTTATCATTTCATTCACTTTAGTTTTTATTTCTAATATAGAATATTTCTAATACAGAATAATATAGAATATCTAATATTTCTGATAGTTTATTTCTAATATTATAGGTTATTTGAAATGGGCTATCTTCTCTCTGCCCTATTTTTCTTGATAGATTTTAAGAATCTTATATTTGATCCTGTTTAAGCAAAAGAGAGCTACCATTTTAAAAAAATTGTATGGAATCAATACATAAAAGTTTTAATAAGTTTTTATTATGTAACTGTTAAAACAAAAATAGAAAAGATGTAGGATGGAAATTAGGAAGCCTAAAACATATTTGTAGTTACTTTTGAAAGAGCTAAATTAAAATGATTTCTCCTATTATTAGAAATAAAACTCTTTGAACATATTTAACCAATAGCTACAGCAGGAAAAGCAAAAATCTTAATTTTCTATTCAGCCAAAGTGCTGCAGTGTTTTCTTTCCCCCTTGAGTCTTTCCTTGCTTTTCTGATCTTTAGAGAGCTTTATGGTTTTATATGTATTTTTTAAGTCTATCAGTATAGTTGATGTAATTCTATCATGTTAATACTAAAACACCTTTTCAAGTGAATTTTTTTTCATCATCCGCCTCCCCTCTCTCCCACTTGTGTAGGCATGGTGAGCTAGGTAGGCATGTTGCATCACTGCTACCATGGATACCCTTAAGAACAGGCATGTGGGTTGAGCTAAAGCAATGATGATTAGTTTTCTGGGCTTCCATCCTCCCCCTGGCCACCCCCCACCCAACAATAACTATATGTTCTTCACAGTGAAGACTCTTATTTTAAAACCTTTGTAAATAGCTAGGTTGTGAGCTGTGACGAGTAAATCATCACTGTTACTGAATAGCCAAATTTTGGTCTCTATTTACAGTAGTATTAATACGATTTACTAATTTAAGATAATCGTAAATAGCTGTAGTTGTTTCTCTGTTGAATACATTTTAAACACAAATGTAATGTTTGTTTTGCCTCTTAATGGGAAATGAAAATGTATTTCCTCTTCAGTTTGCATTTTTAAAAATATTATTCTGCATTTACATTTTTTATGTGGGAAAAGATCCTAGCGAGCATTTCTCCTGTGGCAGTATTTCTTTATTGTTAGTATACATACATAGATCTTTATGTAACTTAATCAGTTTAGATGCAGTATTTTATTTTGTGCTTTTCCACATAATGTGTAAGAGATTTTTGTGTTTGTAAATCCTTATGTTCTTAATTAGCTCTTTTGTAAATATATGTCAGTTGATAGAGAGTTAATAACATTAGAAGGCCAGGAAGAGATGTGTAGTTTGTCAGGCTCATTATCACAATGGGAAGATTAACTCAAAGCATACAAGAGCCAACAATAGTGATTTGGGTGTATTGTATATGATATATTTTCTTTTGTTAGTGATAAGCACTGTGTATAAACTGCAGCTGCAGCTAAGGGCATTCTTATTCTTTAGTACAGAGTTTTCCCAGCTGTTGATTAACCTCTGAGAAAGGGAGTTGCTTAACTTTAATAATTTCTTGCAGTAGAATCCTGTCTTTCTCCATCTTTTGTTATACCTGTTTGTTGATGAGGTAGACAAGTCTAGTCATTGCAGGGTCATTTAGTGGAAGTTTAGTTGGCAGGAGAAAGACCTGTAAAGAAAAAAATGTTTCTTGAGTTCTTGATTAAGCTTTTTAGGAGGAAAGGAGTGTTCATATTTTATTCTCTTACTCAATACAAGCTGTTATTATTATTATTCAACTTGTTTGCCAAAACTTGGAGTCCATATTAAATTCTGTTAGGGTAGTATCTGAGGTCTTTGCCGTCTTGGAGATCTCTTCCAGTTAAGGGATTGCCAATACATATGTTTTAGGAGTTGTGAACCAAGTTTTCATTATTTCTATTTACAGGTCTTTTTTTCTTCCCCTCAGCTCTTGTGAGGTGATTTTCTTCTTCTTTGAAATCTTCATGCATAATAATTTCCTGTTTGCAAGTCCTTGCTTCTAAATCTTACTGTTGGTAAAGAATCTGCCTGCAGTGCAGGAGACCTGGGTTTGGTCCCTGGGTCAGGAAGATACCCTGGAGAGGGAAATGGCAACCCACTCCAGTATTATTGCCTGGAAAATGCCATGGACAGAAGAGCCTGGCAGGCTACAGTCCTTGGGGCCACAAGAGTCGGATGCAGCTTAGCGACTAAACCACCAACCCTTCAGTTTCCGTTTATAGATTATTTCTTGAGAGAAGCCTTCCTTGTGCCCACAATTAGTAAGGTTCTTTTACTTCTATAAGTATTCTTTACTTTTCCTCTATATCATGCAGTGTATCATATATTTGTGTGATTTTATATTAGTGTATGTTTTTTCACTGCACTATAAACTTTACAAAATAAGACTTTTATTCTTATGGTATTCCTGAGACCTGACCAAGTGTCTCAGTATCTACATATAGTGGATACTCAGTAAATAATTGTTGAATGAATGAAGCTTTGGCATTGGTATTCCAAACTTGTGGATGAAAAAAAATAAGTGAATATTTTAGTTTGTATTAAGTCCTGTTTTGAATATGGTTTTATGTTGATATGCTGGAAAATAGTCACTAAAATTTATTTATCTTTCTATATTATAAATTCAGAATGACCCAGACAATGGCCTGTCTTCCCAGTGTTTTCCACCTCTTTCTTAGTTTATGGTGGGGATGGACTACATCATCTTGTCTTGATACTTGCCTACTAGTCACTTAAGTATTTGACTGATTTTTTTGAATGGTTGTATATATAATTATTTTTTCTTGCTTATACTTAGTCTGGGAGAATCGGATTCTTTTTCATTGTATAGGGCTTACTTCCATCTCTAGACTGTTAACTAACAAGCTAAGTACTGTCTAGTGGAGTGCTGTCTTACTCCAGTTTGACAGAGGAACTAAATTTTAATTAAGTAGACTTAGATTATTGATTGTAACAACCATTCCATACAACCGCCACCCCTTCACTTATTTACCCCTGACTTTTTAAAACATTTTTTTGAGTAGATGATAAACTCATATATTACTCAAACTCAGGAGTCAAAAATCATCAAAAAGAAAAAACTATATAGCTTTCTCACTTCTGTCCCTTCCAGTTCTGATCCCCATAGGAAACTATTTTTATTTGTATTTATTTCTTTCCATTGTTTATGCATATACAAAAATTAAGAATATTTTATATCTCCCTTTCCCTATATGACAGTAGTTTGTTTTATATTTATATAATCTTTTGCCCCTTGTTGGTTTTACTTACAGTATCCTGAAGGGTTCTCCATTTTAGTACACATAATTTTTTCTCATTCATTTTTATAGAAATATGTAGTTTAGTTGTTTTGATATATCATAGTTTCCTTAATCAAACTTGGGCTTTTAAATAAATAACCTGTAACAGCTGCTTCTCATTGGAGAGTGATGAAAGTTGGACACATAACAAGTATTATATATCATGAAAAATGCCAAATTTTCACAAGCTATAAATACGTTTTTACTAGGCACTAAAGTTATTTCTAACCTTTTACTGTTAATATTTTTTCAGTGAAAAAAAAACTTTGTGTATCATTTTATATTTGTGCATATGTATCTGTATCATATAGGATTGTTGGTTTAGGTGATTTAGGTAGCTATTGTCAGATTCTCTTCCATTTAAGTTGTGTCATTTTGCAGGGTACGAGAGTGATTATTTCCCTGCAGCTTTGTCGACAGAATGTATTTGCAAATTTTTGTATTTTTGCCAGCTTCTTGAGTGAGAAATGGTATACAAATGTAGTTTTAATTTGCATTTCTCATGTGTTTAAGCAAGGTTTATTAAATTTCATATTTTTTTCTTTTGTGTTGTTGATCTTTTTCTTCTCAGTTTCTAGGAGTGTTTTATATAACAGGAAGTTTAGCCTTTGTCCATGATATGAGTTGCAGATTTTTTCCCCATACTTTGTTTATTAGGCCTCCCCTCCTTTCCCCTTCTCTTTCTTCTGAATTTTGAGTCATAGTAAAACCTTCCACATTCATATTTCCAGTTATAAATAATTTACCCAGGTGTCTTTTCACTGTTTTATATAAGATTTCATTTTTAAGTCTTAGGGCCATTTGAAGATTATCTTGATCAATGGCAACCCACTCCAGTGTTCTTGCCTGGAGAATCCCAGGGATGGGGGAGCCTGGTGGGCTGCCGTCTCTGGGGTTGCACAGAGTCAGACATGACTGAAGTGACTTAGCAGCAGTAGTATAGTGTTAGTTGTAGAACCAGTGTAATATTTTCCCCCATGGCTACCCATTTGTTCCAGTATCGTTTATTTAAAAGTTTATATTTACCCCCACTGGATTGAAATGACACTTTTTGACAAATAAATTCCCATATTTTTGGGTCTGTTCTGGATATTAAATTGTTTCATTGATTTGTCCATTTAAGAACCAACTTGCTGGCTTTTATTAATACCTGCTGAAGTTTTTTAGTATGCCCTAACATCTAATATAGTTATTCTCTGCTTCTCAGTTTTTGAGTTTTTTCCTTAAAAAAAAAAAAAATGATGATTCTTGTTTGTCTACACACATAGACTTTAGAATCAGTTTAGAGTCTGAGAAAGTATTTTGGTATTGGGAACAGCCTCTAAATAAGTGCAATTGGGTCTCCATAATCTCAGGTTCTGCATCTGTAGATACAGAGCAATGACTATACTGTATCATTTTATATAAGGGACTAGAGATTGCTTTCAAGTACTGCCTATTTCTGCTTATGCTTTTACAATTGAACTTTAAAATGAATAACTAAAGCTTCTTATTTTATCACTCTCTCACTTTTCAAATTCCTTTTGGTCTACATTCTGAAGAAATCACTCAGCTGAAATTGTGCAGGTTAGTCTGGGCAGAGAATAAAAGATAATAGTTTAAGAGCTCAAACTCTGGAGACCTTTGAGGTTCTAATCCCAACACTTGATTCCTGGACAAATCATTTATTCCTTCTGTATTTCGTTTCCACATCTCTAAAATAGGGATATAATGACACCTACTTTATAGGGTTGTTAAAGATTAATTGAGTAATAATTATATCCTGTCAAGTGTGTGAAATAGTAAGACTTTAATAACGTTAGCAGATATTTTTAATAATTTTTATTAAATAGTAAGAGAATATAGCCTTCTAGTTAGACACAACAGTCTTTTCTGATTCTTTCTCTCTGCCCTTACACTGTTGGTGTTCCCTCTTATAATTCTTTTCCCTGCCTTTTATGACTAGTATATTGGCTCTTTTTCTTTGTTAAGGGTGGTTATGGTTTAGGTACAGTTTTATATGAAGGCAAATTGGAATCAGGAATAAAGGAAAATTAAAAAGGATGAGTTTTAAAGATACTTTTACACCTGTTTCTGCTTTATTTACCTCTTCTTTTGCTGCTTTTATTTTGGATCTTAGAGTTGTGACAATACCTGTCTTTGGAGACAGCTCCTTGAGTCTCTGATTGCCAAAAGTTTTTTACTGTATATCCTTTTGGTGATTAGTATGTAACAATCTTATATGAATAAAGAAAAAGGATTGTCCCTATGTGGGAAAAAATATTTATTTGTGATTCCAGAGAATACTCAACAACTATTTAAGTGGGTAACTGATAATGGTAATTAATAAATCATCAGAGAAATGTTGAATTGTTTTGGCTTATTAGTTTGAGAATTATGAACAGAAATGTCTTTAAATGTTCATAATTATACATCAGAGCACTTTTACTTCTGCTGGGTTGTATTAAAATTAAAATTCAAAGCCAGCAGCTTTGAAAGGAGTGTGAGACCTTTTTAAAGGAAGTCTTAGCATAGACATTTTAAGTTTCTTAGAGTTCAGGAAGTTGTATTTTAATAATGTATAGAAATGCTGCCCTCTACTGTTGCCTGTTTTACTGTCATGAAAAATGTTCAATAACCTATACTAGGATCACGTTTTTAGAAGTATTAGATTGGAGTATTTACTAGTTTGGAGTATAACTATAAAAATATTACTCTGAGAACTTAATTGTTAAATTATATTTATTACCTAATGTTAACTCCCATTAAATATGTTAATTGTCATGATTTTTGGCTTTTAGAAAAACTTGGATCTTGGAACAAAAACTTTAGCTTCTTATTTTACATGACAGGATTTAAGTAATCACTTGATTTTTGTGTGGTGGTCACTTGATTCTGTATGGTGGTATGATTCAGAGCTTGTATAGATGGCTTATAAGCAAACTAAAAAGTTCTACCAGTAAAGATATTTTTCTAAAGTAAAAATTGTTTTGATATTTATTTAATTTGATATGTTACTTAATTGATTTGAAATGCAAATCAGTATTAAATAGGGATGTAAGTCTTCATGTGTTTACCAAAAGGAAGCACTGCCCAAACAGTGATGATAGCAAAATTTTAACCTCTAGACTACAGGTTTTTCACTACAAAATAAAGGGATTACAAGAGATCATTTTTAAGATTACCTTCAGCTTTGGTTTGCTGAGTACCCTATTGTATATGAAGTAATCTGTATAAGCTAGAAATGGAAAAACAAGGGTGGTTAGTATAGTTCTTGCTCTGAATCGAGACAGCCAGTGGGCCAAATCAGCCACATTCATTTACTTACTGTCATGGCTCCTCTCATGTTACAGTATTAGAATTTGAGTAGCTGGTAGTAGAGACCACCTAACCTGCAAAGCTGAAAATATTTACTATCTGGCCCTTTATGGAGAATGTTTTCTGACCCTTGCCCCAGATGAACTTTGGGTCTAGTGTTGAAGATAAATATCTAAAAAGATAATTCAGAATGGTTGTTTGCAAAGGGCCTATAAACAAAATAAAGTTAACATGCAGTAAAGAAAAATATGCTTTCATCATCACAGTGCTTCTCAGTTTAGTAGTATGCAAACACCTTCCACTAATTCCTAGAGATTCCTGTTTATCAGACATTAGCATGTATCTGGCTTCACAATCTTATTACTGTTGTTACGACTTTCTTTTTGTAAAAGTCACAAATCTATGTAGGCATTTTGGTGTTTTTTAAATAACCATGACCACTACCTATATAAAAATATAAAACATTTTCAGTACTTCAGAGGACTCCCTTCCTAAATGTTCTTAAAAGAAGAACATTATGCCCTCCCCAGTGGTAATCATTTTTCTGACCTTTTTCACTGTAGATTAGTTTTGAGCTTCTTACAAATGTAGTCATACGGTGTATATGATCACTTTTGGTTTCTTTTGCTGAGCATGTGTGTCACTGAATGTGTCAGTAAATTTTCCCTTTTTATTGCTGTGTAGTATATTATGACCAACCTAGATAGCATATTCAAAAGCAGAGACATTACTTTGCCGATTAAGGTCCGTCTAGTCAAGGCTGTGGTTTTTCCAGTAGTCATGTATGGATGTGAGAGTTGGACTGTTAAAAAGGCTGAGTGCCAAAGAATTGATGCTTTTGAACTGTGGTGTTGGAGAAGACTCTTGAGAGTCCCTTGGACTGCAAGGAGATCCAACCAGTCCATTCTGAAGGAGATCAGCCCTGGGATTTCTTTTGGAAGGAATGATGCTAAAGCTGAAACTCCAGTACTTTGGCTACCTCATGTGAAGAGTTGACTCATTGGAAAAGACTTTGATGTTGGGAGGGATTGAGGGCAGGAGGAGAAGGGGACGGCGGAGGATGAGATGGCTGGATGGCAGCACTGACTCGATGGACGTGAATCTGAGTGAACTCCAGGAGTTGGTGATGGACAGGGAGGCCTGGTGTGCTGCGATTCATGGGGTCACAAAAAGTTGGACACAGCTGAGTGACTGAACTGAACTGAACTGATTGTTACTCATGAATATACCACAACTTTATTCTGCTCTTGTTAGAATTTGTGTTGTTTCCAGTTTGGGACTGTAAAGAGTTAAGCTGCTTTGAACTTTTTTGTAGAAGTCTTTTGTGGACATAAGCACTTATTTCTCTTGGGCACATTTTCCTGGGAGGTAGAGTTTAAATTCATCTTGGAGATCCTTACCAGAAAGTATTTGTTTAATTAGATGGGAGGGAGGGATCAAAGACACATTTTCACCTACTTACTAAGTTTGATTTGTCCACTGCTCCATTTCAAAGTGGTATCTTTACATTTTTTCATGAACCCTGTGACTGGAAAAGCCTACCTTTTGACTAAATAGATTTTTTTTCCCCCAATACCTACTTTTGTTGTTGTTTTGTATTTCGAGGTCTTTGCTAAGAAATCTAATAACAAGTTGAAGGAAAAAGTGCTGTCATTAACTAGTAGCTGATGCCATGGCTGAGGGATTGGAAAAAGTGGGAGGACCTGGCAGAACAGTAGGATCATTTGTATTTAATATATTGTATATGTTTAAAGTTGCCATTTTAAATGCCTTTTCTTCTAGTTCTGACATCTGTGTCTTCTCTGGTTCTGCTGTGGATCTACTTATATTAATCTTCTCTTCATGTTTTTTTGATTCTTGCCGTATCTTGAATTTGTTTTGTGCTTTAAGCGATGATGAAAGAACCATTGAGATTGAACCTGTTACTTTCCTTGTAAGAAGCTAGAAGGAAACTAATCAATTAGGAGTTGTTTGTTTAGAGCTAGGTTGCTACATTAGTTACTTTCAGCTCACTGCAGTTTTCAGGTATCATCTGGATAATACTAGTTCTGTAACTTTCATAGGTCCATTCCACCACCAGAACTTTAAGATATAAGAAATGTGACACTGTAGAAATGTTTCACTGCCTCTCCAACTCAGTTTCCAGCTTCCTGCATTGCAGTAGTACTCTCAGTAAATGTCCCATGAGGGTGAGCCAGTGTGTGGGGACAGCAGGCTCTCCATTTTAGGATCCTCCAGATTCCAACTTGACATGCCAGGCATATGTGATTAAAAACCCCACTGCTTATCCCAGCAGAGCTCCTTAACCTAGACCAGGTCCTATCCTTTGCCCACCTGGGTAAAAATTTGCTAAATATTCCATTTAGGTAAGCATCTGCCTTTTTAAGAAAAGGATCATCTCTTTGGATTCTTGATAGACTAACTGGTGTTTAAAAATTTTCCATTTATTAAAAAAAAACCTTTTTGTAATGTAGATTCATGTACCTTTGGTAAAAAACCAACCAAACAAACAAAACAGAGATGTCACGTGCAGCTTACTCAGTCTTCTCCAAAGGTAACTGTAGTACAGTGTCACTAGCCAGGGTGTTAACATTAATCAGTCAAGATCCAGAATATTTCCATCACTGCAGAGATCCCTCAGACTGCTTTTTTCTAGCGACACCTACTTTTCCTTCCACCCCACTCCCCCTTATTTCACAGGAACTACCCATCAATATTCCATGTCTATAATTTTGTCATTTTAAGAGTTTTATATAACTTGAGAATCATAAGTATGTAACCTTAATTCAGTGTTATTTTCTGGAGATTCACCTGGAAAATGGTTGTTTATATTAATATTTTGTTTTTTTGTTGTTGCTGGGTACTATTCCATGATATGGCTGTACCAATGATAACTATTCACCTGTCGAAGGACATCTGAGTTTTCCAGGTTTTGGCTACTAGAAATAAAGCTGCTATGAAACATTTGTGTACAGTTTTTATATGAACATAAAGTATTTATTTCTTTGGGATAAATACCCAGGAATGCAAATTACTGGGTCATATGGTTGTTGCATGTTTATTTTTTTAAGAAACCGCTGAACTGCTTTCCATTATGGTTGTACCATTTTTGGCATTCTCAGCAGTGTGTGATTGATCCAATTTCTCTGCACCATTTGGTGCTGCCACCATTTTTTATTTTAGCCCTTTTCATAGGTATGTAGTGACATCTCATTGTGGTTTTAATTTACATTTCCCTAATGGCAAATGATGTTGAATATCTTTTCATGTCCTTATTTGACATCTGCATATCCTTTTTGTATACCTCTCCATTTCTTTTGCCCATATTCTAATAGGATTTCTTACTGAGTTTTGAGAGTTCTTTACATCATCTAGTATACTGGTCCTTTGTCAAATGTCATGTACAAATATTTTCTTCCAATTTGTAGCTTGTCATTTCATCCTCTTATTAAGGCCTTTCATGGAGCAAAACTTTTAATTTTAATGAAGTCCTATCTATTAATTTTTCCTTTCATGAGTCATGCTTTTTGTGGCAAATCTTTTTATATTCATGTGTTTGTTGCTAGTGTATAAAAATATGGTGGAAAAAATTAAAGTATGATTGACTTTTATATTAAAAAAATTTTTTTAAATTCATTTTCATGGCTGCACCAGGTCTTAGTTGCGGCATGTGAGATTTAGTTCCCTGACCAGGGATCAGACTCAGGCCCCCTGCACTGGGAGCACAGTCTTAGCCACTGTACCACCAGGGAAGTCCTGATTTTTTGTATTTTTATCTTGTACCCTGTGCCCTTGCTGAACTCACTATTCGTTGTAGGTTCTTTGAGATTTTTTTAATGTAGACAGTCTGAGGATTGGGAGTTTTATTTCTTCCTTTCTAATTTCTGTGCCTTTATTTTCTTTCATTTGCCTGATTGCACTGGCTAGAACTTCCAACATCTTCAAGATACAGCCATAATGCTTCTTCTTATCAACACTGTTAACATCCTTGTGTAATTCATCATCATTTCTAACTTGGACACAAGTTCCTAGTAGTTGATCTCTCTTTTGTCTGTTGCTTATGTATATAATCCATTCTTCACATAAACCAGGATGGGAAAAAAACAGCAAAATCAGAGTATCATCTCTTCCTTAAAAGTCCTCTGAATGGCTCACAATTCCAGTTAGAATAAAATCCAGTTAGAATATGCTCATTTTGAAATATTAGATCCTACATCAGCTAGAGCCTGGCTGCCTTTCTGATTTAAGCTACTCTCCTGGTTTAAGTCTTCTCTAGTTATACAAGCCTTCTTTCAGATCCTAAAATTCCAGCACTTTTGGATCAGATAATCCTACTGCCTGAAAGTCCCTCTCCTTGATTTTTCGTGTCAACTTTCTTAGAATCTTTTAGGTTTCAGCCTGAATGAATCATCTCAAAGAGGCCTTCTCTCTTCCCTGTTGCCCCTTGACCACACTGTTGGCTTTTTAGTGCTTATCACTCTATAATTGTTTACTTTGTTTAGATTACAAATCTATATGGAAAATAAAATTAATAGATTAGAAATCTTGTACTACATAAATAAAAATCTAATATTTATAATTTTGTCAGTCTGATATTTAAAAAATATAATTTGGGGATCAGACACATGACTGAAGATGGGCACATTTAGACAGTTTACATTTGATATAATTATCAGTGTGCAAATTCGCTTCAGTCATGTTCGACTCTGCGCAGCCCCATAGACGGCAGCCCACCACCGTCCCTGGGATTCCCCAGGCAAGAACACTGGAGTGGCTTGCCATTTCCTTCTCCAATGCATGAAAGCGAAAAGTGAAAGTAAAGTTGCTCAGTCTTGTCTGACTCTTAGTGACCCGATAAGACTGCAGCCTTCCAGGCTCCTCTGTCCATGGGATTTTCCAGGCAAGAGTACTGGAGTGGGGTGCCATTGCCTTCTCCAGTAATGACATTTATCTACCATTATATTATCATACAGAATAGTTGTATTTCCTTAAAAATACCCAGTGCCCCACCTGTTCATCTCTCCTTCCCCCTGTGCACTCCTGACAGCTGTTGATCTTTTTCTGCCTCTGTAGTTTTGCCTTTTCTTTTTTATTACCATAAGCAGTATCATTTTAGCAGGGCTACATTTCTTTCTTGTACTCACACTGGGGTTATGGAGATGGTGCTAGGTTTCCTTTTAGAACTTTTTTTATAAGTAATACCCATATGCACAAAGCAAAGTGTGATAGTTGTTTGATGCTCTCTTAGTTACACTATCAGTGTCTCTGTTTTGGCCATGTACATTGAGGTTTCATGATATGGTTTGCAGCATACAGATTTGCCTGATTTTTTGAAATCGTATATAGTCACAGAATTGGTTCTTCTTTTTTGATTGTCTCTGTTCAACAGTGAAAGCAGTTGAAATTATGTAGTTAATTGAAGTCAGTCAGGATAGTGCAGTTTGATCAAGAATGAATATAGATTTGATTTAACGTTAGTTTTAATTATTCAGCATCTTATTTGACAATTAGCATTTTAATATTCTTAATTATAGCAATAATCAGTTTATTTCCAGTTTTATTGAGATATAATAGACATGCAGCACTATATGTTATTATTGCATAGCGAGGCTTCCCTGGTAGCTCAGCTGGTAAAGAATCTGCCTGCAACACAGGAGATGCCAGTTCGATCTCCTGTAGAAGGAATAGGCTACACACTCCAGTATTCTTGGTTTTCCTGGTAGCTTAGATGGTAAAGAATCTGCCTGCAGTGCAGGAGACCTGGGTTGGGACGATTCCCTGGAGGAGGGCAGGACAACCCACTCCAGTATTCTTGCCTGGAGAATCCCTATGGATAAAGGAGCCTGGTAGGCTACATACAGTTCATTGGGTCACAAAGAGTTGGGCACAACTGAGTGACTGAGCACAGCATAGCATAGGGACTTCCCTGGTGGAGCCGTGGTTAAGAATCCACCTGCCAGTGTGGGGCACACTGGTTTGATCCTTGGTTTGGGAAGATTCCGCATGTTGCAGGACAGTTAAGCCTGTGTGCCACAACTACTGAGCCTGTGCACTCTAGAGCCTGTGCTCCACAACAAGAGAAGCCACTGCAGTGAGAATCCCATGCACTGCAGCTGGAGAGCAGTCCCCCTTGCTCCAACTAGAGAAAACCTACATGGGGCAGTGAAGGCCTGGTGCAAATATAAATAAATAATTTTTTTAAAAAAGGTTCCACCATAATGATTTGACTTCCATGTATCAAGAAATTATTATTACAGTAAGGATAGTGAAAATCCATCATCTTGTATAGATAGAAAATAAAAGAAAAAAATGTTTTCTGTGAGATGAGAACTCTTAGGATTTACTCCTACTCTCTGAACAATTTTCATGTATTACAGCGCTGTTAATTATACTAGTCATTTTGTACATTACATCCCTGCTGCTCCTGCTAAGTCGCTTTAGTCGTGTCTGACTCTGCGACCCCATAGACGGCAGCCCACCAGGCTCCACCGTCCCTGGGATTCTCCAGGCAAGAACACTGGAGTGGGTTGCTATTTCCTTCTCCAATGCATGAAAGTGAAAAGTGAAAGTGAAGTCACTCAGTCATGTCTGACTCCTAGCGACCCCATGAACTGCAGCCTACCAGGCTCCTCCGTCCATGGGACTTGCCAGGCAAGAGTACTGGAGTGGGGTGCCACATTACATCCTTAGTACTTATTTATCCTTTAACTGGAAGTATATTCCTTTTGACCACCTTCAACTAATTCCCCCTCCTCCACAACTGACCCCCGACGCCCTGTCCAGCTCTGGTAACCACAAATCTGATCTTTTTGTATAAATTTTGTTTTGAAGTGTAATTGATCTACAACACGATGTTAATTCTTGGTGCATATTATAACATAGTGATTTGATATTCTGTATGTTACAGAATGATCACCACATAAGTCTAGTTATCTATCACCAGAGATGGTACATTATTATTGACTATATTCCTCTCTGAATATATTTCATCCCCATGTCTCACTCATTTTGTAACTGCAAGTTTTTTTGTTTTAATCTTACTTACCTATTTTGTTCACCCCTATCACTATCCTCCGGTCTGGCAACCACTTGTTCATTTTCTAAATGAAATATTGTTCTGTTTCTGTTACGTTAGTTCATTTGATTTTTGGTTTCCACATATAGGTGAAATTGTATGGTATTTATCTTTTTGCTCTCTGACTTATATCACCTAACATATTCCCTTCTAGCTCTGTCCATCTTAATGCAAATGGCAAGATTTCATTCTTTTTTTTATGCCTGAGTAATATTCCAACAAACACACACACACCTCTTTTATCTATTTATCTATCAGTGGGCACTTAAGTAGCTTATGTATCTTGGCTATTGTAAATAATTCTCTGACAAACATCACAATGTGTGTATCTTTTCAAATTAGTGTTTTTGTTATCTTTGGGAAAATAACCAGAAGTGGAATCTATGGTGGCTGCACCAGTTTACATTCCCACCAACAGTGTACTAGGGTTCTCTTTTCTCTACATTCTCATCAACACTAGTTTGTTGTCTTTTTAATAATTGCTGTTTTGATATGTGTGAAGTGATAACTTACTGTGGTTTTGAATTATATTTCTCTGATGTAGAGCATATTTTCATGTATCCGTTGGCCATCTGTGTGTCTTCCCTGCTCATTTTTAATTTGCTTGTTTGTTTTCTTGAACTTGAGTTGTATGAGTTTTTTGTTGTATTTTGGATCGCAGCCCCTTATTGAATATATCATTTGCAAATATCTTCTTCCATTCAGTAGATGGCCTTTTTGTTTTCTTGATAGTTTCCTTTGTAGTGCAAAAGCCTTTTAGTTTGATGTAGTCCAGTTTGTTTATTTTTGCTTTTGTTTCCCTTGCTTGAGGAGACATATTCAAAACAACATTGCTAAGACTGAGATCCGAGAGTGCATTGCCTATGGTTTCTTCTTTCAGGGGTTTCATGCTTTCAGGTCTTATATGTAAGTCTTCTGTCCATTTTGAGTTTATTTTTGTATATGGTGTGAGAATGTAGACCAATTTGATTCTTTTGTATGTAGCTATTGAGTTTTCCCAACATCATTTATTGAAAAGGGTGTCTTCCTACTGTATATATATATATATATATTTTTTCCCCCCTTTCTGGGATTCTTTTTTTTTTTTTTAATTTTTATTTTTACTTTATTTTACTTTACAATACTGTATTGGTTTTGCCATACATTGACATGAATCCACCACGGGTGTACATGCAGTCCCAAACATGAACCCCCCTCCCACATCCCTCCCCATAACATCTCTCTGGGTCATCACCGTGTACCAGTCCCAAGCATGCTGTATCCTGCGTCGGACATAGACTGGCGATTTGATTCTTACATAATAGTATACATGTTACAATGCCATTCTCCCAAATCATCCCACCCTCTCCCTCTCCCTCTGAGTCCAAAAGTCCACTATATACATCTGTGTCTTTTTTGCTGTCTTGCATACAGGGTCATCATTGCCATCTTTCTAAATTCCATATATATGTGTTAGTATACTGTATTGATGTTTTTCTTTCTGGCTTACTTCACTCTGTATAATCGGCTCCAGTTTCATCCATCTCATCAGAACTGATTCAAATGTATTCTTTTTAACGGCTGAGTAATACTCCATTGTGTATATGTACCACAGCTTTCTTATCCATTCATCTGCTGATGGACATCTAGGTTGTTTCCATGTCCTGGCTATTATAAACAGTGCTGTGATGAACATTGGGGTACATGTGTCTCTTTCAATTCTGGTTTCCTCGGTGTGTATGCCCAGCAGTGGGATTGCTGGGTCATAAGGTAGTTCTGTTTGCAATTTTTTAAGGAACCTCCACACTGTTCTCCAAAGTGGCTGTACTAGTTTGCATTCCCACCAACAGTGTAGGAGGGTTCCCTTTTCTCCATACCCTCTCCAGCATTTATTGCTTGCAGACTTTTGGATCGCAGCCATTCTGACTGGTGTGAAGTGGTACCTCATTGTGGTTTTGATTTGCATTTCTCTAATAATGAGTGATGTTGAGCACCTTTTCATGTGTTTGTTAGCCATCCGTATGTCTTCTTTGGAGAAATGTCTATTTAGTTCTTTGGCCCATTTTTTGATTGGGTCGTTTATTTTTCTGGAATTGAGCTGCATACGTTGCTTGCATATTTTTGAGATTAGTTGTTTGTCAGTTGCTTCATTTGCTATTATTTTCTCCCATTCAGAAGGCTGTCTTTTCACCTTGCTTATATTTTCCTTTGTTGTGCAGAAGCTTTTAATTTTAATTAGATCCCATTTGTTTATTTTTGCTTTTATTTCCAGAATTCTGGGAGGTGGATCATAGAGGATCCTGCTGTGATTTATGTCTGAGAGTGTTTTGCCTATGTTCTCCTCTAGGAGTTTTATAGTTTCTGATCTTACATTTAGATCTTTAATCCATTTTGAGTTTATTTTTGTGTGCGGTGTTAGAAAGTGATCTAGTTTCATTCTTTTACAAGTGGTTGACCAGTTTTCCCAGCACCACTTGTTAAAGAGATTGTCTTTACTCCATTGTATATTCATGCCTCCTTTGTCAAAGATAAGGTGTCCATATGTGTGTGGATTTATCTCTGGGCTTTCTGTTTTGTTCCATTGATCTATATTTCTGTCTTTGTGCCAGTACCATACTGTCTTGATGACTGTGGCTTTGTAGTAGAGCCTGAAGTCAGGCAAGTTGATTCCTCCAGTTCCATTCTTCTTTCTCAAGATTGCTTTGGCTATTCGAGGTTTTTTATATTTCCATACAAATCTTGAAATTATTTGTTCTAGTTCTGTGAAAAATATGGCTGGTAGCTTGATAGGGATTGCATTGAATTTGTAAATTGCTTTGGGTAGTATACTTATTTTCACTATATTGATTCTTCCGATCCATGAACATGGTATATTTCTCCATCTATTAGTGTCCTCTTTGATTTCTTTCATCAGTGTTTTATAGTTTTCTATATATAGGTCTTTAGTTTCTTTAGGTAGATATATTCCTAAGTATTTTATTCTTTTCGTTGCAATGGTGAATGGAATTGTTTCCTTAATTTCTTTTTCTACTTTCTCATTATTCGTGTATAGGAATGCAAGGGATTTCTGTGTGTTGATTTTATATCCTGCAACTTTGCTATATTCATTGATGAGCTCTAGTAATTTTCTGGTGGAGTCTTTAGGGTTTTCCATGTAGAGGATCATGTCATCTGCAAACAGTGACAGTTTTACTTCTTCCTTTCCAATTTGGATTCCTTTTATTTCTTTTTCTGCTCTGATTGCTGTGGCCAAAACTTCCAGAACTATATTGAATAGTAGCGGTGAAAGTGGGCACCCTTGTCTTGTTCCTGACTTTAGGGGAAATGCTTTCAATTTTTCACCATTGAGGATAATGTTTGCTGTGGGTTTGTCATATATAGCTTTTATTATGTTGAGGTATGTTCCTTCTATTCCTGCTTTCTGGAGAGTTTTTATCATAAATGGATGTTGAATTTTGTCAAAGGCCTTCTCTGCATCTATTGAGATAATCATATGGTTTTTATTTTTCAATTTGTTAATGTGGTGAATTACATTGATTGATTTGCGGATATTGAAGAATCCTTGCATCCCTGGGATAAAGCCCACTTGGTCATGGTGTATGATCTTTTTAATGTGTTGTTGGATTCTGATTGCTAGAATTTTGTTGAGGATTTTTGCATCTATGTTGATCAGTGATATTGGCCTGTAGTTTTCTTTTTTTGTAGTATCTTTGTCAGGTTTTGGTATTAGGGTGATGGGGGCCTCATAGAATGAATTTGGAAGTTTACCTTCCTCTGCAATTTTCTGGAAGAGTTTGAGTAGGATAGGTGTTAGCTCTTCTCGAAATTTTTGGTAGAATTCAGCTGTGAAGCCGTCTGGACCTGGGCTTTTGTTTGCTGGAAGATTTCTGATTACAGTTTCAATTTCCGTGCTTGTGATGGGTCTGTTAAGATTTTCTACTTCTTCCTGGTTCAGTTTTGGAAAATTGTACTTTTCTAAGAATTTGTCCATTTCTTCCACGTTGTCCATTTTATTGGCATATAACTGCTGATAGTAGTCTCTTATGATCCTTTGTATTTCTGTGTTGTCTGTTGTGATCTCTCCATTTTCATTTCTAATTTTATTGATTTGATTTTTCTCTCTTTGCTTCTTGATGAGTCTGGGTAATGGTTTGTCAATTTCATTTATCCTTTCAAAGAACCAGCTTTTGGCTTTGTTGATTTTTGCTATGGTCTCTTTTGTTTCTTTTGCATTTATTTCTGCCCTAATTTTTAAGATTTCTTTCCTTCTACTAACTCTGGGGTTCTCCAATTCTTCCTTTTCTAGTTGCTTTAGGTGTAGAGTTAGGTATTTATTTGACTTTTTTCTTGTTTCTTGAGATATGCCTGTAGTGCTATGAACTTTCCTCTTAGCACTGCTTTTATAGTGTCCCACAGGTTTTGGGTTGTTGTGTTTTCATTTTCATTCGTTTCTATGCATATTTTGATTTCTTTTTGATTTCTTCTGTGATTTGTTGGTTATTCAGAAGTGTGTTGTTCAACCTCCATATGTTGGAATTTTTAATAGTTTTTCTCCTGTAATTGAGATCTAATCTTAATGCATTATGGTCAGAAAAGATGCTTGGAATGATTTCGATTTTTTTGAATTTATCAAGTTTAGATTTATGGCCCAGGATGTGATCTATCCTGGAGAAGGTTCCATGAGCACTTGAGAAAAAGGTGAAATTCATTGTTTTGGGGTGAAATGTCCTATAGATATCAATTAGGTCTAACTGGTCTAATGTATCATTTAAAGTTTGCGTTTCTTTGTTGATTTTCTGTTTAGTTGATCCGTCCATAGGTGTGAGTGGGGTATTAAAGTCTCCCACTATTATTGTGTTATTGTTGATTTCCCCTTTCATACTTGTTAGCATTTGTCTTACATATTGCGGTGCTCCTATATTGGGTGCATATATATTTATAATTGTTATATCTTCTTCTTGGATTGATCCTTTGATCATTATGTAGTGGCTGCCTTTGTCTCTTTTCACAGCCTTTGTTTTAAAGTCTGCTTTATCGGATATGAGTATTGCCACTCCTGCTTTCTTTTGGTCTCTATTTGCATGGTATATCTTTTTCCAGCCCTTCACTTTCAGTCTGTATGTGTCCCTTGTTTTGAGGTGGGTCTCTTGTAAGCAGCATATAGAGGGGTCTTGTTTTTGTATCCATTCGGCCAGTCTTTGTCTTTTGGTTGGGGCATTCAACCCATTTACGTTTAAGGTAATTATTGATAAGTATGATCCTGTTACCATTTACTTTATTGGTTTGGGTTCGGGTTTATACACCCTTTTGTGTTTCCTGTCTAGAGAATATCCTTTAGAATTTGTTGGAGAGCTGGTTTGGTGGTGCTGAATTCTCTCAGCTTTTGCTTGTCTGTAAAGCTTTTGATTTCTCCTTTGTATTTGAATGAGATCCTTGCTGGGTACAGTAATCTGGGCTGTAGGTTATTTTCTTTCATCACTTTAAGTATGTCTTGCCATTCCCTCCTGGCCTGAAGAGTTTCTATTGAAAGATAGCTGTTATCCTTATGGGAATCCCCTTGTGTGTTATTTGTTGTTTTTCCCTTGCTGCTTTTAATATTTGTTCTTTGTGTTTGATCTTTGTTAATTTGATTAATATGTGTCTTGGGGTGTTTCACCTTGGGTTTATCCTATTTGGAACTCTTTGTGTTTCTTGGACTTGGGTGATTATTTCCTTCCCCATTTTAGGGAAGTTTTCAACTATTATCTCCTCAAGGATTTTCTCATGGTCTGTCTTTTTGTCTTCTTCTTCTGGGACTCCTATAATTCGAATGTTGGAGCATTTCATATCGTCCTGGAGGTCTCTGAGATTGTCCTCATTTCTTTTAATTCGTTTTTCTTGTTTCCTCTCTGATTCATTTATTTCTACCATTCTATCTTCTACTTCACTAATCCAATCTTCTGCCTCCGTTATTCTACTATTTGTTGCCTCCAGAGTGTTTCTGATCTCATTTATTGTGTTATTCATTATATATTGACTCTTTTTTATTTCTACTAGGTACTTGTTAAACCCCTCTTTCTTTCATCTTCTCAATCCTTGTCTCTAGGCTATTTATCTGTGATTCCATTTTGATTTCAAGATTTTGGATCATTTTCACTATCAATATTCGGAATTCTTTCTCAGGTAGATTCCTTACGTCTTCCTCTTTTGTTTGGTTTGGTGGGCAACTCTCCTGTTCCTTTACCTGCTGAGTATTCCTCTGTCTCTTCATCTTGATTATATTGCTGCATTTGGGGTGGCCTTTTTATATTCTGGTAATTTGTGGGGTTCTCTTTATTATGGAGCTTCCTCACTGTGGGTGGGGTTGTATCAGTGGCTTGTCTAGGTTTCCTGGTTAGGAAGGCTTGTGTTGGAGTTCTGGTGGGTGGAGCTGGGTTTTTTCTCTCTGGAGTGCAGTGGAGTGACCAGTAATGGGTTATGAGACGTCAAAGGTTTTGGAGTAACTTTGAGCTGCCTGTATATTGAAGCTCAGGGGGTGTGTTCCTGTGTTGCTGGAGAATTTGTGTGGTATGTCTTGTTCTGGAACTTGTTGGCCCTTGGGTGGAGCTTGGTTTCAGTGTAGGTATGGAGGCATTTGATGAGCTCCTATTGCTTAATATTCCCTGAATTCAGGAGTTCTCTGATGTTTTCAGGCTTTGGACTTAAGCCTCCTGCTTCTGGTTTTCGGTTTTATTTTTACAGTAGCCTCTAGACTTCTCCATCTATACAGCACCGATGATAAAACATCTAGGTTAAAGATGAAAGGTTTCTCCACATTGAGGGACACTCAGAGAGGTTCACTGAGTTACAAGGAGAAGAGAAGAGGGAGGGGGTAGTTAGAGGTGACTGGAATGAGATGCGATGAGATCAAAAGAGGAGCGAGCAAGCTGGCCAGTAGTCACTTCCTTACGTGCGCTCTATAGTCTGGACCACTCAGAGGTATTTACGGAGTTATACGGGGAAGAGGAGAGGGAGGAAGTAGACAGAGGTGGCCAGGAGGATAAGAGAGAGGAATGAGAAGGAGAGAGACAAATCCTGCCAGTAACCAGTTCCTTAGGTGTTCTCCACCGTCTGGAACACACAGAGATTCACAGAGTTGGATAGAGAAGAGATGGAGGAGAAAAGAGACAGAGGCCACCTGGTGGAGAAAAAGGAGAGTCCAAAGGAGGAGAGAGTGGTCAAGCCAGTAATCTCGCTCTCAGGTAAAATTGGGTAGTGAGGTTTGGGTTTTTAAATGTACAAAATTGACAACAAAAACCAAAGAGCAAAGATTAAAAATCTAGAGTAGAGGTTGGATTTTCAAAAATACAATATTAAAGAAAAGAAGCAGAAAGAAAAAGGAAAAAAGAAAAAAGAAAAAAGCCACAATAATTATTAAAAAAAAAAAAAAAACAAACACCAATAACCACCCAAAGACTATATATGGTGTTTGCCTTAAAAAAAAAAAAAAAAAGTCTGTTTTTTTTTTCCTTTGAGTAGTAATAATAGGTTATAGAAATAAAAATTAGAGGAGAAATAGAAGACTTAACTATTTAAAAAAAAGTTAGAAAAAAAAAAGGAATGATTTTAAAAATAGTAAAAATATATCTAGCCCTTCTCTGATGTTGTGGGCAGTATAGGGTCACTTCCAAGGCGGTTCCCTCTGTTTAACTCTTCTTTATGCTGGTTTTTTAGGCTCAGTAGTTCAGTCGCGCTGTGGGGAGGGGGGATGCTGCAAACAAATAGCGCTGTCGTGTGCACACAGTGTCTCAGCCCCGCTGGACCTGTCCCTTCTCGCGGCGTACAAACCGCTCCGGCTCGATGCTCAGCCAGGAACCGTCTGAGGCCGGCCCTAGGCTGTGTGCACTTCCCCGGTCTAAGCCGCTCAGGTTCGGCGCTCAGGTAGCCCTCAGAGGCACAGACTTGGTTGGGACTGCGTTTTGTGCCCTTCCCAGGTCCAAGTAGCTCAGGAGTTTGGTGAGCGCGATCGCTGCGACTTGTCGCCTTTTCTGCCTCTGCTGCTCAGTTTTCTGGGTGGACTGCTGGCGCCCCTTGTGAGGCAGATGGTGACTGTCCAGCACCCCCAGAAGTCTTAGCAAAGAAGCCTGCTTGCAGTTAGGTAAGTAAAGTCTCTCCGGGTCTGCAATTGCCCCTTTCCAGTCCTTACGGCTCTGGCTGCCTGTCCCCGGCAGGGGATGGTCTGCAGCCGGCTTTTTCCGTTCTGTCCTTTGTTCTGTGCTCGGTCCTGGCGGTGTCTTATGTTCGAGCTTTTCGCGTGGTAGCTATCCCACAGTCTGGTTTGCTAGCCCAAGTTAGATCATTCTGGTTGTGCGTGGGGCGTTCCTGCCCGATCTTACAAAGCACTGCAGCCCGCGCCTCCCCCACTCCCTGCCCTGCCCCCACTTCCTAGTGGTGGATGCAGGCATCTGTGCTGCTTTTCCACTGGGGGAGTTACTGTTGGGCTTGTAATCTCTTGGTTTTAATTATTTATTTATTTTTCCCTTCCTGTTATGTTGCCCTCTGTGTTTCCAAGGCTCGCCACAGACTCGGCAGGGAGAGTGTTTCCTGGTGTTTGGAAACTTCTCCTTAAAATTCCCTTCCTGGGACCTGCTTCCCTTCCCAGGACGGAGCTCCCTCCCCACCTCCTTCGTCTCCTTTTTCGTCTTTTATATTTTTTTCCTACCTGTTTTTGAAGACAATGGTCTGCTTTTCTGGTTGCCTGATGTCCTCTGCCAGCCTACGGAAGTTGTTTTGTGGAGTTTGCTCAGCGTTGAAATGTTCTTTTGAGGAATTTGTGAGGGAGAAAGTGGTCTTCCCATCCTATTCCTCCTCCATCTTAGGACCGCCCCCCTACTGTATATTTTTGTCTTCTTTGTCTTAGATTGACCATATAAGTGTGGGATCATATCTGGGCTCTTTATTCTGTTTTATTGATCATTGTGTCTGTTTTGGTGCCTGTACCATACTGTTTTGATTAATGTAGCTTTGCTATGTAGTTTGAAATCAGGGAATATAATTTATCTCCGGGTTTGTCCTTTGTTCTTAAGATTGCTTTGACTGTTTGGATTTTTTTTTTTTTTTAATATATCTTTTTGTTAAAATTTTGAATTATTTGTTCTAGCTCCTTGAAAACTGCCATTGGTATATTGATAGGGATTGTATTGAATCTGTAGATTGCCTTGGGTAGTATGGTCATTTTATCAGTATTAATTCTTACAGTCCATGAGCATGATATACTTTTCCATCTCTTTTTGTCATCTTCAGTTTTTTTTCATTACTGTTAGTTTTCCAAGTACAGATCTTTTGCCTCCTTAGTTAGATTTATTACTAGGTATTTTATTCTTTTTGATGTGATTATAAGTAGAACTGTTTTCTTCTGTTTCTGATAGTTCATTGTTAGTATGTAGAAACACAACAGATGTCTGCATGTTAATTTTGCATCCTTAAGCTTTACCAAATCCTTTGATGAGCTTTCATATTTTTTGTGATATATATATAATGTCACCTGCAGACAGTGAAGAGTGACAGTTTTACTTCTTCCTTTACCATTAGGATTCCTTTTATATGATTTTCTTGTCTGATTGCTATGGCTAGGATGAAAGTGGCAACGGTGGACATTTTGTCTTATTTCTGATCTTAGAGGAAAAGCTTTTCATTGATGATTATATTATATGTGGGCTTGTCATATATATGGCCTTTATCATGTTGAGATATGTTACCTCCATACTCACTTTGTTGAGAGTTTTGTTATAATGTTGAATTTTGTCAAAAGCTTTCTCTATATCTGTTAAGATGATCATATGAATTTTATTCTTCAGTTTGTTAATATTGTGTATCATGTTGACTGATTGCTGGATATTGAACTATACTTGTGTTTCTGGGATAAATCCCACTTGATCATATAAGATCCTTCTAATGTAACATTGAATTCAGTTTGTTGATATTTTGTTGAGGGTTTTATACCTATGTTCATAAGTGATATTGGCATGTAATTTTCTCTTTGTTGTGTCTTTGCCTGGTTTAGTTATTAGGGTAGTGCTTACTGTATAGAATGAGTTCAGAAGCATTTCTTGCTCTTCATTTTTTTAGAATATTTTGAGAAGAATAGGCATTAATTCTCCTTTTAAATTTGGTAGAATTCATATGCGAAGCTGTCTGATCCTGCACTTGTGTTTGTTGGGTGTTTTTTAAATTACTGATTTAGTTTAATTACTGGTAATTATTCTGTTACTCTGTTCATATTCTCTTTCTTCTTCATTCAGTCTTGGAGATTGTTCATATCTATGAATTTATCATTTCTTCTAGGTTTTTTATTTTGTTGGCATATAAAATATGCCTATATAGTAGTCTCTTATTGCTTATATTTTTGTGATTTGATTATAACTTTCCTCATTTTATTTATTTGTATTCTCTTTTCTGTGATGAATTTGGCCAAAGTTTATCTATTTTATCTTTTCAAAGAGCCAGCTTTTGGTTACATTATGTTCTCTGGTTTCTTTTTGTCTATACTTCATTTATTTCTACCGTGATCTTTACTATTTCTTTCCTTCTTCTACCTTTCTGGTACCTTTATCTGTAAGATTAGGTTGTTTGAGGTTTTACTTGTTTCCTGAGATAGGCTTGTATCACTATAAACTTTCCCGTTAGAAATGCTTTTGTTGTGTCCCATAGATTTTGGATCATTGTGTTTCTCTTTTGATTTGTGTTGGATTGTTGTGTTTCATTTGTGTCCAGGGATTTTTATTTCCTCTTCAATTTCTTCAGTGACCAGTTGGTTGTTTAGTAGCATATTGTTTAGCCTCCATGTATGTGTGGGTTTTTCCAGTTCTTTTTGTTATAGTTGATTTCTAGTCTGATAGCATTGTGACTGGAAAAGATGCTTGGTATTATTTCAGTCTTCTTAGGTTTGCTGAAACTCATTTTGTGCCCTCGCATGTCATCTGTCTTGAAGAATGTTCCATGTGTACTTCAAAAGATGTGTGTTCTGTTGCTTTGAGGTAGAATGTTCTTTATAAGTCTGCCTGATTTAATGTGTTTAATGCCAGGGTTTCCTTTGATTTTCTGTCTGGATGACCAGTCCATGCATGTAACTGTGGTGGTAAAGACTCCTACTATTATTCTGTTACTGTTAGTTTTTTTCTTTATGTTTGTTAATATGTCATTTATGTATTTAGGTGCTCCTTTGTTATGTGCATGTATATTACAATTGTCATATCTTCTTGTTGGAAGATTATCATTACCTATTGCTCTTCTTTGTCCCTTGTTTCAATCTTAGTTTTAAAGTCCGTTCTACTTAGTATAAGTGTTGCTGTCCTAGCTTTCTTTTCATTTCCATTGCATGGAGTTCCTTTTTCCATCTCCTCACTTTCCATCTGTATGTGTCTTTAAATTTGAAGTGAATCTCTTGTAGGAAGCATATATAAGTGTCTTGATTTTATATCCTTTCAGCCATTCTGTCTAATGATTGGAGCATTTAGCCTGTTTACATATACGATAATTATTGATAGGTATGTATTTATTGCCATTTTGTTAATTGTTGGTTTTTTTGTAAATTAAATAATTGTTTGTTTTGTTGGGTCCTAGTTGTGACATGTGGGATCTTTTGTTGGCAGTGCATAGACTCTCCAGTTGTGGCACGTGGGCTCTGTAGTTGCAGCGTGCCCGCTTCAGTATTTGCAGCATGAGGGCTTTCTGGATGTGGCATGCAGGGTCCCTAGCTGTGGTGTGCAGACTCTAGAGTGCGCAAGCTCAGTAGTTGTGGCCCATGGGCTTAGTTGCTCTGCAACTTGTTGAATCTTACTTCCCTGATCAGTGCTCAAACTTGTGTCTCCTGCATTGGAAGGCAGATTTTCAGTTACTGGACCACCAGGCAAGTACCAGGCTGAAATTATTTTTATATTAAATTTTAAAAAGCTATAACAAAACTTTTCATTGTGACCTACTGTTATTGCATTCTGTTCTTCCAGGATAAAGTAGACACAAGTTGACAAGTTGTGAAGTTTTCTTATTATTTCATTTCAAATACCATTTATCTGAAACCTGGGGAACCTGCACTGGGAAGATGAGTACCCAGAATGTCTGGCTTTGGGGCTTGTGTATGGAAGAGCAGGAGGGCTATAGCAAACAGATTATAAACTAACAGATCCTTTGCCACTGAGCCATCGGGGAAGTCCTTGCTCTTCAGGGGCACAAACAAAATCTCACACATGCCTGTGTGTGTGCTAAGCTGCTTCAGTCGTGTCTGACTTTTTGCAACCCTATCGACTGTAGCTCGCCAGGCTCCTCTGTCCATGGGATTCCCTGGGCAAGAATACTGGAGTGGGTTGCCATTTCTTTCTCTAGGGAATCTTCCCAATCCAAGAATCAAACCCACATTTCTTGCATCTCCTGAATTGGCAGGTGCATACTTTACCACTGATGCCACCTAAGAAGCCCAAAGATAGGGGAAGAACTAATTTTTAGACATAATTTTTACCTCATGAAGTTTTTGGATTAAATAAGCTAAATACTTGTGTTGTATGATTTTCAAAAAGGAAAGTTATTACTAAGCAAATAAAAGATGAACATGTATCACAGATTGTATTCTATCCACTTATTAAGTGAGAGAACCAGTAAGATGCTAAACCAGCCTAGAGTGCATTTGTGAACCTAGGTATTTATAGGCAGTGTTAACATAGGATTGCTGAGTTAGATAGGAACAGGTTAATATCCAATAAGACCATGAACTTAATCTTTGTAGTTACCTTTTCAACTGGGCAGAAATTATTTTCTTCTGTACTGGATAAAAATTTGTAAGTTAAATGTATAACTTAGCTAAATCTGCAAATTTTTTAAATCAATGCAAAATAGTGAATTGAAGCACATACCCTGAAATCAGGATTTTTTTAAACCTCGGCACTGTTGACATTTAAGGTTTGATAATTCTTTGTGGTGGGGTTGTGCATTGTATGAATTTTAATAACATACTTGACTCCTACTCACTAGACGTCTGAGACCCTCCCTTCTCCAGTGTAGCAACAAGAATGTTTCCAGACCTTGTCAAATGTTCCCTGGGGGTCAAATTGTCCCTGGTTGAGAACCATTGCCCTAGATATTAAGTGACTTTTGTACCCAAATAACATTGTAGGGATCTGCTGTCTAATTTTCCACTTTTTCCCATTTTTGGTAATTTTTATTACACATATAAAGCACTTTACACACAATGCCTGACATGTAGTTGATAATTATTAAATACTATTACTAACAATGATGACACTATTATTATTTATTATTACTAACATCATACAGCTTAAGCAGTTTGAAAGTCATTATGTATTGAATGTACTTCTGATACTGATTTATGAAGTGTCATTAAAAGCAAACAAAAAAATCCTAAGATACTTCAATGCTTATCTGTCAGATTTACTCAGTTTCAAAACAGTCAAAATTAGGTTTTAGATGTAACGACCCAAATTCATGTTTCTCACAAAGTTTAATAAAAAATATATTGCTTGAACCCATTCATTTCCTGTAAGAATCAGACAAAACCCACTAATAATTCCTCATATTAATTAAAACAATCATAACAGTTTTATTATAGTTGAATATATTACATGTTTACATTTATTGTACAGTCAGCTCTGAGCTAAGCCTTGTTAAGGGCATAGGCTGATTAGATACATTTGAACTTTGCATAGCATTTTATTTAGTAAGACACATGCCAAAATAATGTACTTACTTATATAATTTAGGTGAACAGATGTGTATTTTTTTCATGTGCTGAATTTTCATGAAATTGCAGTGCAGAACTGCAGGTAATGATCAGTGAGACAAGTCCCACATGTGCTCAAAAACTGGAGATGTATTTGGAGACCTACCACTTTTAGCTGATAGTGTAAGTAAATAAGTTCTTACAGATGAATGCCAGTATTAAAACTTGTTATACATTTGTGCTTGTGGATTTTTAAATTCAAAAGTATGAATATCAAAGTTTTAAAATGGAAGAACATCAGTGGGACCCTTGAAGCACTGCAGTGAAACATCTTGAGAATTACAGTTTGACAGGCAAGAATACACAGAAAAACTATACAAAAAAGATCTTCGTAACCCAGATAACCACGATGGTATGATCATTGACCTAGAGCCAGACATGCTGGAATGTGAAGTCCAGTAGGCCTTAAGAAGCATCACTACAAACAAAGCTAGTGGAGGTGATGAATTCCAGTTGAGCTGTTTCAGATCCTAAAAGATGATGCTGTGAAAGTGCTGCACTCAGTATGTCAGCAAATTGGAAAAACTCAGCAGTGGCCAGAGGACTGGAAAAGATCAGTTTTCATTCCAATTTCAAGGAAAGGCAATGCCAGAGAGTGCTCAAAGCTACCACACAATTGCACACATGTCACACGCTAGCAAAGTAATGCTCAAAATTTTCCAAGCCAGCCTTCAGCAGTACATGAACCGTGAACTTTCAGATATTCAAGCTGGATTTAGAAAAGGCAGAAGAACCAGATATCAAATTGCCAGCATCCAATGGATCATCAAAAAAGCAAGAGACTTCCAGAAAAACATCTATTTCTGCTTTATTGACTATGCCAAAACCTTTGACTGTGTGGATCACAACAAACTGTGGAAAATTCTTCAAGAGATGGGAATACCAGACACTTTACTTGCCACCTGAGAAATCTGTATACAGGTCAAGAAGCAACAGGTAGAACTGGACATGGAACAGACTGGTTCTAAATAGGGAAAGGAGTATGTCAAGGTTGAATATTGTCACCCTGCTTATTTGATGTCTGTACAGAGTTTGGTTCAGTTCAGTCACTCAGTCATGTCTGACTCTTTGCGACCCTATGAACCGCAGCGCGCCAAGCCTCCCCTGTCCATCACCAACTCCTGGAGTTCACCCAAACTCATGTGCATCAAGTCGGTGATGCCATCCAGCCATCGCATTCCTCTGTCGTCCCCTTCTCCTCTTGCCTCCAATCCCTCCCAGCATCAGGGTCTTTTCCAATGAGTCAACTCTTCACATGAGGTGGCCAAAGTATTGGAGTTTCAGCCTCAGCTTCAGTCCTTCCAGTGAACACCCAGGACTGTTCTCCTTTAGGATAGACTGTTTGGATCTCCTTGCAGTCCAAGGGACTCTCAAGAGTCTTCTCCAACACCACAGTTCAAAAGCATCAATTCTTTGGCGCTCAGCTATCTTCACAGTCCAACTCTCACATCCATACATGACCATCGGAAAAACCATAGCCTTTGTTGGCAAAGTAATATCTCTGCTTTCTAATATGCTCCCTAGGTTGGTCATAACTTTCCTTCCAAGGAGTAAGCGTCTTTTAATTTTATGGCTGCAGTCACCATCTGCAGTGATTTTGGAGCCTCACAGCATCATCTTTCAGGATTTGAAATAGCTCAACTGGAATTCCATCACCTCTGCTAGCTTTGTTCGTAGTGATGCTTTCTAAGGCCCACTTGACAGGATGTCTGGCTCTAGGTGAGTGATGACACCATCGTGATTATCTGGGTCGTGAAGATCTTTTTTGTACAGTTCTTCTGTGTATTCTTGCCATCTCCTGTACAGAGTACATCATGCGAAATGCCCACCTGGATGAAGCACAAGCTAGAAGCAAGATTACTGGGAGAAATACCAGTAACCTCAGAAACGCAGATGACCCACCCTTATGGCAGAAAGCGAAGAAGAATGAAAGAGCCTCTTGATAAAAGTGAAAGAAAAGAGTGAAAAAGTTGGCTTAAAACTCAACGTTCAGAAAACTAAGATCATGACAGTCGGTTCCATCACTTCATGGCGAAGTAGATGGGGAACAATGGAAACAGTGAGAGACTGTTTTTCTGGGCTCCCAAGTCACTGCAGATGGTGACTGCAGATATGAAATTAGAAGATGCTTGCTCCTTGGAAGAAAACCTAAGACCAACCTAGACAGCATATTAAAAAGTAGATACTTTGCCGACAGTTTCCATATAGTCAAAGCTATGGTTTTTCCAATAGTCATGTGTGGATGTGAGAGTTGGACTATAAAGAAACCTGAGTGCTGGAGAATAGCTGCTGTTGAACTTTGGTGTTGGAGAAGACTCTTGAGAGTCTCTTGGATAGCAAGGAGATCCAACTGGTCCATCCTAAAGGAAATCAGTCCTGAATGATCATTGGAAGGACTGATGCTGAAGCTGAAACTCCAATACCTTGGCCACCTGATGCGAAGAACTGACTCACTGGAAAAGACCCTGATGCCAGGAAAGATTGAAGGCGGGAGGAGAAGGGGATGGCAGAGGAGGAGATGGTTGGGTGGTATCACTGACTCAATGGACATGAGTTTGGGTAAACTCTGGGAGTTGGTGATGGACAGGGAATCCTGGCGTGCTGCAGTCCATGGGGTTGCAGAGAGTCAGACATGACTGAGTGACTGAACTGAACTGTAGTTCTGCTTTAGTAAATTTGTTTTTAAATATATAGTCTTCCAAGGAGCACAGTTTCTTTTCTTCATTACATTTGACACTTGGCCTTTCATTTAAGTTTCACAAAGTTCATGTGAATTGTATAATTATCCACCAGGTAATTACTAGAGAGGCAGTTATTTTCTATCCTGTTTTAGAAATGTAACCTGCTGGGATCCAGCCCCGGTGGATCCAAGTAATTTGAAGTGGGGACGGCGTCGGCGAGGAGAGATTTATTTAATTAGAGATATAAAGAGAGATTAGAAAAGAATAGTGTAGTGGAGAAAATAGAGGAGAAAAGAGGCTGAAATTCCTTGGTTTACACAGGAAGCCAATAAAGCCCTGAGACAAAGGACTTGCACCGTCTACGTAGGCCGCAGGCGCCCTCCCAGTCTCCCGAGGGAGTGAAGACGCAGAGCATCTTCCCGTTCAGGTCTTAGAAGCCCAGGTAAATAAGTAGACACAGTGAGCCTCTGTGCTCCAGATGGGAATTAGCCTGAAAAGGAGAGAAAGAAAAGAAGACATGGGGGAAACCAGTCTTTCCAGGAACTGGTCCATCTCTTTATTTTTCAGGAAAGCTTTTATACTTTAACTTCTACATAGAGATCAATGGATAATACAAAGTCATGCAGGGTCAGCAGTCCTGACCCTTATTGAGACCACGCTTTCTTTCTGCATTCCTTCCGATATACAAAGTTCTCAGGTGATTTACATCATCTTCTGGCCAAGAGGCCTGCTAACATTTTATGACTCTTTCTGATGATGATTAGTCAACCAGAAAACTTATTTACCCAAAGGCGATTTTTCTTAAGTCAGGCGCCACTCTCCGAAAGCACTAGATAAGGTTACATTCCTATAGGGTAAGAGTGTAGTGGGCTATAATCAAGAAAAGAATTTACTAGCCTAAGGTCTAACATGATTAATATCAAAGGTTATTACTTATTTTTCCCATATGCCAGTTATACCAATTAATGTATATAAGGGACAAGGGATATGGAGACTTAGCAGCAAATATTGGCTCAACAATGAAACCCTCCACCAGTATATTTCTAACAATTCACTAATACTACACTAATTATTTCTAACTTTTCAAAAGACTCTGTATTTAGAAAGTTTAGAGCGTCTCATGCCTCTCCCGGTTGGGAGGCTGTGAACAATCACGTGTGCGGTTATGAGAGTCCAGATAAACTTGTCAGGCAGGCTAGAGAGCCATCAGAGGAGTTTTTGGACTGAAACACTCTTGTTACGCCCAGGAGACTTATTAACTGGGGCTCTAAGTTAACTTTTTCCAGAGAAAGGTGGTGGGGGATAGCCCCCTGTTAATGTCGGAAGAGTTGGTGAAAGGCATAATACAATAAAGCAGTCAGACTCTGGTTTTGTGGTAGATGCTTGAAAAAGTCCAGGGGGGGTCCCTTGAGGCCTGATCTCGCCTTTGCCCTGTCAGGCCTCTTCCTCATGACCTTTGCTATGGGCGGGATTCTCCACGCTGGCTCCCAGCATCAACCTAGTTTTAGCTCTTTCTTTCTCTTACCCTGATAAAAATTTTAGGAATGAGGCAGAATAGGGAATATAGTTCAGGAAATGAGAACTAAAACTATCCTGGAGAGATGTGGAATTATAGTAGTGATTGTTGTTGTTGTTTTTGTTTTTAGCTTATTTTAATTGGAGGATAATTACTTTACAATATTGTGATGTTTTCTTACCATACATCAACATGAATCAGCCACAGGTATACGTGTGTCCCCCCCCCATATACTAGTGATTATTGATAAGGGCGTTGTTCCTGTTTTTTTTAGCTCACCGTCCTTGTGATATGGCAAAGTATACATGTCCACAAAAAGCTTTTATTAAGTTAAAGGTGTAGGTCTTTGAGTACAAGTATATGAATTGTTAACTTTAGTTTTATAAAATTCAACAATCCTTATTAGCAATTATCCTGGTCATTTCCTAACTGCAATACACATATAGTGGTTACAAAGCCCCAAATATTGTGGAAGAAAGAAAAATAATTGTGTAGGTGAAGAAATATAAGTATTCTTTCATTGTTATCTAGCATTTTGCTATTACTGGTTAATGTAGCTTCTAAGTTTAAATATTGACCTTTTTAATTATAGCAAAGCTATGGCATAAAAAGTAACATACAAGATTTTAAATATGAAATACTCTGAGAATGACATTTTCAGGGTTTTATTTGTTGATTTGGATGTAATTAGGTAATTGTAGTTTTCTGCTATTGGGTTGATTTAATAGCCAAAGCACAGAAAATAATCTTTGAAAGAGTGAATAATGATACATCAGTGAAATAAATTGCTTGACATTTTGCCTTTTTAAAACTTTCTGCAAGTATGGATATACATCAAAATAAATTCAGTAACATTTCTCAAAATTTTAAAGTTATTTTTATATATTAAAAATATTTACATCTCTGAGCTTTTACACTGCCAAAGCTTAATTCTTTTATTATTCTCTTTAATTTTGCCAGATAATTGAGATTTTTTGTTTCTTGAATGATGTAGAGAATAATCAGATCACAAGATAGAATTGATAAAGGCATTCTTTTTACCATTTAACTCTATTTTAATTTAGCTTAGGATGTTTAGTGTTGTTGTGAGAAATCATCATGTCTAGTATGTTATGGACTTACCTATGGACTGTGTAATGAGTCCCTTGCTGACATGTTTTGCCCCTGCCCCAAGGCAGCCAGTGTATATTTAAGCATAATGGCTCTGCACCTGTTATATTCTTTTCTTAAGGAGGAGGTAGCAGTCCTTACATTGCAGCAGGTGGAGTTTCTGTGATGAATCTGATCCTGGTTTCAAAGATATTAGAAGGCCCTTACAAAGTAGTGTTGAATGAGTTGTTTCATTGTGGAAATTTGAAACAGGTTTATTACATAGGAAAAAGAAACAGCATCTTAATTCCTGCATTCTTAATATGCTGATCTGATCTCTGCTTGAGAATGCAACATTCTAATATAATAATGTTTTCTTTTTTAAAAAAAGAATGTTTTGTTTCTATATTAAATGTTCAAGACAACCAGCAAGCTACATTTACCAAGATATTCTTCTGGGATTTCAGTCAATCCAAAACTGACTAAAGTGCTAAGGGTCTGAAAAAAATGTCTCCTAGCATCAAAAACTTCAGTTGCTTTTCTCCGATGTTATGCCATTGTAAAGTAGCATGCACCAGCAGCACAGTATCTTTAATGTTTGGATATAAGTTGGGTTTGAATAATATTTCTAAAAATGCTTAGTTTTAAAATCCAGTAGTATTTCAGCAAATAAATAATTCAGGTTAGACGGTTTGGTTGACTTTAATTCATGGAATATAATTCCCTCTACTTTGGGAGGGATTGGGGACAGGAGGAGAAGGGGACGACAGAGGATGAGATGGCTGGATGGCATCAGTGACTCTATAGATGTGAGTCTGAGTGAACTCCGGGAGTTGGTGATGCACAGGGAGGCCTGGCATGCTGGGATTCATGGGGTCGCAAAGAGTCGGACATGACTGAGCAACTGAATTGAACTGAACTGTAAAGTTAAGTGGGCCTTAGGAAGCATCACTACCAACAAAGCTAGTGGAGGTGATGGAATTCCAGTTGAGCTATTTCAAATCCTAAAAGATGATGCTGTGGAAGTGCTGCACTCAATATGTCAGCAAATTTGGAAGACTCAGCAGTGGCCACAGGACTGGAAAAGGTCAGTTTTCATTCCAATCCCTAAGGGAGGCAATGCCAAAGAATGCTCAAACTACCGCACAGTTGCACTCATCTCACATGCTAGCAAGGTAATGCTCGAAATTCTCCAAGCCAGGCTTCAGCAGTACATGTACCGTGAACTTCCAGATGTTCACGCTGGTATTAGAAAAGGCAGAGGAACCAGAGATCAAATTGCCAACATCCACTGGATCATCGAAAAAGCAAGAGAGTTCCAGGAAAACATCTATTTCTGCTTTATTGACTATGCCAAAGCCTTTGATTGTGTGGATCACAAGAAACTGTGGAAAATTCTTCAAGAGATGGGAATACCAGACCTCCTGACCTGCTTGACGTCTGTATGCAGGTCAGGAAGCAACAATTAGAACTGGACATGGAACAACAGACTGGTTCCAAATAGGGAAAGGAGTACGTCAAGGCTGTATATTGTTCACCCTGCTTATTTAACTTATATGCAGAGTACATCATGAGAAATGCTGGACTGGAAGAAACACAGGCTGGAATCAAGATTTCCGGGAGAAATATCAATAACCTCAGATATGCAGATGACACCACCCTTATGGCAGAAAGTGAAGAAAAACTAAAGAGCCTCTTGATGAAAGTGAAAGAGGAGAGTGAAAAAGTTGGTTTAAAGCTCAACATTCAGAAAACTAAGATCATGGCATCTGGTCCCATCACTTCATTGCAAATAGATGGAGAAACAGTAGAAACAGTGTCAGACTTTATTTTTTGGAGCTCCAAGATCACTGCAGATGGTGACTGCAGAAATTAAAAGACACTTACTCCTTGGAAGGAAAGTTATGACCAAGCTAGATAGCATATTAAAAAGCTGAGACATTACTTTGTCAGTAAAGATCCATCTAGTCAAGGCTATGGTTTTTCCAGTAGTCATGTATGGATGTGAGAGTTGGATTGTAAAGAAAGCTGAACACTGAAGAACTGATGCTCCTTGGACTGCAAGGAGATTCAACCAGTCCATCCTAAAGGAGATCAGCCCTAGGTGTTCTTTGGAAGGACTGATGCTGAGGCTGAAACTCCAATACTTTGGCCACCTCATGCGAAGAGCTGACTCATTTGAAAAGACCCTGGTGCTGGGAAAGATTGAGGGCAGGAGGAGAAGGGGACAACAGAGGATGAGATGGTTGGATGGTATCACCGACTTAATGGACATGAGTTTGGGTGAACTCCAGGAGTTGGTGATGGACAAGGGAGGCCTGGCGCACTGTGGTTCATGGGGTCGCAAAGAGTCAGACACGACTGAGTGACTGAACTGAACTTTGTGTAAAGTAAAGAAGTAAAGTAAAGAATTGGTTTGTGTAATGTGAAAGTGTAATAGAGGAATTATTTTTTTAAAGCTGTATATAAAATATCTTTATCCATTAATGAAAATTAATTATCGACTTGGTTTGTATGTTTTGCTACTGTGGCAAATTAAATATGCTGAAAAGCAACATTGATATGCAGAACTTGAAATGCCTTCTAAAATCTTTTTGATAAGAGAAATTACTGGTGGTAGGTTTTGTGTTTAATATCATAGGCTTTGTAATTTGAGTACTAAATCATGTTAATATTAAATTTTGTAGAGGGGGAAAAAAGCTTTTAAAGAATACAAACAATAAAAGAAACATGACCCTACCCATACCTTACAAGTCAGACAGTGGTTATGTTAGTGATATGGTCTATAGAAAAGAAATATAAGTATTAAGTAAGGAAGTAATGTCTTTTTGCCTGATTTCTATAATAAATAGTGTATGATTTAAAACAAAGTTAAAAGCAGGAAGAATTTTTTAATTAATACAGTATTATTTCTGAAGTGTGTTTTTGAAGGAAACGTTAGTTTTTATAAGACTGAAACTTCCCAATTGATGATGTGAAGAGGTCTCCAAATTGCTAATTGACTAAAAAAATTATACTGAAAGTAGTTTTTTATCCATTTATTTGAGAATATATTGCTTTTCTGGCCATATAAGGCTTTTATTTCTTCCCACTTTAAACTCTTTGCCGTGTCACAAAAATCTTATTTTCCTAATGATATTCCAGAACTTTTCTGAAACATTTTCTCAAACATGGAAAGGTTGTGTAGGAAAAATACGCTGCTTATGGGAACAGATTTTTTTTAAGTTTTAGATTTGTATTGGTCATTAAATCGTACTGGTGTAAAATTCATATTTATGATTTAAATAGCTCAAGTTACATTTTTGTTTTTCCCTCAGTCTTAAGCCTACTTTTTTTACATATAACATGTGCAACAGAATATGTTAGGAGAAGGGTTTTGAATTTTTTAAATAATGTTTTTATAAAGTTAACCACATTAAAAATTTTCCTTTTTTTGTATTTAGGCAAATTAAATACCTTATGAAATAGTATCTTTTAAGAATGCTGTCGTTATCATAGTATCAATTTTAGAAAAGTGGCATGAAAAAGTGAAAGTGTTAGTTATTCAATTGTGTCTGACTTTTTGTAGACCTCATGAACTATAGCCCTCCAGGCTTCTCTGTCCTTGAAATTCTCCTGGTAAGAATGCTGGAGTGAGTTGTCTCTTCCTTATCTAGAGGATCTTCCACACCCAGGGATTGAACCTGGTCTTCTGCCTTGCAGGCAGATTTTTTACAGTCTGAGCCACCAGGGAAGCCCCATGTCTGAACTTAGACTCTATCACCACCGCCCCGACCACTCCCTTCAACCACTTTAGATCCTGTGGTTCACAAAATGCCACTTGAGGTTCTTGTTTGCCCCCTAGTGGGAAAACTGAGAAAATGTTTTATTGAAAATGTCTTGCCGTGGTCATGCTCTATAATTCAAGACAGTTAAAAGGTCATTTACGTCATTAAACTTGTCTACTTAGGAAATCATTAGATAATTTATTTTGTATAGTAAAAAGAATGCTTTTTCTTTGCTTAAAATTTTGTGGATAGAATGTTTAACGACTTTTCCCCGAGTTATTTGAATTATGCAGCAAATAGTACTGATAAACGACTATACAGGTTTTCCCTACTATCCAAAAGTAGAGCATTCCTATGAAACGCTTCCAAAAGCCAAAAGAGGCAATTATCTTAGGACATATCTTAATAATGGAGATAGGAAATAAAATTGAGGTGAAGCACAGATGCTCACAGACACAGTGCAAAGCTATGGCAGCTTGACTGAGATGCTGAGCATAGTTCATCGGAAGGGGTCTTGGTGCTGCTACTCTCGCTACTGGGTGCACATTGCTTGTAACACCAGGGAAGCCCTCCTCTGTAACAGCTCACTGCAAAGCAAATGATGAATGCTGTTTTTGCTTTTTGCCTTTTTTCATGTAATCCACAATCCTCTTGAAATTTCTTCAGTTAAGGAATACAAATAATAGTGTAGGTCTTTATAAAAGTGAAGTGGCCTAAAGTGAACTTTCCTAAAGCAGAAGGGTACCTGTATACAGAAATAAAGCTTCTAAGACTGCAGGTGTCCTAGTTGCATTTGCCCTTAGTGTATTTTTAAATATTCAGAATTCATCATTGAAAGTTTTATATTTAAATTCAACTGAATTTAGATTTAAATTTCTAATATGCAGTTAAAGCAGAGCACTTTTGGGGAGAACAGGAGAAAATACTAACAAAAGGTGAAATTAAACCATAACTTTTGGTTAATATGTATTAAAAGTAGCTTGCAATGATAAGGGTAAACAAATCTTACTTTCCCAGTGCATAAGCATAATACCAGTACTGTGCATGAGTTTTATTTTCTGTATTGCTAGTGCTTTTAATATCAATTCTTGTTTGCTTACTTACTTTATAGGTAAATAGTAATACACGCATATGAATTCAAAATTACATTTTAAAAATAAACTTAATATTTTCATTTGTGGCTGTGAAGTTTTGAAAAGTAATAAAAGCACCACCTTGTTTGTTGGAAATGAAGTATCTTTTTTAACAGATTTCTGTGTGACTAGAGCAAGTGTACTCTTATTGTATGATTCTTTATGAGACAGCCATCCAAGACAGTTACATTAATAGGTTATTGTGAGGAAGGAGTCGACTATTAAAGCATCCATGTGTGTAGGTAGGGAGAGTAGTAGCATCAAAGGACAAGTTGCTTTCTAGTGTCAGTCTCCAGAAAATGCCTTGATTATCTTTCATCTCTAGTATTAGAACTCAAGAGCAAAGCCCCTGGGGAATGTAGAGCAAATGCAGAGTACCCAGATTCTTATCCAGATTACAGAGTTGTCTAGGGTGCGTTCCCTTAGGGCTGGATGTTAACAGACTGAGAAAATTTGTTGTGCCAGAGTGTGCCCACTCTAGATCAACTTTGCTGTTTCAAAATAATAGGTGCAATAACTCTGGGAGTTGGTGATGGACAGGGAGGCCTGGCGTGCTGCGATTCATGGGGTCGCAGAGTCTGACATGACTGAGCGACTGAACTGAACTGAAGTCTAGAGCCTAAGACTCCCTGGAAGGAAATTAGCTGTGTTAGTAAGATCAGAATCTTGTATTTTGTAAAGGAAATTTTTTTAATTCTTATCTAATATATTTAAAACAGTAGAAGCTCTTCTGAGTTCTTGCTTTTACCAGCTGTCCCTAAGGGAAGCCATCATAAAGCTTTTTATAATAAAACTTTAAATTGTATTTGGTGGCAGTAGTTATTAAAGTGAGAGAATCCCAGGGAGAACTCAATACAACCAGTAATAAGTCAGGAATGTTTTTGTGACTGTCTTTTCCTAACAGAAAGATCCTCCAATAAACTTTGGTGGTTCTATTTTATTACAAGAGATGCAGTTCACTTACAGCTTTGGTTCTTGGCCTAGGATACAGGTAGCTTCAAGATAAACATGATGTGTCAATGGATATAGAAAAGTATATATTTGTGTGTGTGTGTGTGTGTATATATATATATGTAATCAATTTTTCTTGAATGTATTTTAAATAAGAAAAAGACTAAAATAATTTCATATTGAAACTTATGATATATCATTTGACTAGGTTAATGTATAATTCCTTTAGATAATTGGTATAAGTTAATTATATTTGTGGAATTCATGTAAGACAAAAGGTAAGGCTTTTAGGAAGTATTACGTGTATGGCTATGACTCCTTGCTGTATATCTCTTCATATTCTTGAAGTAATGGTTTATTTATTTACATTTATTGCTATTAGAAGATATTTAGTGGGAAAGGTTGAGAAGCACTGTCTTACTTTTCTATAATTACCTTCCCCTTCTCATCACCTCCTACCCACCCCGCTTCCCTGGAGAGAAAAAGTCTTACCACATAGATTTTACCAGTGTGGCCCATTTACTTTGCTTAGTTTGAGTCATGCTTAAAGATGGTATTTGCAAATAATTAAATACTAGGCTGACAATGGTTTTGAAACAAGTGGGCCTTTTTTTCCTAGTTATAATCAGCTTGCAAGTATACAGCTGCTACAGCTGCTGACATCTCTGCCTTTCTCTTGGCCTTTGCCTCATTGAAAGGTAACTGTTGGAGCTGTAGCCCTAAAAACAGAAAGAAGCGGGAAGGAGGAAAGCGTGTGATTTATAAAGCTACACTGCATCTGCTTATATTTACTTAGTAGTGGATCATCGAAAAAGCAAGAGAGTTCCAGGAAAACATCTATTTCTGCTTTATTGACTATGCCAAAGCCTTTGACTGTGTGGATCACAAGAAACTGTGGAAAATTCTGAAAGAGATGGGAATACCAGACCACCTGACCTGCCTCTTGAGAAACCTATATGCGGGTCAGGAAGCAACAGTTAGAACTGGACATGGAACAACAGACTGGTTCCAAATAGGAAAAGGAGTATTTCAAGGCTGTATATTGTCACCCTGCTTATTTAACTTATATGCAGAGTACATCATGAGAAACGCTGGGCTGGAAGAAGCACAAGCTGGAATCAAGATTGCCGGGAGAAATATTAATAACCTCAGATATGCAGAAGACACCACCCTTATGGCAGAAAGTGAAGAGGAACTAAAAGCCTCTTAATGAAAGTGAAAGAGGAGAGTGAAAAAGTTGGCTTAAAGCTCAACATTCAGGAAATGAAGATCATAGCATCTGGTCCCATCACTTCATGGGAAATAGATGGAGAAACAGTGGAAACAGTGTCAGACTATTTTTGGGGGCTCCAAAATAACTGTGAATGGTGATTGCAGCCATGAAATTAAAAGACGCTTACTCCTTAGAAGGAAAGTTATGACCAACCTAGATAGCATATTCAAAAGCAGAGACATTACTTTGCCATCCAAGGTCCGTCTAGTCAAGGCTGTGGGTTTTCTAGTGGTCAGGTATGGATGTGAGAGTTGGACTGTGAAGAAAGCTGAGTGAGCGCCAAAGAATTGATGCTTTTGAACTGTGGTGTTGGAGAAGACTCTTGAGAGTCCCTTGGACTGCAAGGAGATCCAACCAGTCCATTCTGAAGGAGATCAGCCCTGGGATTTCTTTGGAAGGAATGATGCTAAAGCTGAAACTCCAGTACTTTGGCCACCTTATGCGAATAGTTGACTCATTGGAAAAGACTTTGATGTTGGGAGGGATTGGGAGCAAGAGGAGAAGGGGACAACAGAGGATGTGATGGCTGGATGGCATCACGGACTCGATGGACGTGAGTCTGAGTGAACTCTGGGAGTTGGTGATGGACAGGGAGGCCTGGCGTGCTGCGATTCATGGGGTCACAGAGTCGGCCACGACTGAGCGACTGAACTGAAGGGAAAGTAGGAAAGTTAGTATTTAGCTTTTGTAGCCTCTATATTAGAGAAAAGCAAAGAAAACATTGTAGTATTAGGTGAAGCAACTTACAGAGTCTGAGTTAATGATAAGTGCGGTTTTTTTAAACTGAAATCTGATTAATTGCAACGTCTACTAATAGATGTTGCTGATCAAGCGATATGTCTGTTTAGTTGAAATAAGTTAGTAAGGTCCAGTTGGAACTCTTCTTCACTTCTTTTACTTCTTTGCTACAACCTTCAGAAGCAAAAGTAAACTTGCAAAAACCTATTTTTGGATTAGTTCTGTACATGCTGAAATATAAGGAGCATGTCCCTTTAGCCTTAGAAGGTTCCTTCAAACCAGTTTACTAAGCCTTAATAGGTGACTTAAAATATTCTTACTTAAGAATACATTTTCAAAATAGACACAAATTGAGGAATACTCTAATGAATGACCAATAGCAAACTGTTCCTTTTAATTGGTTAAGAATGATTTTTAACAGTAATGTTAAATACCTTATGTTAAAACACAAGTTTCCTCTAATGTATTTTTTCTAACATTGAATATACTTTTCTCTTGGCTTTGTTGCAAGACTTTGACACTGAATGGATATCTTTAGTGTACTGTTCTGTTCTGGTGTGGTTTTTTTTTTTTTTTTTTGACCACACCATGCAGCTTGTGGGACCTTAGTTCCCCGAACATAGGCCCTCAGCAGTGAGAGCACGAAGCCCTTACCATTGGACTGATAGGGAATTCCCTGGACCCCCCCCCCCCCCCCCCCCCCCCGCTTCTTTTTTTATTGACTGCATGGTTTCTCTGAAGGGTGAAAGATATTCTTCAGTAAAACTCCAGGACTTCAGTTAATTCTTCAGTCTTTCCGGATGCTGTGTTAAATTCCTTCCTTAAAGTTAATATTTAAATTAAATAATTATTTCACGTATTGGTAAATAGTTTCTAGTAGTAGTTTTCTGGTAGCACTAGGCCCATAATAAGTCTACATGTAGAAATAGTTGCTTTTCCTTCATATCCATTTAGAACTATACATGATGATGTGTCGGAGAAGGCAATGGCACCCCACTCCAGTACTCTTGCCTGGGAAATCCCATGGGTGGAGGAGCCTGGTAGGCTGCAGTCCATGGGGTCGCTAAAGGTCAGACACAATTGAGGGACTTCACTTTCACTTTTCACTTTCATGCATTGGAGAAGGAAATGGCAACCCACCCCAGTGTTCTTGCCTGGAGAATCCCAGGGACGGGGGAGCCTGGTGGGCTGCCGTCTGTGGGGTCGCACAGAGTCGGACACGACTGAAGCACCTTAGCAGCAGCAGCAGCATGGTGATGTATTGGGCTTGCCAGGTGGCGCTAGCATGAAGAACATGCCTGCCAGTGCGGGAAACATAAGAGACATGGGTTAGAGACATGGGTTAGATACCTGGATCCAGAAGATCCCCTGGAGGATCTTCCGGTATTCTTGCCTGGAGAATTCCATGGATAGAGGAGCCTGGCGGGCTACAGTCCATAGGGTCACCAAGAGTCGGACACGCATGCACGTGATGCACGTGGTGATGTATTAATGTCTAGGCTTTCTTTATTACCTTTGAATGGAGTTTTTCTTATATTCCTTTAAGAATGTATTGTTTTCTTAAAATATATATATATGTAATTTTCTTTTTCACAATTGTTACAAATGGGAAACTTGACAAGTTTTGAAAGGATATACTAAATTTAAGACAAGCACCACTTGTTTGATTATTTAACATTGAAATAGTGGAATTGTTTCAGGAAGTTACAACAGTATATATGTCTTTTGTAATTTTAGAAAGAAAATCAGTCATTAATTGATTGACTCATTCATTCATGCCTTCTCCCATTATTCATTCAGTGATTATTTATTGAGTATCTGTGCTGTGGAAATATAGCAGTGAACAAAGGAAATGCTGCTCTAATTAGAAATTCTGTCAGCAAGAATGTTGGTATAAAAACTCAGTAAGAATAACTGTAGTGTGCATAATTAATGATTGCATTTTAAGCTCTCTATTAGTTTGCTAAGGCTGTTGTTACAAAATAAACACTGAATGGCTTAAACAACAAAGTTTTATTTTCTCTCCTGGAAGCTGAAATCCAAGATGCTGGCAGAATTGACATTTTTCTCTTACATCTCTTTCTCTGTAGTTTGCAGATGGCGGTCCTCTTGCTGCCTTTTATCATCCGGTTTCTTTTGTGCACAGGCGCCCCCTGGTGTTTCTCTCAGTGTGTTCACATTTCTTCTTTTAAGAACACCAGTCGTATTGGATTATTATACCCTACTGGCTTCATTTTAACAGAATCATTTCTTAAAAAGCCCTGTCTTGAAATACAATCCTATTCTAAGGTACTGGGACCCTAGGGCTTCAACAGATGAATTTTGGATCGTACAATTCAACCCCAAACAAGGACCTTACTATGGAAAAATTAGAATTCAAAGTTCCACAAACATGTGAGGGAAGTTTTGAATGTAAAGCATTTATGATATATCACATCCTGGAAAACATTTTATTATGAAGTTTACTGAGCATTCGTAAACCTTGTTTGAACATATTCTATCAGTAGTGATTACCCAAAGAATAAGTAAGGGTGCTCTGATTTTTAAATATTTATTTTAAAAATTACTTGAATTTTTCAGATTAAGAAAGTCAGTGCAGCCTCTGCTTCTCAATTTGGCCACCCTATTCCTATTTGGTACTACCAAAGAAGAAATTTCTTGATCTTATATTTGGGAATGGAAGGTAGGAAAGAAGATATAGAATATTTTGGTATTCTGAGTTTTAATTATCTACATACATATATGCATGTATATGTGTATTTGGCTGTCTATGTTTGGGGGAACCTAACATAATCTATATTGTAAGGATTTCAAGTTTTTAAACAAGGACAAAGTACTGATATTTGGAATACAACCTATTCATCAATTGGAAATTATCTATAAAATTGTGCAGCAATAGAAGTTGTAGTTCCTGATTCATCCTGCAGAGATAGAAAATAATAACTTTTGTTCAACAGTATGTTTTGAGGAGTGAAGCAAATTGGCTGTTTTCCTGGACTTAAAAGTCCAAGAGTGTGTTTGTTCTGATAGTATAGCTATGGGAATTTTTGTTTAAAGGAAAAACAAATTTACTTTAAACTATCTTTGCCATTTACTAGAATTAAAAATACATATAAAGGAAATCTTCCCCTGAATTTCATAGTCATTAACACTACTGGGAGCTCCTGGCAGAATTTTTTAAAGGTATCCTCAGTTGGTTTTAGAGGGAAAAAAGCCATGCAAGTTTGACATATTTCACAAATTTTTGTCTTTCTTTTTAATTGAAGTATAGTTGATTTATAATATTAGTTTTGGACGTACAATATATATCAGTCTTTTCATAGATTATACTCAATTTAAAGTTATAAAATATTGGTTATATTCCCCGGACTGTACCATATGTCCTTATAGCTTACTTATTTTACACTTAGTAATTTGTACCTCACATTTAAAGTGAGTAATGATTCTTGTAAATTCCATTATGTTCTTTACGTTATTCTCATAAAGGTAGGTATCTGCTATACAGACTGCCTTGATCATTTCTCTTAGCTAACAATCACTTAACCCTCAGTATACCTGGAAAATTATTCCTCATTCTTTGTAGGCCTTTTATTTTTTTGTTACTATTTTTATTTTTGAATACCTTGTCATTTTATAATAATTTAAGAAAATAAAACACTTCATTAGAAATTTTAATTAGAATCTAAACATAATGAATACGATTTTTTAAATTAGCTTTACTATAATTGACATAGAATAAACTGTACATATTAAAAGAGTATAATTATACAGGTTTTGACATGTGTACACACCTTTGAAACCATCACTGTAATTGAGGTAGTGAACAATATCCATCACTCCTGTAGGTTTCCTTCTTTCAATCCCTTCCTCTTGTCCTTCTCCCAGACTACTACTTGTTTAATTTTTAGATTATAGATTAGTTTGACTTCTCTAGAGTTTTATATAAATGAAATAATAAAATATATTCTATTTTATAACCTAGCTTCTCCCAGATTATTTTGTGTTTCACCAACATTGTCTCCTATATCAGTAATTCCTTCGGGGTTTTTTGTTTTGTTTTTTTTTTTTTTTTTTTTGGCTGAGAACTATTCTATTATATGTATATAGCACATTTTGTTTTGAAGATATTTATATCCAAAATATAAATTTCTTTAGAGAAATGTCTGTTTAAATCCTTTGCCCATTTGAAAATTGTGTTGTCTTTTTATTGTTGAGTTGAAAGCCTTCCTTGTATATTTTGGATACTTACCTTATGCACTATTTGTAGATAGCCTTATCAAATACATGATTTGCAAATATTGTCTCCTGTGAGTTATTTTTTCACCTTTCTAATAGTGACCTTTGATGATCAAAGAAGTTTTTTCATTTATATGAAGTCAGATTTATCTGTTGTTCCCCCCACCCCCTTTTTGGTGGCTTGTGTTTTAAATGTCATACCTTAGAAACCACTGGCTAATACAAGGTTGCCTTTTCAGACTGTTCATGGGGTTTTCATGGCAAGAATACTGGAGTGGTTTGCCATTCCTTCTAGAAAGATTATGCTCAAACTCCTTCAAGGTAGACTTCAGCAGTATGTGAGCCGAGAACTTCCAGATGTACAAGCTGGATTTTGAAAAGGCACAGAGGAACCAGAAATTAAAGTGTCAGCATTCACTGGGTCATAGAGAAAGCCAGGGAATTCCAGAAAAACATCTACATCATTGACTACACTAAAGCCTTTGACTGTGTGGATCACAACTGAGGAAAAATTCTTAAAAGAGATGGAAATACCAGACTACTTGACCTGTCTCCTGAGAAACTTGTATGCAGGTCAAGAAGCAACAGTTAGAACCTTAAATGGAACAACTGACTGGTTCAAAAATGGGAAAGGAGTATGACAAGGCTGTGTATTATCACCCTTGTTTATTTTAATCTCTGTGCAGAGGGCATCACGTGAAATACCAGGCTGGATAAATCACAAGCTGGAATCAAGATTGCTGGGAGAAACATGAACAGCCTCAGACATGTAGATGATACCACTCTAATGGCAGAGAGTGAAGAGAAACTAAAGAGCCTCTTGATGAGGGTGAAAGAGGAGAGTAAAAAAGCTGGCTTAAAACTTAGCATTCGAAAAACTAAGATCATGGCATCTGGTCCCATCACCTCATGGCAAATAGATGGGGAAACAGTGGAAGCAGTGACAGATTGTATTTTCTTGGGCTCCAGAATCACTGCGGATGATAACTGCAGCCATGAAATAAAAGACACTTGCTCCTTGGAAAGAAAGCTATGACAAACCTAGACAGTGTATTAAAAAGGAGAGACATCATTTTGCTGACAAAGGTCTGTATAGTTAAAGCTATGGTTTTTCCAGTAGTTATGTATAGATGTAAGATCTGGACCATGAAGAAGGCAGAGTGCCAAAGAATTAATATTTTTGAAGACTCTTGAGAGTCCCTTGGACTGCACGATCAAACCAGTCCATCCTAAAGGAGATCAAGCCTGAATAGTCATTGGAAGGACTGATGCCGAAGCTCCAATACTTTTTCCACCTGATGCAAAGAGCTGACTCATTGGAAAAGACCGTGATTCTGGGAAAGATTGAGGGCAGCAGGAGAAGAGCATGACAGAGGATGAGATGGTAGGATGGCATCACGGACTCAATGGACAGGAGTTTGAGCACACTCCAGGAGTGGATGAAGGACAGGGATGCCTGCTGTGCTGCAGTCCATGGCGTCACAAAGAGTCAGACTTAGGTACTGAACAATACAAGGTTGCAAAGATTTGTACTTACATTTTCTTAAGACTTTTATGGTTTTAGTTTTTACATTTAGGTCTTAATCCATTTTGAACTAGCCTTTTATATATCATGTGAGAAAGAGGTCTAACAACTTTTTTTTGCATCCAGATGTTGAAAAGGTATCCCTTTCTCATTAAATTTTCTTAGCGCTCATGCTGAAAATCAGTTGACCATAAATCATAGGATACATTTCTGGACTATAAATTCTATTACACTGCTCTGTGTCTATCCTAGTGCCAGGATCACAATCTTGATTCATACAGTTTTGAAGGAAGTTTTAAAATTTCAAAGTGTTAGTCCTCTACTTTGTTCTTCTGTTTCAAGACTGTTTTGACTATTCTGGGTCTTTTGCAGCCCTTCCTGAATATTAGGCTCAGCTTGTTAATTTTGAAGAAAGCCAGATGGGATTTTGATTGGGATTGCATTGAGTGATATATGAAAAACTCTTAATTGCTTTTGGAGGATGATAGGGAAACAATTTTTTATCTATTTTGAAAACTGGTAGATAAAAGAACATGTTGTTCATGTGTGAACCATACCAACAGGTAACCAAACAGTGAAGACAACTCTTACATATCTGTGTTTGTGTATGTATCTTTTAATAAATGAAAAAAGATAATAGATTGTCATCATTTTGCAACCCTCATGGAGTGAATTGATTTAGGCATTGAGTATCAGGAGCTCCTAACATTGCATAAAGATATAACCAGACAATATGTGTTACTTGATAGAAGAACACAGTACCATCTATAGTCTAGCCAAAAGGATTAAACATGAGACTGATCAAGCTATTGCATTCTGTTGCCAGTTTGCAGGAAGTATCAGAAGCCAGGGATACTTCCCCTGGTGGCTTAGTGGTAAAGAATCTGCCTACCAATGCAGGAGACATGGGTTTGATACCTGGGTTAGGAAGATCCTTGGGGAAGGAATGACAACCCATTCCAGTATTCTTGCCTGGGAAATTCCATGCACGGAGGAGCCTGCTGCCCTCCAGTCCACTGAGTCGCAAAAAAGTCTGACACAACTTAGCTACTAAACAACAAAAGCCAGGGGACCACACTGAATTGTTCCATGAATATGAAGTGATTATACTGGGAAGCCTACAGGTTAAATACCTTGAGTTGCTGAGTAATTATATGGAAGATCAAGGGGCAACTTATGTATTAGAAGATACATAAAATTTGGTGGGGTGAGTCTGAAAGATATAAAACAAGAAATGGTTCATTTTGAAAAGGAAAGAAAGAAATCACTAAAAATTTTATGTCTTTTGAAAAGTGAAAAGACAAAATTTTTAGTGATTTCTTTCCTTTTCAGAATTTCAGTGATTTCGTTTTAAATCTTGTCAGACCCCTCCGAATTATTAATACATATGGACATTTATGGATATGCTTTGCAAGCACATAACTGCATATACATACAATGTTTATACATGCATACACATAGATAAACTATCGTTTAACTTTAAAATGTTCAAAATGTGTTTGTTAGCTTTGAAACATGCTTTCCTCATTCAGTAGTTGTGTCTTTATCTTTTCCCCTTAGAAGAGGTAACTTTTTACCTAATTTAACTTCCACATTACATTTCCTTTCATATTATTGCTAACATAATGTAAAAACATATTAATGATAAGGAGCTTATTTCCAATTTTTCTTTATTTCAAACTAATCTATAGTGAATATCCTTCTGCATGTATTTCTCCCTAAACTTCTCCCTAAACTAAGTTGTGGAGTATCCTTCCTTATAGTGTATCTATTGTTAAGGTATAGAAATGTTTAAATTTTCCTTTCACTCATTTGAGCATATAAACTGTTTTTTTCTTTTTCTTTTTACTTTATTTTACTTTACAATACTGTATAGGTTTTGCCATACATTGACATGAATCCAGCACGGGTGTATATGCATTTCCAAACATGAACCCCCCACCCACCTCCCTCCCCATGACATCTCTCTGGGTCATCACCGTGTACCAGCCCCAAGCATGCTGTATCCTGCATCGGACATAGACTGGCGATTCGATTCTTACATGGTAGTATACATGTTACAGTGCCATTCTCCCAAATCATCCCACCTTCTCCCTCTCCCTCTGAGTCCAAAAGTCCACTATACACATCTGTGTCTTTTTTGCTGTCTTGCATACAGGGTCGTCATTGCCATTTTCCTAAATTCCATATATATGCGTTAGTATACTGTATTGGTGTTTTTCTTTCTGGCTTACTTCACTCTGTATAATCGGCTCCAGTTTCATCCATCTCATCAGAACTGATTCAAATGAATTCTTTTTAACAGCTGAGTAATACTCCATTGTGTATATGTACCACAGCTTTCTTATCCATTCATCTGCTGATGGACATCTAGGTTGTTTCCATGTCCTGGCTATTATAAACAGTGCTGTGATGAACATTGGGGTACATGTGTCTCTTTCAATTCTGGTTTCCTCGGTGTGTATGCCCAGCAGTGGGATTGCTGGGTCATAAGGTAGTTCTATTTGCAATTTTTAAGGAATCTCCACATTGTTCTCCAAAGTGGCTGTACTAGTTTGCATTCCCACCAACAGTGTAGGAGGGTTCCCTTTTCTCCACACCCTCTCCAGCATTTATTGCTTGCAGACTTTTGGATCGCAGCCATTCTGACTGGTGTGAAGTGGTACCTCATTGTGGTTTTGATTTGCATTTCTCTAATAATGAGTGATGTTGAGCACCTTTTCATGTGTTTGTTAGCCATCCGTATGTCTTCTTTGGAGAAATGTCTATTTAGTTCTTTGGCCCATTTTTTGATTGGGTCGTTTATTTTTCTGGAATTGAGCTGCATAAGTTGCTTGTATATTTTTGAGATTAGTTGTTTGTCAGTTCATTTGAGCATATAAACTGTTAAGTTTTGTAAGTATGTCTGCATTAACTTTAATCTTACTCAGGATAAAGTTAGTAAATTCTTTTCAGGAGTTTTGAAAATAATTGACGTCTGCATGTAAAAATAGATTTCTTATATCCTGTTAAATAAACTGGCTGATGTTGATTTCTTTTGTTGATGGTTGTTGTTTTCTGTGTAATTGTACCTTTCCACAGAAGGATATAGTTTAAAAAGTGATGCTGGAAGTTGTGTAGTAACTTCCAGTGGTGAAATTCATAATTAAGTTTTTAAAACTATATTTTACAGTATATATGTTTGTCAGTATACCACAAATATTTATATTCCTCACTAGTGCTGTTTCTTCTAAGAGTAATTCCTGCAAGTATAATTGCTAGAGAAGTAGAAATATTTTCAGGACTTTTAAAACATTTTACCAGATTGTCTACCAGGAAAAGACCTCTACCCGGAAGCCCATTTCTCTGAATCTTGGCATTGTAATTTTTACTTCCTAAAAAAGATGAGCATGTTTTCCTTTAAGTTTACAGACCCAATTGTTATGTCTTTTGTGAGTATCCCTTTATTATGTTTGTTGACTTTTATTCTTCCCCCAGTGATTTATAAGAGCCAGCCTATAGGGCTAATAATAATCCTGTTTGTTGTTTTAAACATTTGTTTTCTTTTGTGCCTTGTTTGTGATTTCTTTATATGTGTGTTTAATTTGGGGATGGGTAGCTAAGTTTCTTCTGATTTTGTGTATGTGTTTACAGATTCCCAGCCTGGGATGAAAAACATGCGCTTTTATTTTCTACCCATTCCTATAATTATGATTTTTTTTACTGCTGTGTATGGTATGAAGTAGATTTGGTTTTCTTAAAATTACTTTAATCTTTTAAAAATAGAATGTGTGCATGTACGCATGAGAGAGAGAGAAAGAGGCAAAGATTTTTTTATAATTAAAAGTATGGTTATCTAATAAATAATTTTCAGTTAGAATTTGAAAAGGCTGAGTTTTTTCTTTTAAAGTTAATTGGATAAGAAGAGCAGACTAAATTAGCTGACTTTGGCTTTGTATGTTGACTTCACTTAAATATATCTTTAGTGATATAGTGTTCAGCTAACGTTGGGTAAAAAAAAAATGGACAAATCAGTGTTCAGGTTTCTTTTTCACCTAGCTTTGAAATCTTATTTGTACTTATTTTTTATTGTGGTAAAAATACATATAAGATGAAATTTACCACCTTAACCATTTTTGAGTTTGCAGTTCAGTGGTATTAAATGCATCTACATTGTTGAACAACCATAACCACTTTCCATTCCCATAACTTTTAATCTAGTAAAACTGAAATTCTGTGCCTGTTGAACAGTAACTCAGAATTTTCTCCTCCCGCCAGCCCATGACAACCACCATTCTACTTTCTGTCTTTATGATTTTGACCACTCTAAGTACCTCATGTAAGTGGGGTCATAAAGTATTTGCCTTTTGGGACTGGCTTATTTCACTAGCATAATATCTATAAGGTTCATCCATGTTGTAACATATTACAGAATTTCCTTCGTTAGGGCTGAATAATATTCCATTGTGTATACTACTACTACTACTAAGTCGCTTCAGTCGTGTCCGACTCTGTGCGACCCCATAGACAGCAGCCCACCAGGCTCCCCCGTCCCTGGGATTCTCCAGGCAAGAACACTGGGGTGGGTTGCCATTTCTCTCTCCAATGCATGACAGTGAAAAGTGAAAGTGAAGTTGCTCAGTCGTGTCCGACTCTTTGCGACCCCATGGACTGCAGCCCACCAGGTTCCTCCGTCCATGGGATTTCCCAGGCAAGAGTACTGGAGTGGGGTGCCATTGCCTTCTCCGTCCATTGTGTATATATACCTCATTTTGCTTATCCACCCATCCATTGGTAGATCCTTGGGTTTCTTCCATGTTTTAGTTACTGTGAGTAATGCTACTATGAACACTGGTGTAGAACTCTCTCTTCAAGACTGTGCTTTCAGTTCTTTTGGTTATATGCTCAGAATTGGAATTCTTGGGTCATATGGTAATCATATTTTCAATTTTTTTAGGAACCACCATACTCTTTTCTATGGTGGCTATACCGTTTTACATTTCTACCACTAGTGCAAAGCATTCTGATTTCTCTACATCCTTACCAATGTTTGTTTTCTGGTTTTTTTTTAAACCAGACTTTTTAAAAAAATAATTCTTTTGCTAAACTATAGTTGATTTACAATATTGTGTTAATTACTGCTATACAGCAAAGTGATTCAATTACAAATATACATCCTTTCTTATATATATAGATACATATATTCTTTTCATTCTTTTCCATTATGGTTTGTCATAGGATATTAAATATATTTCATATATTTCTCTGTGCTATACAGTAGTACCTTGGCTGTTTTTTAGTAGTAGCCATTCCAATAATTGTCAGGTGGTACCTCATAGTTTTGATTTGCATTTCTCTAATGATAGTAATGTTGAGCATCTTTTCATGTGCTTACTGGCTCTTTGTATATCTTTTTTGGAGTTCTTTGCCCATTTTTTAATTTAGTTGTTTGTTTTTGTTGAATTTTAGAAGTTTTCTGTATATTCTGGACATTAATCCCTTATCAGTTTTTCTCTTTTGTTACTTCTGCCTTTGGTGTCATAGCCAAATGCAGTATCTTAAGGTTTTTTCCTCTAACAGTTTTGTTCTTTTAGGTCTTACATTTATGTCCTCAATCCACCTTTAGTTAATTTTTGTATATAGTATTTCGTAAGGGTCCAACTTCATCCTTTTATGTGTCAGTATGTGATTTTTTGCAGCACCATTTGTTGAAAAGAATGTCTTTTCCTACTGGATGGTCTTGGCACCCCTGTGAAAAATAATTTATGTGTGTGAGGGTCTTTTTCTGAATTCTGCTTCATTCCATTGGTCCATATGTCTGTCTTCATGCAATAACAAACTGTTTTGATTACTGTGACTTTGTAGTAAGTTTTGAAATGAGAAAGAGTGAGCCTTTCAGCTTTGGTCTTTTTTTTCATGGTTATTTTGGCTATTTGAATCCCTTTAGATCCAAATGAATTTTAGGATGGGTTTTTAAATTTCTATAAAAAATGTCATTGGGGTTTTGATAGGAATTGGATTAAATTTGCAGTATTGATTTAAGTACTATTGACATCTTACCAATATTAAATCTTCAACCTATGAATACAGGATGTGTTTCCAATTATTTATGTTGTCTTTAATTTTGCTTATCAATATTTTGTAGTTTTCATGGCCCAAGTCTTTGACCTTGTTGGTTGAGTCCATTCCTGTTTTTTTTAATGCTATTGTAAATAGATTGTCTTCGTAGTTTTCAGATTGTATGTATATACAACTACAACCGATTGTTAATAGAAATGCAGCTGATTTTTGTGTGTCGACTTTTGTAGGATACAAAGCAGTGTCCCATTGCTTTGCTGTATTCAGTAGTTCTGACAGCTTTTTTGCTGAGTCTTTATTCATAGAAGGCAGAGATAATACTGCTTCTTCCTTTCCAATTTGATGCCTTTTATTTCTTCTTCTTGCCTTATTGTTCTGGCTACATCTTCCAGTACCATGTTGAACAGAGGTGGTAAAACTGATCCAAATTAAACACATATACATTCAAGTTTTCCCCTGATGTTGCAAGCCTTCAGCAGACTCAGGATTTGCAAAATTATATCAGACGGATTATGCCTGTACAGCCGTTACTTAGGTGGGAGCGACAGATTTCTGGTGTTTCTTACTCTGCCATCTTCCCAGATTGTCAATTATTTTTAATAATCAGATAACTTTATTAAAATATTGGCATGACTTTAAAATGGAGAACCATGTCTCTCAGACTTACTATTAAATCATAAAATACACTTTTCATGTAGCTAAATATTATTATTTGGGTAGTTACGAAAATCATGATTTGAATCTTGAATTCATGCTACTTTTCAGAGCTTTCTCATATTTAATAATATTTTGTGTTTTACAGAAATACCGGTATCAGGATGAAGATACACCCCCTCAAGAACACATTTCTCCACAAATCACTAATGAGGTGATAGGTCCGGAATTGGTTCATGTCTCAGAGAAGAACCTGTCAGAAATTGAAAATGTCCATGGATTTGTTTCTCACTCTCATATTTCACCAGTAAAGGTAAGATAATAACTTAATTTTGTTGCTATGAATTATTTGTTACTTTTGTTATTAATGCTTAGAAATGTTCTTTAATGTATGATTTTCCGACCTTAGTTGTTTCTGGTTTTTATAGTTGTAAGAAATTTCATGTTATTTATTAGCATTCTAAAGATATTTTAAAACTGTATTTTATAAAGAAATTTTATTCATTGATACGATCTTGAAGCCTAAGAGTTCTCATTAAGGAAATAGGTATTATATTTCAAATACCCACAATGAAATATTTTTAAACTTGTAAAAAAGTTAGTAGGTTCAGAAAAACAGCTTAACAGTATCTTAAAGTCCAACATGTGGCTTTACCTGACACCATCCCCTTGTTTCTCCCCTCAGAAGTAACCACAGTCCTGGTTTCACGTGTTTAGATTTCTAATCAGTATATTGTTTCTTTGGCCTGTTTTTGTTTTATATAATTGGAATTATACTACGTGTAATTTCAACTTGCGTTTTTTGCTCAACATTATATTCTCAAAATTCATTATTTTCATTGCCCTAGAGTTTTCTTTTTTATGAATATACTATAATTTACCTTACTTTTGATGGCTGTTATTTTCAGATTATTACTAGTGTTAAAAATATGGTTAAAATTGTAGGTTATATGTAACATCTTTACGGATAACACCAGATTATTTTTCCAACTGGTTGTATAATTTATATTTTCAACAGCAGTATGTAACAGTTTTAATTGATCTATAGTCTCAGTTGTTTTTTTCCTCCAAAAAATATCCAGCTGTTTTGGATTTGAAGTAGCATCTTACTGTGACTTTAGTTTTTATTGCACTGTTTGATAATACTGATCATTTAGATTTCCTATTCTGTGACATACTTTCTCAAGAATTTTTTTCCTTTTTGTATTGGATATTTCTTTTTACTGATTTGTACAAATTCACTATATATTCTGGATTCTAATCCTTTGTTAGTTGTATGTATTTTATATAAGAATCATTTCCTACTAGTAAACCTTAAAGTGGATTTTATAATTCTCTTTGAGGGATGAATTCATATTACTGGTTTAAAAGTTTAATGATTATATAGTATCACTAAGATTTTTAATTAATCGTTTTTCTAGATATTTGTCCATGTCATATTTACTTTGAAATATTTTCAACATCCTATTTTTTTTAAATGTCTACAGCATATTTAGGTGTAGCCCCTTTTTTACTCCTAGTATTGATTTATGCCTTTTTCCCCCCTTGATTATTCTTGCCGAAGAAGGGTCACTTTCAGAGAACCATGTCTTTTACTAGAAAACAGACTGATGGTTGCCAAGGGAAGGGGGTTGGAGGAGGGATGGATTGGAAGGTTGGGACTAGGAGATGAAAGCTTTTGTATGTAGAATGGATAAACAAAAAGGTCCTACTGTGTAGCACAGAGAACTATATTCAGTATCCTATGGTAAACCATAATGGAAAGAGTATTAAAAATGTGTATATGAAAAAAAGTATATATATTTATAACTGAATCACTTTGTTGTACAGCAGTAATTAATACAACATTGTAGATCAACTGTATACCTAAATAAGTAAATAAGAACATGTCTTTTATTTTTTTTTTTTTCTTTTGACATCCATACATGACCACTGGAAAGAACATGTCTTTTAAAAGAAATCTTCTCCTGTGCTCCTCTCCCATGTGCTGCCACACCCGCCCCATTTCATATACACATATACATATATATATACACACACGCACATGCTTATGTACATATATAAATGTGTGGATAGCCTCCATATCAGTCAAAGATTGTGTTTGGCAGAGGCAGTCTGATCTTCCCCTGGAAGGATAAATGAAAGTAAAGTACACAGGGGGAAAAAAAATCAGTTGGCTGTTAGTGACAGAGACAGTTTTCCTTCTATTTTTTTTCCCTTTCTCCTCTTACCAGTATTATTTTATTTTTTCCTACTTTTCATGAGTTTATTCCGTTTGATATATTTTTTCCCCCTAGCTTCTCAGTTTGGTTGCTTATTACGGTATCAGCTTTTTATAATGCTATTTGAATTTGTAAATTTTCCTTTAAATAGCACTTTGTCTGTAACCTACAGGTTTAATATGCAGTGTTTATCATCATTCAAGCTTTTTATTTCCATTGTGATTTTTCTTTGCCCCATGAGTTGTTTAAAAGTATTTTAATTGCATTGCATGCATGCTCAGTCATGTCTGACTCTTTGCAACCTTATGGACTGTAGTCAGCCAGTCTCCTCTGTCCATGGAATTTTCCAGGCAAGAATATTGGAATAGGTTGCCATTTCCTACTCCAGGGACTCTTCCCAACCCAGGGATTGAACCCATCTCCTGTGTCTCTTTCGCTGGCAGGTGGATTCCTTACCACTGCACCATCTGGGAAGTCCCTTCATGTGTTCCTTTCAATTTTATTTTTTCATCTCTTTTCCTTCTTACTAGCTTGGAAGTTGTTCTGTTTCTTTTCATTTAATGGTCATTCTAGAAATTGTTTTAGAAGCTTTAATATACATGTTTCACTCACAGAAATTTAAACAATAAATTTACTCTCATTTTGAACAACAAAAGAACCTTAGAAGACAAATTTGAAGCACCCCTTCCTGCTTTCCATGCTGTTCTTATCAGCCTATGCCTATTTTCTCTTGACTGAATTAATAAAACCTATTTCTTCAGTTGAAAATCCCTCCCAGGTATGTATGATTCTTGTTTCTAATATTTTGGATTTTTGGTGGTTATAATTGTTAAAAATTGTCCAAAGTCAGTTTGCACACACTCAAGCTCTCAGTTTTTTTGTAGGTGTTTGGTAGTTACTTCTGTAGGTATGCAGATTCTCATATAAGCAGACATTTAAACAGATAATGAGCCAGGTAGCATAAAGTATTATATATAGCTTCTTTAAATTTTATTTATTTATTTATTTGGCTGGGCTGCATCTTAGTTGTGGCATGTGGGATCTAGTTCCCTGACCAGGGATTGAACCCAGTTCCCCTGCAGTGGAAGCTCAGAGTCTTAGCCACTGGACCTCCAGGGAAGTCCTTAGCCTCTTTAAATATGATGAAGCCTCAACTTTCTGTTGTTGCAAAAAATGCTCACTCTCGGCAAATAAAACAATATTCCAGAGACCAAGATTTTGTTAAATAGAATTTCTGGACATCTTGGGGATTAAACCTAAAGTGCTATCCCTAAGGCTCTAAGCCTCTTCAGAGACTTTTCTTTCCCTTGTACATGAGTGGATTGCATCTTTAATTCAGCCAGTTCATATAAATGAAGTATAATGAATTTCAGCAGTGAAAGCCCACTTCATTCATTATATTTGGGGAGCTTTTGGTGTTGATCAAAGATTGATATAGCAAAATTCCTACAGTAGCCATTTACTTTATACTTAAATGTTAGCTGACTGGTCTAGGAATGTGAATTCTTGATTAGGACAACTGACTGTCCATAAAGTAATGGTTCTCAGCTGTGGCTGAACATTGAAATCACTTTAAAAAGTTTTAAAATTTATATCTCAGAGATTATGATTTAATTGTTCTGGGATAGAGTCTAGCTTTGGAGAGTTACAACAGTTCTCTAGGTGTTTTCTGATAGATAGCTGCTGCTGAGAAACACTGCTCTCGAACCTAGCGTAACTGAACCACCATACACATCTTTACTGTCTGTCTTGAAGCATTTTAAAGTAAATTTCTGACATCTCTTAATTTAATCCTCACTCTGCAGTGAGACTAAGTATTTCCAGTTATTGAAAGAGAAAATGTTACTACTTTTTAAAGATTTTCTTTCACTTGATTCCTTAATTTGACTCCTTTTCTCCTGATTTTCTTACCATAAGAGAACTAAGTCAGTTTTGCCATATTCTTTTGGTATCTGCTTTAAAAATGCTTTTGTCCATTGCAGTTACTTATTAAATGATAAAGGATTATATCTCTCATCGCATTTTCCCCCTTCCCGGGCTTTTTAAAGACAAGTTTGACAGTTCAGTTCAGTTGCTTAGTTGTGTCTGACTCTTTGCGACCCCATGGACTGCAGCGCACCAGGCTTCCCTGTCCATCACCAACTCCCAGAGCTTGCTTAAACTCATGTCCATCGAATCAGTGATGCCATCCAACCATTTCATCCTCTGTTGTCCCCTTCTCCTCCTGCTTTCAGTCTTTCCCAGCATCAGGGTCTTTTCCAGTGAGTCAGTTCTTCATATCAGGTGGCCAAAGTGTCGAAGCTTCAGCTTCAGCAGCAGTCCTTCCAATGAATATTCAGGGTTGATTTCCTTTTAGGATTGACTATTGTATCTCCTTGTTGTCCAAGGGACTCTCAAGAATCCAACACCCCAGTTTAAAAGCATTAATTCTTTGGGACTCTGCTTTCTTTATGGTCCAGCTGTCACATCCATACGACTACTGGAAAAACCATAGCTTTGACTAGAAAAACTTTTGTCAGCAAAGTAATCAGAACAAGATCCGGTTTTCCCCACAGTCAATATCTCCCATCAGGAAGCTTCCATAAACCTCTTATCCTTATTCATCAGAGGGCAGACAGAATGAAAACCACAATCACAACCACAAAACTAACCAAACTGATCACATGGACCACAGCCTTGTCCAACTCAATGGACAGCCTTGTCCACACAGCCATGCTGTGTGTAGGGCCACCCAAGATGGACAGGCCAGGGTGGAGAGTTCTGACAAAATGTGGTCCGCTGGAGAAGGGAATGGCAAACCACTTCAGTATTCTTGTCTTGAGAACACCATGAACAGTATGAAAAGGTTGACAGAGGTTTATTTAAAGAAGTATGTTATGGAGCTTAAAATTTCCTTTACTATTAGTTATAAACCACACCTTTTTTGTATTTTATCTTGTCTGAAATTGGCTTACGTCTTACAGTTTGCTGGTGTTATACTATTGCCATAGTGAAGTGGCAGTTTGAGTATTGGTATGCAAATCTTTGACAAATTTTGGTTACAATCAATAAAATACTAGCCTCAAAGCACCTGAGTGTACTATGGTAATAATTCAGCTGGTCTCATTGGAAAGCAGCTGAATTTATCAGTTCTTATATGCCATTATCTTGCTGTTTCTCATTTTGTTTTCTTGTATAAGATATTAACAGCATCAGTCTCTGAAATAGTTATAGATAAACTTCTGGTGCAGTTAGGTAGAGAAATTGGATATCATCATTGTATTCTCTGTTTTGCTTGCTGGCTCTCTTGATTTATATCTGGGAACTGATAAGGATTTTCTTTACCATTAGAAGAAATTACCTAACTTCTCTTTCACCTGTTTCTAAGTCATACTTTACATCTTACTGTTTTTAAGACAGTTTTTTTTCCCTATTATAAACTTGTTTTACACATTTTCTCATGTTAAATTTTTTTTAAACCTGATACATAATATTACATAGTATATTTGTACTTTGATTTGATGAATACTTCTGGTGTTCACTATTTGTTATTTCCATTTTTACTAGCTTTCATAAAGATGGCTGCAATGAATCATCATGGGGCATGTAAAGTATGTTTAGGTTGTTTTCTTAGAATGGTTTTCCAGAAGTCAAATTATTGGGTCAGAAATATAGACTGGATTTTTGAGAGACTATTTTCTGATACATTTGTAATTTAAGAATTATTAAAACTGCGCCACTTGGGATATTTCTTCCTGCTTCTCCTGTCTCATGCATAGATTAAAATTTGAGGAGGGAGCATAGAACTGGGGTAGTATAATAGCAAAATGGAGGTTACTTTGTGTTAGAAACCAAATATTTAAAAAGCAGCCTTATTTTGACATAAGGCAAGTTTTAATTTAAAAAAATTTTTACAAATAGCTGCAAATGTTTTAGGAAGCTTAATAATGAAGTATGTTTTATTTAAAATATATATAAGATTACCAGATTAGCAGTCTTTTGTCTTTTTTTTAAAGCTAATATAAAGAGCTTCGCAACTTTTATAGTATTGTGGTTGGAATGAAGCAAGTAACACTGTACTATACATAGAGTTCAGTTCAGTTCAGTCGTTCAGTTGTGTCCTACTCTTTGCGACCCCATGAATTGCAGCACACCAGGCCTCCCTGTCCATCACCAACTCCCGGAGTTCACTCAAACTCGTCCGTCGAGTCAGTGATGCCATCCAGCCATCTCATCCTCTGTTGTCCCTTTTCCTCCTGCCCCCAATCCCTCCCAGCATCAGAGTCTTTTCCAGTGAGTCAACTCTTCGCATGAGGTGGCCAAAGTACTGGAGTTTCAGCTTTAGCATCATTTCCCTTCCAAAGAAATCCCAGGGCTGATCTCCTTCAGAATGGACTGGTTGGATCTCCTTGCAGTCCAAGGGACTCTCAAGAGTCTTCTCCAACACCACAGTTCAAAAGCATCAATTCTTTGGCGCTCAGCTTTCTTCACAGTCCAACTCTCACATCCATACATGACCACTGGGAAAAGCATAGCCTTGACTAGACGGACCTTTGTTGGCAAAGTAATGTCTCTGCTTTTGAATATACTATCTAGGTTGGTCATAACTTTCCTTCCAAGGAGTAAAGGTTTTTTTAATTTCATGGCTGTATATGGATTATTATTTTCTTAATTTGAAAAGTTACCTTCGAATAGTAGTGATTTGCTGAGTAGAATGTAAATTAGACACTACTTTTGTTGTTCACAATTCTTTGGAATGTTAATAGAAAAATAAGATTAATAGATGATTGCTTTAAAAATCAACTGTTAGAATATTAGTTTTATTTATTAAATAACATACATTTAGCATTTATTAAACATCTGTGCTGATAAGTTTGTTAAACTTCAATGATTGGTATTTTTTATGGGGAGATATTATAACATGGTATGATGTAACATGAAAAAGAGAGAAATTAAATTCTTGAAGTATTCTAAAAAAGAAAGTTGACATTTGGACAAGTGCTGAAGGATGTGTACAAGATGTCAATTAAGAGAAGACAGTTACTGGAGAAAATAAGTACAGTGGGAGGGTGATTGTCTGAGGAAACTGTAAAAATGCAGAGAAGTTCATGAACTGTAGCTGATGTTTAGGATGGTTGTTAGGAAATGAGGACAAAGTAAGAAAGACCTTGATCCTGAGCTTATGAGTGGCCCTATGAAGGTTTTGCCACCATGAAACATGTAAAATAATCTGTCAAGGTGTTGTAGTGTTAATGCTGATTCTCTTTACTGAAGTAATGAATGAAATAAGATAGTGATTGAAAGTTACTTAATTCTGTTATTAGCATAAAACATAAAAGTATGATTTGGACTTTCCTGGCAGTCCAGTGGTTTAGACTGTGCTTGTACTGCAGGTGGCACTGGTTTAATCCCTGCTTGGGGAACTAAAGATGCCATTAGGTGTGGCCAAAAAAAATTGATTATTTTTTAAAAGTAGTTGTGATTTAGGACTCTAAAAGGGAAGTTTCTTGCCAGTGCTAAACAGTTTCAAGAAAGAAGTTGGCGACATAATGTTGAAAAATCCTAACTCAAAGGATACAGACATAGTGGGTAGATTTCTGAGGTATATGAGAATCTTTAAGGTTAGATTTTAAATAGTTCTAAATATAGTCATATGATAGATATGATAAAAACAATGTTTAAGATTCTGTAACTGAAAATGATCTAAGAATTAGGAAAAATGGCCAGAACTGTAAATTGAACAAGTAAAATCTCAGCCTTTTTCAAAATAGATTTGAATCTAGAAGGAGTGACAAGGGTGCGATGGCTTAGTATAAGATGTTACAATCGACATTGGATAGATAAGAGTTCGTGTTTTGACTTTGTCTTCAGTGACAAGGAAAATTATTTTTTATTTGCAAAGTAAATGTAGTTGAGGGACTTGAAACTGAAGACAGAACCAGGTATGTGAACAGATAATTACTTTAAATAAGTCTGTCTTCTAGCCTGGAAGCATTTAATCCAGCAGCAGTTAGTAGTTTTTTTAATACTGTGAGAAACAGGGGTAGCAGAAGAATGGATATAAGCAAACATGTGGCTTTGGAACTAAAGGCTACAGGAATAGAATCTTTCCCACTTTGAATACATACTGAGTACTTTTTGAAATCAACTTTGTTTTCACAACTCCAGAGCATCTTAAAATACTGTTGAATTTTATCTTTCTTGGATGACTCATGTACTAAGTTGAGCACACAGTTTGCATACAATATGACCACTAGATGGCGCTCATACAGAAGGAATTTGTGTATAAATGATCAGGTAAATAACAAATCTATGTTATTAAACTTCTTAGTTTAATCTTTTCTTAACTTAGCACAGCTGCATGTTTTAAAATTTAGTAAGCCATATTATAAAGATAAAAAGGTAGGAAAATGTTATGTTGCATTTATAGTATTGTTGACTTTGTGGTTACTTAGTAATTTTTTTTCTAGTATTTTAGAGGTTCAGTATTGTTTTTCCTCTCATCCTTCAACCTTTAAAATATTTTCACCAAGATTGTTTAATCAGTGCCTTTGTTACTATATCTTAAAGTCTTTGGGTTTATTTGCAAGTTTCAAAATGTATATAAGTAATTGAGGGCCTATCCTGTAGAAATTTTTGAACTGTCTTTATTTCTGTATATAATGTTATAAAATAAACATTTCTCATAGTCATAAATTTTTCATGATCATATTTAAAGTATGTGAAAATCCACTAAATGGACTTTGTTTAATTATGCTTTCTGCTATTGTGTATGTGTGGGTGTGTGTGCGCGCGCGCGTGCACACTCAGTTGTCTCCAACCCTTTGCAACGCTATGGACTAGCCCTCTAGGCTCCTCCGTCCGTGGAATTTTCCAGGCAAGAATACTGGAGTGGGTTGCCATTTCCTCCTCCAGGGGATTTTCCCAACCTAGAGGTCAAACTTTCCTGCGTTGGGAGGTGGATTCTTTACCACTATGCCACCTGGGAAGTGTCCTCCTCTTGTTTAGAGTTCTGCTGTAGATAATATTATCGTTCTTTGAAAAAGAAAGATTAAGCTATACAGAAAAAAGAATACTAGGTGTGGAGTATAGCTCAGTAGTAGAGAATTTGACTGTAAAAATAAAATGTTAATTCTTCATATATCATATTAAAATCTTAATAGTGTTCTCTTTGGTGATTTAAACATTGTGTGGTATTTTTTAAAGTATACTATTTTAAATAGACTTTTCAAATTCTATAATTAAAATTTTGTTTTAATGGAATAGAGTATCTTTCAGCTTTGCCACATGGGTTGGGTTATTTTAAAGCAGAGATCAGTGAGGACTTGGGTGCCTTCTGCTTCCCAATCAGATTGCATGAAACCAATTGTGAGTTAGGTACATACACGGTTTTGTGTGCGGGTGTTGACTATGGGCAATTGATGAGATGATCCTAAATTTCTGTAGCTAGGTAATGGGACATTTTCATGAAGAAACCTGTCTCAAAGATTTTTTTATAATGTCATTGGATTTACATAGGAAATTTATATATTGCGAAGTATTTCTCATCCCATGTATGGGATGGAATATTCTGTTAGTGTTTAATTGTTCCCAGTTAAAAGCTCCCTAGCATAAGAAATTATTGTATATGAATGACTGTATGTTGATACTGTTTTCAACTTGGATAAGATATTTGCATTCAACATTTGTTTTCAATATCGTCTTTACCAATCCAGGGTAACGGAATCTATATAAAATCTAGGTTTCTACCCTAGTTTTCCATCATATATGGGTCAAGACACACATTTAGGGGCGAAACCAATTACTAGAGCATTTGTATAAACCACACTAATTGGGCTTCCAGGGGGTGCTAGTGGTAAAGAATCTCCCTGCCAGGGCAGGAGACACAAGAGACACAAGTTTAATCCCTGGAGATTGGGAAGATCCCCTGGAGAAAGAAAATGGCAATCCACTCCAGTATTCTTGGAGACTGGCAGGCTATAGTCCATGTGGTCACAAAGAGTCTCACTTGTCTGAGCCCACAACCAATTACTAGAGCTTTTGTGTAAACCACACTGATCAGTACCTGGTCCATGGTAAGATTTTTTATTTTTAGGGTTTTTTTTCTTTAGAGAGTATTCTTAGTTCTTTGTCTACCCTTAGTGTTTGCTCTATTCCCCTACCCCCAAATAGATAAGACCAATCTGTGTATGGCCATAAAACTGCAGCAACTGTTTGTGGAGTCCTTGGGAGAAAGCAAACTTTGCTATAATCTATCACAAAACATATTACTTCCAGCAGTCCCACATGACTCTCAAGCCTTTTGGGGCATGTGTTTGTATCTTAGAGGTGGAATCATAGAGACAGTGTTTGCATCTTTTCTTGCCAAATCAGGATTTGTAGTAGACCTAGAGGTTGTGGTTTGCCAATGCCACATTCCAGTAGGCTGCACTTAGTTGGTGCCGGTAACCAAAAGTAAGCAAGATTTTGTAGATCTGCATCTGAAAAAAAATACTCATGGCTGAGGTTGGGAATTATGATACGGTTATATCAACTTTAAAATTGGATTACTCAACTTCTAGTAAATTTTGAAGTAGCATTTTTATTCACATATTGTTTATAATAGCAATATATTGTGTTATATACTAATGTAGCACAGTATTAAGCGGACAGATTTAGGAGTTTCTGGTTCTCAACTTGAGGGTGCTTATTTAGGGGCTATTTAAAAGTGAAAATTCTCAGATCTCCCATACCCCTAAAAATTCAGATAGGGAGAGGATACCAGTCTGCATTTTTTTTTTTTTTTTTTTAGCAAGCACCCTAGGTGATTCTGAGGTGGACTGCTGTGTGGAGAAATACAGACCTAGATATTAGATGTTAGAAAGTATCTATTTAACAAACAGTGTTATTTTGTGAACCAGAGTATTATTTATGTAGTATTTTTATAGAAAAAATGTTTTATTGGCTATAAAATAAAAAATTTAACCTTTTTGTATTTTTACAAATTCATAACTTGATAATCTTAATGTTTATAACATATTTGAGAAGGATGATGCTGATAACAACGCTTTTTTTTATCTCAGAAATACCAGAAGCCAAATACTTATTTTGCTAATTATTCTGTCATCAAACTCAGTTAATCAAAGCACTTAAGACCAATATATTACATAAAATGGTCAGGTTACATTCCAAATGGACTTCTCTGTGTCATTAGATCCTCAGAGTTTAATGTAGATGGTACCTTTTAAAACCTTAGTGCTGTTTAATATAAGTGCCTTCTCGATGTAGAAATTTATATCTGAATGAAAAAGACTCCTTTAGTAAAATTGTTTTAAACAATTAGAAGTATTGGCAGAGAGAATCTTCTTGTATTTTTAAATTCAGTTCATATTTATAATTTATTTAAGCAGTGAAGATGCCATTGGATTTTACTTCAGACTGTGATTGAACTTGGTAATCCAGGGTTTCTCCACCCAGTGCATTAAATCAGGCAGCCCCAAAGGGTCTTAGTAGTCCAGTGTTTATAACATCCTTCTTTACCTGCTAATCGAGCTCACTTCCTGGATTTCAGTCCGTCTAGTTATCAGCTAACAAAAGAACAGCTTTTGGTTCCTGCAGACGCTGGTGAAAAAATAATCATGAGAAAGAAATCCACCTTATGCCGTCTTTTTTGCCTACAAATATAAACTCAGCCATCATACAGCTAACAACAGGTACAGAGGAAAGATGCAAGCTCTTTCATGGGAAGAAATTACAGAGAAAATGAGCATCCTTTCTCAAGGTTTTTATTTTCCCTGATCTACAAGTGATGCTGCTGTAATTCTAGCTGCAGTTTTTACCGATCATTCACCACTCAGCAGCTGGTAGAGAAGTAAGACTGCTTGGCAACCACCTGCAGGGCTGCAGAGATGAATTACATTTTCGGGAACAACACACTTCTATACTCTCGCGCCAGTCGAGGAGGCAATACTAGCTCTAGCCATGGCTCAGTAGGCCCAAAGCAAAAACACTGGGCAAAAAAGGGCTCATCAGATGAACTGCAAGCTGAGCCAGAACCTTCACGCTGGCAGCAGATAGTTGCATTTTTCACTCGAAGACACAGCTTTATTGACTGCATCTCGGTAGCCACCAGCTCCACCCAGGTAACATACCACTTGTTGAAATTATTTTCAGTATATTTTGGTTTGTGTTGCTTTGCAGAAATGTATTAGTATAGATTTCTTATTATTAAAACATTATCTTACGCACTGAAACCCTGGGTGCGCAGAAATGTGTTTTTTCAGTCCCATCTATGCAGCTCTTTAGCACAGAAGGGGAAACAAAAATATTTTCCCTTTTGCTCTTATGTAATGCCAAACAAAACAGCCTCAGATTCTGTTGAATGACTTCTCTAAAAATATAAAGCCATTCATACATAAATTAAAATGTGCGTTAATAATGCTTGTCTCCTTATTTTCAGACTGTGTTAAATGCTATAAAGTATGATGTCTGACAAAAGAAAATATCTGTTTAATTTTTATATGTCATTAAATAACCTCAGGGAGATTGTTGCAGTGAATAAGCAAGAAAATTTGAAGTATTTTTATTTTCTAGTGTTTTGAGAATAGATTAAATTGAATACAGTTGGCTATTATTGTACATGCTGATATCTTAAAGTTATTATAGTATGGCTTATTCAAAGGATTTAATGAATCCTTCCATTTCTGTAAATATATTACCTAGGGTTAATTTGAGAGCAGTGAACTTGCATAACTACATGATAATAATAAAATTTTATCATATATTCAGTTGACAGTTCAAAGAGCTGAGTAAACACTTAAAGTCTCCAAATTTTAAAAAGATGATGTAAAACAACTTTTTGAGGAGTATTAAAAATGTAAGGAAATATAAAGTTAATAATTTGATGAAATACCTATTATTTGGTATTAAAGGAGGATTGGGGGAATATTTTTATTTTGAAACATGGTTTTAATAGATATTCATTCAACTCTAGGAAAAATGAAAGCATAACAATTAGTCTAATTTAAAAACAAGATGAGAATGCTGTTGTCCTTTGACATCAATCATATTTAAATTAAAATGTAGACACATACCTTAGGGCCTTTTTAAGAAATATTCATTTAATTGAAAACCATCTTTTAAAAAAAGAATTAGAAGCAGCATAGTAAGTATAAAGTAACTGTCAAAGCTTCTTGGTTTTGGTTTTAGAATTGTCTTTCAGTAATTTTTATTTTAAAATCTTAAATTTCTTAAGTAAAAATATTGTACTTGTTTTTCTTACATTTTTGAGAGAGATGAAATTACTTGGTTAGGGAGAGTCATTAATAGTTTATAAGTAGGCGGCGAAGTTACTTAAAACTTAAGAGGCAGTGATTCATTTAACCCTTAGATTGACTTCTGCCCCAAGAATTTAACTAATTAATTTTAACTGCAATTACATATACCAAAAAGGGACACAGGGGCTAAAGTGTGGCATTGTTATTCATTGTGGATTAATAGTAAGTGATATTTCCATTGTCAATGAGAAAGTTATGTTAAAAACTTCAAATACACACTACTATATGTGTATATGCACAGACATAACCATTGATATATAATTCATCTTATAAAGGACCTACAAAAACAACCAAATAGTTTACATAGAAAGCTATTGAAACCACACAATTTCATTATAGTTACCTAGGAGTTGGGCCATAAAGCTACTATTGCATTGCACTAAAATAGTCAGGATTTTAATGAAAACTCTATTTGTAGTTGATCCTACAAAGCCATTTAAAATTTTATCTTCCTCCCATTTGGTTCATATCACTTAGGTATACTGACAAATGACTTCTTTCTATTTCTTTCAGCCCTTTTTCTGTTACTTATTTTGTCTTTTTCATTACCTTTGTATTTCGTATCTGTAAATAATAGACTTTGGGTCAGAGTTTTAGCTTCTATTTCTCCAGCTCTGGAGTACCAACATAGCATTTTTCATTCTGTGTTGTTTTCCTCACTGATGAGTTGGATATTTTGTATGTCAAAATCTTTTGTTGTAACTCACTGAAATTCATTTTACAAGATGAAATGTAAGAGGACTGAGAATGAATGTGAGACCTATTTAGATGTTAGTTAATCCTGTGATACATTTTTATGTTTCATTTACTGACTCATAAGTTTTATTTTTAGCACCAGAGGATTTTTATATTGTTAAAGTAGATTAATGAAATTTTGTAGTTTATTGACCATATGCTATATACCCATGAATATATATGTACAATAGTGTTTTGTTCTATCATTATAAATAGCAACAGTGATTACCAGGTCTCCTGTTTCACTATTGTCAGAAATATTCTTTTCTAAGATTTGATAGAAAGATTAACTTTGATTCTAATTCCTTATAACTATGATGTATCGTGCTTTTATGGAGAAGGCAATGGCACCCCACTCCAGTACTCTCACCTGGAAAATCCCATGGATGGGGAGGAGCCTGGTAGGCTGCAGTCCATGGGGTCGCTAAGGGTTGGACACGACTGAGCGACTTCACTTTCACTTTTCACTTTCATGCATTGGAGAAGGAAATGGCAACCCACTCCAATGTTCTTGCCTGGAGAATGCCAGGGACAGCGGAGTCTGGTGGGCTGCCATCTATGGGGTCGCACAGAGTCGGACACGACTGAAGTGATTTTGCAGCAGCATGGTACTTTAAGCATTCTGGACAGTTGTTATTAAATGCAGTTTTACTAATTTGAGAGTAATTACTCTGATTTAATATCCCATCAAATGTCCTCTATAAATAGAAAACTTACAGATTCACTTAAATTGCTCATCTGTTTACGATATTTGTGTTTACAACTATGATTTTGTGTCAGATTCTACTGTAACATGTGGAACTTAGTAGAAAAATCATTAATATTTTTTAAATGTTAGGAAAGCCAAGTGATTATAGACTTCTCCAAGACCTCTCCCTCAGCTTCTCAGATGGGGCTTGCCATGAAGTTGGTGCTCAGTAAATGTTTATGGAATTGACTGATAATTAGTTTTCATTTCTTTCACCTAACACCTTGTTATCTTGTGACCTTCCAAAATATGAAACCTAATCTGAAACCTCTTGGGTACCTATCTTTATTGGATTCACTCTATTGCCATCATAAGTGCCTTTGATTCTTCACTGTAGCCCATCTCTTCCTCACTTCCCTTTTCTTCTTCTCTCTTCAGATTTTCTTCAAGCTACACAAACCCCCCATCATTTCCTCACCCCTTTACCCAGTGATGATAATCATGCAGTTTGTAAATTGTCACTAATGTCTGTCATTTGGCTGTATCCCAAAAGTTTACATTGTGAATTTTTTTTAAATGTTAAGCTAAGATGAGTTTCTTGTGCATTATTTTACTTTGGTGTAAGTTTTTCTATTTTGAGCTCCATTACTACTAATGTTCTTAATTTTGGTTAGTCATTATAGAAAATGTGGGATACTCATTGTCGAGCCCTCCTCAGTTCCTCATCTCAGCCTTCTTTCTGTTTTTGTATTTATGATCCTTTGATGTCTATTTGCTCTGTCCTATTTAGTGTATGCAACTCTGTTCCTATCTGGGACCAGTTGTTATATTCACCAAGGCTTTAAAGAAGTCTGGCATAGTACTTCTAGACTTTGCTACTTGGTTATTTCCTGAGTAAAAGCTTTTATCTACGTGGTGATGTCAGTGTTATTAGTGAAAATTGTAGCCATGTAAGCTTTGAACAGCTGTAATGTGGTAGATCACTTCAAATGTATATTTAGCAACTGTTCCCATATTTTGGGTTACTTAAGAATCCCTAATGTGGATCATTAGAAATGTTCAAAAAGAATTTCCTACCTTCCCCAGACAATTGACATGCCAAATTAAGCTGAAGACAGCAAAATTTTCTTCCTAGGAGTGAATGAAACAGACATAATGAATTACCATAATTGAAGCAGAACAATAAAATTTTAACAGGAGTGAATATTAGCCACATGAATTGAATAATCTGCTTTTTAGAGGAAAAAAACTCTGTCGTAAATTGAAATATAAGAAACCACTGTTCATTTAGATGCCCACTATTCAGATACCAGAAAAATAGGCTAATTTATATAAAAGCATACTATTTATCCTAAACAGGTACATTCTGGAGTAGAAAAGATTTAAGTTTTAGGAGCATTGGATATACTGTCCCCAAAATGAAGACAATAACATCAACTTCATTAATTGATTAAATAGTTAAATGCATGTAACATATTTAGTACAGTGCCTGGCAGCTATTATTTTTATTATTTTGTTTTATTATTTTTTATTGCTTAGTTTTAATAGTCTTAAAATTCAAATTAGATAATTAGGAATTACAGTACCTAGGATAGTGCAGTTCTTTCAGACATTCTGTACACTTTTAAATCCTCAGTTGCAGAATTTAAGGGAAGAACCCCAGTGAGCACTTAAGATTCTTGATAAGCCCGCCAGTTCCCTGATCTTGCCTTCTTTCCCAACACTCACTTCTGCAAATGCTAAATCAATCACAACTAGACAACTAAAATTTAACTGATTATCCACCTTTTACTAGGATTCCCAGATGGCTCAGTGATAAAGAATGCCCCTGCCAATGCAGGAGCCACAGGAAACACAGGTTTGATCCCTAGGTTGGAAAGATCAATCCCTTGGAGGAGGAAATGGCAAACCGCTCCAGTATTCTTGCCTGGAAAATCCCATGGACTGAGTGAGGAGCTTGGCAGGTTGTGGTCCATGGGGTCACGAGGAGTCAGACAGGTTGAACCAACTAGCAGGCACACACAATCTTTTACCAAGCTTGCCATCAGGACTAATTTTATACTTTGCATTCCTTTCATCTTAATTGCTACAAAAAATCCAAGCCTTCCAGATCACTGTCACTTATTTCCTTATCTCTGTTTGACTCTGATCTGTTCTAAACTCCCGTTTATCTGTGATCTCCCAATTCTTTTCATTGTGCTTCATTTCTTTGGAACTCCTAGTTCATGATCACCAAGGTTTCCTTTATCGTCAAACTCTTCTGTGATGGTTTATCTCACCTTTTTTCTCTCATAGAAATCTGGCATTCCTCCAAGATTACTGTTTTGTTCTATAGCCCTCACAAAAAGTGGAATTACTATCTAGCACATCCTGTTTACCTTGGGACCAACAAGTGGAGTTGATGTCTTCCTTGCTTATTATTGATATTTATGGATGATTGTAACTTCTCTCTTCAAAAAATGTATCTGTCATCAGACTGACAGTGTCTTCTACCCCCTCTCATGTCTAGTCATATACATCTTATGCATCTAGTCATACACATCTGCTTACTGATGATTTGAACCACCATTTACACTGATGATTTAAACCAAGGTTTACTATCTTATCTTTGTCCACTATTCATGTAATGATTCTTTGAGATTTTCAGTCTCCTGATGTGATCCTTCCAAAATCTTGACCTCTCAGTTCTTTGATTATCCTTACCTCTAGGATTCTTATTTTTTTCTTTCACTTGAGTGACCTGCTTAAATGGTTATATTAAGACCTCTTTAGGGACTTCCCTGGTGGTCTGGTGGCTAAGACTCCATGCTCCCAATGCTGGGGGCCTGGGTTCGATCCTTGGTATTTAGTGCAACCAAATAAATAAATTATATATATATATTTTTTTTAAAAGAACTCATTATCATTGAGTATATCACTTACAAAATCTCGGTTGCAAACATTTCAAAGTGACTTCCTTTCTTTTCGGCTCTCTCCTCTATAACAATTTTTCTTTAACCCTCTAAAGACCTCCAGCCCAACTTTTTACTGTCTGTCACTTCTTTCATGTTCCCACTTCCCTCCTTGCCTTGGTCGAATTCCTTGGCCCATAACTTCAAAGAATACCTTTCATAACCTTAACTTGCTTGCTCCTTTGTCACTTCAATGGTAAGATCCAGCCTTGGTTAATTGCATCTCTGCCGCCTCCACATTGGCTCCAAAGCTGCATGTTAAATTTCCAATACCTGTTTCCTGGCCCTCATTCTCAATTGATGGTCTTATTCTGTCTCCCATCCTGTTAAATAATCCGTTTGTGTTCTTAAATCTCACCCATCACTTTTGTACTAAATCATCAGCTTTGACTTTTCAGAGAGTTCTGAAATTTCCTCTTCATTGCATTATCTGCCTTTCCCCCTGTACTGGAGTATTCCCATCAGCATACACACTCAGCATAATACCTCTCATTAAAACAACCCTCTTGGCATATAGACTGTCAAATCCAGGGACCAATTCTCAGTCTGCATTTTACTTGACCCTTCCACAGCTTTTTACACATTGACTACTCACTCCCTCCTTTAAATTCTTTTCTCATTTAACTCTTAAACACCATTCTCCTTACTCTCCCAACCTCAATTTCCTTTGCAATATCCTCCTCCTCTTCTTAACTACTAACAGAGTAACTCAGGGCATCAATCCTTGAACTTCTTTTTTTATACTCATATTTCAGTTGATCTTATTCAGGTGCCCTTAATTAACATCAATATTCATATCTTCAGTCCAGAGCTAATTAATCCCTGTTCACTAGACTTGTATATCTAGCTTTCCTAATCCATATCTCCACTTAGATTGAGTATCTGAAAGTTAATATGTCAAAAATAGTTTCTAATATTATTTTTCCCCATCCTCATTTAATCACTGAGATGCTGAAGATAAAAAAACCCTTGAAATCATCTTCTGTTCCTTTTTCTTTTGCTCACACAATTTAATAGCAAATTCTATTGGCCCTGTGTTTAGAATATATGATCTAACCACTTCTCGCTACTCTATAATGACTAATTAAAATTATTTAATTTGTTGCCTGAACTACAGCAGTAGATAATCTATTTGGACTCCCTATCTCCATTCTTCACTCTCAGCAGTCTGTTCTTTACCCAGAAGCCAGAGGAATCCTTACAGAATGTCAGTTCATGTCATTATCTTGTTTTTATCACTTCCATGGCTTCCAATCTGACATATAATAAAATCCTAAGTCCTTCTTTACCATAGTTCAAAAGGCCCTTTATTATCTAGTCCCTGGCAGTGTCTGTAATCCCATTTCCTATTGCTCCCTCACTTAATTTGCTGTATTGGCCTTGTTCCTATTTCTCAAATAAATTAAGCATGTGACTATCTCAGAACCTGATGTTACTGTTTCCTCTGCCTGGAACATTCTTTCCTCAGATATTCTCATAGTTCAGTTCCTCACTTCCTTCAGATTTCTGCTCATCTGTTACCTTCTCGGAGGATCTTTCTAGATTCTTATCTAAGGTAGCAGGCACTCCTTCATTCCAGACATCACTGTCCTTTTATCTTTTTAAACATTTTTCTTCATGGCACTTAATGCTGCCTCTTTATTATTATATATTGTTAATCCATCTGAATTCTCTCTTAAACATTTTGTGAAACATGTCACACTTCAGTGTTATGCTGATCCTCCAGCTGATGATGCTCTTCTTATCTACCCTTCACCTTGAGGAGGTGAGGCAGGGAGAGAAGAGAAAAACTATTAAGTTTCCTTATAACTAGGATGCATGTATCACTGACCGAACTTGGAGTACTTTTGATAGAAAAGGGAAACTTCCCAGGCAAACAGAGGCATATGGTATTATTATCTATAAGCTTTTATCTTATGACAGTTCCTCCCAGGCAGCAGGTCTAAATATTCACACCAAGACATTTCCATCTTGGACCAACATGAATTGGCCTAACCTTATCTATATACGTTTTAAACATTTGGCCTCAGTCCTAATGATAGTTGTATTTTGAAGTGGTCAAATATATGTATGTATAAAATACATTCATGTATTTACTTAAATGTATTTAAATATATATTTTTTTCTTCATCTCTAAAGAATGAAATTGCTTATATTCAGCAGTGTAATGCCTTTGTATTAAACTGGAAGATAGAGTAAGAAGATAATCCTCTTGAACTACTTTGGAAATACCAACTCTGATAGTAGAATACATTTCCTGGAGAATGGGTAGAAACAGTCTCTTTGAGTAATGATTACCAAGCAATCAAAGTTGGGATAAAAATTATGTTATACTGGTTGTGAGATGCTGTCTCTTGACAAAGTTGAATTTCCTACTCAGAAGGCCAGTACTTTTGATAAAAATGCCATTACTCAGATTTGGAAATTGTTTCCCTTTATACCCAAAACACAACTACTCAAAAATATGTTTAAGTGGTGTTTAAGACCCAGTAATTTGGGCACTAGAAAAGCATAAAGATGAAGATTAAACAAAAAGTTTACAGTGATTATATTCACTTAAAAAAAATACCAGATTGACCTTTAATCCAGCAGTTGCACTCCTTGGCTTTCATTCAGATGAGTTGAGCACTTATGTCCACATGAAAATTTGCACACAGATGTTTATTGCAGCTTTATTCATGATTGCTAAAACTTGGAAGCAACCCAGATAACCTTCAGTGGGTAGATAAAATGTTATTAAGTGTTAAAAAGATATGGAAGAACTCAATAAGTGCATATTTCTAAGGGAAAGACACCAATCTGAAAACGCTACACATTCTATGCTTCCAACTATATGACATTCTGGAAAAGGCAAAACTATGGAGATAGTAAAAAGATTAGTTGCCAAAGTTAGGAAAGAGGGAGGGATGAATAGAGCACAGATTTTTAGGCCAGTGAAAACTATTCTGTATGGTACTATAATGGTGGATACCTGACATTATACATTTGTGTAAACTTGTAAATGTACATCAGGAATGAACCCTAGTGTAAACTATGAACTTTGGATAGCAGTGATGCGTCATTGTAGATTCATCAACTGTGCAGTGTACAGCTCAGGTGGGAAATGTTAATAATGGGGATGCAATGCATGTGTGTGGGCAAAGGTTATATGGGAACTCCGTACTTTCTACTCTAAAGTCTGTTAAAATAACATTGATAGCTTGAGGTGGATTAGATTGGCTATTGTTTGAAGAACTGAGTAAGCAAAGTTTGTTATATAAGCTCTTCATAAATACGAAGTTTGTTGTGTACATCTTTGTAGTTTCTGTGTAGTGTCATAACTGTTGTTGTTGTCCTTTTGTCAAGGAGGGCTCAGATGGTAAAGAATCCACCTGCAATGCGGGAGACTTGGATTCAGTCCCTGGGTTGGGACGATCACCTGGAGAAGGGAAAGGCTACCCGCTCCAGTATTCTGGCCTAGAGAATTCCATGGACAGAGGAACCTAGTAGGCGATAGTCCATGCAGTCTCAATGAGTTGGACACAACCTAGGAACTTTGACTTTCACTTCTTTTTGTCAAGGACACATAGCAATATATATGTTTTATTGCATAAACTACAATTTGCATATTTTAATGTCTAATATCTAACATGTATGTATGTGTGCATGATATATATAGTTTTAGGGTTAACTTTTAAAATAATCTGCTAATAACAGTACTAAAAAGTGACAGGCCCATAACCTCTGGGGTCAGAATAGGACATTCAACATGCACAACATTTTTGCTCTTTTCTTATTTCAAGGAGTATTTGTTTTCATGAGAATTGTATTCCATACCTCTTATCACAACTATATTTCAGTAATCAATTGGGTAATGATTTAATATCAGCTGCAAAACCAAAAGCTTCACAAGAGCTGATAGGATAGATGTATGTTTTCTTATATCCCTAGAGCGTAGAGTGGTGAATTGCCAGGGTCCTGCCCTGGTGGATCCAGGGTAATTCGAAGGAGAGGAAAAACTTACTTATTTAGAAATATAAAAGATTAGGAAAGAATAGTGTAGTGGGAAATTTAGTGGAGAAAAGAGGCTGAATAACTTGGTTTACGTGGAAAACTAATAAAGTTCCAAGACAAGGAACTTGCACTGTCTACGTTAGGCCACCGGTGCCCACTTGAATAGCGGAGGGTGCCCTGCCTTAGGCTCCCTCTCGTGTGGGTCTTTGAAGCCAGGGCAGAGCCTCCGCGCCCCAGATGGGAATTCAGCCTGAAAAAGAGAGGGAGGGAGAGGGAGAAAGAGAGAGAGAGATTTGACACAGGGGAAACCAGTCTTTTCAGTGACTGGCCCCTCCTTTATTGTCCGTAAAGGCCTTTTATACCTTTTTTGTACATAGAGATCAATGGATAATATAAAATTATGCAGCATCAGCAGCCCTGATTCTTATTGAGACCAGGCTTTCTCTCTGCATACCTAGTTGTATATATAAGTCTTAGGTGATTTACATCATCTTCTGGCCAGAGGGCCAGTTAACATTTTACAGCCCTTTTCCGATAAGGGTAATATTGTTGGTTCTTCCCAAAGTCTGGTGCCACTCTCAGAAAGCAGTAAATAAAGTTACATTCTTACATAGCAAGGACACAACAATTTATAACAAGGAAAAGGAGTACAGTGATTTATAACAAAGAGAAGATTCATTAACTCAAAAGTCTAGTATTGCTAACATCAAAACTACTATATTCCTATTTCTGCATCCCTTTACATTGATTAATATTCTCCCAGGTGCCTAAAAGATAAAGGATATGGAGGCCTGGTGGCAAACATTAACAAACTCTTCACCAAACTAATTCTTAACTCTAAAAGGCTCTATATCTTTAAGATGTTTTAAGCTTCATGCCTCTCACGGTTGGGGGGCTGTAAACAATTCACAAGTTGTAAAAGTCTGGGGAGACTGGTGAGGTAAGTTAGAAAGCCATTAAAGGGGTTTAAACTGAGACATTCTTTTCATATGCAGGAGACTGTTAACTGGAGCTCTGAGTGAACTCTTTTCAGAGAAAAGGTGGTAATGTCAGAAGAGTATAGTATAGCAGACAGTAAACAGACAGATTTTGGTTTCGGGGCAGATGCTCAGACAGAGGACCCCTTGAGACCTGACTCGCCTTGCCCTTCAGGTCTCTCTGCATGACCTTGTCATGGGTGGGATCTCCCGTGCTGGCTCCCAGCAGTGAATGTAGATGATGACTGTTTGTTGACTGAATAAAGTTAATTATGTGCGTTTATTTTCATTTAATCTGATGATGGCTACAAAGAAGTTTGGAACTTCTAAATATGGTTTGGCTATTGTAAATTTCCCAAGCCATTTTTATGTACAACTATGGCTTTAAAATTATAAGTCTGCATTACAGGATTTTATAAAAACATGTCTATTTCAAAACTAATTCAAAGGCTTCTGTGAAAAAGTTGAAGCATATATATTAATATATGAAGAACTTATATTCTTACTGTTAAAATTTGACATAGTATCATTTTCTTTAAAGATTTTTCTCACTGTGTACTTCCTGGCACTGTTATTTAGATAACATTTTTCAGTCCTCCATTCTTATATCAAAATTTAGAATTTTGATAAAGGTAAGAGTAGCTATTCAGATCATGCAGAGAATGGTATCCTACAATTACCAGCTTATTTACCAAACTTTAAATAAACCAACTGATGTGGCAATTGTACAGGCATGTACAGATCGGTTAACAAAGACTGAACCTATTTTGTGCAAGTGTAAACCAACTGGTATCACATCTGGAAGAAGTAGAATTTTAGAATCCTAAACACAACTTCTGCCCCTAGACAGATTTATTTAAAAGATGTTTTTCGCCTCACCTCTTAACAGGAGTGCTGCCTGTTCATTCTTTATCCATTAGCAGACCCCAGTTTAGTCCCTTTCTGAACAATATTATCGGTATTTTTGAAATCTAAACTGTGACTATTGACTCAGCCAGCTGTGAGCATAAGGAAGTTGTTATTATGACAGAATGGGACCAATTGATTGCCTTACAAAATTTTTGTTGGCTCTGAGGCAAATAACTGAAGATTATAATCTGCAATTTGAAACGAAATGTATCCCAGCCTCATTTTTCTGTATTTAACTCCGACTAATCTTGCTGGAACCATCGAATGTATCAAAGCATCATAAAGTTGAAAAATAATCACTTTGTAAGTATTTTGACATATAGCAGAAAAAGATAAATATCAACCTTAGGAATTAAATGCTTCAACTATACTAAATACATAGCAGGATTTTGGAGAGCAGTGGTTGAGAGTGTTGTTTTTAGAGGATGATGGACTGAGTTTAAAGCTCTGTTCTATTTTAGCTGTAGCACATTGGATAAATTACCTAAATTCTGAGTCTCTTTCTTCCACCTGCAGAAAACAAAGATCAAGATTTAGTAAAACATTAAATGGGACAAACCCACAAAACCCTTACTGTAATACCTGACATCAGTAAAGAACCTATCATCATCATCTTTATCACCACTTTCACAACCACCCGTGAAATTAATCCTGTAAAATATTCTGGTCTTTTAAGTGGGGAATCTGGAGATACCGAGAAGCAATCTTATTACAGAATGATGAAGAATTATGTTTTGACAAGAGGATTGGTAACCTTGAGTAGGTCCAGCCAGAAAAACAGACACCACAGTAATCATTTTAACAGGGAAAATGTAATATGAATGGTGATTTAAAAGGAATTGGAGAACTGAAAAGGAAACATGTGAACACCAAAATAAAACAGAGATAGTAACAATAGGAAGCAGCTACCATCTGAGAAGGGACCTAGGGGTCGAGTTGAGGTTAATAGAACCCAGAAGTTTGGAAGAAGGGCACCGCAGGCTTCAAATAGGATCTGTCCGTGATATTTACTACTTAATACAGTTTAGAAGGAAAGAGGAGAAAATCTTTTGAGCAGATGTTCTTGAACAAGACATGTTTACTTTCACATAGGATATTATTAAGCAGTTAACTATTGCTAGACAGAGAACAAGGCTTCCCAGATGGCACTAGTGGTAAAGAATCCACCTGCCAATGCAGGAGACATAAGAAACATGGGTTTGATCCCTAGATTGGGAAGATTCCCTGGCAGGGGCCATGGCAACCCACTCCAGAATTCTTGCCTTGAGAATCCCATGGACAGAGGAGCCTGGCAGAGGGCATGACTGTGCAACACTATAGACTGTAGTGCACACATGCAGACAGAGGACAACATGAAACTGGCAGTTTTGGGGCATTTTTATATTTTGAACGTCATCAAATGCTAGAACATCTTGAGCACTTTGTGATTGGTAGTGACTGCCCAAGCACACAGACTCTCTTAGCAGTGTCTTCTATGTGTATAGAATGAAAGTGGGCAGGGGGAGGGATGGATATACACAATCTGTTCTGAGTCACTTTATCATTCTAGAGTGCTCAGTCATATTGTTTCATTCATCCAAGAAACATATATTAACTACTTCTATGTGCTAGATATTATTCTAGGAGCTAGGTATACAGGAACAAGAATCCTTACTCCTATAGAGCTTATATTAAAGAGGGAGAAGACAGATGACAAACATAATTAAAATATATAGTATACTGGGGAAAAGGTAGAAAGAGAAAACAATAGGAAATGTGTATATTTGTGTGTATGTGATGGGGGTGGGTTTAGTAGAATAACTAGGAGAGGCTTCAACTGAAGGGTATTATTTGAGCAAGGCGTAAAAGAAGTTACAGAGTTGGGCCATGTGGATATCTGGGACAAGAGCATTCTAGGCAAAGGAAGACTGAATAAAAGACTCTGAGGCCAGAGCTTGTTTAGAGTGTGTGAAACACAGCAGAGAGGCCAGTATGGCTGAAACACTAAGTGGGAGGAGAATAGTAGAAGATCACTTCAGAAAGGTTAGCAGTGACCTGAATCATCAGGGATTGTACAAACATGAGCAAAATAGGGTAAATGTATGAGTCCTAGGAAGTGCTGAGGTCCCGTTTTAGGTTAGTCATTGTGGAGTCCATGGTTTTGTCTGTTTCTGTAGCCATAGTCTGATAAATGTGGGGAGGCAGGCAGCATATTGCATTTGGTAGTTTCATATCTGTTTGTTAATTATATGACCACAGCTTTAAATTCAAGTTTTGGATTTCTGTTTACTTGAAATTTTGAATGATTGTTGGCTCATCCTTGTATCAGTACAAAGTGAATGGCTGAATGCTGATGGAATGCTATCTTTTTATAATGAAGGGATGATTACCTAAACTATTCATAAATATCAATCTTGCAAACTGAAATATTGATGGATTCATGAACTACTATGTTCCATCTGTGTAAACTAACAGATTTGCACCCATGCTTCTATACTAGGATTGTTGATCACTAGACTGTTTTCCTTTCTCCCCTTTGTTATTTTAAAATCAAAAATTTATATTTAATCCCTTAGTATTTGTTTCAGAATATATCTAGTTTTGTTGCTGTTTGCTTCAGAGATAATTATGATATGAATATCATATGCAGCTGGTTCAAATAACATGTTATGGAGTTTATATTGAATGTACTATTTGGAGTAAATGTGGCAAAATGAGCATTTGAATCAAATAGGAACCAGATCTAAGCAGTGACAAAAACTTATTTTGAAGGTTCTGGACCCCTGTTGAGTACAGTGATTCCCAAACGGTTTTGGTAAATTTATTGTGCTGCATTTTATCCTTCTATAAACACACGAAAAGCTTGCAGTTCTTTTCCTTGATTTCTCTTTCCCTCTTAGATATTTTCTTTGACATTTATTCAAAGAAACATGTCTCATTACCACATTGTAGAAATTTAAACAAAGGAACTTAGATTAAAATATTAAACTATACCATACAAAAAACAAAAAAAGAAGGAAAATTCTTATAGACCAACAGTGGCATGGGGGTAATTATTTTTCTTGAAGATATTGATAACAAAAGATCTGCTAATTCATTTATTTAATTTTCCTTAAATATGTTATAAATTTACTTAGCACTTGTTGAATCTTTGTGGGTATTCTAAGCTCATTACCTGGTAGTATGGTATTAGTTGTCTTTCTTTAGAATTTAATTTTATGAGCAGTAAAAGTTTTATGAGACTATAAGTGAGAAAAAGTTAAGAAAAATATGTTCAGAAAGCATTGTAAATCTTATGGTTGGATCTGACTATGATATAAAAGATAATTTTTAGTGGCCATTGTTGTTGTTATTCTTAATAATCCTTCCCAGCTTCCCATCAGTCATATAGGTACCATTTCTACATTCAAAAATTATCTTTATTTGACTACTCATGTCCATTTTCACCATTACCATCATTTGGTTGAAGCTACTGATCATCTCTCAGCTGGATTATCATAGCAGCCTCCTAATTATTCCTTCTGTTTCTTCCTGTATCAGACAGTATTCATATGTACATATAAAAAACCACTTTAGCTATTTCAGGCAGAAGGGATTTATTAAAGGTAAGGATTCTCTGTCTATATATATATTTTTTCATGTATTGAGTGGAGTGAGTGCAAGTGAAGGAAGGAGGTACATAGTCATAAATGTAGATGTGCAGTACACGTTAAGCATGTGGCTATACCTCATGAGGCTTCAGACCACTTTTTATAAAAATCTTTCTAAAACCTGCTTTCATAATTTTAAGCTCTTACATCAAATTTAAAATGTAAAACTGTGAATAAACAAGTATCTCTAAAAATTACTTAAAACATTTTTCAGAAAGCCATCAATTTGATACTGGCATTTAAAAAGTACTTTTAAAATTTGTACAATCCAGGTACCTTATGGGAATTTACCATTTTCTGCAGTATTCTTTGAGACAGTGTTAATATTATAGTCTCTGTTGTCATGGAAACAAGTATCTGAAGGAGGCCTCAGAGGCTAATGATTCCATGGTGTTGCTATGGATAGAAACAACTGAGACTGTTGTTAGTCACATGGTCAAGATTTAAAAAAAAAAAAAACAACTAAAACTCTTTGGAGCTGATCTTATTGCGTGATACAAATGGAACAGAAAAAGGATGATGGCCTGAAAGTCATATTGTCTAATAAAATATGTATGTAAGATTTTTCAAGTTTCAAATGCTTAGGCTGAATTTCTTTTCTATAATAACCCAAATGTAATGGTTACTCTATATTGCTGCCTCATTATTCATATTAGAGTCTTAAGTTTGACATTTTCCAATTTAGAATCATCTCATACAGCTCACCAGAATTTTACCATGCTCTCAATCCTGCACTCAAAATATCCTCGTCTCTTCTTTTTACTCTGTTATCATATTTAACATCTATACTATTCCTCATCACTCAACCTTCATTTGACTAGATATTATTTGTTTAGGGCAGTATTTTGTTTCATGCAAACTAAATGACTTATTTAGTTGTTGCATAATCCTTTGTGACTCAAACTGCTTATTGATTGTAGCTAGGAAATTATGTGTGTTGATATGCATTTGTTTTTGAAGACTTCTCAGCAGTATTTTCCTTTCTTAAGAAAGAGGCAGAGGTATATGTTCTTCTTCAAAGCACTTGCTCAGTGCCCCAGTAGAGAGTGGGGTAGAATCAGATGGTGTACGTTTTGTTTAAGATTTTTAAAAATGGTATTCAGATCCTTTAAAGGATTCTGTCAAAAGGAAATATATTTAGAATAGGTTCAGAGCCAGTATTACAGTGTAATATTGAAGAATTTATAGTATATCATAAAGGGTTTTTGAGAACAACTGCCTAATGAAGGAAATGTTTATGCTTGGCCTTGAAATTTGTTATAAGCATATAGCTTTGTCTTTTTTATGTTAAAGTGGATTATTAATTAGCTAATATCTGACTCTATTATAGAGGTAAAAAGAAACTTCTTATAGGTTTTAGATATGTCTCTTACTTTGATTGTGGTAATTGTTTCACAGGTGTTTGCATATGTTCAAACTCATTAAATTGTATACATTTAAAAGTACAATTTCTTGTATATCAGTTATACCTTAACAAAGCTGTTTTAAAAAATAAAATAAAGATGATAAATGTTAGACTTTCTTGTCTCTGATACTTCGGATGACTACAGCCAGTTATTTTGTAGTTTATCACTCAACATGGGTTTGTCTGATGTTTAATGTTCAGGTTATGCATCTTTGATAAGAATGTCCCAGAAGTGATATAATCTGATTACATCCCATCAGGTGACATATGATTTTGATTTGTCCCATCCCTGACGGTGTTAACTTTGGTTAAGATAGTATCTGCTAGATTTCTTCACTGTAATTAATAAAAGTTTGTAGGGGAGATACCTGTGTGTCCGTGTGTGTGTCTCCCACTCAAACTTAATTCCACTAGAATGAAATGGAAGGGTCATTCAGCAGCAGTGGAAGTTGTAACGTTTGTTGATGTTTCTTAAGTGAGTTATTAGTGTGGTGGGTGCCAGATTGTAATTTTGTGACTCTGTCATTCCTTCTACATTTTTGATTGGCATCTACTGTAAGGAAATGTGCTTTTCTCTCTATTCATTTCATTGTTATGTAATTATTTATAAAAGTGTAGACTCTTGGAGTCCTCTTTAATTCAGTGGGGTTTATGCCATCATACTGACTGGTGCCATCATAGGGGTCTGCCCTGGTAGCTCAGAGATTAAAGCGTCTGCCTGAGGTGCGGGAAACCTGGGTTCGATCCCTGGGTCCAGAAGATCCCCTGGAGAAGGAAATGGCAACCCACTCCAGTATTCTTGCCTGGAGAATTCCAGGGACGGAGGAGCCTGGTGGGCTACAGTCCATGGGGTCGCAAAGAGTTGGACACAACTGAGCAACTTCACTTTATGCCATTATTATTGTTATCTGAGTCTCACATCGTTCCCAGTGTAACTGATAAGAGCCTCAGCAAGCTGATTTCTGTGTCCTTTGTCATGCCTCATTAATTCTTTGAGCACCTCCTTATTTTCTGGCATGGCAGAAAGTTCTAGGCTCTAGATCTGGAGTCATTTCTCCAAAGATTCCTTTTTTAAAAAAATAGAGAATGGATTTTTATAAGCCAAGATCTGAGTGCTAGGTATTTTCATGCTATTGAGGTCTTACTGCTCCCAGATGTTCTCTGTAGACAGAGCAAGGGTACATATGTATATGTAAACACATATTTATTTCTGTTTTCTATATATATTGAAAACCATGCTGTCATATGAGTGCCTCCAAATCTAGTCTAGAACCATAGATTTCATGCTGATTTTCTCCCTTTCCATGTTTGCAACTCCATTCTCTGACGTGAGAACCCTTGCTCCCACTATCCTTTATATATATATTTACTTATTGGATCAAGTCTCAGGTATGTCAGCAACCTCCTGTCACTGTTGATGCTCTTGGTGGACATCCTTCCCACCCTGCTCAATCAAGATCAAAGAGATATCCCCATCTTGTTCCACGGAGGCCTCTATACTTCATGGCACACAGACACTTTGTCACACTTGGGATCCAACAAAAATACCAGGCTGCTGCTACTGCCTGCCCATGTGTGATATCCTCTTCATCCTGCTTAAACTCCAGCACCACTTCTGCACCCGTCCATTCCCTGCGCATAGATGCTGCCTCACTCTGCTGACTTCAACAACCTGTGCTTGCCTACATCAAGATCCTGATTATATTCTATCATTGCTACCTTCTAGAAATATAATTTTTGTACTTCTGTTAATATGACAGTAAACCATCTGGAATTTTACATATGGTGTAAGGTAGTAGGGTAAGGGTTCATTTCATTTTCTATATGTATATTCAGTTGATTCAGCAGTAGTTTTCTAGAATAATTGAAGTATAGTTGAACAATATTATGTTGGTTTGAGTGCACTAAATGATTTGATGTTTGCATACATCATGAAATGATCACTACAGTAAGTCTGTTAACCATCTCTCCCCATACAAAGTTTTGATATTACTGACCTTTTTGTGCTGTATATTACATCCCTGTGACTTACATAACTAAAAGTTTATACCTTTTAATTTCCTTCACCTATCCACCCCCCAACTCCCTCCGTTTTTGGCGTCTGTGCATTTGTTCTGTGTGTCTATGAGTCTCTGTTTTCTATGTTTTCATTTTGTTTGTTTTGTTTTTTTTGGTGAAATCACGTGGTATTTGTCTTCTTCTATCTGACTGACTTCACTTAAATTCTTTAAAACGATATTTTTCTCTTTGTCATAAATTAGGAGTCAGAATCTCTTGGGTTTTTCAAACATTTTTAAAAAGTTATAAATATTCCATTGAAAATTGGTAGCATCTAAATTATTTATTTTAAGCTCATAATATGGAATTCAACTTTTTTTTCCCCTATAGGAAGAATATATATTAATGGTGGCTGGAATCCCAAGTAAGACAGACAGAGACTTTATTCCTAATTTATTTTTAATTGTGATAAAATATATGTAACAAAATTTTACCATTTTAACCTTTCTTAGTACACTTAAGTACAGTTAATTCAGTGTCAATAAATACATTCACGGTGTTGTGCAGCCATCACCGTTGTCCATCTCTGTAACTTTTCCATCTTTAAAAACAGAGAACTCATTTAGAGAACTCATTTAAATTGGTAATATTATAAAGAAAGAAAAAAGGAAACAATATCTAATGGCCTATAATTTCTTTCTACAGGATATCCAGGTAACAATAGCCTAGCAGATCTTTTCCTCATTCCTCACAAGTTAACTTCTGTGAGCTTAAGCTCAGTTGTAAAATGAAGGGTTAAACTTGATCCCTAGCTTCTTCAACTCTAATGGTCTTATAAAAATGATTGAAATTTTTAGCATCTTTTTGAACAATTAATGTGAAACACATTTTCAGTTTATTTTCTAGAAAATGAGATGGTAAAATATTATAATTGTTTTTCTCTTAATAGGAATAGATCTTCCATCCCTCACCATGCATTATAGCATCACTATATATTCATTGTTGACAACTGGAAAAGTAGAATTCAAAATAGAGGCAGGGGGAAAAACTATTCATAATCCTGTCCTCAGAGGTTAACTTATCAAACATTTCTTTCCATTTTTTAAATAAAATTTTTATCTTCCTTTTTTTAGTTAATGTCATGCCATAGGCAATATCCTATATGACTTATAGACTGTTCTTACAGATGATTATTAATCGATGCATAGTATTTGCATGCTAAGTCGCTTTAGTCATGTCCGACTCTGTGACCCCATGGACTATAGCCCACCAGTCTCCTCTGTCCATGCAATTCTCCAGGCAAGAATACTAGAGTGGGTTGCTGTGCCGTTCTCTGGGGCATAGTATTTAATCTTATGAACTTATCATTATTTGTGCAACCATTTCAACACCTTATATTTAGGATATTTTGCATTTTCCAAAATACAATGTTCAAAAGAATATATTGAATATTAATACCTCTGCTTTTTAAATATTGCCTTAGAATTCAGTTCGGTCGCTCAGTCATGTCCAACTCTTTGCGACCCCATGGACTGCAGCATGCCAAGCTTCCCTCAGGATAGACTAACAGAATTACTAAGTCAAAGAGTTCAACATTTTTAAAGCTGTTAGATTGCTTTTTGTAAAGTATGTATGAAGTTATATATCCAACAGCACTGTGAAGGAACCTGCTTTTCTGCATTAAAATATTTTTGAGGTCTTTAATTGTGATAAAGTATATCTAACATAAGATTTGCCATTTTAACCAATTTTAACTTCACAATTCTGTGGCATCAGTTACATTTCCAGTATTGAGCAGCTTTTACCACTATCTATTTCCAAAACCTTTTCACTATCTCAAACTTACTTTGTAACCCCTAAGCAGTAAACTCCTTACATTCATCTCTCTTTTTTTTTTTTTTTTTTTACATTCATCTCTCTCTTGCCCCTGGTAACTTCTAATCTACTTTACATGAATTTACCTATTCTAAATATAAGTGGAATCACAAAATATTGACCTTTTGTATCTGGTTAATTTCACTTAGCATAATGTTTTCAAGGTTTGTCCATGTTGTGGCAGATACCAGAATTTCATCCCTTTTTATGGCTGAATAACTATCGTGTGTGTGTGTGTGTGTGTGTGTGTGTGTGTGTGTGTGTATACACACCATGTTTTATATCTGTATCTGTTGATGGATACTCTTGAGTTGTTTCCACCTTTTGGCTATTGTGAATAATGCATCACTGAACACTAGGGTAAAGTATTCAAGTCCCAGTTTTCAGCTCTTTTAAGTATTTACCTAGGAGTAGAATTGGTGGGTCATATGGTAATCCTAGGGGTAGTTTTTTTGAAGGACTGCCAAACCAAACTGTTTTCCATAGTGGCAGCACCATTTTCCATTCCCACCAGCAGGTTTTGATGATTCCAATTTCTGCATATCCTTGCCAACATTTGTTGCTTTCTGTTTTTTTTTACTTTTTTATTATTGCCTCCCAGTAGTATGAAGTAATATATCATTGTCACTTTGATTTACATTTCCCTAATGAATAATAATATTGAATAGATTGTCATGTGCTTATTGGTTTTTTTTTTAATTGGGGTTTTGTTGCTTTTAAATGTTGTCATAGTTTCTTCTGTACAATGAAGTGAATCAGCTCTATTTATACATATGCCCCTCCCTCTGGAGCCTCCCCCTCCCCCACTCCCCATTCCATCCATATGGGTCACCGCGTGCACCAAGCTGAGCTCCCTATGCCATGCTGTAGGTTCCCACTATCTGTTTTACACGTCAGTGTACATCAATCCCAATCTCCCAGTTCATCCCACTGCCACCCCACCTCACCCCATGTCCATACATCTGTGTGTTCCCTACGTCTGTGTCTCTCTTTGTGCCCTGCAGATAGGTTACTCTGTGCCGATTTCCTAGATTCTACATATATGCATTAAATAGGGTGCTTGCCTCTCTCTTTCTGACTGACTGCACTCTGAATGGCAGACTGTAGGTCCATCCACATCTCTACAGATGACCCGGTTTTGCTCTTTCTGTGGCTGAGTAGTGCCCTGTTGTGCATACGTGCCACATCTTCTTTATCCGTTCACCCGCTGATGGGCAGTTAGACTGCTCCCATGTCCTGGCTGTGGTAGTGTTGCCAAGAACTTTGGTGCTTATGTGTATCCTCTGGAAAATGTCTGTTCCAGGTCCTTTGCCCATTGTTTAATTGTTTTTTTATGGTGAGTTCTTGATCTGTTCTTCATGTGAAACCATCATCAGATGTACAGTTTGCAAGATTTTCTCCCATTCTGTATGTTGTTTTTCCCTTTCTTGATAATGCCATTTGCTTCACAAAAGGTTTGAATTCTGATGCAGTCTAATTTTTTTTTATTCCTGCTTTTGATATCATATTTAAGAATCCATTGTTAAATCCAGGTTTATCCCTATGTTTTCTTCTAAGAATTTTGTGATTTTAATGCTTATATTTAGGTCATCAATTAATTTCCAGGTTTTGTATAGGATATGAGGTTTTATATAGGATATGAGGTTAATAATTCTTATATAGAATGTCATTGATATAGCAAATATTTATGAATTAATCCAGGTAACAGAGATTGGTACTTTTAGAAGACACCCTTTCTGTGTTCCATTTACATCTTTTTAAAAAATAATTGAATTAATCATGAGAGTAATTGATTCTTTAAATGCACGTAAGCAAGTGGTCAAATATATCCTGAATGCTATAAAAATATTTTCTAGTCTGTGAAGCAAGTGTCTTATCTCCCAGTGGAGGAGTATTGTTAAATCATTATATTTTGTTATTTTCATTTAAACATCTAAAGAGTAGTCACTTACTTTAACTAGAGTCATTAAAATTATTATTGGTGGTATAATTACTTCTAAGAGCATTTTCTCATTTAAATTGAAGTAATATGTTATTTTACCTATTTTAGTTATTTCTGAAAACTATAGTTTATCTTTGTGACGAAACTTTCTGTTATATGTTTCCCTTTTATTTTATATTTTTCCTGATTTGTTGTCATTGATGATTTTTAGCCAACAGAAGCTGTATCTCCCTCTTCTCCCACTGTCCCTGTGATCCCTGTCCTGCCAGTCCCTGCTGAGAATACTGTCATCCTACCCATCATACCACAGGTTTTTATTAGTTTCTTTTTTCTTTATAAAAATTTTATTTGTTCTTAATGGTTTCATTTGTATTCTTTTCAGGTCATTTCAACTGTTTCTTTGTTAGATTTGGTAACACACTTTGGACTTTAAATAATATTTTTAGGGAGTTAAATATCTGGTATTTAATATAAGATGGGTTCAATATTTGCCATCTTATGAGGTTATCTACAGAAAAGATACATTCTAAACTTCATCGTATTGATCCTCCTTAGATTTGTTATCATGCCTTTTATACATGTAAGTCTGTTCAAAACAATTTTAAAATTTATTTCCTTTGGGTTGTTTATTTTCTAAATATAGTAAAAATAATTGTCCCTCCTGATCTTGTACTATATGTGTCCTTTTATATATAGCATTTTGTTCTCCAGTATATGTTGATCTTTGGAAATAATCCTTCTGTCATTTGGTGGGATAATATACTTTACATTTATTATTGAAAAATAATCACTGATGTATATAAAGTCTTTGGGAACTCTTTATGGTATCTTTGCAACTTTCTGTAAATGTAAAAATACTCTAAAATCATGAATTTATCTTTTTAAGTTAACATGTAACAGTCAAAAAATACAATGAGGTAATAGCCAAATGTCAGAGAATCTGAATATTTGTAGCTTTCAGAGCTTTAGTAGTTCCAAGGGACGGCTTGTTAAGACAATAACTACGCTACCAACAGAGTTATCCAAAGGTAAAATCACAGTGGTATTAGTAAGTAGGATAATGGAGATCTTTTACACCAAAGGTCTTTATCTCATTTTAATGTGTAAACAAATGGATCTTTAGGTAATTTTACTATTATTGACCTGTAGCATAAAATCTAGTAAAAATCGTGTTTTTGCTATGTCAAAATAAGTACTGTTAAGGGGAAAAATGGGTTATCACCTTTCATTGTTCTCATCTCAGTGCCCTTCTCCTCTCTTAAAAAGTGAAAATCAGTAAGAACATTATACAAAGTAAGATTCTAGGGGAAATACAGATATTACACTAAAACAAAAATCACAAAAAGTCAAATTATGAAACTACCAAGAATTGAATAGATAAGTCCGGATGGATATTTTCTGTACAGTGCAATGAGAAATTGAATTTATAAATTATAAAATATAATTTTACATAGACAAAGGGTTATTGTAATAATGTAACGTTCTTCCAAGTAACTAAGATTTAGTAGCACAATATTTTTTGAAGTAGGAGACTTGAAAGTTTATTCTGGTCATGTCACCTCAGTTTGTCTTTTGATGTCAAAATGGTTTTCTAGAACCCTTTGAAATTTTGAAGTAATTTCTGCTCTTATATTCAGTTAGGAACCAGTCCTCTCCTGTTCAGAAGTTCTCTGATTTATTTATTCCAAATGTCCCTAGCTTAGTATCACACTACACTTGAAAATTGTTTAGAGATTGCATAGTCTTGTAATTATAAATAAAGTTGGATGGATCTGGTTTAGAATTCTGGTTCTACCACTTCCTGCCCTCTCCAGTATTCTTGCCCGGACAATTTCATGGACAGGCTATAGTCCATGGGGTCACAAAGAGTCAGACATGACTGAGTAACTAATACTTTTTCACTTTCCTACCACTTTCTAGCTGTGTAATTGAGCAATTTACTTAACCTTGATCTCGTTACTCACCTGTAACACTGATGATGATAGTAGTACTTGAGATGTTTTACAGTGATTGAAGGAATAATAATGGCACTTGGTCGTGGCTATTTGTATCATTACTGTTACTTCATATTTGCTTGAGACAGTAAACCAGGGAGCAAGTTTACAAACAGGAGAGGCTTATTAATATATTACCTAACCTCATTTTAGGTTTTAAATATACTTACAAAAGTCTATGTAGAATAGTTTAATAATTTGTTTTGTTTTACATGAGAAGGCCGTGGGTGTGCCTCATTTTGCAGAATAAGTGTGTGTATACCTGAGTAATTGAATATAACATTACATTATAAAATTAATAAAAGTGATTAAAATATTTGTCCCCAAATGAATTTTTAAATCCAATCTTATATATAACCTGATTTTAACATTTTAAATAAATACAGTTTTTCTTCTAAAGATCTACTACTTTATACTTTGGATGCATCGGGAGATAATAGAAATAGAAACAGAAGATTTGAGATTTAGAGTCTAGTCCTGCTTTGTGACTCAAATTGTTCAACATCTCTGAGTTTTATACTCCCTTCATCTATTAAAAATGGGGGCTAACACTTGTCTATTTCAAAGTGAGTTTGAGGACAGATAGATAGCTAGAAAGATGATAAATTTTTAAAACATTCTCATTTTATTTTTAGAACTTTAAACTTTCAGAGTACTTTTATATTGATCATGTCATTTAAATTTTATGAAAATATGAAAATTATCATGCTTATTATTTAGAGTGGTACAGAGATAACGTTGAATGGCTTGTATTTATTTATTGAAGGATAATTGCTTTACAAGATTTTGTTGTTTTCTGTCAAGCTTCAACATGAATCAGCCATTGGTATACATACATCCCCTCCCTCTTGAACCTCTCTTCCATCTCCTCCCCATCCCACCTCTCTAGATTGATAGAGAGCCCCTGTTTGAGATTCCTGAGACATACAGCAAATTCCCATTGGCTATTTATTTTACATACAGTAATGTAAGTTTCCATGTTACTCTTTCATACGTCTTATGCTCTCCTCCCCTCTGCCCTTGTCCATAAGTCTATTTTCTATGTCTGTTGCTCCACTGCTGCCCTGCAAATAAATTCTTCAATACCATCTTTCTAGATTCTGTATATATGTGTTAGTAGGCAGAGGAACCAGAAATCAAATTGCCAACATCTGCTGGATCATGGGAAAAGCAAGAGAGTTCCATAAAAACATCTATTTCTGCTTTATTGACTATGCCAACGCCTTTGACTGTGTGGATCACAAGAAATTGTGGAAAATTCTGAAAGAGATGGGAATACCAGCCACCTGGCCTGCCTCTTGAGAAACCTATATGCGGGTCAGGAAGCAACAGTTAGAACTGGACATGGAACAACAGACTGGTTCCAAATAGGGAAAGGAGTATGTCAAGGCTGTATATTGTCACCCTGCTTATTTAACTTCTATGCTGAGTACATCATGAGAAACGCTGGGCTGGAAGAAGCACAAGCTGGAATCAAGATTGCTGGGAGAAATATCAATAACCTCAGATATGCAGATGACACCACCCTTATGGCAGAAAGTGAAGAGGAACTAAAAAGCCTCTTGATGAAAGTGAAAGAGGAGAGTGAAAAAGTTGGCTTGAAGCTCAACATTCAGGAAACGAAGATCATGGCATCTGGTCCCATCACTTCATGGGAAATAGATGGGGAAACAGTAGAAACAGTGTCAGACTTTATTTTGGGGGGCTCCAGAATCATTACAGATGGTGACTGCAGCCATGAAATTAAAAGACGCTTACTCCTTGGAAGGAAAGTTATGACCAACCTAGACAGCATATTGAAAAGCAGAGACATTACTTTGCCAACAAAGGTCCGTCTAGTCAAGGCTATGGTTTTTCCAGTCATCATGTATGGATGTGAGGGTTGGCTAAGTTCATTCCTAACTGTTTTTATTCTTTTTGATACTGTTTTAAATTGAATTGTTTTTGTTTTCTTGCCAGCTTGTTTGTATATAGGAATGCAACTGATTTTTGTATGTAGACCATTTACTGCCACTTTGCTAAGTATTAGTTCTAACAGACTTTTGTGTGGTTCCTTCAGAGTTTTCTACATGTATGATCATATTATTTGCAAACAGATAGTTTTCTTTTTTTCATTTGGGAAATTTATTTCATGCTTTATGGGGAAACAGAAAGGAGGGTCAGACTACCCCTTGTTTTGGCCATTTTTAAAAATTATGAAAATAATGATAACACATTTACAAGAGACTTGGAAAATACAGAGCATGGTTATATGTAGTTCCACTACATATTACAATTTTTTTAAATAGTTAAATTAAGAATTTTAGTTGGAGTTTCAATATCAAACTCTCAAAAATTAATAGAATGAATATACAGAGAAGGAGAAGGATATAGTAGTCTTAAAAAGCACTCTTCACCAGTTCAACATAATTAAGATTTATACAGTTTTCACACAACAGTAGGATACAAATTCTGTTCAAATTCCCATAGATTATAAATGAGGAGACACTGGAAAATACCCAGGGACATAAGACCAGGTGCAAAAAATGGGTGGTCTAAAGATACTGAAATCATACAGTTATCTTATCCTTGTAGAATTATGTTAGAGATCAGTATCAAAAGATACTTGAAAATAGCCCACATATTTTCAAATACAATGTAACATTTACAAAGAGGGATCGAAAACTTTAATAAAGTTAGAAGACTGAAAAAACACAGAGGGTGATTATAGAGAAGAAAGCATTTAAATGAGAAAATAATATCAGAATGGGAAATTAATATCAGACACTTTAAAATCTCATGTATTTAGAAATTAAATGTCTACTTTTAAATGATGGGTATGTCTAAGAAGCCATAGCAAGGAAATAGAAAATATTTATAATAGAATAAAAATTGAAAAGAGAATTTACCAGAATTTGTTGCTTACAGCTGAAGCTGCTGAATAATTTTTCTTCTTATTTGTTTAATTGACTGATTTTCAGTACTTTGTTAGGTAGAAGTTGTGAAAGTGGGCTGGCTTGATTTGTTTTTTATATTAGAGGGAAAGTTTTCAGTCTTTCACCATGGAAGTATGATGTTTACTGTAGGTTTTTCATATATGACCTTTAATATGTGGTGGTGGTTTCCTTATATTCTTAGTTAAAATATTTAATACTGTCACATACTTCCTGCATAGATTGAGATGATCATGTTGGTTTTTTTTTTTTCTTTCTTCTTCTTTCTATTGATGTGGTATGTTACATTGATCAATTTTCCTGTGTTGAATCATCCTTGCAATCCAGGAATAAATCCTGCTTGTTCATGGTATATAAACCTCTTAGTATAATGCTGAATACAATTTTTTTGAGATTTTTGGATCACTATACATAAGGGATATTGGTGTGCAATTTTCTTATAGAGATAATGCTGGCCTTAAAGTATAAGTTGGGGAGTATACCTTCTTCTTCAATTTTAGGGCAGAATTTGAGAAAAATTGATGGTAGTTCTTCAAATGTTTGGTAGATTTCACCAGGAAAACAATTAGATTTTAAGGGCTTTTGTCAGGAGATTTTTGATTACTGATTCAATTCCTTATTAATTCAGTTCAGTTCAGTCGCTCAGTTGTGTCCAACTCTGCAACCCCATGAATCACAGCACACCAGGCCTCCCTGTCCATCACCAACTCCCGGAGTTCACTCAGACTCAAGTCCATCAAGTCAGTGATGCCATCCAGCCATCTCATCCTCTGCTGTCCTCTTCTCCTCCTGCCCCCAATCCCTCCCAGCATCAGAGTCTTTTCCAATGAGTCAACTCTTCGCATGAGGTGGCCAAAGTATTGGAGTTTCAGCTTTAGCATCATTCCATCCAAAGAAATCCCAGGGCTGATCTCCTTCAGAATGGACTGGTTGGATCTCCTTGCAGTCCAAGGGACTCTCAAGAGTCTTCTCCAACACCACAGTTCAAAAGCATCAATTCTTTGGCGCTCAGCTTTCTTCACAGTCTAACTCTCACATCCATACATGACTACTGGAAAAACCATAGCCTTGACTAGACGGACCTTTGTTGGCAAAGTAATATCTCTGCTTTTGAATATGATATCTAGGTTGGTCATAACTTTTCTTCCAAGGAGTAAAGTATTAAAATTTTCTCTTCATGATTCGTCATTGGTAGGAGTTTTTCCATTTTGTGTAAGTTACCCAGTTTGTTGGCTTACACTTGCTCATAATAACTCTATAATCCTTTTTGTTTCTATTGAATTAACAATAGTGTTCCCACTGTCATTTCTGATTTTAATAATTTATTGTTCTCTCCTTTTCCCTTAGTCCATCTAACTAAAAGTTTGTCAATTTGTTGATCTTTTAAAAAAATAACTATTGGCCTCATTCTCTCTATTATTTATTTGATTCATTGGTTAATAGTATGTCATTTAATTTCCACAACTTGGTGAATTTTCCGGTTTGCTTCTATTATTGCTTACTATCTTCATCCATTTTTGACATAAAACATACTTTGTATGACAACTTTCTTACTAAATCTATTGAGACATAATTGTGGCCTAACACAGTGTATTCTGGGAATGATCCAAATGCACTTGAAAAGAATGTATCCTGTTGTTGGGCAGAGTGTTCCAAACATGTCTGTTAGGTCACATTGGTTTATTGTGTCATTTAAGTCATTTTTTTCTGTACTTATCTTTTGTCTGGCTATTTTACACATTATTTTGAACAGGGCATTGAAATCTTTATTATTTGTAAAACTGTTTACTCTCTTTAATTCTGTCACTTTCTATTTCATAGATTTTGATGGTATATCATTAGGTACTTGAATGTTAATTGTTTTGTTTTCTTACTGTATTAAACCTTCTATTAATATGTAATGTCTTTTGTCCCTTGTAACTTTTTAAATTTAACTTCTATTTTATCTAATATTAATATAGTGACTCCTATCTTTTTAGTTGCTAGTTGCGTGGAATATCTTCTTCTATCCTTTCACTTTCAACCTGTTTGCATCTTTGAATCTCAATGAAGTCTCTTGCAGAAAATATTGTTGGGTCATGTGGATTTATCTGTTCTGCCTTTTTTTGATTGGAGGGTTTAAGCAATTTGCATTTAAAGTAATTATTGATAAGAAGAGGCTTCTGTCATTTTGTTATTTATTTTCTATATTTATTATAGGTTTATTTCCTGCATTGTCTTATTTTTTGTTTGGTTGATTTTTAAATTTTTATATATGTAGTGAAATGTTTAAATTCCTTTCATTTTTCTTTTTATGTATAGTCTGTAGCTAATTTCTCTGTGGTTACCATGGAGATTACATTTAATATACTGAAGTTATAACACTCAAATTTAAATTTATATCAGTTTAACTTTAATGATATATAAAAACTCTGCTCCTCTTAACAGTTACATCCTCATCCCTCTCAGTTGTTTATGTCACAAAATTACAACTTTATACATTATATGTACAAAAATGTAAACTAACAATTTTTAAATGCATTCATGTTTTAAATTATGTAGAAAATGTGAAATTACAAAGCAAAGTTATTATGATATCAACTTCAGGGCTATTAATTGATTTTAGTTATTTACTGATGTTGACATCACTTCTGTATGAATAATTCACTTTTAGACTAACTTTTAAAATATAAAATTCCAGGCAAGAACACTGGGGTGGGTTGCCATGCCCTTCTCCAGGGATCTTCCTGACCCAGGATCAGGCATGGCAACCCACTCCAGTATTCTTGTCTGGAAAACCCCATGGGTAGAGGATCCTGGTGGGCCATTGTCCACGGGGTCACAAAGAGTCAGACATGACTGAGTGACTAACATGTCCACTTCTTTAAAATATAGTTTAAAAAATATTAGTCTCTTAAATTATATAGATAACAAAAAGTGATGTTGCAAAACACTATTAAGATAACAAAGAGTTTTTTTGTATTTATCCTTATTACCAAGGTCTTTATTTCTTCAGACACCTAGAGTTACTGTTTTGTGTCCTTTCATTTCTACGTGTAGGATTCGCTTTAGCATTTTTTTCAGGGCCAGTCTATAAGTAATGATCTCCCTCAGCTTTGTTTATTTGAGAATGTCATAATTTCTCCCTCATATTTGCGAGATTATTTTGCCAGTTACTGGGTTCTCGGTTGACACTGTTTTTCTTTTAGTACTTTGAATATACCAGCCCAATGTTTCCTGACCTCAAAGGAGCTCTTGTATATTGAGTCACTTTGTCGTACTGCTTTCACAATTTTCTCTTTGTCTTTCAGCAGTTCGATTTTAATGTGTCTGAGTGTGAATCTCTCCAAGTTCATCCTGCCTTGAGTTTCTTCAGCTTCTTTGATTGTTTATGTTCATGTCTTTCATCAGATTTGGGAATGTTTTACCCATTATTTCTTCAGATGTTCTCTCTTGCCCTTTGATCTCTCTCTTGGACTCCCGCGATGTTCGTTGGTCTGCTTAATGATGGCCCACAAGTCTCTTTAGACTGGTTACTTTTCTTCAGTCTTTCTGTTCTCAGACTTAAGAATTTACATCATCCTATCTTCAGGTTTCCTAATTCTGCCTGCTCACATCTGCTTTAGTGACTTTTTCATTTCAATTACTTCACTTTTCAGCTTCAGAATTTCCTTTTGGTTTCTCTTTAGGATTTCTGTCTTTTATTGCTTTCTCTGTTTTGTTCATACATTCTTTTCTTGACCTTGTGCACCGTGTCTTTTAGTTCTTTGGATATTACAGTGGTTGCTTTAAATCATTTGTCTAATAGATATGCCACCAGCTCTTTTTCAGAGAGTTTCTTTTTTCTTTACTCTCCCTCGTTTGGATGGAACATATGTTCCTATTTCTTTGCATGCCTTGTGATATTTTTTGTTGGAAATTGAACATTTGAATCTTATGATTTTTCTGGAAATCAGATTTAAAGTTTGCTGGGTATTTTTGTTTTTGAGTTTTTGATTGCTGTAGGCTATCTTTGTGCTAAAAATCAGCTTATGCGATAACCTTAAAATCTTCTGATTTTTTTTCTATGCCTGCACCTTCCCCAGGCATGCACAATGACTTTGTGATTTCCCTCATATATGTGGTTGTTTTTGAATATTCTAATCTTCAGTGTCTGATTCTCAAAAGGGGAAAGAGACAAATGAAATTATGGGAGGAGACACTTGCCCTTTAAAACTAGGAGTCACTTCAGCCAGAGGGGGAGGGATTTATATTACTTGGGGGAGGCTCAGCAATAATGGCCACTGCCTCTTTGAAACCTCTGTGATCAGAGGTAGCAATCAGAACACAGATTTCCCTATATTTGAAGAACAGGGTCCTTTTTGGCTTGCCCTCTCTCTGCCTACTCTGCCCTGGCTTGTGCAGGCTTTGTGCCAGCTGCTCTAGGAACAAATTATGAAGGATGGGAATTGGGTAGCTGCAACACTGCTGGATTAACCACAGTTTGACATCTAATAACTTCTGGAAGTTGCAAGCCCTCAATAGACTACAGAATTCCAAAATGCTTATGTCACACTGACAATTGCATTTTGCCAGTACAGTCGTCATCTAGGTGGAGAAGCAGATTTGTGGGACTTTTTAATCTGTCATTGTTCCAGAATTCATCCTATTTGTTTTTATAGTCACTTTAACTTATATATATATAGTGGTCACTAACGTGATGGCGTTAACTTTCAATGCTGTGTGTGCCAAATTAGAATCCAAGATGTACTACTCTCTGGGGTTTATGAGTTTTTTATTGGAGAAATACTTGTTTATAATTTAGTAGGGGAGAAAGAGAGAGACATTAAACCAATAATATAATGAAACTCCAATAAATGCTAAAAAGGAGAACTACAGTATATAGCATAAAAGCATTTTCTAAACTAATTTTGGCCTGTTTTTGAATAACTGAATCTTAGAATTATTTTAACACAAAATTTTTAAGATGTGATATTGTTCTCTGAAATTGGATTAGGATGCTGCAGTATGTTAACAGCAGCAGACTTATGAGGCCCTTTATTAATGAAATAACATTCTAAAAGTTGGATGATCAAAACTGTGTTTCTTAAGCCTTATTATTAATTCGTAGGTCATATTCTTTAGGGGTTGGTTAGTTTGTTTCTGGTATATCCTGCCCCTTTCCTATCACCCTCCCCCCCATTTCTGAGTGAATCATAGGATTTCATTATTGTCTGAGACATATATTATTGTTGAGACATATATAGTGGAATATACTATTAGTAAGTATAATGGATTAGCAATAGGTTTCTGTGGTTTACAACACAGTTTTTTGTTTTGTTTTTAATATTACCTTACTGAATTGTCACACAGTCCTTTTGATTAAAGGCATGTCTCTTTATAGATGGAAGAAATAAGTTTCAATAATTAGTACTTGTGATTTACCTGTATATTCAAAGTCATTAAATGGTAGAGTGAGGTAGAGAGAGATCTAGAATCATGCCTTTTTTTTTTTTTTTTTAATTTTACTTTACAATACTGTATTGGTTTTGCCATACATCAACATGAATCCGCCATGGGTGTACACGTGTTCCCAATCCTGAACCCCCCTCCCGCCTCTCTCCCCATTACCATCTCTCTGGGTCATCCCAGTGCACCAGCCCCAAGCATCCTGTTTCCTGCATTGAACCGAGACTGGCGATTTGTTTCTTATATGATATTATACATGTTTCAATGCCATTCTCCCAAATCATCCCACCCTCTCCCTCTCCCACAGAGTCCAAACGACTGTTCTATACATCTGTGTCTCTTTTGCTGTCTCGCATACAGGGTTATCGTTACCATCTTTCTAAATTCCATATATATGTGTTAGTATACTGTATTGGTGTTTTTCTTTCTGGCTTACTTCACTCTGTATAATCGGCTCCAGTTTCATCCACCTCATTAGAACGGATTCACATGTATTCTTTTTAATGGCTGAGCAACCTAGATGTCCATCAGCAGATGAATGGATAAGAAAGCTGTGGTACATATACACAGTGAAGTATTACTCAGCCATTAGAATCATGCTTTTTGATGTGTCATTTCAGGTTATTTAAATAACCTTATTTGACTAACTTAACAAGTAACTTTCACATAGATTATCCTCAAGTCTTGTTGCTGTTATTTGGTTTCCTCCCTAAGTAAAGCTGGTAATTCCATGTTATCTGTTCTGCTATCTCTCATCCTAGTTATAGATACCAAGGTCTTAAACTAGCCAAATTTGCTACTGTATTTTTTGTTTTAGTGCTCTTTATTTCAGCTATCTGAAAGTAGCAGATTCCGTGGCCAAATTTTTCTGTATCTCTTCTATCCAAAGTACTTGTTCTGGCTTTGGTGTTAAGGTATGTTTTTCTGAGTTGTACCCTCCAAGCCCATTGGGCTACCTCATTCCCACCACCTCCAAGTTTGAGAGGGATGGATTACTACTTTGTCAGATACCATTTCTGTATTCTATAATATAAGAATTTAGAAATCCTCAAATTAGTAAGTGAAAGTATAATGTATCTTAAGGTAAATGTTTTAATTCTCTTCTGCTAACACAGTCTTAAATATTTTTAACATTATTTTGGTGGCTGAACTTGAGGCCATCAGATCATGCTTCTTGAGCTGAATGTACATAGGCTCTTATTTTAGACTACATTTTGTGATAGGTCTTTTCAGATTGCTTAATCTGACATTAGTTTTGAATGAAATTCTTGTTAATCCTCAATTTGAGTTTCTGTTCAGTTTCAAGTCTATGCTTTCCCTTCAGGTGAGGTCATTCACTCAGATTCTTTCTAGGATCCATCTACAAATAAACTGATTGTACATATTATTAATTATCTAATCATATTCATTAAGCCAGAATTATAAATTATTTTTACTAGTCTGTATTCTTTTTTCAGAACTGAACTTTAAAATTGAAATTAATTTTATGATGTGAATGCTGATATCTTAATAACAGCTTTAACCCATAGTATTTTACAACTGCCTTCATTATTAACCTCTTACAAGCTGAGTACTTGATACAATATAATTATTTTGCTGTAGTTTATGAAAAAATTCAAAACTGTTCAAATAGAAAGGGAGTAGTACAGTGAACTCCCATGTATACTTATCACCCAACTACAGCAGTCCTCAGTTCATGCACTTACATGATCCATAACCTCTCCTTCTCCTAATCTCTCATTGTCATTATTCTATCTTGAAGGAAATTTAATACTTTATATAATTTTTATGTATTTTAATACCAGATTTTTATGTAACTAGAATCAAAAGGTAACATATACAGTGATGATGAGTTGGTGATCATGAGCAGCTAGGGTTGTGATAATTTTGGTATAAGTTAGATTTTTGTAAAAGCAAACTTTTTCCACTATATTTTTGGTAATAAGCAGGGGAAGCCAGATGATTTTCTTGCCATAATTTTTAAAGATTATAGCTTCTTTTATAAGTTTAAATATTAGCCTTGTTCTTTCTTGCCTTCTCTGTAACTGCTTAAGCAAAGTAAGCTGAAGTTGTACCATTAATTTTTTAATTTAAAAATATCAGTTTGAGATCCCAGTAGTCATTGAGAAATGAATAATTCCTAATGTTCGTAAAATCTCAAATGTCTCTCACAAATAGTATTTTTAGCAGTTTCACAAATAGTATTAGGTTTGATTCTCACTGAATCATTGGAAAATAGACTATTACGTTAAAGGTAGGGCTGCACATAAAGTAGGTAGTATCATGTTTGTATTTAATACAGTATTCCCTACTAGTTTTGTTTTTTTCAAGATTTTTTATTGTTTCAGATGTACAGCAAAGTGACCTAGTTATGTGTATATGTATCTTCTTTAGATTATTTTCCATTATAGGTTATTTTAATATACTGAATATAATTCCCTGTGCTTTACTATAATCCTTGTCCCCACTCATTTTTAACTTGCTGCTTCATGTAGCTTAGATGGATACAGTGCAATTATTTATGCAAGCATATCTCTTAAAATTTATTTAAAGGATAGTCATCTCTTTGATTCTCTGAAAATGTCATTTGACTTGGTAATTATATATTTTTAAATATACAAAAGAAAGAATTTAAAGAGGAGTCACGTCAGTTTTCTAGTATGTTCAGTCTGGTTTTCATTTGGTAATAATTGCATTTTATTTTTAAAAGTTTGTTGCACCTTCATAACAGACACTTTCCAGCTTAAGCAGAAAACCAAGCTTTTTTCATCTTAAACTTAATTAGATCTATGTTAATCTGCTTGTGCTTTTGGTGGGGTGGGGAGTGGTTGACCCTTAGTTGTTCTGTGAGTGGTCTAGGATAACAGATGAAAAGCAGTAATTGCAGTTGGTAACAATTGAGGACTTTTACATTGAATGTGTTTCTAATTAAAGTTCATGATGGATTTCTTTTTATGGCTCCTTTCCGCCAATGTTTAAACACAGTTCAGTATGAGACAGAATTATTTTTCTGGGTGATGAAATGTTGGAATCTTCAGGGGATCCTTGAGACTAGAAAAGAAGTGATTTCCAAGAAATTTGGGATGAGTTTTTAGTGATATTAGAGAATATTTGTGAATTTTTTGAGAAGACTGGTGAACTTCGCAAATCTTAACAAAATTATCTCTGTTGTAGCAGAAATAATCATTCATTTCTCAAAAGCAGATGTAATAGCTGCCTATATTTCTCATTCTTTCCATTGGTGCTAGAAACTGGATACATTGTTTAACATATGAAAACTTCATATAAAAATTATAATTTAAGAAATAGCAAATCTTTCATATGCTTCTAATATTTGTGAACATGAATATGTAATGTACCAATTTTCCTGTTAAGCCTAACATGTTTATAATTCTTTCTTTAAGGCAAATCCTCCTCCAGTACTGGTCAACACAGACAGCTTGGAAACAACAACTTATGTAAGTTCCATTCATCACCATATATAATTCTGTTTTTCCTGTTCAGGTTTTCATACAGATATCAAAATCACAACATTATTTTCTCTAATACATTGTGCTTATGATGTTCTGTCACTAAGCTGTAATTGCTAAAGCAAATGAAACATACTATCCTTTTTAGTTTTTGTTTTCCCATGCTCTTACAAAGCAGAAATGTTGAAATAAATTTTATTTTTAAATTAAAATGAATATCTTTCACTATGGGCTCTCTCTCACCGGTGGTCATTTATACAATGCCATATAATTAGAGAGTCATTTTTAAAGTCTAATTGAGTGACTGTGTTTTTAGTGAATGTGTTCACTTTGTAACTTTAAATTGATTACTCCTTCTCTCTAAACTCCTTTTGTTAAAAAGTCTTCTTTCTCCTAAAGATAAATAGCCAGAACAGCAGAATCTTAACATTTTTCACTCCACCTAAATGGCTCAGATGGTAAAGCATCTGCCTAGAATGCGGGAGACCCGAGTTCGATCCCTGGGTTGGGAAGATCCCTATAGAAGGAAATGGCAATCCATTCCAGTGCTATTGCCTGGAAAGTCCCAAGGACAGAGGAGCCTGGTAGGCTACAGTCCATGGGGTCTTAAAGAGTCAGACACGACTGAGTGACTTCACTTCATTTCACTTCAAAGTATCTTTGGAGATATTTAAATAGAAGTTATACCTGTGCTGGAGAAGGCAATGGCACCCCACCCACTCCAGTACTCTTGCCTGGGAAATCCCATGGACAGAGGAGCCTGGTAGGCTGCAGTCCATGGGGTCGCGAAGAGTTGGACCGACTGAGTGACTTCACTTTCACTTTTCACTTTGATGCATTGGAGAAGGAAATGGCAACCCACTTCAGTGTTCTTGCCTGGAGAATCCCAGGGACAGCGGAGCCTGGTGGGCTGCCCTCTATGGGGTCCCACAGAGTCGAACACGACTGACGCGACTTAGCAGCAGCATACCTGTGCATTAAAAAAAAATCAAATGGTGCATAATTTAATAGATTGTAAGTCTTTTTTCTCTCATTTTTAAACTGTAGTCGATTTTCATCTGTACTTTAAAACATTTTATTTGGCTTTATATTTTGTGTATATTTATATGGGTATAGCAAATTTGGGGAGATTTTTTAAAACTTTGAATAATTATACAAACCAAAAGTACTCTTCAGTCAGTGTCACCTTTCACACTGATATTGAATACTTAAGAAGAATTTTGTTTGTACTTTTGTTCTTCACATTTTATCCCTTACTTGTTCCTTTGTTAAATTATGTTTTGCTTAAGGGCAGAGATAGTAAATATTTTTATTTTAAAACCCTTTGAACTGGAAGGTTACTATGTAAGAACTAACAGAAAACTATATCAACAAAGAAAATAAATACACATGCGTTTTAGAGATGTCAACAAATTAAAAGCAGGATTAACATACAGACAGCAAACTTAGTTTTTATGACACATTATTCAAAAAATAATTTTTCTGCTAAACAGAATATGTTGGAAGTCTCTAAACCCATTCACTACCCATGTTGAGAAATTCTCTAGAAAGACTCACAAGGCTCAGCACCTCATACCTATGGCTAAGATTTATTTATATGTAATAAGTCAGGATCCATAGTCAGATTATAAGGCTGTTTCTCTAGAGGAATACATCTTTAGATTTCCTTCTACTGTCTTCCTCCCAAGAGGGGCCCACAGAGCACTGTTTTCACCTAGCAGTGAAAATGTAGCAATAAGTGTTCAGTTTTTCTGCCCAGGGAAGCCGATTATTTGGGCTTCACCACAGTTATTTATTGGTGGTTGTTCACATAGACACCTTCTATCCAGTACATGCCAAATTTCCAAGCTCCCAGAAGAAAAACAGGTGTTCAGCATAAAGTTCATTGTCTCTGCAAAGTCTTGCCAAGAGTAAACACCCCTTTCAGGTAGGGAATGGTGAGAATGGTCCCAAAATCAATTTCTCAAATGCCAACTAAGACTCTTCTAGCCATAGCAGCCTTGGGCCTGATATAGTAACCCTTTTCTCTACATAAGGCAATAAGATAAATTCCATTTTCTTAAGATTTTGTTTTACTTTATCATATTTGAAAAACACTGTAAAATGTTTAGTAATATTCTTTGTAGCTAATTAGTTTAATTCTGAAATTTAAAATATGTTCCAGAATGGCTTTTAAACTTACTTGTTATTCCTTTGTTGAGTTCTGATCATTAAATACTAGCTATGAGTTGATGAATAAAATTAAGAAAACTTGCAGCTATTGCAATATCCCCCCCCCCCCGCCACCATCTGCTGTCAAAATGCTTCCTAAAATTAAATAGTTAATTGAACAGGTAATGCATATACATTGTATAAAATTCAATATATACCACAGTATATCCAATGAACGAGAATCTTTCTTCACCCCTACTCCTAGTCTTCTAGTTCCTCGTGCCTAAGGCATAAAATGTTAGTGTGTGTGTGTGTGTGTGTGTGTCAGTTCAGTTCAGTCGCTCAGTTGTGTCCGACTCTTTGCGACCCCATGAATCTCAGGACGCCAGGCCTCCCTGTCCATCACCAACTCCCGGAGTTCACTCAGATTCACGTCCATCGGGTCAATGCTGCCATCCAGCCATCTCATCCTCTGCCATCTCCTTCTCCTCCTGCCCCCAATTCCTCCCAGCATCAGAGTCTTTTCCAATGACTCAACTGTTCACATGAGGTGGCCATAGTACTGGAGTTTCAGCTTTAGCATCATTCCTTCCAAAGAAATCCCAGGGCTGATCTCCTTCAGAATGGACTGGTTGGATCTCCTTGCAGTCCAAGGGACTCTCAAGAGTCTTCTCCAACACCACAGTTCAAAAGCATCAATTCTTTGGTGCTCAGCCTTCTTCACAGTCCAAGTCTCACATCCATACATGACTACTGGAAAAACCATAGCCTTGACTAGACGGACCTTAGTCGGCAAAGTAATGTCTCTGCTTTTGAATATGTTATCTAGGTTGGTCATAACTTTTTTTCCAAGAAGTAAGCGTCTTTTAATTTCATGGCTGCAGTCACCATCTGCAGTGATTTTGGAGCCCCCAAAAATAAAGTCTGACACTGTTTCCACTGTTTTCCCCATCTATTTCCCATGAAGTGATGGGACCGGATGCCATGATCTTTGTTTTCTGAATGTTGAGCTTTGAGCCAACTTTTTCACTCTCCTCTTTCACTTTCATCAAGAGGCTTTTGAGTTCCTCTTCACTTTCCGCCATAAGGGTGGTGTCATCTGCATATCTGAGGTTATTGATATTTCTCCCAGCAATCTTGATTCCAGCTTGTGCTTCTTCCAGCCCAGCGTTTCTCATGATGTACTCTGCATACAAGTTAAATAAGCAGGGTGACAATATATAGCCTTGACGTACTCCTTTTTCTGTCTGGAACCAATATGTTGTTCCAAGTCCAGTTCTAACTGTTGCTTCCTGACCTGCATACAGATTTCTCAAGAGACGGGTCAGGTCGTCTGGTATTCCCATCTCTTTCAGAATTTTCCAGAGTTTACTGTGATCCACACAGTCAAAGGCTTTGGCATAGTCAATAAAGCAGAAATAGATGTTTTTCTGGAACTCTCTTGCTTTTTCCATGATCCAGCAGTGTATAGCATATATATTAAAAGAACATGTATATATATATCCTTTTATAAATATTTTGTGCATAAATAAGGATATATGTGTTTTCAAACTTTTCCCATACAGAAACCAATGCCCCACTGATAATTTTTGTATAGATGTTTTGTGTATATATACAATTATATAATCTGAATATATTTGTATACATAGATTCTCAAAGGGTGTGTCAATTTTTAGATTTGATCATTATTGCCAAATTATACTTTCTAGCATTATGATTCAATAAAAATTATTAATGTTTTTACCCCATACTGTCACTAGCATGGTGTGTTAATAAATTTTTTGATCCTTTGTTAGCATAATGCTTGTTACCATAAAGTATATTAACTCATTGTTTCAACTTGAATGTATATCTCAATTCTTATCAGCTTTTTCACCTTAAAATTTTTTCTTATGTTGAGACGTTTACATACCACGAAATCCACCCTTATAAAGTATACAATTCAGTGGTTTTAGTTTATTCACAGCATTGTGCCATCACCACCACTTTCAAATTCCATAACATTTTTATCACCTTGTAAGGAAACCCTGTACCCATTATCAGTCACTCCCATTTTGCCCTTACCTCTGCCCCTAACAATCATTAATCTACTTTCTGTCATTATGGCTTTGTCTTTTCTGGACTGTTCTTATAAATAGAATCATACATGTACACCTGAAACCAACACAACATTGTAAATCAACTATACTCCAATAAGAATTTTTAAAAAGGGAATCATACAGTAGTTTTTTGTGTCTGGCTTTCACTAGGAGTAGTACAGTGAAGGTTCACCTGTGTTGTAGCATGTGTTAGAACTTCATTCGTTTTTATGGCCGAATTATTTTTCATTATATGTATGTACTACGTTTTGTTTATTCATCCTTCTCTTGATGGTCTCTTGGGTCATTTCCACCTTTGGCTGTTGTAACTAGCACTGCATTGGCATGGGCATCCCCAGTGGATGAGAGGTAAAGAATCCACCCAGAATCCACCTGCCAATGCAGGAGATGTGGGTTCAGTCCACGGCTTGGGAAGATCCCTTGGAGAGACAAATGGCAACCCACTCTAGAATTCTTTACTGGGAAATCCCATGAACAGAGGAGCCTGGTGGGCTACAGTCCATGGGGTCCAGATAGTTGGACTTAACGACTAAACAATTGCAACAGACATTGCATACAGTATCTGGGAATTATTGTCATTTTATTAGTATTATGTCTCTTAGTCCATGAACGTATTGTTTATCCATTCCTTTACATCGTCAATTTTGTTCACAGCATTTTAAATTTTCAATGAATTTGTCTTACTCTTTTTAAATTAAATTTATTCCTAAGTATTTTATTCTTCTAATGTTATTATAAATGAAATTGTTTTCTTAATTTTATGTATGGATTTTTCATTGCTAGTGTTTAGGAATATCAGAGAAGGCAATGGCACCCCACTCTAGTACTCTTGCCTAGAAAATCCCACGGGTGGAGGAGCCTGGTAGGCTGCAGTTGATGGGGTCGCTAAGAGTCAGACATGACTAAGTGACTTCACTTTCACTTTTCACTTTCATGCATTGGAAAAGGAAATGGCCACTCCAGTGTTCTTGCCTGGAGAATCCCAGGGATGGGGGAGCCTGGTGGGCTGCTGTCTATGGGGTCACACAGAGTCAGACACGACTGAAGTGTCTTAGCAGCAGGAATATAATGGATTTGGGGGTATTAATCTATCCTGCAGTGTTACTGAACTCATAAATTAGTTCTGATTTTTGTTCTTATTGTAGATTCCTTTGGATTTTCTACATAAGGTCATGTAATATACAAACAAATATTTTCACTTCTTTCTATTCAATAAAGATGCCTTTTATTTATTTTTCTTGCCTAATTGCCATGGCTAAAACCACCATTAAAATGTTTCATAGAAATTGCAAGAGCTAACATTCTTATTTTGTTCCTGATCCTTGGGTGAAAGAAAACTTTCACTCTTGTACAATCAAGTATGATGTGTTAAACTCAGTGTTAAGTATTAATTGATACTATAATTTCATTGGCATTGGGTTTGATTCTCTCTCTGAAATCCTGTTCTTTTCCTAAATACTAAGATATTAAGCAAAAATTCTAGAGGTCTTCCTGGTTCTGATAATAAGCAGAAATGAAGAAATTTGTTGAAATAATTCCTAACTATTCCTTTGTATTTTCTGTAAAACCATAAGGAGTAAGGAAAAATTAGGACAATTCATTTAATTTTACTTTGGTAGCTTTCTTTACACAGGGCTTCTCTGGTGGCTCAGATGGTAAAGAATCTGCAGATGTGGGTTTTATCCCTGGGTCAGGAAGATCCCCTGGAGAATGGAATGACTAACCATTCCAGTTTCTTTTTTTTTTCTAATTGATAGATAATTGCTTTAGAGTATTGTCTTGGTTTCTGCCATACATCAACATAAATCCGCCCTTGGTATGCACATGTCCCCTCCCTCTTGAACCTCCCTGCACCTGCCACACCTCTAAGTTGTCCAGAGTACCTGTTTGAGCTCCTGGCATTATACAGCAAATTCCCACTGGCTATCTACTTTGCATATTATAATGTATGTGTTTCTATGCTACTCTGTCCATTCACCCTACCCGCCCTCTCTTTCGCCTGCCCTGGGTCCTGTTGTCTGTTCTCTATGTCTCTGTCTCCATTACTGCCCTGAAAATAGGTTCATCAGTACCATCTTCCTAGATTTCATATATATGTGTGTTAATATATGATATTTGTCTTTCTCTTTATATCTTACTTCACTCTGTATAATAGGCTCTAGGTTTATCCATCTCATTAGAACTAACTCAAATGTGGTGTTTTTGTGGCTGAGTAATATTCCTTTTTGCATTTCCCCCCCACCCCCAAGAAAAAGAAATGCAAAAAGGCAAAATGCTTTAGGAGGCCTTACAAATAGATGAGAAAAGAAGAGAAGTGAAAAGCAAAGGAGAAAAGGAAAGATATACCCATCTGAATGCAGAGTTCCAAAGAATACGAAGCAGAGATTTAAAAAATCCTTCCTAAGTGAACAATGCCACAAAGGTCCGTCTAGTCAAAGCTGTGGTTTTTCCAGTAGTCATGTATGGATGTGAGAGTTGGACTATAAAGAAAGCTGAGCACCGAAGAATTGAAGCTTTGAACTGTGGTGTTGTTGAAGACTCTTGAGAGTCCCTTGACAGCAAGGAAATCGAACCAGTCCATCCTAAAGGAAATCAGTCTTGAATATTCATTGGAAGGACTGATGTTAAAGCTGAAACTCCAATACTTTGGCCACCTCATGCGAAGAGTTGACTCAATTGAAAAGACCCTGATGCCGGAAAAGATTGAAGGCAGAAGGAGAAGGGGATGACAGAGGATCAGATGATTGGATGGCATCACTGACTCAATGGACATGAGTTTGAGTAAACTCCGGGAGTTGGTGATGTACTGGAAGGCCTGGCATGCTACAGTCCATGGGGTTGTAAGAGTCAGACATGACTGAGCAACTGAACTGAACTGAAGGAAACAATGCAAAGAAATAGAGGAAAACAATAGAATGGGAAAGACTAGAAATCTCGTCAAGAAAATCAGAGATACCAAGGGAACATTTCATGCAAAGATGGGTACAATAAAGGACAGAAATATAATGGATCTAATGGAAGCAGAAGATACTAAGAACAGGTGGCAAGAATATATAGAAGTACTATGCAAAAAGATCTTAATGACCCAGATAACCACGATGGTGTGATCACGCACCTAGAGCCAAACATCCTGGAGTGTGAGGTCAGGTGGGCCTTAGGAAGCATCACTATGAACAAAGCTAGTGAAGGTGATGGAATTCCAGTTGAGCTATTTCAAATCCTAAAAGATGATGCTGTGAAAGTGCCAGCAAATTTGAGAAACTCAGCAGTGGCCACAGGACTGGAAAAAGTCAGTTTTCATTCCAATCCCAAAGAAAGGCAATGCCATAGAATGTTCAAACTACCACACAGTTGCACTCATCTCACATTCTAGCAAAGTAATGCTCAAAATTCTCCATGCTGGCTTCAACAGTACTATTCAACAGTGAATAGTGAACTTCCAGACGTTCAAGCTGGATTTAGAAAAGGCAGAGGAACCAGAGATCAAATGGCCAGCATCCATTGGATCATCGAAAGAGCAAGAGAATTCCAGAAAAACCTATACTTTCGCTTCATTGACTACGCTAAAGCCTTTGACTGTGTGGATCACAACAAATTGTGGAAAATTCTTAAGAGATGGGAATACCAGACTACCTTACCTGCCTCCTGAGAAAGCTGTATGCAGGTAAGAAGCAACAATTAGAACTGGATATGAAACAAAGACTGGTTTCAAACTGGGAAAGGAGTACCTCAAGGCTGTATATTGTTACCTTGCTTATTTAAATTATGTGCAGAGTACATCACATGAAATGCTGGGCTGGATGAAGCACAAGGTGGAATCAAGATTGCCAGGAGAAATATCAAAAACCTCAGATATTGAGATGACACCACCTTTATGGCAGAAAGTGAAGAGGAACTGTAGAGCCTTGATGAAGGTGAAAGAGGAGTGTGAAAAAGTTGGCTGAAACGTCAACATTTAAAAAGCTAAGTTCATGGCATCTGGTTTTATCACTTCATGACAGATAGATGGGGAAACAATGGAAACACTGACAGACTTTTATTTTCTTGGGCTCCAGAATCACTGCAGATGGTGACTGCAGCCATGAAATTAAAAAGTGCTTGCTCCTTGGAAGACAAGTTGGCAGTTCTAGACAGCATATTAAAAAGCAGAGGCATCGCTTTGCCAACAAAGGTCCATATAGTCAGAGCTAGGTCTGTCTAGTCAAGGCTGTGGTTTTTCCAGTGGTCATGTATGGATGTGAGAGTTGACTATAAAGAAAGCTGAGCACAGAAGAATTGATGCTTTTGAACTGTGATGTTGGAGAAGACTCTTGAGAGTCCCTTGGACTTCAAGGTGGTCAAACCAGTCCCTCCTAAAGGAAATCAGTCATGGATATTCATTGGAAGAACTGATGCTGAAATTCCAATACTTTGGCCACCTGATGCAAAGGGCCAACTCATCGGAAAAGACCCTGATGCTAGAAAAGATTGAAAGCAAGAGGAGAAGGGGACGACGGAGGACGAGACGGTTGAATGGCATCACCAACTCAGTGGACATGATTTTGAGCAAGCTCCAGGAGATGGTGAAGGACAGGGAAGCCTGGTGGGCCGCAGTCCATGGGGTCCAAAGAGACGGACACAACCTAGTGACTGAACAACAACAGTAAATAATCCATTGTATGTATGTACCACAGCTTCTTTATTCATTCGTCTGTCAGTGTATATCTGGGTTGCTTCCATGTCCTAGCTGTTGTAAATAGTCCTGCAGTGAACACTGGGGTACATGTGTCTTTCAATTATGTTTTTTCAGGATATTTGTCCAGTAGTGGGATTGTTGGGTCATATAGTCCTTTTATTCCTAGATATTTAAGGAATCTCCATACTGTCCTCTATAGTGACTGCATCAATTTACAGTCACAACAGCAGTGCAAGAAGGTTCCCTTTTCTCCACACCCTTTCCAGAATTTATTGTTTATAGAATTTCTGATGGTGGTCATTCTGACCGGTGTGAGGATATATTTCATTGTAGCTTTGATTTGCATTGCTCTAATAATGAGTCATGTTGAGCATCTTTTCACTTGTCTGTTAGCATATTTGTATGTCGTCTTCGGAGAAAGGTCTGTTTAGGTCTTCTGGCTACTTTTTGATTGGGTTGTTTGTTTTTCTGGTGTTGAGCTGCATGAGCTATTTGTATATTTTGGAGATAAATCGTTTGTTAATTCTGTTTCAGTTTTTCGTGTATGTGTATGTTTCTTTGTTTTTGTTGTTGTTTGTCTGATTTTGTATTTACCAGTTGTCTTTTGTTTCTTGTTTTCATTTTTGTTTTTGTGTGTTTGTTTTAATCCTCTTTAATTCCATAACAAACAGCTAGTGGAATCTCAGTTCTTTGGCCACTCCAGTATTCCTGCCTAGAGAATTCCATGGACAGAGGAGCCTGGCTGGCTATAGTCCATGCAATGAAAGCTTCAGTTTTTCTGTACGTTTAATTAATAACTATATTATTTTAAAGTTGACCTAAATGGCTATTCTTTCTTTAGGAAAAATTCATGAGTAAATTCTTTCAGGGTTAATATTTTTTATTTATTAATGTTGAGTTTTCATTAGGAAGAACATTTTCTTCCTAGAACATTTTTATTTTTAGGTTCTTACCTTATGATGGTATGTACTTTTGAGATTTTTAATTGCCTTAGAATATGGGAGACCTGGGTTCGATCCCTGGGTTGGGAAGATCCCCTGGAGAAGGGAAAGGCTGTCCACTCCAGTATTTTGGCCTGGAGAATTCCATGGACTGTATAGTCTGTGGGGTTGCAAAGAGTCAGATGCAGCTGAACAACTTCCACAATCACAATCACACAGTGAGTTGTATGAATGTTGATAGGCAAAATCTTGAATTTTAATGTATTACTTTATAGTTTGAAAAGTATTACTGAAATGAACCTTAAATGATGGAGAAGTCTTCAGTTAGACTTCTTTGTATCTTTATTTGGAGAGTCTTAATATCTATTATGTATTAGATTTGTCTGTCCTGTTTGGATATATTAATGCAAGCTTTTTAGAAAATTTTAATCTTTAGGAATAAGGGGCCAAGGACATCTGTATTCTTTATGGCATATCATCTATAATTGAAGCAAATTATATTTTTCTAAAAAGCTAAAACAACTGAAATATTAAATAGTGAATGGTATTCAAATATACTAGCAAAAACCAGTGAAATATGAAATACCTAGCAATCAACTTGAAGCCGCATACTGTCTGGTGGCTTAGACAGTAGAGAATCTGTCTGCGATTTGGGTTTGATCCCTGGGTCAGGACGAATACCCGCTGGAGAAGGAAATTGCAACCCACTCCAGTATCCTTGCCTGGAGAATTCCATGGACAGAGAAGACTGGTGGTCTGCAGTCCATGGGGTCACAGAGAGTCAGACACAACAGGAAATGTATATAGTTTGTTGTAAGAAAGCTGTGAAACTTATTGATGGTATAGAGGAATACTTAAGTACAGAGCAGTTTTTGTTGCAGAACAGAAAGATAAAGTAGAGATCATTCTTTTTTCCAGATAAATCTGTAAATTTGGTATAGTGCCAATCATAGCACCAAAAAAGAGAATGTGTATTTGGAGTCGGGGGAGGAGAAAGGAAAGGGGGAAGGAGGAGAGATAAAAAGAGAATATGTGCATGTATTTTGGAAGGATATAGTTAGATTTAATGATTCACTTAGAGCTACATCTTCCAGAATTGCAAGCCACTAGCCACATGTTGGTATTTAAATTTATATTGATTAAAATTCAATGATATTTATAGTTTTCCTGCTGGCAGTAGTCACATTACAAGCACTCAGTAGTCACTTGTGGGTAAGTAACTGCTGTATTGGACCAGACAGATTATATTACACTTACATCATCACAGAAACTTCTCTTGGACAGTTTGTTATAGAAAAGTTAAAAACTCAAAAACAACCAAGTAAAAATTAAGAGCAATTTGGAGCGATTTCTCCACAGATAATAAAATATATTATAAAACAGCATTTTGGTAAAAGTGTAGTTCTTGTCCCCAATCATATTGAAAAGTGAAAGTCTCTCAGTCATGTCTGACTCTCTGCAACCCCATGGACTATACAGTCCTTGGAATTCTCCAGGCCAGAATACTGGAGTGGGTAACCAACCATACCCTTCTCCAGAGGATCATCTCAACCCAAGGATCAAACCCACGTCTCCCACATAGCAGGTGAATTCTTTACCAGCTGAGCCACCAGGGAAGCTGCAAATTATATTAGGTGAGTGGAACACAACTCACCTTGGTATATGTTATATAATCTGATTTTTTTCCTAGTCAAGTTGATTATAGATAAGTTGTTCTTAGTTATGACTTCATGAATTTTTTTCTGCTAAGATTTTTTTATAATTAGAAATTTACTGCCTATTCTTAAGTATCTTTAGAAATTTTGCCTTTTATCAAAATTATTTCCATAACTTCTTTACCAATTTACTTTTCTCTAATATCTCTCCTTTGTGTTCCACACTGCCATGGTTCTTTTTCTGGAAAACAGTTAAACCTACTTGATGCTCCAAAATTTCCAAGAATATTTTCCATTCATCAGGAAAACATTCACGATGTTTCACAATCAGGCCCCAATCCACTTCTCCAGCTTACAGCTTCATCCTTAATATAGAATCCCATTTTGTTACTAGGACTAAATTCTAAACCTAGAAAGTACTAGCAATGACAGTTCTCATGAAGTATTTTAAATCTATGCTTTTCTGTTTTTGAGGATGAGGAAAAAGACTCAAATATTTTGTCAGTAATATATTATTTTGTCTAAAGATTGATTTAATTTTATTTCTCTTCTCTAATTTTATTTCTTGTTTCCCTCTCACCTTGTCCTATTGAGAGTGATAAACCCATTAGCCAAGCATATTTTTCCTGTTGAAAGCCACATTTTGTAAAGACACTACGAAAAGAAAACTTATCACCCATTTTGTCATTTTCCTGGAAACCATATTGCTTTTGAAAATATTACACCATCGTTTTTTTGTTCTTTTACAGTAATGAAATGGTAATTTGTGGTTTTGATAATGTATTCATGGCATTTAGAAGCCCAGTTTGAATGTGTTTAATGATGTTGTTGTCTCATGAATTGAACCTGAATTAGGGGTTGCTTTCTTACAGTATGGTAAAGAAAAAAAAGTGGCTTACATAGATTTCATTTTTCTGTTGTTTCATTATTCTATTGCTGTATAACAAGCCACCGTGAAACACAGTGGCTTAAAAAATAATTATTTCTCATGATTTTCTGAATTAATTGGATAGTTTTGTTTCTCATGATCTTGTCTGGGGCATGGAAAAGACTGGAAGACCCAAAACAGCCTCATTGACCATGGCCAACAGTCAAATGCCAGTTGCTGGGTAGAAGTGCAGCTGGGGCTTTTGGCCAAAGGTCTTTGATGCTCCTTCATTTGAATCACCTCGTAGGGTCTTTGAGCTTCCTCACATTACAGCTTCTGAATTCTTAGAAGGTGCATTCTTTATAACAAGGCGGACACTACAAGGCATCACATGACCTAGATTCCAAAATCGCAGAGCATTATTTGTGCCACTCTCTTTTTAGCAGAAGTCATCTAGAACCTGCCTAGATCCAAGGGAAAGGGAAAGAGATAACATCTCTTGATGGTAGGGTGGTTTAATCATATTGCAGAAGAGCACTAAGGATGGAAGATGGGAGGCATCTAGAGATTCAGTTTATCACAATCCATATTTGATTTATGAGATTACTTTGCTCAGTTTCATATCACCAGAAAGATTATAGAGGTGAGAACTTGAAGGATATGTAAAGGACAGAGCAAATCATTTAAGTTTAATGGTATATAAGGCCCATGAAGAGGGGAGATACATGTTAGGAATGAAGTTGAGTCATGATTTGGGTCAGTTCATACAGAGCCTTGTATGAGAGTTTCAGAGAATTTTGGAGAAAGTATGTGATACATGGGTTCCAGGAAGATCCATCTGTGTAAAACACATTAGAATGATTTGAGCAGTGAAGAATAGTAATCTAAGAGTTGGAGTAGATTACATTTGCTGTAGCCCAGAAGGGATGAATAACAACTCGAGCCAAAGTGATAGAAATGAAAATGGAGAGGTGATGGTGTTCAGGAACAACTGAAGTATTTAAGTCAGTAGGAATTGGAAGCTAATTAGATGTGTGAATTAAAGCGAAGAAGAGGATCAAGAGTTCAGTAAGTATTAAAAGCTGAGTGTACCCGTTCTGTATTTGAAAGGCACAGTATCATAAATGTCATTAATCACGTTTGCACTGTTCCATTCCTTGAAAATCTTTCCCAAAATTATTAGAATCGAGCTATGTTATTTGATTACTATCACATTTAGCAGGCTTTCATTTAACAGGGCCTCTGTGACAGTCTGGAAGGTGGGATGGGGAGGGAGGTGGGAGGGAGGTTCGGAAGAGAAGGGACATGGGTCTACCTATGGCTGATTCTTGATGTATGACAAAAAACACAAAATTCTATAAAGCAGTTATCCTTCCATTTTAAAAAAAAAGTGGGAAAAAAAGAAATCATACAAAAATTGTCTTGTCATTTTAAATTTTACATTCTAAATTCCTGTGCTACTTTTTTCCCTACTAGGTTAATGGCACTGATGCAGATTATGAATATGAAGAAATCACACTTGAAAGGGTAAAAGCCTATTCATTATCTTAAGCTTTTATGAAAAGAAATCTGTTTCTTTAAAGAACTCTTTAAATATACTGCTCTTTCATATAGAATCTAAGGAAGATCATCTTTCAAAAGCAGAACCATGTAATAATATTAATTTCTTTAATAAGTCCACATATCATATAATTAGCTGTGGTATTTTCATGTTGCTTTTGAACATGTATGAACATGTTGCTTTCCTTTAAGAACTTTTTTTAAAAAATAAACTTTCATTTAAAATTTTTAGATTTGTAGAAAAGTAGTACAGAGAGTTTCCATTTACCCTAGACTCAGTTTCACCTATTTATTAACATCTTACATTACTAAAATACATTTGTTTCAACCAGTGAAGTAACACTGGATACGTTATTATCAATGAAAGTTTATACTTTATTTGAATTTCCTTACTTTGTTTTTCTCCTCCAGGATCCTATCTGGAATACCATATTACATTTAGTTATTATGTCTCCTTGTGCTCCTCTAGACTGACAATATCTCAAATTTTCTCAGTTCTTAATAGTTTTCATATAATGAAGTATTACTTCTTTTAAGTGAGTATTTTGTCTCTTGAGCTAGTAACTTGATCACTGTATCAGTTTTGTTTCCTAGAAAAATAATAACCATACGTTTACTGGAAAAGACCTTACTGAAAACTTTCTTATTATGCATTTCCCTAGTCAGAAAATAACTTACAGGTGCAATTCAGATGTAGGAAGATGAAGGAAATGTGGGTTCAATCCCTGGGTTGGGAAGATCTCCTGGAGAAGGGAATTGCAACCCACTCTAGTATTCTTGCCTGGAGAATCCCATGGACAGACTAGTCTGGTGGGCTACAGTCCATGGGGTCAAAAAGAGTCAGACACAACTAAGCTCAAGCATGCACACTCACAATTCACATATGTGAATTTTCTTGATATATTTTCCCCTTAAGAATATCTGCATTCAATTGATGCTATATTTTAGCAGTGCCACCTTGTCTGACCGTCATTTTTTGGAAAATGAGGTGCTTTACATAAGTGACTTTTCTAAATAACTGAATATCTGTATATTTAATGTTCGTAAAGGACTAGATTTATGTTTGTAGTCAGATAAACTGAGTGAAAATAGACCTCAGAGGGTCTTTTACATGTGTAATAGATTTTTTACTGCCTGTTTACCTGGATTTGGGCCACCTATTCAAGTGAGGTAGCTGACTGAGTCTTATAGGTAAACAATATTAATGTATTATGCACATTTTAATGTGGCATTTTGGTTTTTTCCCCCGCTTTATGGAGATTTCTTGACATAATCCTAACTTTTTACCTCATTCATGTTTTCATTTTTTCCTAGTACCTTTTAAATTCTTTTAGTCAGAACTGTATATTGTATTTTTCACTGATTAAAGGACTTGAATACCAGGAATTAGGGAGATATTGTTAAAGTGTACAAGCTTGGAACTAGATGATGAATAAGTCCAGACTTCTTATATGCACAGTGTAGTGAATATAGTCAACAATACTGTATGATATACTTCAGAATTGCAAGAGACTAGTTCTTAAATGTTCTCACCATAAAAAATAATGACAATTATGTGACCTCATAGAGGTGTTGGCTAAATAAAGCTAGTACATAAAGTAGTAATCTAAGCTAAATAAAGTGGTAATCATATTGTTCTATATAAATGTATCAAGTCAACATGTTGTATACCTTAAACCTACACAAAATTATTTGTAATTATATCTTGATTTTGTAAAGCAAATAAAAAAGAATACCTGAGTATCTTGGTGTCCCCATACAACCTTTTGATACTATTTACTACCACTTTAGTAACTCTTTGTTTAGACTGGAAAATTTATTTTGTTAAAATCGAATTTTAAGACTATGATAATTGAGTGGAATTTTAAGGTATTTTATACAGTTTAGTAATATATCCAGATATACCCACTTATTTGAGCCTACTGAAAACCAAAGTTAAATCATTCTTGAAAAAATAAATGTCTAATACCTTTGAGATCAGTTTTTCTTTGTGTACCAGTAGAGAACCGTTCCTTCAAAGAAAATATTATTCAAAAATCAGTACATAAAATGAATAAGAAGCAATGCTGCTTTGGCAAAATTAACTTTGCTGTCAAGAAAGCTTACCAATGTTAAATTCTCCAGTTAGACTTTCAGTATTTAAAAAATGCCTTTTGCTAGTCAGGTAGGTTTCTTGGTTAAACACCTCAAGGATGATGGCAATGTTATTTAGCTGATACAATTTGGTAATTTTAAAATAAGTTGATGGCAAAGTTAGCAGAAGCAAAGCCCCACCAAGTACCCTCTTCTTAAAAGGCTGAAATGATATATCAATATTACCTACTTGGAAGTAACAGCAGCACAAGGATCATTTAAGCGTTTTCCTCTTGGGATCAATTTGGCTTACCAAACATGAGCTGGATGCAGTCTCGGAGAAAGAGACCTAAATAGTGACACCTCTACAAGGATGAGCTATGCATACTTTTAAGAAAGAATTGTAGACTAAACTCTGAAAGTACTCGGTACCTCTTCAGCCTCATCTATTCAGCAGTAATACCCCTGAATTCAGAGAAAATAATAGCTTTCCTTATATTTTTTAATTTAAAAATCATCATATTCCATACATATATATATATATATATATATATATATATATGCCTTTATATGCATGTTGCCTATGTTAGTACAGTTTCTAGGTCCTATAGTGACAGGAACCTATCAATAATTTATTTTCAATGTCAATTTTTCCCCCTCTATTCCCAGGGAAATTCAGGGCTTGGTTTCAGCATTGCAGGAGGTACAGACAACCCACACATTGGAGATGACTCAAGTATTTTCATTACTAAAATTATTGCAGGGGGAGCAGCTGCCCAAGATGGAAGATTGAGGTATGTTTTGTACTTGATGTTGTGATACCAAGTCTTCTTTGTGTCTTTTTCTTGAGAGAAAATAAACAATGAATAAATACAAATAAGAAACATTATCCTAATAACTAACATAAGGTAGATGCTCAAATATCAAATGAATGAATGAGATAATTGTGCTTTAAGCATTGTTTCCCTCTTTTCATTTAGGAATTCAGTTTTATCTTAGAAATTAAACATTTTGAATAATAATTTTGATTAATAATTTAAATATTTCTGAACAAATGTGTAGAAATTGTAGATTTCCCATTGTATTTTCAGTTATTTTCTGGGTGGAGAATATGTATAAACTTACTTAAGTTTCAGTTCAGTTCAGTCGCTCGGTCACGTCCAACTCTTTGTGACACCATGAATTGCAACACGCCAGGCCTCCCTGTCTATCACCAACTCTCGGAGTTCACCCAAACTCACGTCCATCGAGTCGGTAATGCCATCCAGCCATCTCATCCTCGTCCCCTTCTCCTCCTGCCCCCAATCCCTTCCAGCATCAGAGTCTTTTCCAATGAGTCAGCTCTTGCATGAGGCGGCCAAAGTATTGGAGTTTCAACTTTAGCATCATTCCTTCCAAAGAAATCCCAGGGTTGATCTCCTTTAGAATGGACTGGTTGGATCTCCGTGCAGTCCAAGGGACTCTCGAGAGTCTTCTCCAACACCACAGTTCAAAAGCATCAATTCTTCAGTGCTCAGCTTTCTTCACAGTCCAATTTTCACATCCATACATGACTACTGGAAAAACCATAGCCTTGACTAGATGGAGCTTTGTTGGCAAAGTAATGTCTCTGCTTTGCAATATGCTATCTAGGTTGGTCATAACTTTCCTTCCAAGGAGTAAGCGGCTTTTAATTTCATGGCTGCAGTCACCATCTGCAGTGATTTTGGAGTCCCAAAAAATAAAGTCTGACTCTGTTTCCACTGTTTCCCCATCTATTTCCCATGAAGTGATGGGACCAGATGCCATGATCTTAGTTTTCTGAATGTTAAGAGCTTTAAGCCAGCTTTTTCACTCTCCTCTTTCACCTTCATCAAGAGGCTTTTGAGTTCCTCTTCACTTTCTGCCATAAGGGTGGTGTCATCTGCATATCTGAGGTTATTGATATTTCTCCTGGCAATCTTGATTCCAGCTTGTGCTTCTTCCAGCCCAGCGTTTCTTATGACGTACTCTGCATATAAGTTAAATAAGCAGGGTAGGGAATCATATATTGATATATCCTGAGTTTTTATCTCATACCTGGTGGCTGAATTTGCCTGCAGTGCAGGAGACCTAGGTTGTTTGATCCCTGGGTTGGGAAGATTCCCTGGAGAAGGGAATGGCTGTGCACTCCAGTATGCTTGTCTGGAGAATCCCATGGACAAATGAGCCTGGTGGGCTATAGTCCATGGGGTCACAAAGAGTTGGATAAGACTGAGCGAATAACACACACACACACGCACCACAAAAAGAAAAGATTAATGCAAACTTTAAATGAATTAACCTGTTTTCTAAATTAAATAAATGTAAGTAACTGGTCTTTTGTTTAATGTTTCATTTCAGAAGATATCCTTAGTATCTTGTTAAGCAAAGATCTTTGGCATCTTTGTTGCTTCCTTAGACACAATCTTAGGTCATAGATTGTGGCACTTTTCCTGTTGCCTTGTTTGTTGTTTTTTACACATGGTGACAGTTTTCTAAAAGTTTTAGAACTAAAGATTTTATATGGTCTGTGAGAAACAGTATTTTATTGTAAGGCTATTGGTGCCTTATGTAGCTCTTCAGTTTCTAAACTTCTCACTGAATATGACAAGTGGTATATTAATGAAGTTAGATATAAAGTTAATAATTTGAACATTCATATAAATATAGGCATATACTTCCTGATTTTGTTATTTGCCTTTTATTTGTGCTTCTTGTATGAAAATTAAAATGTTCCATTTGTTCCACTGGAGAACTGACCTGTAGTACTAACGGTAAGGTATCACTGTCTTTGGATATAGAATTTCTTTTCTGTAAACTTTATTTGATACATTATAGAAGTTTAGCATGATCACTTGAAATATTTTAATTGTGTTTTGACGGTGGAGTAATGTTCCATTGTATGTATGTACCACATCTTCTTTACCCATTCATCTGTTGCTGGACATAGCAGTTGCTTCCATGTTCTGGCTGTTGTAAATAGTGCTGCAGTGAACATTGGGGTACATGTATATTCTATTACGGTTTTCTCAGGCTATATGCCCAGTGGTGGGATTGTTGGGTATTATGGCAGTTCTACTTTTTAGTGTTTTAAAGAACCTCCATACTGTTCTCCATCATGACTGTATCAGTTTACATTCCCACCAACAGTACAAGAGAGTTCCCTTTCTTCACACCCTCTTCAAAATTTATTGTTTGTAGATCTTTTGATGATGACCACTTTGACTGGTGTGAGATGATACCTTGTTGTGGTTTTGATTTGCATTTGTCTAATAATTAGTGAAGTTGAGCAACTTTTTGTATGTTTGTTAGCCATCTATTGTAGAAATGTCTGTTCAGGTCTTCTACCCATTTTTTTATTGGATAGTTTGAGGTTTTTTTGGTTTTGAGCATGAGCTCCTTGTATATTTTGAAGATTAATCCATTTTCAGTTTTTCATTTGCAAATATTTTCTCCCATTCTGAGGGTTGTCTTTTTCTTTTTTTTATGGTTTTCATTGCTGTGCAAAAGCTTTTAAGTTTAATTAGGTCTCATTTATTTATTTTTATTCCTATTACTCTAGTAAGTAGATCAAAGAGCATCTTGCTGCGATTTATGTCAGAAGAGTGTTCTGCCTATGTTTTCCACCAAGAGTTTTATCATGTCTGACTTTACATTTAGGTCTTTAATCCATTTTGAGTTTATTTTTGTCCTTGGTGTTAGGAAATGTTCTAATTTCATGCTTTTACATATAGTTGTCCAGTTTTCCCAGCATACGTTATTAAAGAGACAGTGTTTTATCCACTGTATATTCTTGCCTCCTTTTGTCAAAGATAAGGTGTACCCTTAGGTGCATGGATTTATCTCTGGGCTTTCTGTCTTGTTCCATTGATCTGTATTTCTGTTTTTGTGCCAGTACCATACTATCTTGATTACTGTAGCTTTGTAGTATAGTGTAAATCAGGGAGCCTGATGCCTCCAGCTCCATTTTTCTTTCTCAAGATTGCTTTGGCTATTTGGAGTCCTTTTTAAATTAATTTACTTTTGGCTCTGCTAGGTTTTCATTGCTGGGTTTCTCTAGTTTTGGTGAGTGGAGTCTACTTTTCGTTGCAATGAGTGGGAGCTACACTTCCCATTTCAGTGGCTTCTCTTGTTGAAGAGCACCAGCTCTAGAGTACGTTGGTTTCAGCATCTTTGGCACATAGGCTTAGTTGCTCCATGGCACATGAAATCTTTCCTGACCAGGGATCAAACCTGTGTCTTCTGCCTTGGCAGGCAGATTCTTAACCATTGGACCACCAGGGAAGTCCTTTTCAGAGTCTTTTATGTTTCCATATAAATTGTTAACAAAATTTTTCTATTAGATTGGCCAAAAAGTTTGTTTGGGTTTTTCCATACAGTCTTAGGGAAAAATCAGAACAAACTTTTTGGTCAACTCAAAAATGCTGTGAAAAATACCATTGGTAATTTGATAGGAATTTCGTTGAATCTGTAGATTGTTTTCGGTTAGTATAGTCATTTTCACAGTGTTGATTCTTCTAATCCAAGAATGTGGTGTATCTCTCCATCTTTGTGTCATCTTTGATTTTGTTTCATTAGTGTCTTCTAGTTTTCTGCATATAGGTCTTTTGCCTCCTTGGGCAGATTTATGTCTAGGTATTTTGTTCTTTTTGTTGCAGTTGTAAATGGGATTGTTTCCTTAATTTCTATTTCTGATTTTTCATTGATAGTGCATAGAAATGCAGAGATTTCTGTGTATTAATTTTGTATCTGCAACTTTACTAAACTCATTGATTAGCTCTAATCGTTTTCTAGTGGCTCTATCTATGTATAGTATCATGTCATCTGCAGACAGTGACAGTTTTATTTCTTCTTTTCCAATTTGGATTTCTTTTATTTCTTTTTCTCCTCTGCTTGTTATGACTAGGACTTCCAAAAACTTTGTTGAATAATAGTGGCAAGAGTGGGCACCCTTGTTCTTAATCTTAGAGGAAATGCTTTCAGTGTTTCACCATTGAGAATAATGTTTGCTGTGGGTTTCTCATGTATAGCCTTTATTATATTGAGGTAGGTTTCCTGTATGCCCACTTTCTGGAGAGTTTTTATCATATATACATGTTGAATTTCGTCGAAAGCTTTTTCTGCATCTATTGAGATTATCATGTGGTTTTTATCCTTTCATTTGTTAATATGGTATATCACATTTTGATTGATTTGCATATATTGAAGAATCCCTGCATCTCTGGGGTGAACCCCTCTTGGAGATCAGTTTATTTTTTAATAAACCAATTAATTAATCTGATTTTCCACGGTGATGTTAAGCTAATTATTCTGTCTAAACCTTAGATTTCTTATCTTTGAATCACTGCTCTACTGGTCATTATCTGGGTGGCTTTGGGAATGTTATTTAAACTTTGTGCCTCAGTTTTTCCATATGTAAAATAAGGATATAGATAGATCTACCTTACAGGTTGTTGTAGGGGTTAAAACACTGAAAGAAGTTCATAGCTTGTGATTAGTACTAAATAAGTATTTTCTGTTTTTCTAAAGTATTTTAATTTCTGTACATAGATAGCTGTCATTATCATTTAATATTTTTGCAAAATAATCTATTATTTGCACTATTTCCTCTGATGGCCCTTGAGAAGTGTTTGTATTTCTATAAGTATTTGATATATTGAAATTTAACATGAAGTTTCTTCTCAGAAAAAAATTGTAGTAAATAGTTATCCTTAAAAATGTGAAAATAAAAATTGTCAAAGTGAAAAATCAATATTAAATTTTTAATATTTAATTTTTATTTTTAATTTTTCCTTAGAGTCAATGACTGTATTTTGCGAGTAAATGAAATAGATGTTCGTGATGTAACACATAGCAAAGCAGTTGAAGCATTGAAAGAAGCAGGATCTATTGTACGCTTGTATGTAAAAAGACGGAAACCAGTATCGGAAAAAATAATGGAAATAAAGCTCATTAAAGGTCCTAAAGGTATGAACTAAATCCAACAAAAACAAATTATTAAGTAAGAAATCTGTAAGTGACGTGTAACTCTTAAGTTATATATGACACACATTCTAGGATTAGCAATACTGGTAATCTGTAGAATTTACTAAATTTGGAGGGTGGGGCTTCCCTAGTGACTCATATGGTAAAGAATCCACCTGCAATGTGGGAGACCAGGGTTTGATCCCTGGGTTGGGAAGATCCCCTGGAGAAGGAAACAGCTACCCACTCCAGTATTCCGACCTAGAAAATCCCGTAGACACAGGAGCATGGTGGGCTACAGGCTGGCAGGCAAAGAGTCAGATATGACTGAGCAACTTTCACTTTCACTTTAGTGAATTTTATAATCTCTTTGTTACTTCTACTGATTGTTGTTTTAAGTAGCATTCGGCATAAACATTTTGAAGTCATGTATAGTATTGATATTAACTTGTAATCATTAATCTACAAAGTATATTAAATGTGGATACACAGGATAAGAGAAAATATTAATGAGCATATCATTAATAGTTATATCTGCAGTGAATACTATTAAGATGTGATCTGAATTTTGAAAACATGGATGGGATTGAGGATAAATGGAAATACTGATTCTAATTCGTGGCTTCATGAAAAATGAATAGAGAGCTATAAGTTTGGTATTAAGGCCATGGGATTTATGAATTACTGAAATTCCTTACTTAAAATCAATTCATAGAATATTGCAAAAGAACAAAAACATCTGCATTTCTGAAGCTGTTCTGCCCACCGTCGATTTTTTTTTCTCAGTCTTTTTAACCTTGTGGAAGTATTAAAAGTGTTAGTAAGAAGTGCAATTATGATGGAAACAAAAGTGAAACAATTTTACATGATTTCTTTGAACTAACACAAATGCATGAGACACTTTAAGCAGTACCTGGGAGGGAAGGGGAAGGTACTTACTTGTAACTGTAGGAGCACTTACATTTGTAATTGCCCTTGATTACAAAATACTTAGGATTTTAAAAATAGGTAAATAGATTCTTTTCTATTTTAAAAAGCATTAATTTGGTGAAATTATCAGCTTATAGAATCTGTTTTCTACTTTTCAGTCATTTCTTTCTGAACTTAGGTTTACATTTATAGGTGAAATTCTAAAACTAGTGTTTTCCAAACAGGTCTTGGGTTTAGCATTGCTGGAGGTGTTGGAAATCAGCATATTCCTGGGGATAATAGTATCTATGTAACCAAAATAATTGAAGGAGGAGCAGCTCATAAAGATGGTAAACTTCAGATTGGAGATAAACTTTTAGCAGTAAGTATAAAAAATCCATTGTTTTAAAAATCACTTTGATGTCTTTTTTTTCTGAAAAACTCTGGAAATTCTACATGCCGAAAATGTTTCAATGACATTTACACGACCTTTCCTTAGTCAGGACCTGAAAAATGACTTCTTCATTATCTGTTTGCTATTTCCATTTCCTCTGCTAGGTCCCCTCTCTTTTTCTTTTATCCTATTTAGGAGCTTGGGTGCACAAAATTATTTAATCATAATCCTTAGCTTCGTAACAGTATCATCCTTTGTCGTGTGTGACCTTCTTTTTCCCTTTCTTGTTCTAATCTATAATTTTTATTTATAATATAATGAAAACTGCTAGTTATTATCCAACCCCAAAACTAGAATATCAACAATTTGTGTTTCTCATTCCTTTGCTTTTTAAAGATTGCTTAATCACAAACATATGCCTAAGTGTTTAGTATTTTGGAAAAAAATTTAAAGGCTGTTGTGCAGTATGTAGTCTTTTAATACTTTTTCCCTCAATATTGTTTTACTGAGACTTATCCATACTGCTGCCTAGAGTTGAGATTTAGTCATTTCCCCTATTCATAATATTCTATTCTGAAACTGTAGACTATATCACAATTTATTTATCCAGTCATCTTTAATAACTGTCTTAGTTCATATTCTGTACAAAAAAAAAAAAAAGCTGCTGTGCTGAGGTATTATTTGGAGGTAGAACTTCAGAGAAGCTGGCGTGAGTGGAAACGAAAAGGGAGGCAGAGAATGAGGGAAAGCCAATACAAGGTATTATGTTTCTGAGCTGGCTGTAATTTCATAAGAAAATATAGCTGGTTGCTTATCATATAGGACAGTCTTCCAGGCAGGCAATGTGGAACTGCTAAACCTTAGATGCAGCTATCCAAGGAAAAGAAAAGATTGATCTCCTGACCCCTCCTAGTCTCCTCTCTCTTGTTATTTAGAGTCTACCCCATAGGGGTTAACTGTCCTAGATGTCTTGGCTGTGTTACCAGCCCCTCTGGATGAATGCTAAGAAGGCCAGCTCCCACACTCTGGCACTGCACTTCCCCTGAACCCAGAAGTGTTGAAAGAGCTAGAGCCTCAGTGGTCTAGACACATCAGATGTGGTCTTCTGATATGTTACTCCTCTCATTATGTGGAACATATGAACCACGCCCAAGCCCACCCTTTACTACAGAGGAGGTTGAAATTGTTCATAATGGTGGGAGACAAGAGTAGCAATAGCCAGGGCTCTCTTGTAAGCAAGCAGCCAAGGCCTAGTGGGCAGGTAGGCTCAAGTGAATCTGGAAAGGCTTACAAAGTCTGATATAGTGGTGATTTGGGTTCTTTCCTCTTACTTATTTATTTGCCCTTTTGAATACCTCTGCTAAGAATAGCTGCTAGTTATTTCTACTAGTTAATGATAGTGCAGAGGAAGAAACTATCCTCCAACTGCTTTTCTGTAACTTACCCTCTCGTGGCTATGACTTGTCACTCTTTTCCCCAAGCTACAACCAGCACTCCCTCATCTTCACATATACACACATACCCCACTTACGCATACACCAGTTCCAGACAACCTTTCTCCACTAGGTTTCTCATTCTTGTTTTAATTTATTTTCTTAAAATTTCTTATGTCCTCCTTTATAGTTTCTCCAGAATCAATTTTAAGAATAGGGAACAAGAAATTTACACTGAATTTGCCCTTTAATGAGGCTTTTGTTGCCATAACGCCACTGAAATTATTCAGTTTTATCTCTCACTTTAATTGATGAATCAGGCATTTGACACACCTTTTGCCTTCTTAAAACACTTTCCAATTTCCTTACTGGTCACCCTCTATCTTGCTATTCCTTTTAACTCACTGGCCATTCCTTCTCATTCTCCTTCCTGATGCATCTTCCCTAACCTCTAAACATTGCACATTTTCTTTTCTCTTTGACAGGTAGTCAAATAGCTTACTAGGTCTCATTGTACATGATAGTAATAAGTTTTGTTTTCTGAACTTCAGTCTCCTTATGTGTGTCTCAAGAGTCATCTCAAATATACAGTTGGCCTTCTGTGTCCATGGGTTCCACATCTGTGGATTTAACCAACTGAGGATCAAAAATACTTGCAGGGGAAAAATTCCAAAAAGTTCTCAAAACCCTAAATGTATTGGCTGCAGGCTGACAGCTATTCACATGGTGTTTATATTGTATCAGGTATGATAAGAAATCTGGAGATGATTTAAGTAAGAGAGGGTGTGTTGTTCACTCACTAAGTCATGTCTGACACTTAGCAACCCCATGGACTGCAGCATGCCAGGCTTCCCTGTCCTTTACTGTCTCCTGGTTTGCTCAAACCCATGTCCATTGAGTTGGTGATGCCATCCAACCATCTCATCCTCTGACATCCCCTTCTCCACCTGCCTTCAATCTTTCCCAGCATCAGGGTCTTTTCAAATGAGTCAGTTCTTCGCATCAGGTGGCCAGAGGATTGGAGCTTCAGCATCAGTCCTTCCAGTGAATGTTCAGGACTGATTTCCTTTAGGATTGACTGATTGAATCTCCTTGCTATCCAAGGGACTCTGAAGAGTCTTCTCTAGCACCACAATTCAAAAATATCAATTCTTTGGCACTCAGCCTTCTTTAAGGTCCAACTCTCACATCCATACATGACTACTGGAAAAACCTTATCTTTGACTATATGGACCTTTGTCGGTAAGGTGATCTCTGCTTTTTAATATGCTGTCTAGGATTGCCATAACTTTTCTTCTAAGGAGCAAGTGTCTTTTAATTTCATGGCTGCAGTCACCATCTGCAGTGATTTTGGAGCCCAAGAAAATAAAATTTGTCACTGTTTCCGCTTTTTCCCCATCTATTTGCCATGAAGTGATTGGACCAGATGCCATGATCTTAGTTTTTTGAATGTTGAGTTTTAAGCCAGCTTTTCACTGTCTCCTTTCACCCTCATCGAGAGGCTGTTTAGTTCCTCTTTGCTTTCTGTCACTAGAGTAGTATCATCAGCATATCTGAGGGTATTGATATTTCTCCCAGCAATCATGATTCCAGTTTGTGATTGATCCAGCCCAGCATTTCACATGACGTACTCTATATAGAAGTTAAATAAGCAGAGTGATAGTATACAGCCTTGACGTACTCCTTTCCCAATTTGGAACCAGTCCATTGTTCCATGTCCAGGTCCAGCTCTTTTTTCTTGATCTGCATACAGGTATCTGAGGAGACAGTAATGTGGTCTGCTATTCCCATATCTTTAAGAATTTTCCACAGTTTGTTGTGATCCAGACAGTAAATGGCTTTAGCATGGTGAATATTCTGGAATTCTCTTGCTTTCTTCATGATCCAGCAAATGTTGGCAGTTTGATCTCTGGTTCCTCTGCCTTTTCTAAATCAGCTTGTACATCTGGAAGTTCTTGATTCACTTACTGCTGAAGCCTAACTTGAAGGATTTGAGCATATACTTGCTAGCATGTGAAATGAGCACAATTATACAGTAGTTTGAACATTCTTTGGAATTGCCCTTCTTTGGCATTAGAATGAAACTGACCTTTTCTAGTCCTTTGGCCACTGCTGCGTTTTCCAAATTTGCTGACATATTGAGTGCAGCACTTTAGGATCTTTTAGGAGCATCATCATTTAGGATTTTAAGTAACTCAACTGTAATTCTATCACCTCCGCTAGTTTTCTTCCTAGTAGAAAGCTAGCCTTTCTGAGGCTTCCTAATGCCTATTTGACTTCACACTCCAGGATGTCTGGCTCTAGGTGAGTGACCACACCATTGTGGTTATCTGGGTCATTAAGATCTTTTTTGTATAGTTCTTCCATGTATTCTTGCCACCTGTTTTTAATCTGTTTTGCTTCTGTTAGGTCCTTACGTTTCTGTCCTTTTTTGTGCCCATCCTTACATGAAATTTTCCCTTGGTATCTCCAATATTCTTGAAGAGATCTCTAATCTTTCCCATTCGACTGTTTTCTCTTATTTCTTTGCATTGTTCACTGAAGAAGACTTTTTATCTCTTCTTGCTATTCTCTGGACCTCTGTATTCATTTGGGTATATCTTTCCTTTTCTCTGTTGCCTTTCATTTCTCTTCTTTTCTTGGCTATTTGTAAGGCCACCTTAAGACAGCCATTTTGCCTTCTTGCATTTCTTTTCCTTTGGGATGATGTTGGTCACCGTTTCCTGTACAGTGTTATGAACCTCCATCCAAGGGATGCTATGTGTATGCAAATTCTATTCCATTTTACATAGAACTTGAGAATCTGCAGAATTTTTTTTACCCTTAAGAAGGGTAATTTGGGCACTGGGGTCATAGAATCATTCCCCCACAGATACCAAAGGACAACTGTATCTAAAAATAAACTTCCAAGTCACAGCAAACTTGCCCAACCCTGCCACCCCCAGTTCTGCACTTTGCATAATTTTCACATCTAATTAAATGGGAACTTTATCCTGTTTTGCCCAGGTCTGAAACTTTAGGATCGTTCTCTTTCTTTCCCTCTCCACATTGAATCCCTTAGCAATCTTATTCGCTCTTTATTCACTTATCTAATGCTGCATAAAAAAAAACACTAAAATTAGTGACTAAAATGACAACAGTTATATATTTACTTATACTTATGCAATTTGGATGGGTTTGGCCAGGACAACATGTCTTGACTCCTTGTAATGTCTACTGGGGTGGCTAAACTAGGGCCACGGATCCACTTTCAAGCTGGCTTATATATAGTGGAAGAGTTAGTTTTGCCTGTTAGCTGGGAGCTCAAGTGGGGATGGCTAAGTTGGGCTTCTTAATAAGATGGCCAGGTTCCAAGAGAAAAATACCATGAGTAAGCTTTCCAAGAAGATAGCTCTAATGTGTGGCATTTATTGATCCTCGCTTTGCATCATAGCTACTAATGTCTCATTGCAGGCCATCAGATGAACAGTATACCACAGGTGAATATTTCAGAATGCAGACAGTCCTCACTATACACTGTAGGGTAGCACCATAAGAATGACCATACAGCTGAAACCCTGCAAGGCTTTATTAGTAATCAGTGGGAAAGTTAGGATTGTTCTGTGACCTTTAGAAATTTTTGTCAAAACGTTAAAAAAAATGTACAGTCAGTTATAAAGTTGCATGTTAGAGAAATGGAAAATATACTAAAATGAACATTTGTCTAGTACATTATAATTTAAAACACTAGAAACATTCTGCTATGTCTAGAATGGATAATCATCCAGGACCTTTGTATAGCACAGGGAACTCTGCTCGATGTTATGTGGCAGCCTGGATGGGAGGGAAATTCAGGGGAGAATGAATAATGTACATGTATGATTGAGTCCCTTTGCTGGCTTCCGGAAACTATTACAACATTGTTAGTTGACTATACTCCAATATAAAATGAACAGTTCAAAGGCAAGCATACACACCCAAAAAAATGTTTACTGAAAAGAGGAACAGTCTAAACCTGATGCTAGCAGAAGAGAAAGGATTAGGGCAAAACTTAACAACATAGGGAGTAGGACAGCCATAGAGATCAACAAAACCAAAATTGGGCCTTCGAAAAGATCAACAAAATTGACAAGCCTTTAGCTAGACTGACAAAGGAAAAATAACTCAAATTTCTAAAAGTAGGAAGGAAAGAGAGAGCATAAGGGCAATACTTTTATTTATAAGCAACTCTATACCAACACATCAGGTAACTTAGATGAAATAGACAAATTCCTAGAAAGACACAACTACCATTCCTGTTCAGTAGTATACTAAAGATTCTACCCAGAGGAATAAAGAGGGGAAAAAAAAATATGGCATTCAGAGCGGGAAGGAAGAAGTAAAACTTTGGGGATTTTCTTTTAGGTGAATAGTGTGTGTTTAGAAGAAGTTACTCATGAAGAAGCAGTAACTGCCTTAAAGAACACATCTGATTTTGTTTATTTGAAAGTGGCAAAACCCACAAGTATGTATATGAATGATGGCTATGCACCACCTGATATCACCAACTGTAAGTCTGTTTGCTTATAATCTATCTTATTTCCTTAGACGTGATAAATTTTAATGAAAGTTCCCAATATAAAGTTTAAACATTATACAAATATTTAAAACAGAAGTGTTAAACATTTTAACCTAATAATTTTAAAAAGTCAATTTTAAGTCAGAATCTTCATAATAATAAGGTGGGTGAGTTTTTCACTTTTTCACCTGTAATGTCATAGCAATAATTATTTAAGGCATTGATTCTTAAACTTTTATGTAAATGATAGCCACCAAAGGTATTTGCTCAAAATGGAGATTCTTGTTTTGTTCTAATAATTTTGAGATGGAACACAGAAAGATACTTGAACAAATAATTATTTTAATAAGCAAGGTAATTCTGATACTTCTAGTGCTGCCGATTCATGGGCTGTGCTTTGAGAAATAATAACTTAAGACTTGGGCTTTTCTATGCTCTGTATCTGTGTGAGCACAGATACCATCTTTGTACTTCAAACTCTTAGTGTATTACGTAACACAGTTGTGCATAATACGATTGTATTTCCTAGAATCGTAGTGTAATGAAAGTACCTAGGTAATTTTAAGCTTCTTATGTGATTTTCTTTTTTTAATATACAAGCTGAGATGAAATGTAAATATATTTTAAATGTGTTCATGTTGATTGAAAAATGAAAGTTTTATTTGGTATATTGAATCAATACTAGAAGCACCCATATGTAATAATGATCAATATACTCTATAATCTGCTTTTCCAAGTTTTCCTTTTCTAAATTACAGAATTTTAGAGATATTTGTGGTTTTGTAATAATATTCAATCTCTTTAATGAACAGAGATGATGTCTTATACTTCATTTGTGTCAGAACTTTACTACTTGCTGAAAATTGTTCCATATATTTGGCTTGCACAGGGCTTTATGTAATTTTTATTTATTAGCAGCAGCAAATTGAATGATAAGCTCTTTTATTCACCAATTTAAATATTGATCTTATTTATTTTGCTGCCTTATCTGTTCAAGACAACTAAGTGCCAGTTAATAGATTGAGAATTGGCATCCTGATTATGGTCAAATATACAAAAAAACAGGCTGCCGCTTACAGTTGAACTAGAAAGAAAATGTTACTTTTTATTGAATTATCTTTTATATAAAATAATATGACATGTAAAAAATAGAGCTGGTCCTAAAGAGTAGTAATTAAATAATATTTGATTGTTTTCCCTATAGTCATATGTAGAATATTTCTTGCCTTTTTTTCATCTGTTTTTAAACTAATAGAATATTGTGAAAAAGTTAAAGTTTACATTGCTAGTTCAACTTTATCATAAAAGTGTTCTGTTTCCATTCCCTCTTTGTGTGAATTTTGTTATACGCTTCCAGACCATGTTCATACTATGCACACAATTCATAAATAACTTACTTATGTGTGTTTTAAGATGCATTTATGTTTGAAAATTTTTTACATCAATGGTTTTTACTGGTTGGCTCTCCTGAAGCCCTTGCCATCAGACTGTTCAACTTACTGCCTATTCCTTATGTTAGTCATCTAGTGTCCTCCCCATCAGTGTGGCTTTAGTTATGGAAGATATTAGTGGTGCTCTCATTGTCCTTTGATACTACTATTCACATTGTCATCCTTAGTGATGACCAGTCAAAACCCACACTGATTCATTCAATAACCAGGCTTCTTTTTTTACTGATCTGTTTCTAACTCTCCTGCCCTCCACTCCGACTCAGATACTTGCTTCCAAGATAATAATTTAGATCTTATCAATTGTCAGTACCTTCACCATGTCCAAAATCTTGATTTAAATCATCTCATTCTCTGACTGCATCCATCAGTTTATTTACTCCTAACAGTTCATCTTCATTTTGATCTTCAGTCATTTGATGCCATTACTTGGTTGTTTCTTTGTGTCTCTACTTGTCGTCTTTTTTTTTTTTTTTTACACCACCAAAGTTTACTTCTGCCTCACACAGTATGCTCTGTTGGCAGGGGCTCTGCTCCACACAGTCACTCAAGGATCCAGGCTGGCTGATAGGCTGTCATCTTCCATTACCTGAATTATTTCAACTGAGGTGCAGACTCTCCAGCCCCACACTGGCCCCATCACATCTTACTGCATCCGTCTCCACTGTGCATGGTTGTGTTGCCGTCCGGATGCTAATGGATTTTGAGTCTGCAGTCCTCTTTGGTCTGTGAATAGCAGCCTCGCAGTGACCTTCTGCTCAAGCTTACTGCTCTGCTTGTCCGAGTCATTTCTCAACACAGCAGTGGGGTGATCCCTTTGAAATTTGTCAGATGACTGACTTCTCTGCTCAGAATCCTGCCTTGACACTTAGGATAAAATACATCTTCCTTTCCTGCTTCTTTCTTCCTGGTCTCTCTGCTCCAGCCCCGCTGGCCTCTGCTGTTCCATCTCTATGCCTGTCGCTCTTTCTGCTACGAACCTTCTTCCCTGTCCTCTTAGCATGCTAGATTTTTCTCCTTAGCACTGTCACCACCTGGCAGAACAGCTGTCAGTCTCCCCCTCCTCCACACAATAGAGCTTCAGCGCTTTCTGCACTTCTGCTCATGATGTGGTACCCAATACAGTTCTCCTACCCGTGCCTCTGGGAAACTCACTCTGGGCCTGCAGCTTCCTCTCCATCCTAGAAGCCACAGCATCTCTTGTCTTCTTTTTTTAACTTAGCCTCCTTGGTTTGTCATTATATTCCGTTCACTGCATATATCTTCTACTTTCTTGCCTTCTTCATCTTCACTGGCAGAATTCCAACCTTAGTTCAGCTTGCTGTCTTCATCTAGTCTTGCTCCCTAAGAAGCAGAACATGACTGGAGAAAAGCTCAGAATTATAATTTAGCTATGACCATAAATCTAAGATGGGGTCATGCTCTTAACAGTTGTAGTGCACCTATGGATAATAGCCAAAATATGGTACCCAAGAATCAAACTGGGGTCTCCTCCATTGCAGGTGCATTCTTTACCAACTGAGCTATCAGGGAAGCCCACTCAGGAATAAAAGGAAGTTTATTACTGAATAAAAAAAGTTCATTGGATCTGATAAACCAGTGGTTCCCAACCTTTTTGGCACCAGGGACCGGTTTCATGGAAGACAATTTTTCGATAGGTGGGGCAGATGGAGGGAAGGTTCAGGCAGTTAATGTGAACAATGGAGAGTAGCCTCTGAAGCTTGCTCACCCACCACTCACCTCCTGGTATGCAGCTGAATTCCTAAATGGCACTGTTAAGCGGCCTGGGGTTTGGGGACCTCTGTGATAAAGAACATAGTTTCTTTGTTGACATTAAAATTCTCATGCTTTTGCATTATGTATCTTTTCACTTTTAATTTATATTCTCTTCAGATGAAAGATGTTGTTAAACTTCTGACCCCTCACTGATCTCTTCCTACTTTTACCTTAAGTTCTTCCACTTGGCTTCTCTCCTAAACTTTGGAGAGTTTGGGTCATTAACCAAGATATCTAAGGACAATATTCAGGCTCCCTTATTTTATAGTTCTCTGAGAAATCTTAATTACTTAGGATTTGCAGTATAGGAAATGGCATTGTTTTATCTGATTATTCTTTAGACAGTCATTTCTCTGATAGAAACATTAATTTTTAGTTCCTGCCATATGAAATACATGCCTTACATGTGAGAATGACTCCTTCAGAAAGGATCCATCCAAAGGCAAAGTCTGGATATGGTAGGGAAAAGATACATTTTCTGGCTTGGGCAGTTGACTGAGTTTCTTGCCCAGTGGGTTTTTTTGTTGTTGTTGTTCGTTTGTTTCAGCCAAACTTGTTAATGCAGTGAAGAAATTTGAGTCAGAAATCAGTAAACTCTGGACTTTAAAAGGCCAGTGATAATAATGGTTCACGTGAATGTCAGTCACTTTAGGCCATCATGCCAGTTCCATTGAAAATCAGATATTCTTACATATCATGCCAGGAAAGACTTTGGTCTTCAGAAGAGCCATTGATAGAAAGTCCTTTGGCTCAAATGCAAAACATCATCTTACATATGAATTGGACAGGAAACAACTGCTAATGTAGACTGCAAGCTCATAAAATCAAAGATGCAGCAGACTTCAAAACCATTTACTGTCAGTAGATCTGTCTTTTTCCTTTTTGTATGATTACAGAAACATACAGATGCATAGATACTATCTCCTTTTGATAGAGCATACATTCTTTTCAGTATACTGTATTTATAGTCATTACCTACTGTCTTTCACTCAGGCTGCTTCACTCTTAAAGTTACCTATCTGGCCACTATAGTAATTTGAAGCAATGATCTTTGCATATTTTTGTTTTCCTGATAGGTATTAACAGTGCTTTGTGCATAGAAGACAGTAATGTAATGAAAGGAGAGATTGGTGGTTAAGTAATAAATATTTCAGCTAGATTTTTGAAATGCGTTGTACCTTTATCATAGTTAATACCTCAAGAAAGTTAAATATTGCTTTCTACATTTTTCAATAATCACATAATTCAAGTGCATTGTGGTTTTGGAAGTTACAACTGAAATGTGTTGCTTACCTGGGTCAGAAATAACTTTATAATTTTCTGTTCTTAGCTCTTACTAGAATTACAACTGATGGACTGTATTGATGTTTATTATTATTGAAATGAAATTATTACTGGAGTTTTGCTTATATTTTTTTGTGTCTTTACTAGGTTACCATTTTGGGGGGGGTACATTAAAAAGGATAATTATGAATTGGATTGACAGATCTGATTTGGTGTCAGGGCATGTCCTTTTTCCCTTTACATTTTAGAGCAGTTTTAGGTTCACAGGAAAATTAAGCAAGGATCCAGAAGTGTCCCACCTCCATAGCTTTTCCTATTATCAGCATCTCCCACCAGAGTGGTACATTAGTTCCAACTGATGACCCTACATTGCCACATCATTACCCAAAGCCCATAGTATACTTTAGGGTTCTCTCTTGTTGTACATTCTGTAGGGTTGGATAAATGTATAATGACATGTACCAGCTATCAGTATCATACAGCACAGTTTCATTGCCCTAAAAATCCTGTACGCTGCCTATTCATCCCTCCCGCTCCTCTAACCTCTGGCATCCTCTGATCATTTTATTACCTCCATAGTTTTGCCTTTTTTCAGAATGTCATGTAGTTGGAATTATACAATATGTAGCCTTTTAAAATCTGAACTTCTTATACCTAAAACTAACACAACATTGTAAATCAACTGTACTCATAAAAATTTAAAAATATATATATCACATTTTGATTTTCATAAAATATGTTCTATATAATTTGATTAACATTTCCTACTTTACCTGAAACATACAAAATGGCATTGAATATATCATGTATATCCAATTGAAATACCAAAGTTATACCCAAAAACCTCAAACTCCTTAAAAACAATAAAAATAACTCAGCCCTCTGCTGGTTTTGCCAAATTTGAGTTAAAAATTCAAAAATATTTTAAAATCACACAGGCTAAAGTTTTCCATAAACCTGTTGAATTAAAGAAGGCATAGTAGATATTTGAAAGAAAAGCAAAAAGCCTCCTTTCGCATAATATCGTGCAGGAATTTTTAACTCCTTTTACCATAACCAAGGAGTGCAATTGCTGGATCTGTGGTAAGACTGTGTTTAGTTTTATAATAAACAGCTAAATTGTCTTCCAAAGTGGCTATACCATTTTGCATTTCCACCAACAATGTATGAGAGTTCCTGTTACTCCACATCCTCACAAGCATTTGGTTTTACCATTGTTCTGGTTTTTTAGCCATTCTGATAGTTGTACAGCAGTATCACATTGATTTAATAAGCATTACCTTAGTGCAGGAGACAAAGGAGATGTACGTTTGATCACTGGATTGGGAAGGTCCCCTGGAAGAGGAAATGGCCACCCACTTCTGTATTCTTGCATGGAAAATCCCATGGACAGAGGAGCTTGAAGGCCTGTAGTCCATGGGGTCACAAAGAGTTGGACATGACTTAGCAACTGAGTATGTATGCATACACATGTGATGGATCATATGTATTTTTTTCTGAATATTGAACCAACCTTGCATACTTGGGATAAATCCCAGATGCTTGTGGTGTATAATTTTTTTATATATTGTTGGATTTGATTTGCTGACATTTTGTTGCAGATTTTTCCACTTATGTTCATGAGAGATGTTCTATAGGGTTTTTTTCCTTAAGATTTCTTTGTCTGGTTTTGTTAAATAATGCTGGCGTCACGGAATAAGTTAGGAAGTATTCCCTTGGCTTCTGTGTCCTGGAAGTGGTTCTAGACAATTGGTATAATTCATTTCTTTAATATTTTATAGAACTCACCACTGAACCCATTTGGGCCTGGTGCTTTCATTTCGGAAGATTATCAATTATTGATTCAGTTTTTCTAATAGATATAGGTTTGTTCAGATTGCCTGTTTCTTCTTTGTGAGTTTTGGCAGATTGTCTCCTTAAGGAACTGGTCCATTTCGTCTAGGTTACCAAATCTTTGGGCATAGAGTTCTTCATAGTACTTACTATTCTTTTAATATCATGGAACCTGTAGTGATAGCTGCTTTTTCATTTCTGTCTTCTGTTTTTTTCTCAGCCTGGCTAGAGGCTTGATTTTATTGATCTTTTCAAAGAACCAGCTTTGGTTTTTATTAATTTTTTTCTCTGTTGATTCCTGGTTTTTTAAATTTCATTGATTTCTGCTCAGATTTTTTATTTTTTTACTTCTGCTTACTCTGAATTTCATTTACTCTTTTTTCTAGTTTTATAAGGTAGAAGCCAAGATGATTCATTTTAGATGAAGATCTTTCTCTTTTTCTAATATATGCATTTAATACTGTAAAATTCTCTCTAAGCACTGCTTTTCCTGTATCCCAGATGTCGATAAGTTGTGTTCTCATTTTATTTTAGTTCAAAACATTTTTAAAATTTCTCTGGAGATTGCTTCTTTGACCCAAGTGGATCTAGGAATGTGTTATTTAGTCTCCCCATATTTGGGGGTTTTAGCTATCATTTTGTTATTGATTTCTAGTTTAATTTCATTGTGGTCTAAGAATGAACGTTGTATGATTTCTATTTTTTTTAATTTGTTGAGATTTGTTTTATAGCCCAGGACACGGTCTGTCTTGGTGAAATGTTAACATGGGAGCTTAAGAAAAATATGTTTTCTGCTGTTGTTGGATGAAGTGGTCTATAGATGTCCATCATATCCAATTGATTAGTGATATTATTGGGTTCAACTATGTCCTTCCTGATTTTCTGCCTGCTGTATTTGTTCATTTCTGTTAAAGAGGTATGGATTAATCGATGTCTCACATAGTTTGGCCTCACATAGTTCGGCCTCACATAGTTCAACACTCTATTGTTAGATGTTAAAGATTGTATGTCTTCTTGGAGAACTGACGACCTTATCATTAAGTAATGCCCTTCTTTAACCTGGATAATTTTCCTTACTTTGAAGTCTTCTCAGTTGGAAATTAATATAGCTACTCCTGCTTTCTTTTGATTAGCGTTAGCATGATGTATCTTTCTCCATCCTTTCACTTTTAATATATATAGGCCTTTATATTTAAAGTGGCTTTACTGTAGGCAGTATATACTTGGGTCTTGGTTTTTTGATCCACTCTGACAATCAGTTCAGTTCAATCGCTCAGTCGTGTCTGACTCTATGCGACCTCATGGATCGCAGCACGCCAGGCCTCCCTGTCCCTCACCAAATCCCGGAGTTTACTCAAAATCATGTCCATTGAGTCGGTGATGCCATCCAGCCATCTCATCCTCTGTCGTCCCCTTCTCCTCCCGCCTGCAATCTCTCCCAGCATCAGGGTCTTTTCCAGTGAGTCAGCTCTTCACATGAGGTGGCCAAAGTATTGGAGTTTCAGCTTTAGCATCAGTCCTTCCAAAGAATACCCAGGACTGATCTCCTTTAGAATGGACTGGTTGGATCTCCTTGCAGTCCAAGGGACTCTCAAGAGTCTTCTCCAACACCACAGTTGAAAAGCATCAATTCTTCAGTGCTCAGCTTTCTTCACAGTCCAACTCTCACATCCATACATGACCACTGGAAACAGCATAGCCTTGACTAGATGGAGCTTTGTTGGCAAAGTAATGTCTCTGCTTTTTAATATGCTATCTAGGTTGGTCATAACTTTCCTTCCAAGGAGTAAGTATCTTTTAATTTAATGGTTGCAATCACCATCTGCAGTGATTTTGGAGCCCAAGAAAACAAAGTGTGACACTGTTTCCACTTAAAATTAGTGTACTTAGGCCATTGATATTCAAAGTGATTATTGATAGAGTTGGATTAATGTCTGTGATATTTGCTACTTACTCTTTTCTATTTGTTGCCCTGTTTTTTGGTCCTATATTTGTCATCCATTTTTTTGGGGTGGGGGGAATGGCTTTAATTAAGCATTTTATATGATTCTGTTTTCTCTCCTTCCTTAGTGTATTAGTTCTATTCTCTTTCACTTTTTTTGATGGTTGCCCTAGAGTTTGCAGTATTCATGTATGCTAATCTAATTCCACTTCGAGGTAAGACTGTGCAGTTTTACTGTTAGTGAGAGTTTCTTATAATAAAATAATACTAATTCCTCACTCCCATCCCTTGTATCACTTTTGTTTCATGTATCATTTGTATCCTTGTATCATGCTGACATTCATTTCATTTATACACAAATATATAGATGCATATATAGTCAAATACAACATTGCCGTTATTGGAACAGGGTTTTGTTAGATCAATCAAGAATAAGAAAAACTAGTTTTTATTTTACCTTATTCCCTCAGTGCTCTTTCTTTCTGTATAGCTGAACTTCTGACTAACTGAACTTCCCTTCTCTCTAAAGAACTTCTTTTAACATTTCAAAAGCCAAATCTACTAGCAATAAATATTCCCTCAGTTTTTGTTTAATGAAGTGTTTATGTCTTCGTCACTTTTGAAGGATAATTTCACAGGATACAAGGTGGGTTTTTTCTCTTAACACTAAATATTTCACTCCATTGTCTTACTTGAATGACTTACTAAGAAGTCAGGCGTAATCCTTACCTTGCGCCTCTACCAGTAAGGTAAGGCTTTTAATTCCCTGCAACTGCTTTTAGGGCTTTTTGCCCCTCCTTTTTTCTTCTGTAGTTTGAAAACGATATGCATTTGCATTTATCCTGCTTAGTGTTCTCTTGAGTTTCCTAGGTCTGTCTATGGTTTGGTGTCTGACATTAATTGGGGAAATTATCATCATTGTTGTTTCAAATGCTTTTGTTCTTTCTCTCCTTATCCTTTTGGTATTCCTATTACACATATTGTACTTTTTGTAGTCTTGTAGTTTTGTCACTTTTCTTGGATATTTTGTTCTGATCCCCGCCCCCACCCACCAACCCCAGTCATTTTTTCTCTTTGCTTTCAGTGTTAGAGGTTACCACTGAGATATCAAGCTCGGAGATTCTTTCCCTCAACCATGTCCAAACTACTAGTAGTTCATCAAAGACATTATTCATTTCTGTTATGGTATTTTTGATCTCTAGTATTTCTTTTTGTTTCTTTCTTAGAATTTCCATCTCTCCACTTGTATTGCCCATCTGTTCTTGCATACTGCCTTCTTTATACATACTGTTTGCTTTATCCATATCAGTGTATTAATCATTTTTGTTTCAAATTCTGGTCTAATCATTCCAGCATCACTGTTGTATATGAGTCTGGTTCTTAGGCTTGCCCCGTCTCTTCAGACTGTGTTTTTGCATTTTAGTATGTTCTTTTTTCATGAGAGTCATGCTGGAAAGCCAGAAGTCCCTTAATTTATTTTAAAACTTTGTCAAGCATAATCTTTTTGCACTTATTTTTAAGCTTTTGGTTTTTGTTACAATCAAATTTTGAGTATGCAGTTGATTGTTCAACGATGTGGGTTTGTACTATGCAGATCCACTTATATATAGATTTTTTTCAGAGCATACTACAGATCTTATGGTTGGCTCAATCTGTAGATGCAGAACCATGAATATGGAGGCCCAGCTGTAAAGTCATATGTGCATTTTCAACTGCTTGGAGGGTCAGTGCTTCTAACCCCCATGTTGTTCAGGGATCCGCTGAATATACTTCTCTAAAAATGTTAATCTGCAAAATAACTTCTTAGAAAAATTTAATTATTATACTTAATATTGATTTAGTTCAGTCTTTCCTGTGGCAATCTTTTGAATAACCTTTCCTGGATTTACATTTGGCGATTCAGTTACTGTAAAACTCCTTTTTAGTTGTTTTGTCAGAGAAACCAAATGGAATAAATTTGCTTTGCTGATCTGAATGTCTAAATGTCTAGTTTTTACCTGGAAAGTTGAGCTTCTCTAATATTTTTTTACCTAGTAAATACATTTTCTCTACGAAAACCTATTATATAAATGAGTAACTATGAATTATACATTAATTAACTGTGACATTGATAACCTATAAACATGGTACTGAATGGTGTGTTTCCATTTTCAAGTGTTTTTTACTTTATTTTTAAGCTTCTTCTCAGCCTGTCGATAACCATGTTAGCCCACCTTCCTACTTGGGCCAGACACCAGCATCACCAGCCAGATATTCACCTGTTTCTAAAGCAGTACTTGGAGATGATGAAATTACAAGGTAAGTAATTGAATAGTCATCATTCTTACATCAACCAATCAACCAAGTAGGATAGTCACAGTTTTCAGGACTAAATAATTCTATTAACAGATAATAAATTTAAACCTTAATTTTTTATTTGAAAGGTTCATTAAAGGGCCATAAGTGTAAAAATATTTTACTTTTCAAATCTCCACTTTTTTTAATGTTCCTTTTTTCAAGGATTGGTAAATTATACTTAAAAATTAGTTTAGGTGAAATGAAGTTAAAAGTATGCTTATGAATATTTAAAACTAACTTTTCATATAGTCCATTTCTAATATATATCATAAAATATTATGGCTATCATTTGATTCGTATTCAGAATTTTGTTTGTTGGTATATATATTTGAAATTCTGACACCTAAAATCTACTTTCATCTAACATTACTAACATTACTCACTGAAGTTTGCAGATTATCTTTTTATTCCCAAAAAACTTAAATAAGTAGGAAAGAAAAAGTGAAAAAATATTTTAGGTCTTTTTCATATTATTCAACTTAGTAATGTATTATATATGAACAGTTTGCTGTATAACTTTCATGGAAGTATTTCATATTAGCTTTAAAGAATTTAGTGGTAAATGATACCAATTAATGTCATTTATGTTTTTTAAATTTTATTATTATTGACTCTTTTTTTTGAACTTTTATAATTATTCTGTATTAGTTAGACTACCAACTCTAGGCAGTGATCTCTTAAATGTCAGATAGGAGTGTTTGTCCTGTCCTCTTCTTCAAGAGTTACCAGTGTTGAGGATTTAATTTAATAGGTGCTCAGTAATTGTTTTAGAATGTATATTGTCAGAAAGAATGGCATCTATGATTATATGTTTCTGATATGAATTTTTAGGGCTAGCTATTAACATTTAGGCTGTGCTAGTATACTGATCTATCATGGCTGTTTTCTTGTTGCTATTATCTAATAGTGTTTATTTATAGAAGTAAAGTGGAAGTAGTTAATGGTTTATATAGTCTCTAATCAGCATATTTCTCAAGTTAAAAATATGTTAGCATCTTCATTGCTATTCCCATCTTTTTTCACTGCGTATCTCTTGTCTAGAATATTGTGTTGAACTTTGTAGTATTATACAACAGGCCTACCTCTTTTCCTATATTTTTAAAATCAGGTGGTTGATTATTGAATATGTCTTTCTAAAATGCTGTGTTTTATCACTCTCTTTTGATAATTCTACTAACTTTGCCCAGATAATGAAGTATTGAAATCTTTACTTCATTTTAGAAGCTTTGCACAGTTTGACCCTAAACACTTTTTCAGAGAGTATATCACATTACCAATATAAAGGGAAGATAAAAGAATTCCCAGCATATAGTTAATGACTCTAAATTTCATTTTTTAACACCTTTATTACAATATGATTTACATACCATACATTTTAGCTATTTAAAATGTATGGCTCTGTGATTTTTCATGTATTACAATAGAAATTTTTTAAATTATGGTAAAATATGTATAACACCTTACCTGCCTTTTGAGAAATCTCTATGCAGGTCAAGAAGTAACAGACCAGACATGAAATAGCAGACTGGTTCCAAATTGGGAAAGGAGTATGTCAAGGCTATATATTGTCACTCTGCTTATTTAACTTTACATGCAAAGTACATCATGTGAAATGCTGGGCGGATGAAGCACCAGCTAGAATCAAGATTGCTAGGAGAAATATCAATAACCTCAAGATATGCAGATGACACCACCCTTATGGCAGAAAGCAAAGAGGAACTGAAGTGCCTCTTGAAAGTGAAAGTGGAGGGTAAAAAAGTTGGCTTGTTGAGGGTAAAAAACACTCAACATTCAAAAAATGAAGATCATGGCATCTGGTCCCATCACTTCATGGCAAATAGATGGGAAAACAATGGAAACAGTGACAGAATTTATTTTCTTGCGCTCCAGAATCACTGCAGATGGTGACTTCAGTCATGAAATTAAAAGACACTTGCTCCTTAGAAGAAGAGCTACAACAAACCTAGACAGCACATTAAAAACCAGAGACATTACTTTGCTGACAAAGGGTCCATCTAGTCAAAGCTATGGTTTTTCCAGTAGTCATGTATCGATGTAAAAGTTGGACCATAAAGAGACCTGAGTGCCGAAGAATTGATGCTTTTGAACTGTGGTGTTGGAGAAGACTCTTGAGAGTCCCTTGGATTGCAAAGCAATCCAACCAGTCCATCCTAAAGGATATCAGTCCTGAATATTCATCGGAAGAATTGATGCTGAAATTCCAATACTTTGGCCACCTAATGCAAAGAACTGGCTCATTAGAAAAAGACCCTGATGCCGGGAAATATTAAAGGCAGATGGAGAAGGGGACGTCAGAGGATGAGATGGTTGGATCGCATCACCGACTCAATGGACATCAACCTGAGCAAGCTCCAGGAGTTGGTGATGGACAGGGGAGCCTGGCATGTTGCAGTCCTTGGGATTGCAAAGAGTCAGACACTACTGAGTGACTGAACTGAACAGATGTATAACATAAAAAGTGCTATTGTAACCTTTTCAAATTGTGGTTCAGTGGCATTAATGACCAACACCACTGTCTTTTTCCAAACCCTTTTCATCACCTCAGACCCTGTAATCATTAAGCATTAACTCACATTTCCTGTTCTAGCTCCTGATAACCTCTAATCATATTTCATCTTTGTAAACTTGTATATTCTAAACTGTTCACTTAGTGGAATCTTATAATACTTAACATTTTGTATCTGGTTTCTTTCACTTAGCATAATGTTTACAAGTTTCATACATGTTGTTTTATGCATCCAAATTCTTATTTATGGCTATATAATATTTCACTGTATGTATATACTGCATTTTGTTTGCCACTCATCTGTTGATGGACACTTGGTTTGTCTCCACCTTTTGGGTATTACGAGTAATGACATGATAAACATTGTCATGCACATATCTGCTTGTATACTTACTTTTAATTGCTTTAGATATATACATAGATATGGAATTACTGGAGCACATGGTAATAACTATATTAAGGTACATGAGAATCACCCAGTTGTTTTCTGTGGCAGTCACACCATTTTACATTCTCACCATCAGTATATGAGGGTTCCAGTTTCTCCATATTTTCATTAGTGCTTGCTTTTTCTATTTTGTTTTGTCTTATGGCCTTTGTAGCAGGTGGGATGTAGCTCATTGTGATTTGTTGCCTTTCCCTAATGATTAGTGTTGTTGAAGATCTCTTCATATGCATATGATATTTGAAAAATTAGAATTTATTTTCCTCTGGAAATACTGGTAATTTCAGCAGGATATTTTTAAATTATTATTTGCTAATGTAGCATTATAATTCCTACATATGTTTTAATGTACTATAGGAATCCTCACCATGAGGCCACAATATAACAAGGAAATAAGACAGCACCAATATAGTAAAACCTGTCTTGTGCCCCTGATCCTACCCTGCTTCTCCTACTGCCCCACCAAGTTAACTTCTTACCTGAATTTTGATTTTATTATTCCTCTTTTTCTTTCATATATGTCTGTATGTGTGTATTTCCTAAACAACATATCGTTTAATTTTGCTGATTTTGACAAGAAAATATGATTTTGTTAATCCTGAAGTGACCTGACAAAACTGATTGATGAATACCTGTGTGTGACTGGAAAACACCACTTTAAATTTTGAGCAGACAGATATTTAAGATTAGTCCTACATTATATGAAAGAATCCCTAAAATTCAATTTTTAGAAATATTCTTTTAAGCCATTTGTTACCAACAGCTTTCTCCAGTATTTTTTTAAAAAGCAGATTAAATTTTTAAAATATTTACCATGTATTCTAATCTCAAATGATATTCTGTGATTCATCATATCTAAAATAGCCTGCTGTTGGAATGTTCATAGTCTTACTGAAAATGTAAATGGTTCTCACACAGTTATGTACAACTGGCAATGGATGTGCAGCATTATTAGTTGTAAAATGTATCCCAATTTCAGAGATTTTAAATTACGAGTTGGAGGGAGCACAAGAGATGCATGTGGAAAAATAGATGAAAAGCAGAGATAGGTAGATGAATTGGAGGGATGTGACTTAAGAAATAAAGATATTTAATTATTTTATATAAAAAAATCTAGAGATGGGCATTTCTAACATTTGTGTAGCAACCCTAGGTCCATGATGTCTCTGGGATTCTGTTGGTTTTATCTTCATGATTGTAATATGTCCAAATCAGTAATGGGATTTTATAGTTCATTCTTTTGTGTGGGTGAATTTGGGATAAGGAAGGGAACAAATGTGATTTGTGTGGCTACAGAATGAGCTTTGTCCTTGTTAGGGTCTGTCTGTCTCAGGAAAGTGACAGTAAAATTTCTCTTTATTTCTCTGAGGCCAAAATAGGGTCATAGCCTCAAATTATCAGAGGAGAGTGGAAATACAGTGACTGGCATAGGTCATTCATGGTTTATCCCTTTGAGACTGGAAAGGGACCTATGTACTTTCTCTAAACACAAAGGGATATCCAGTTATTTCAACATGTGAGAAATGGAGTAACTACTTCTTAGACAATCAACTTTTCATGAGTATTATTTTTTGAGTGGGCTCTTTATATCATTTATTAAAATTTTCACATTGCTTTCACCTTTTTATTTTAATTTTATATTTTGCTAAAAGGATTTTTAGCTTTTGTATAAAACTAGGATTTCTCTTTTTAATTTCTAGGCTTAGAAAGAATTTCTTTTCCCCAAAGTTTAGAAAAGTCCTTTAAATTTCATCTAATTTTCTTAATAGTATGGTAATATGATATATCAGTGGGGAATTCTCATTGATAGAATGTTAAGTTCTTTATATATTTTAAGGTATTCAATATTTTTTTCATTTTCAGGGAACCTAGAAAAGTTGTTCTTCATCGTGGTTCAACAGGCCTTGGTTTCAACATTGTAGGAGGTGAAGATGGAGAAGGAATATTTATCTCCTTTATTTTGGCTGGAGGACCTGCCGATCTTAGTGGAGAGCTCAGAAAAGGAGATCGTATTATATCGGTAGGATATGTTAATCAAAATAATGCTTTTACTATTTTAACTATGACCTGTTAATTATTAAAAATTTTTATATTCTAAAGATATGGAAGGTATTTTGGCTATCATCTTCTGACATTTTACAGCTTAATGTAGAGTTACAGTGTTGACAGGGAACATGTTCTGTATGATAGATTTTCTTTTGGTATTTCACTTAAAATATGTCAGTCTTTATGAATATACTTGAAGAAAGTATGCATTCTCTGTTTGTTGACTGCAAGGTTTTCTGTATGTCTGTTAACTCATCTTTGTTTCTTGCATAGTTCATATCTTCTTTATGCTTCAGTCTGTTGTTGCTTTATTATTAAAAATGGCTTTTAAAGTTTATGTGAATGGAAGGTAGGTCTAACAGTTTGTCCTGGCAGCAATTTTTCTCCTTGTGTATTTGAAGCTATGCTGTTAGATGCATCCAACTTTAGAATCAACTTTCCTTCCTGGTGAGTCCAAATTTTTTATCATTAAGTAATTATCAGTCAGATCTGATTTCTAGTTCATAAATTTTCTTCATCTATGTCTAATAAGCTCTTTAGGCTAAAACTAACTTTTTCATTTCAAAGTATCATTTTCTTTCTAGAAGTTCTAATTCTTTTTCAAATCTTCCTTGGTGGTTTTGGGAGAATCTTGACTATTTAAAGTTTGTTATGTTATGTTCTTTTAGGTTTTTCTTTTAAACCAATTTATTTTATACAGACGTACCTCAGAGATACTGCAGATTCAGTTCCAGGTCACCACCATAAAGCATATTGCAGTAAAGAAAGTCAAACAAATATTTGGTTTCCAAATACATATAAAACTTATGATTATGTTATATTGTAGTCTGTTCAGTTCAGTTCAGTGGCTCAGTCATATCCAACTCTTTGCAACCCCTTGGACTGCAGCACACCAGGCCTCCCTGTCCCTCACCAAATCCCGGAGTTTACTCAAACTCATGTCCATTGAGTCGGTGATGCCATCCAACCATCTCATCCTCTGTCATCCTCTTCTCCTCCCACCTTCTATCTTTCCCAGCATCAGGATCTCTTCCAAAGAGTTGGTTCTTCACATCAGGTGGCCAGAGTACTGGAATTTCAGCTTCAGCATCAGTCCTTCCGATGAATACTCAGGACTGATTTCTCTTAGAATAAACTGGTTGGATCTCCTTGCAGTCCAAGGGACTCTCAAGAGTCTTCTCCAACACCACAGTTCAAAAGCATCAGTTCTTCCACGCTCAGCCTTCTTTATAGTCCAACTCTCACATCCATACATGACTACTGGAAAAACCATAGCTTTGACTAGAAGGACCTTTGTTGGGAAAGTAATGTCTCTGCTTTTGAATATGCAATCTAGGTTGGTCGTAACTTTTCTTCCAAGGAGCAAGTGTCTTTTAGTTTCATGGCTGCAGTTCATCTGCAGTGATGTTGGAGCCAAGAAAAATAAAGTCTGCCACTATTCCCACTGTTTCCCCATCTATTTGCCATGAAGTGATAGGACCGGATGCCGTGATCTTAGTTTTCTGAATGTTGAGCTTTAAGCTAACTTTTTCACTCTCCTCTTATACTTTCATCAAGAGGCTCTTTAGTTCTTCTTTGCTTTCTGCCATAAGAGTGGTGTCATCTGCATATCTGAGGTTATTTATATTTCTCCCTGCAATCTGATTCCATCTTGTGCTTCCTCCAGTCCAGCATTTCTCATGATGTACCTTACATATAAGCTAAATAAGCAGGGTGACAATATACAGCCTTGACGTACTCCTTTCCCTATTTGGAACCAGTCTGTTGTTCCATGTCCAGTTCTAATTGTTGCTTCTTGACCTGCATACAGATTTCTCAAGAGGCAAGTCAGGCGGTCTGGTATTGCCATCTCTTGAATAATTTTCCACAGTTTGTTGTGATCCACACAGTCAAAATCTTTGGCATTGGTCAATAAACAGAAGCAGATGTTTTTCTGTACTCTGTTTCTCTTTTTTGATGATCGAAGGGATGTTGGCAATTTGAACTCTGGTTCCTCTGCTTTTTCTAAATCCAGCATGAACATCTGGAAGTTCACAGTTCATGTACTGTTGAAGCCTGGCTTGGAGAATTTTGAACATTACTTTGCTAGCGTGTGAGATGAGTACAGTTGTGCAGTAGTTTGAGCATTCTTTGGCATTGCATTTCTTTGGGATTGGCATGAAAAGTGACGTTGCCAGTCCTGTGGCCACTGCTTAGTTTTCCAAATTTGCTGACATATTGAGTGCAGCACTTCCACAGCATCATCTCTTAGGATTTGAAATAGCTCAACTGGAATTCCATCACCTCCACTAGCTTTATTCGTAGTGATGCTTTCTAAGGCCCACTTGACTTTGCATTCCAGGATGTCTGGCTCTAGGTGAGTGATCATACCATCGTGAGCATCTGAGTCATGAAGATCTTTTTTTGTACAATTCTTCTGTGTATTCTTGCCACCTCTTCTTAATATCTTCTGCTTCTGTTAGGTCTGTTAGATTAGCATTATGTCTAAAAAACAATGTCCATACCTTAATTTTATTTTATTGCTAAAAGGTGCTAACCATCATCTGGATATTCAGAAAGTCATAATCTTTTTGCTGGTGGAGGGTTTGAAGTATTTCAAGAATTACTAAAATGTGACAGTGACACAAAAGTGACACAAAGTGAACAAATGCTATTGGAAAAATAGCACCAATAGACTTGGTGAAAGCAAGGTTGCCACAAACTTTAATGCAGTACCTGTGAATACAGTAATGTAAAGCACAATAAAATGGGATATGTCTGTATTCTGTAAATAATATAATAGTTCTATTTTCTGAAGTTTAGGTGTGTAATACGTGTTACTTTATGATGACATGCTTTGTTTCCTTATGTTCTAAATTTTGCATTGTGAGCTTAATGTCAATAATACTTTATATGTTGGTATTCAGTGCTGCCTGAATTGGCGAGTGGTATTCTTTGAAAAATATCTTACATTGCTTATAGTAGACTCAGGAGCATCATCCTTATAACCATTTTTCCAATGAGAAAACTGAAGAACAGAGTTTAATTTGCTCACAGTAGCTAATAATACCTCCCCTTAACCACTATATTATGCTGTGTCATTTTGTTTTAATTAAATATTTAGGTAACACTTCTAAAATTTAGCATCTGAGATATAAGGAAAAACCTATATCCAAATCAGCAGTGCTGATCATTGTTAATAACTATTTTAAATCATTTCTTCAGTTTAAAGTAAACATCAGAAAATACTCTTCAAACCAAAATATATGTGCCTAGAACATGATAGGAAAAGCATTCCAAAATTTGGATCTTTTAATTGCCATATTCAGATCAGTCCCTCTTGCCACCTGATCCTTCCTTGCACATACTTAGATCCTTCTGAGGATCCTTTATAATTAAAAATAGACTGAAGCCAAGACAGAAAGGTGATGACTGATCATTTGCAAAAGAAGTACATCTCTCTTTTGTTTTAGTTGTTCTCAGATCTTGGTATAACTAGTTGATACTTGAATGAAACTCTTGGAAATTTGAGTCTTCAAATAGGCAGTGGTACTGCAATTGTAGAAAATATATTTGTATGCAGTGCAAGTAAGTGGAAATTGCTCTCAAATGTTTCAGGCTACAGCAACTAAAATAGCATAATACTAACTGAAAATAATGATTATTGGAATAGATTTTAAAGCAGAAGCACACCTTAGTTACATGGTTATAATATTGAGTGTCTTAAGAGACCATCACTCTTATCATAACAAACAAAAACAGTCTGGATAAGTTTATAAAAACTAGACTCACCAAGAGAACTGACGATTCAAAGTGACCTAGATAAATTGACTTCCAGACAGTAAGTAGCCCTTCATGGACAACACAGTGGCAGCTCCTCCTTGGAGAGTGGTAGGGGAGAGAGAAGGATTAGACAGATGCAGGAAGATAGCAGCCAAAACTTGACCCAACATGTAATGGCCTCAGTGGACTGGTCAAACTGATAAAAATTCTAAGAAGTCACAGAGCAAGTCTGTATCTACCTCCCTTCTCTTTTTCATGGGTCTTCACCAAGAACTTGGAGCTTGTAAACCAAAGGTTTGGAACCAGTAGAGAATTAAGAGAAAATTATTACTGAGTCACACAGAGCATCTCAAAATACAAGGCACCTGCCAATGAATAGAGAACTTTGAGATGAAGATCTGTGAAAACCAACCTCAGCAATTCTGTACTTTGAGCTGCTCAGGACCAAGAGTAGGAGGATATCTTTGCAACCCTGAGGCAGACAGCAGTTTCTTGGACAAGATGTATTAAACAGTAACCATTTAAAAAAAAAAAAAAGATGTCTTTAAGAAACCAAGTAGGCAAACCATACAGTAGGGAAAAAATATGCTCAGTACATATATATACAGAAAACTCATATCCAGAATATATTAACATATCCCACGAAGAAGCAATGAAAGATGAGTAAATTTTAAAACAAGCAAAAGACTTAAACAGATATTTTACAAAACAAGGTGTATGAATGGCCTATAAACACATGGAACAGTACTTAACATTAGGCATCAGGGCAATGCAAAAGCACAGTGAATAAGCACGTTTAGAGGAGTTTGGGAACAGTGTCACTTTTCTATATCTTGATTGTGGCAGTGGCTATACAATATACAAAGTTGTCAAAACTTTTTACCTGTATACTAAAAAAGATTACTGAATGTAAATTGTACCTAAATAAAAACATTTCTAAAGCCATAATGAAGTAGCATATCCTATCCAGTTGAATGACTAGAAGGGGAAAAAAATGATGGCAGCAAGCATTGACAAGAATGTGGGGCAGTTATTATTCATTACTGGTGGATATGTAAAACTATGCAATTGCTGCAAGAACTTCTGACGAAGTTTTAAAGAAATTAAACATACGTCTAACCTTATCACCCACATTTTACCTAAGAAATCGTTTGTTTACAGAAACACTATAATAGGAATGTTCATAACAGCTTATACATAATGACACTCAAGCAACACAGATGACACTGAAAAAAATTGTGTTGAGTAAATATAGAATACGCCACAAAAATACACACTATATTATAATTAATATAGTTATTATAAGATAATCTTATAAGACTATAAGATAACCATGAGCAAGCAACATAATTTATACTGATAAGTCAGAACATGGTTGGTGGTAATTGTATTGATTACCATAAAGAGGCATAATGGAGATTTCTAGGTTGGTAGGTGGAAAAGGTATGTTTGGGATTGTAATTTCATGGGCATATACAGTTGTCAAAAGTCCTTCCAGCTGAACTGTTTAAATTTGTACATTTTATTGCTTGTAAGTTATACTGTAATTCAAATTTTAAAAATGACCTTCAGTAGTATTCATATTAGTGGTAAGGAATGAATTTTTTAAAAAAATAAATGTTGGGCAAACTAGCTAGTTACTTGGTGGAATAAAATTAGCTTAGAGCCTCACTTCACACCTTGTGTCAAAATAAATTCTCAGTTGGCTTAAGAGTTAAGTGTGAAAAACTCAAAACAAAAATAGATAGATGTTTTGTAAATTTCCATGTGAAACTGTTGATCTGGGTTACTAACACACAGCTAGACTATGTTAGACTGACCGACCAACACAACCTGGCTCACTCAGAACTTTTCCAGTTTTAGCACTGAAAGCCCCACGTCTGGCAACCCCTCTAGGTGCAGTTTTAAAACTGAAAGTCTAAACAGTCCCAACCACTTGCTTGCCCTAATGTTACTATAAGTTACATACAGCTTTCTGTTTGGCAGTACGTATCAGTAATCTTAAAATTTTTAGTGGTTACTAACTTCTGTAGGGAAACATCCTAAGAAAAATAGAAAAGACGTTAGGATAAAGAGAAAAACATGAAAAAATGTACTAAAAACTAAAAGAAAACTATGGGACACTTGTTTAAGTACCTCTTTACATAAAATTTAACTATTTTCAATCTTCAACTCGCTATAGATCACCCCAAGGCTTTATTAAAACACAAATTCCTGGATTTCATTCCCAAAGTTTCTGATGCAGTATGACTTAGGTAGGATCTGAAAATATGTATATCTAGTGAGTTTCCATGAGATACTAATGTTGCTGCTCCTGTGTTCTTATACCCTTGTTATTAATGTTCTTAATGATAACCCATATTACTGAAAAAAGTATAAAAAGTTATTTGGGAAGTGAGAAAATAATGATTTCTATAAAATAATTCCCTTTGATATATTTAATGTTGTTGAAGACAGAAGCTTTTGAAATCAGAATTTATTACAGATGTTGAACACTACATTTTCCACTATGATATAAATGGAGGTATTACTATTATTTCCAATGATGCCAAGAATAGAGGAGAACATAGTTGATATGCACTGAAATTTTAGAGTCATGGAAAGTGACTCAAAAGACTTCAATAGAAATGCTGTCCCCCATAGAAACAATGAGAAAAGTGGCCAGACTTGTTAGAATAAGCTTTTTAGAACTCTGGAAATTAACCAAAGACTTAAAACAATTCAGGAAGTATTTCCTCAAGAAGAGGAAAGAAAAAAAAAATGCTGAATTTCCCTAAGAGTGAGGTTTGTGGAGTTTTTATTGAGTTTTATCAGTTTTAATTTCCCTGCCTTATTAGGGAAATATTATTATTTCCCTCACCATATTAGCCTTGGAAAATAGCCAAAATTTATGGTGAAAACTGGTGGCCTAAGCCAGTAAAGAAAGCAAAATGGTGGTAGAATATTCATAGTTTCCTTTCCAAAGAACTGTTATAATTTGACCTGGCTGGTGGTTCTTGGAACACCTTATTTTAAAGGTTCTCTGTATTTGACCTGATTCAAAGCTCCACCAATGCAAAAGCCTTTTCCCCTGGGCTAAGTGTCAAGATAATTACAGACGTATTATGGCTTTCTGAGACATTGCATAACATTTGGGGCAGACAGTAGACTAATTGAAAACTTAAAAGGAAAAACTAGGGAGAAACCTCCATAGGGCCTTTGAAAAGCTCTTATTCCTTGGAATCTAGGAGGACACATACATGTCCTAGACTGTATGCCTGCTCAGGAAAGACCTGAAAAGGCCCTAAACTCTCACTTCTGGCTGATTATGGGGCTCTGTGCACGAAGTGGGTAACGATTAAGGCAGAATTATCAATTGTCTAACTGATCGTTGAAGGCATTACCCAGCATGTACACAGAGCCTTTCAGCAAAGGGTCTGGTATTTAAGGAAGTCTGTGTCCAATCATTAACTAACCACTCTGTTAATCAGACAGAGACTTCAGTGGCACATATAACAAAATACTAACCTTATAGAATTTAGAAAAGTCCCCAAATGACTACCATAACAAACAGCAGTAATAACAAGCCCTAGATAGGAGATCTGATTTCCAAAATTGCTATTTATTTTTTTAATTGTCCAGTTTTCAACAAAACAAGGAAATAAATGCAGGGGGAAAAGAATCAGTAGAGACTGTCTCGACAAAAGCCCAAAATTAGAATACTAGATAAAGATTTTAAATGAGATATTTTAAATATGTTTGAAGAACTAAAGGAAACTATATCTACAGGATGAAGGGAAAATATAGGAATAGTATCTCACCAAGTAGAGTATGTCAATAAAGAGATAACTTTTATAAAAAAGAAACAAATTTTGGTGTTGAAAAGTACAGTAAGTGAAATCAGGAAAAAAAAATCCTCTTTGTCAAGCTCAACAGCAGATTTGACCTGGCAAAAAAAGAATCCACAAACTTTGAAGATATGTCTATTAAGATACCTAGGCTAAAGAACAGAAAGAAAAAAGAATTAAGAAAAATTTAAAAATTAACAGAGCCTCAGAGACTTGCAGGGATGCCATCAAATGTACCAGTATATGCATAATAAAGTCAGAATGATGGGAGAGAAAGGGACAGAAAGAATATTTGAATAAATAAGTAGCTAAAAGGTTCCCATATTTAATGAAAACATTGTGCACATCTAAGAAGCTCAGTGAACTACAAGTAGAAGAAACTTGAAGAGATCCATACCACGGATATGTTAATATCATAATCAAATATCCAAAGACAAAGAACCCTGTAAGTAAAGAGAATGACTTACTGCATACAGGGAATCTTCAGTAAGATTAACAACTAATCTCTTGTCAAAAAACATGGAGGCCAGAAGGCAGTTGTGAAAGAGAAAAGCCATTGTCCAAGGATTTTGTACCCAGTCAAACTATCCTTCAAAAATGAAGAACAAATCCCAGTGCTAGGTTAACAAAACCTAAGGGAAGTTAATCTCCTTAAGTTCTGTTATAGACAGTAAACCCAAGAAATACTAAAGAGAATCCTTCAGACTAAAAAGAGATGACATTAGAGAGTAACCTAAATCCATATGAGTAAATAAAGAACACTTAAAAATACATAGGTAAATTTAAAACAGCATAAGTGTATTTTTTGTTTGTAGCACTTTCCTCCTGTATAATTTAAACAGTGATTAAATAAAGCAATAATTTTAGATATCTGTTGATGGGCACACACACATTGTTTAAAAATGTAATTTATATGACAAGAGTACCACAAGGGATATATTAGAGCAGAGTTTTTATTTATTATTGAAACTAAGTTACTCCAAAGTAAATGGTTATACAGTGTTAATTATAATCTATCAAAACCACTAAGAAAATAACTCGTGTATATATGATTTTTAAAGGATATTAGAATAGTACACTGGAAAATATCTAGTTTACAAAGACATTAGTAATAAAGGAATAGACAAGCAAAAAAAGACATAAGGTGTGAAGAAAACAAATAGTAAAATGGATGACATAAATCTTTTCTGTTGAATAATGCATTGAAGGTAAATGCGTTATATACTCCAATTAAAAGACAGATATTAGCAGGATAGATGAAGAAAGATCCAGCTATATACTTTCTACAACAGACAAACTTTAGATTCAATCTTTGTTGAAAATAAAATGTTGGGAAAGATACGTTATACAAACAGTAACCAGGAAACACATAGAGTGGCTATACAAATATCAGACAAAGTAGACTTTAAGACAAAAATTGTTACTAAAAATAAAAGGACATTTTATATTTGTCATATAGATTAAACATGATATATAGTTGTATATGGGTGGTGCTAGTGGTAAAGAATCCACCTGCCAGTGTAGGAGATGCAAGAGACTTGGGTTCATCCTTGGGTCCGGAGGATCGCCTGGTGGAGAGCACAACAACCTACTCCAGTATTCTTGCCTAGAGAACCCCATGGACAGAGGAGCCTGGTGGGCTACAGTCTGTAGGGTTGCAAAGAGTTGAACATGACTGTGTAATTGCTGATAAATTCTAGAAAGAAATAAACCATTGAAACTGATTCAAGAAGAAACAGAAACTGTAACTATAGATCTCTAACAGTTAAGGGTTGAATTGATAATCAAAACTTCCCACAAAGGAAAAAGCCTATTGCCAGATGGCCTCACTAGTGTAGTCTATGAAATGTATTAAGAATTATTGACACCAGTCATGCACAAACTCTTCCCAAAAAAGGGAATAGGTGTGAAGAACCCTCCCCAACTCATTGTACAAGGCCAATTCATTCTTGTATCAAACCAAAAATATCATAAGAAGAAAAAACTCAATATCCCTTATGAATTTATATGTAAAAATTCTCAACAAAATAGCCATATGGATTCAACAGTATAAAAAAGGATTGTACACCAGCATTAAAAAAGATTTATGTACTATAAGTGGAATTTATCCAAGGAATGTATAGCTGGTTCAACATAGGAATGCCAAACAAAGTAAGACACCATGTTAATAGAGCTAAGGATATAAACTATCTCATGATTCAAAACCACCACCTTTACATCATAAAACCACCAAGCAAATTAGGAATAGTAGAAAACTTTCTCAACCTGATAAAGTGTGTCTATGAAAAACTGATAGCCTTTGTATTAATAACACTAAATGGTAAAACACTGAAAGCTTTCCCTCTGAGATCAGGAACAAGGGTGTCCACTCTTGCCACCTTTATTCAGCCTTGTACTGGAGCTTCTACATTGGGCTGTTAGGAAAAAGGAAAATATATGTTATTTGCAAACTCTATGATCTTATATACAGAAGGTATTATGAGATCTTAAAAAATCAAAGATAATAAACAAACTCAGCACATTTTGCGGGACAGAGAGTCACTATGTAAGAAACAGTTGTGTTTCTGTATACCAGCACTGAACAATCTGAACGTGAAATTAAGAAAACAGTTTTATTTACAGTAGTATCAAAAGTAATAAAATTAACAATATAGATAAATAAAATATGGAATATCCATACAATGGAGTAGATGATGAAGGTATAATAAGTGATGATGTACTAAATCAAGGATGAGCTGTGGAAACAAGCTAAGTAAAGAAGCCAAACAGAAATAACCACATGTTAAATATTTCTTTTATTTTAAATGTACAGAACAGACAAATTCTTAGAAAGTAGAGTAGGGGTTGCCAGGGTCTAAGAGGAGAGGGAAGAGGGGAAAGAATGCTAGCTAATAGGTAGTGGGGTTTGGGGGAGCTGATTAAAATATTTTGGATCTGAAGCATGGTGATGATTGTAATACTTGTGAATGTAGTGAAAACCACAAAAACACTAAACTTGAAAAATGTTAATTTTATATAAATTATATCTCCATATATTTTTAAGTGGTGTGTTTTTTTTTTCTTTTAATGACCACTATGTGCCTCTCACTACCAAGATTTCTTATAAGATATCCTTGATAATGTTTTACATTAAAATGTTTGGCATTATTTAGGAACATTTTAAATTTGTGGTCTTCTTAACAAATTATTCTGTTTTGAATCTATATTGGTTGTCTTCAGATTTTTTTCTGTAGGCAAAGACTTTGATGCTCAGGAATAATTCATTAAAAATTATAATATTTTCTACAACAATCTTTGAAAGTTTGTCTACCTTTTATATTTCTTCTCTAACTTTTTCTGCTAGAATTAGGATTTTATGTTCAATGTAAAGCTATTTATACATTGTGTTGAGTTTTTTATGGCTTTTAGCTAGAGATATTCTCTAATAAAACCACGATATGTTACATTCGTTTAGATTAAGGTTTTTGTGTCTTGATTTTCATTTGAAAGGTGTCTGCACGTATTCACTTAGTTACATAGTGATATCCTTTATAGATAATATAAAACATCAGGTCTTCACTGTTTTAAATGTTCTTTACATCCCAGAAATTTCTGGGCTGTAGTCAAATTTTATAAAATTGATGTGTAACTTTTAACAAGTTTTAGATTAGATGTTGAAGAAACAAACTTTCATATAAAAATTGCATGATAGTTTCTCTTCCTTTCCAAAAGTATTCATTAAAGGTCCCAAACATTGCTGTATTTTATTCATTGATGGTTCTTAGGGGAGAAGACCAACTTAAATATTTAAATTAGTTACATCTAAGTCTAATGCTCATATCAGTGTCCTGTTAAGTTTTTTTGTAGTGTACGTTTCAGTCTCTAAAGGTAGTGTACTGTGCAGTGTACTAGGTACTGGCAGCCTTTCAGAAAAAGGAATTAAGTTGCCTGTTCTCATGGGAAATAGATGAGGAAACAGTGGAAACAGTGTCAGACTTATTTTGGGGGGCTCCAAAATCACTGCAGATGGTGAATGCACCCATGAAATTAAAAAGACACTTACTCCTTGGAAGAAAAGTTATGACCAACCTAGATAGCATATTGAAAAGCAGAGATATTACTTTGTCAACAAAAGTCCGTCTAGTCAAGGCTATGATTTTTCCAGTGGTCATGTATGGATGTGAAAGTTGGACTGTGAAGAAAGCTGAGCACTGAAGAATTGATGCTTTTGAACTGTGGTGTTGGAGGAGACTCCTGAGAGTCCCTTGGACTGCAAAGAGATCCAACCAGTCCATTCTGAAGGAGATCAGCCCTGGGTGTTCTTTGGAAGGACTGATGCTAAAGCTGAAACTCCAGTACTTTGGCCACCTCATGCGAAGAGTTGACTCATTGGAAAAGACTCTGATGCTGGGAGGGATTGGGGGCAGGAGGAAAAGAGGACGACAGAGGATGAGATGGCTGGCTGGCATTACCGACTCGATGGACGTGAGTTTGAGTAAACTCCAGGAGTTGGTGATGGACAGGGAGGCCTGGTGTACTGCGATTCGTAGGGTCGTAAATAGTGGGAAACGACTGAGCGACTAAACTGAACTGAACTGATTCTTCTGGAGTGGGATTGATCACCTCACCCAAGGAAGGTCCTCATGTTAAAAAAGAAAAGAATGTCGTCTTGCTCATTTAGTAACATTTGTTGTATTTAATGTCAGTCTGTGAGATCTGAGCTCTTTTAATACTTGAAGTTATTGCTTTCCAGTTACTCCAAAAGAATATAAGGTTTAGTTTAGGAAAGAAAGGAAGAGAATTGAAATTGAGACTAATAATAGTGAAAATATGACGGGAGTTGAAATGATGCTATAAACAAAATGAATTTCCTTTTCATCGTTTGAGTTACTAGTGAAATGAAATACACAAAATGATGACACTTTTGACTTTTCATGTTGTCAAACTAAGGGACATTTCTCAAGAGATTGGTAGCCTTCTAGAAACCTAGGGGGAAATGTTTTGGTTTTGTTCACTTGACAGTAAACATAGTATTTTTAGTGAATAAAAATGTTTTGATTGATAGTAATCTTTTGTTTTACTGTGCAATATATTTTTAGTAAATCAGAACAAGAAAATATTTCAGTCATAAAATAATTGCAAGTAATTTTTTTAATGTATGCCTTCTTAACAAACAGGCAATTATGATTTCTAATTAATGTGATGGTTTTCTTTCAAATTCAATATTTGATTTGATTTACAGGTAAACAGTGTTGACCTCAGAACTGCCAGCCATGAGCAGGCAGCAGCTGCTTTAAAAAATGCTGGCCAAGCTGTCACAATTGTTGCACAGTACCGACCTGAAGGTATTAATTTTTTCTTGTTTGTTATTATTTTTTATTTCCGTTTTTAGAAGTCGTCTTCTTAATAATGGTTAACTTCCGAAGCTTAGCTTTCTCTTTGTGTTTTTGTCTGATTCATTAATCTGTTACTTTTTGTTGCTGTTGCTGTTTAGTCACTAAGTCATGTCCAACTCTTGGAGCCCCATGGACTGTAGCCTGCAAGATCTTTTGTCCATGGGGTTTCCTAAGCAAGAAAACTGGAGTGGGTTGCCATTTCCTTCTCAAGGGGATCTTCCCGACCCAGGGATTGAATCCACATCTCCTGCATTGGCAGGAGGGTTCTTTTCCATTGAGTCACCAGGGTAACCCTGTTATTTGTTTAGTTAGAATGTAATTCACCATCCAGATCAAAGTGCTTTTAAATATAATATAGGAACTTGTATCTGCCAGCTCTTTGAATATTTTATCATTATTTGGATTAATTTTTAAATGTTAATTTTTTAAAATCTGTCGTCTAACCAAACACATACTTTTAAATATACCTTTTACTAACTCAGTGGTTGAAAAGCAAAGATAGTCTATTAAGTTATCTCAATTTTTTCTGACTTTTGAATTAGATTATATTTATTAATATCAAGGTTAAGATATTCTAATAGCTTTTATTATTACTTTTAAAAAAAGAAAGAATACAAATTTGGAATATGATATGTTTCTAAATAGTGAAGTCTTATGGATTTAACCTTGCCAGGTTCCTGCTGGGAGATGATAATGGAAAATTTGAGGTCATATTAAGCATACACGAGACTCTAGTGTACATCAACATAAACACTTCAGTAAAACCTCAGTGGAATTTAAAAAGCTTAAACACCCAAAAGAATACATAGCATACTAGTTAGTGTTCATAAACAAGGTGAAGAAGGAAAGAATGATGTGACTAAAGGAGCCAGGCAAAACATTCTATAATTTGGCAATATTTAGTTTAGTTACATTTATTCTTTTCTTGGAGCAGAATTTATTTCTATAACAAAACCCCAATATGTGTTTTAACGTGATCAAAGTAGTATATTGGGCATTGTTTGCTATTTCATAATATAATATTTATTATAAACCATAGCATTCTAGGTTCATAACTGAACAAGAACAAATTCATTTATGTAAGAGGTAAGTTCCAAATAAATCACATTAATCAAACAAATTAAGGAATAATAGATGAAGTCAGAATGCCAACTTATTAATTTTTGTGAGAAACAAAAGCTGCCACTGGGATTTAGCCATGCTTTTATCTTCTGGCCAGCATGTTCTTGCCAATAGGTATATTATATGGAAACCAAATACAAAATCAACAAGGAAAATAAAATGTAAACATACTTCTATCCATACAGCTTCACCTAGCATTAAGCAAAACTAAGAAGACAGGTGTAATATCTGGGCAACAAAATACAGGTAAAGGCTATTTTTGATCTGGCAAAAGCTACATGGAAAGAAGAGAAGGGTAAAAACATGAAATGTTGAGAATGCTCAGTGGTAACCAAACTTAAATTGAACTTCGTAAAGGTGAGGGGCTGTAAATCCCTTGTTTATAGCAGGGTACATGGAAATTGGAGTAGCAAGCTAGCAAAAGCCATCCTTGATGTGGTTTTGTTGAGAGAACTAGGGGGACCCATATTTGGTCAAAACCATCTGTGTTGCTAGTATCAGATAAGTTGACAGTTTTTTGCTTCTAAAGGATGTAAAAATATGCTTCCATCTCTACCCTGCACTCTAAACTTTCTGGTCCAGCCAACTCATTCAGTAATAAGCAGTTTAAAAGGAACTGACCTGGCATTCATACAGAGATACTAATAAGAAGAGGTGGAAACAAACAACAAAGCTTATTGGCAGGAGGAAAAGATGGCTTAACAACCAGAAGAGATTGATTTTGAACTAGCATAACCCAGGAAAGAAGAAAGCAAACTGTTTTCTTAAGTTGAAACACAAAGAGAAATTATAGAAAAAAAATCAATAGGGGACATAAAGGATACAATAGGAAAAGTAAACAAAATGAAACAAAAGCAAAGAGAATTTTTAAAGTTTAGAGAGAAAAAAACAGGTTATTTTATATATATATATATATATATATATGAGAAAGTTGCTCAGTCGTGTCCGACTCTTTGCCACCCCGTGAACTGTAGAGTCCATGGAATTCTCCAGGCCAGAATACTGGAGTAGGTAGCCTTTCCCTTCTCCAGGGGATCTTCCCAACCCAGGGATGCTGTATTATATTATAGCATATAATAGACTTTCTGGAAAAAGTAAATTTTTTTAAAAGAAGAGAATAAATGCTTGAACTTATAATTCACTCAAGAAAACTTTCCTCAATTAAGAAAAAGTGCATCTTTATATTGAAAAGACACAGCATGATAGAAAACTTAGAATGGTCAAAATCCAGATATATTGTAGTTAAATGTTTATCAAGAATCTTCTGAAACCCAGTTAAAAATATTACCTTATTAATAAGGAGATAAAAATTGATTGATAAAAGAACTGCTTTAATGCTTGGTGAGCATAGATCAGGTCAAGGGTCTTTAATTTTATCAATGGTGTGTTTAGTGACTCTTGATTAAGCCTAAAATCTACCTCTGTATACACTAGGCATACTTGCCACTGATGGCTGGCAAAGGTAGGCTTCTTTTGTCCTAGGATAGGTATTTTGTGGGCCTAGGAATCTCCTTTTCAGGTTCTCTTTTTCTGTGCTTGTACTCTGGTTTTGTTGTTCTTTTTTGTGATTTCTATGCTTTTCTTCTGTGTGAAACTTTCTGATTGATACTTTTTCTTTAGTTATATTCAAAACTTTGAACTTTTCTAATCTTGATGGAGCCATTTTTTTATCAAGGAGAATTTGCATCCAGTGTTGCTTATTCAAGTAGCTACTATTTAGCAGACGTCTTCTGTTTTAAGGTTAGACTCTTATGTTAATTATTCTTGTGTATATATCTTTTTCCCCAAAATATCTCCTAAACACCAGACATTACGTCTTATTTGATTTCTTCCGCTGTATTTCTCCCTAATGTTTGAAACTGAGCATGTCTGAAACAATTCTTTTACTCCTTCAGTAAATGGCATTTCCACTGATGCTTAAGTCAGAAGACTAGGACTCAGCCTTGACCTCCCTTCCCTTTTCTCACCCTCTTTCTTGGCCACTAACCTGACCAAACCCACTATCATATCTTACCTGAACTTTTCTAATAGCCTCCTTACTTCTTTCTTGTACTTTCTCCAGACCATCAGCCAAAATCATCTTTTAAAATAAAAAGATTGGATTGTATCATTTCCCATTTGAAACACTTCCAGTTATGCTCTGAATAAAATCCTAATAGAGCCTACAAGGCCATGTGTGATTGAACACACTTTTACATGTTTGGCTCTACTGCACTCCCTCTAGTCATTTTTTTGCTCCTTAAGCTCTAACCATATAGTCCTTCTCTCAGACCCTTGATTACAAAAGGTATTTTCCTAATTCTCTGTTCATTCTGTTCTTAGAATATTTTCCCCCTATTATTTATATGATTGGCTCCCTCTTATGAGTCCGTTTCTTTTAGCACTGTTGATATTTTTCACACAACACAACATAGTTTATATGTTTATTTAGGTGCCTATTTGTTTTTATTTATTTAAGCCTTGCTTTGGAGCTTTATGAAACACGTAGCTCTATCCCTATATACAGATGATGATATAGACTCAAATAAAAGCTAGCAATAGCTAGGATTCAGTCCCAGGTCTGTTGCCTTAAAAAATGTAAGTACTTTTCACAAGGAATATTTTGATAAGTGTTTAGCCTGGCAGTATTGATTTGTACTGTTTTTTTTTTTTACCACAGCTGTGGTGTCATTGCCTAATAAACACAAGGTAAGTACCGATAGAGCACAGAAAACAAACATTACCTTAGAAACTCAAAAGGAGGTAAATCATATTGCATGCTATACAGGGGAAAATGCCATAGAGTAGGATTGGAATTTAACTGGAAGCCTAATGAATGGGCAGGCTTTCAGTGGGCTGAGAGAAAAAAATTACATTCTATAAAGAATGACAGAAGACCAAGGATAATAGAATTAAAATTTTAAAGCATGTTTTGGGTACTTTGAGAACTTACCTGTCCTCTTTACAGTATTGCTACTTACCTTATGTTTGTTCATTAGGCAGTGACACAATGGCTTTATGTTTTAATATTAATTAATTATGTAGTTTTAATGTATTTTTGTCATACAGCACTTAAAAAAAAATTTCCACATCATTAGTCTGTAACTGCTGTGAGGGCCAAGGATATAAATTAAAGATAAGAGTCAAATTTTCTTTCTCAGTGAGAGGGCTATTTTCCAAAGTACAAACGGAATTGCCTGATATTCTGATAATTAGTCATCTCCTTACAGTTAGTATCTTCACTTTATTAAGACAAACCCCTTTGGATTCTCTGCTTCATTGATAATCTGACATATATACATACGTGCAAAGAGGTAAGCATCTTTGGTCAGAGCGAGTTTTTATCTTTCAGGATCTATAGCTTGCCTATTAGTCATCCATGAAATACTGTTACAAATTCTTCAGCCTATATACTTTAAACTTTTATGACATAGGCTCTAAGTATGAAAACCTCTACAAAAACATTTAGAAGGACTTTATCTCCTACCTCCCCTCAGTTCTGCTAACTCCAAAAATAAGCAACAATATATTTTTTAGAACTTTACTACTGGTCATTTTGGGGAATTACAATCAAATCAAACACAAGCACTGGAATTACTATTCTAGTGTTTTACTACATATCCAGAATTTACGAACTTTTGACAAATGAGTTGGGTGATAGACTGTAATAGAAAAAAATATATGCCAGATATCTAACCATATTTATTAACTCTTTTAATTCCCACAAAGCCCTATAAAGTAGGCACTTTTAGTGCTATTTTCATTACAGTTTAATAAAATAAGGTACAGGAAGGTTAAGCAACTTGCCAGTTACACAGCTGTTAAGTGGTTAAAATTTATTCCTAGCCCTTTGTAGAGAAGAAGAAACTTTTCCTCAGCCCTTTTAGTTTTAGGGGCTGGGATCTATGAAGTAAATTTACAGAAGACAGATTAACAGAAGAAAAGTTTTTATTTTGTATGCATACAGGGGGCCAACAAGTATGAGAAGTAACTAGGTCATTAAATTGTCATTGTTCAGGTGTTCAGTTGTGTCCAATTCCTTGCGACACCATGGACTGCAGCACCCCAGGCTCCTCTGTCCTCCACTGTCTCCTAGAGTTTGCTCAAGTTCATGTTCATTCGGTCAGTGATGCTGTCTAACCATCTAATTTTCTGCCAACCCCTTCTTTTGTCTTCACCTTTTCCCAGAGCAGGGTCTTTTCCAATGAGTCAGCTCTTCACATCAGGTGGCCAAAGTATTGGAGCTTCAGCATCAGTCCTTCCAGTGAATATTCAGGGATGATTTCCTTTAGGATTGACTGGTTTGATCTCCTTGCAGTCAAAGGGACTCTCAAGAGTCTTCTCCAGCACCACTGTTAAATGGTTAAAGTTAAAGACTTACCTGCCTAACAGAGTTTGGAAAGGGGAGTGGAGAGAAAAGTCTTCTAATGGAAAAACAAATAGTTTTCTTAAGGAAAGAAAAGAACATTTTTAGGAGAAAGTTTGTGACAGTGTTTGTCTCTACAGTAAGAATAGTCTTTCCACCTTCCTCGAGGCCATAAAGCTCCCCAAGAAAGGAGAGTTATTATACAATAGCCTCGTTTCCTAGAAATTGCTACTTCTATTCATAGAAGGAAAGCTCTAAAAAGGCTTTTTTCTGTGTTTGTTGAATGTCAAATGTCCTTAGCTTAAAATAATCTTTGTGACAACTCTGGGGTTCCAAATGGTCTCCATACGTTGAATACTTCTCAACCACATAGTAAAGCTACTTCCCTTCACAAAAAGTTCTAAACTTAAATATTTTATCTCACTGTTACTCATTGTATACTGTAACTTTCAGACCTTATTTTTTGTTTCAGAAATAATTATATTGCAATGATATGATAAAAGAAGAAGAGCAAAGGGAAAGAATTAAACATATATTAAATGTATTTTCTTTCCCAGTGGATAAATCTTAAATTTGTGAGGTATTTTATTTTGTTTTCATAGGAGAAAAAAACATTTTCGAGATTGGTGTTGCTGTCCCTAATCTTCAAGTGACTAAAGCCTAGAAAAGCTGAGAGGTTTGGCCAGAGCCACTTTTCTCAGTTTCAAAGGTTTGATTTAAATCAGAGTTACAGGGATGGAGTTTTAACACATCTTCTCATCTTATTTTCATAAATACTTTTAGTAGCAACCAGAAAATTTGGAGACTGAATAGAGAGGTTGTATTGGATTAGTAGCATTTCTTTGCAAGCACTTGTCATTTCTTAAAGTGATGTTCTGTAGCAGGCTCCTAATTTAATTTTTTTCAGTAACTTACTTTCCTTCCTATACCTTTCTAACTTTTTCCTAACTACTTAAAACAACCAGCCTGACTTGTGACTCAGAAACTTTGACTTTTTGTTTCGAGACAAGTCTTAGTTAGTATCCATTCTCTGACAGTTGTTGCTCTCAGATGTTTAATTAATATATTTCATTACAGAGTATGGATGAGTTTTATTCTTCATAGATGGGATTGCAAGCTTCAAAGAAATTAGAGGAGATAAAATTTCTCCCCTCTCTCTTGCCACCTGCTTTCTTCTACCTTTTCACTTCTAGTGTGGAGACACAAACTAAGATTAGAAGTTGAAAAGGGAAATAAAATGCAGAAAGTTGGCTATTAAATGTTGTCTCTCATCTTGCAATCATACACATACTGTTTAACTTATAGCCAATAGTTCAGAGATTCCCTAACATATTTCATGACAGGGAATATAGTTTGATTCAGAAATTTCTGAAATGCTTAGTGGAGATTATCTCTTAACATTTTACCTCTCTCCAGTGGTAGCTTTCCTGAAATGAGTTGTGGTGTAATTTCTAGAAGAGGGATGCAAATCACTTAACAGGAAAAAAGAAATGAGACTCTTCTTCCAAAATAAAAAGAAAAGATAACAGAGGTTGAGTATAAGGTGAAAATTGTTAGAGCTGAAAGTATGAGTTAATTGAAACTAAAAGAAAAGATAGAAATCTTAGGTAAATAAAATGGGAGGTTTAAAGGAAAACTAACTTTGAGGAAAGTATTAAAGTACATTCAAAACAGGCAGATGGTTATGAGGAATTGTTAATAGTCAGTAAAGACCATAAATATGAAAATCTGAACAGAGTGAACAAAATCAGTAAGGCACAAATTTAAAATATTGTCAGGAATTTACTTTAGGTCTCTAAAATCTTAAGTATTGAATATCTGAGCTTTAGTTGCTTTGTAGTAACTTAGATCTCAGCAAAGAACATTTTCTGCCTCACTGTAAAAGGTAATGTGATCTTTTTACAGAAAGTTTTTAAATTTCTAAAATGTAGAATACTAGGACTTTGGATAATTCAATAGGCAAAATGGCTGAAAACAACTAATAATGCTACATAAAGTATAATGAACATCTAATTAAAAGCGTTGGAGTGACTTCCCTGGCTGTCTAGTGACCAAGATTCCACACTGCGAGTGCAGGGGCCTGGGTTCAATCCCTGTTCAGGAAACTAGATTCGACAAACGGCAACTAAGAGTTCACATGCCGGAACAAATATTGAAGATCTCATGTGCTTCAACTAAGATCTGGTGTGGCCAAATAAATAAATAAATATTTTTTAAAAAGCATCAGATCACTGCACTGCCAAGACAATAAGGAATTATCAAACAAAAAGTGAAGGGAAACTGGGAACTCAGAGAGCTAAAGAATCACAGAAGTCACTTCTGAAAAAGTTCAGTGAGGTACTATCTTACAAGAGTCGCTTGTTAAACCTTCAGAAATTTTGCAAACTAGTTGTTAAACAGTGATTATTAAAAATAAAATTATACAAGTGTACAAATATATTTTTAAAAGATTAAAAAGTTAAAGGTTAGAAAACTTTAAAAATAAGTGATAAAACTCATCATTTCCTAATAGTTTTCTAGGATAGCCACTAATATGATCCTATGGGGATAAAGAGAACATACAAAATAAGATAGTAGATTTATAACTGAATCACCCAGAACTTCCTCCTCCTCACTCCCAGAAAAAAATTAGAATGGCAAAATCAGATGAAAAGATATCCCTATGTGCCCCAAACTACACACAAGAATAAACAAGCTGTCAACAGCTGTAAGACCCTGTGATAGTGATATCAGCATCTGTACAAGGAGAAGTGATAGAAGCCTGAGAGTCAGTCTGTACTTATTAAAAAATGCAGTTGATTAATTTGAGAACAGCATCTGAAGCTATAAGGGTTTTTGCACAGTCTGTATGTGAGTGCAAGGTATCTCAGTAAGGTGTGAAGGAGCTGGATCTGTCTGAGCCCCTTGGTACAGTTAACAGCTATAGCTCCATTTTAGTTAAATGCCTCTCACTAAGGGAGAACTTCTGGAAGGTCCAGATGAATGGGAGGAAAAAACAGTACCCAGAAATCTCACAGTGTATGGGATATATCTTTGAACACTTGACAGAAACAGCAAAAAGGAGTTCTAGAGCTGTGAAGATCAAAACTTGAAAAATCCTGACCCAATACTCTTTATCTTTAATTGAAACTTCAAGAAAACTAATTTACATAAAAATGAACAACAGGAAAGGATCAAGATTGAATCCAATGGAAACCTATTTGAAACATGAATATAAGGATCAGAATAATGTCTCTACAGTGAAAGTATGCCAGAAAGACATGCCCAGAAAACAAATGAAAGGTATAACCTAATATTGCAAAACAAGTTAAAGAAAACTGATGATGATGTGGAAGAAAAATGTAAATGAGTTAATAGAACTCAAATTATTACAAATAAAGAAGCATTTTATTTCAAAAATTAATTTTAGAAGGAGTACAATAGTTATTTAAAGCAAGTAGGTAAAAAACAGGAAATTTTTAAAAATAAAAATTAAAGAATTCTTTCCTTTCCACATCCTGATCAATTTTGTATTAAAACCATTGTATGTGAAGAATAGCAAGGTAGTTAGGTGCATTGCAAGACCAGGAAGGTAGGGGACAGCTATGGTAACCCAATAGGACTGACCCCTGATGAGGGCAGAAGCTGTCCAGGTGTAAGAAGTGGGAGCCTGAGCAAAATGAGATGGTTACACATTGGACTGGTCTGAATCCAGTCTGGAAAGTAGATGGTACTAGAGACAGAAGACTAGTTACATAAAGATATTGATCAAATGAATATTTATTTTAAGGGTATTATTATCTGTAACTTTCACTGTTTGAGAAGAGAGTTACAGAAAAGGGGAAAAATATATACCATATAATACTAAAATTTGAAAAATTAGTATGAACATATTGTTTTCCATTTATACAAATATAAACATTATAAATGTATATCTATTTTAGATACATATATTGTAATTCTCTAGCTCAGTCCACTGAAAAGGTCTGGGCTCAGTGCCACCCCAGTAGCAGTCAGCACACCTAAGACTCAGATCTTGGTTTCTAAATACTCAGTTCAGTTCAGTTCAGTCACTCAGTCATATCCGACTCTTTGTGACCCCTTGAATCACAGCACGCCAGGCCTCCCTATCCGTCACCAACTGCCAGAGTCTGCCCAAACCCATGTCCATTGAGGCAGTGATGCCATCCAACCATCTCATCCTCTGTTGTCCCCTTCTCCTGCCCTCAATCTTTCCCAGCATCAGAGTCTTTTCCAATGAGTCAACTCTTCGCATCAGGTGGCCAAAGTACTGGAGTTTCAGCTTCAGCATCATTCCTTCCAAAGAAATCCCAGGGTTGATCTCCTTCAGAATGGATTGGTTGGATCTCCTTGCAGTCCAAGGGACTCTCAAGAGTCTTCTCCAACACCACACTTCAAAAGCATCAATTCTTCGGCGCTCAGCCTTCTTCACAGTCCAACTCTCACATCCATACATGACCACTGGAAAAACCATAGCCTTGACTAGACAGACCTTAGTCGGCAAAGTAATGTCTCTGCTTTTGAATATGCTATCTAGGTTGGTCATAACTTTTCTTCCAAGGAATAAGCGTCTTTTAATTTCATGGCTGCAGTCACCATCTGCAGTGATTTTAGAGCCCCCCAAAATAAAGTCTGACACTGTTTCCACTGTTTCCCATCTATTTCCCATGAAGTGATGGGGACCAGATGCCATGATCTTCGTTTTCTGAATGTCTCTACTTTCAAGATGATAACAATCACCGAGAAACATTCTAATAAAATTATTGAAATTAAAAGAAAAATATTTTGGTGAAATTGCAGGCCCTCAAAACATGTTTTTAAAAAAAAAGAAAATGTTGTCATCAGAACTTCATCAGCAGTGGTTTATAGGAGACATTGCAGTCAATATACTTAAGAATCAGAGAAAGAAACTGAAACAGACGGGCTTGAAATATTAAGGCTGCAATCAAATATATTAGTGAAGAATTAGGGTTCACAGAACCCTTCCTGAGAAGAAAGAACAAACTTCAAACACCCAAAATGATGGTAGAGATACTGATATAAAGACTGGTATTAGTAATTAAGATAGTTAATAAGGAAAAGAATGTATAATACGAAAAAACTGTATGCTGTGACAATTTGGAGAAAATGCAGTTATCAGAAAGTGGGGGTAGAATTGTTAATATTGATAATAATAACATAGAATAAACTTTCTGATTGCTTTAAAGTTATTAACATAAACGGATAATGTTTCAAATCAGATTTGGGGAGATTTCTCATAGTAGGGGCCAAAATCCAAACAAAGGGTTATTGTTAGAACAGAATAAAGATTCCTAATTTTATGTTTATATATTTACTTTTATAAATATATAAATTTTATGTAGATATATTTTATTACGTGTATATAAATGTTTTATAAACATGTTTAGTAAAATAAATTTTATATAAATACTTTATGTATTATATTTAAATAATATATATGATCCCTTGTTTAGGAATCTAGTGTGTGTGTATGTATATATATATAAACATAGAAAGGCTTGTCCATGTGTGTGTGTATATATTCATGAACAAATAAAATAGACTGTACAGTGAGACTGTGTTCTAGTTACTGTTACTTCATAACTACCCCTAAAGCTCAGTGGATTAAGATAGCAATCATTTTATGGATTCAGTAGATTAGGAATTCAGCCAGAATTTTGGCTTGGATGGTCCTTGTAGCATAGACTGAAGTCACTTAATGGGAGTCAGCAGGTGGATAAGCTACTTCGGAAGCTCCAATATGGTTTCACTCCCCTTTTCTTGTGACTTTTGGTACCAGCTAAAGGTTTAGGCTCAGAGCACTATTGCATGACCTCTACAAAGTGGTGCTTGGACTTCCTACATGATCCCTGGCTTCCTCCAGATCAAGCACCCCATGAGAACCAGGAAAAAGTTCCACAGACTCTTCTGATCTAACCTGGAAAGTCACATATGATCATTTCTACCATATTCACTTGCTTACAGTTGAGTCATAAGACCAGCCCAAATTGAAGAAGGGGATTAGACTTCACCTCTTGATGGGGAAATGGCAAGGTCACATAGTACAAGACCATATGGAATGCGAGGCATCCTTGGAATATATAATCTGCTTCAGGCTATTTATATAAAAGGCATATTTATAAATATATTCATATATATTCAATATATAAACATAGAATAGTATGACTAGAACTGGAGTTCACACACACAACTTCAATCATATCAAAAGTTAACTCACCTTAATTGTTTAAAGAAAACAATTTTCAGATTTGATAGTAAAGCAAAATCTAACCCTATACAGTATCTTGTTGTAACAGAGACAGAGGTTAGAAATAAAAGAACCATGTAGCTATAAAAAAAAAAAAGGAGGGACATCTGTATATGGTGTGGAGCATTCTTACTATTATTGCAGTAAGACCACTGCTATACTTATTACTGAATAAAATAAGCAAGGTGGAGAAATGTGTATGTTATATTGAAGAAGAAAGAGCAATAAATGTGTGTGTACATATATACATAATTACAAAATATGTATAAATAAAATATACATTTACTAAAATAATATAGAATAAGTATAAACATATTTGTGTGAACATATAGTTTTACTTATATTATTTTAAATGGAAGATTAAACCTTTCTTTAAATGTTTATAATGACCAGAACAGAATAGGGTAGGGAGAAAGGGATATCCTTGTTTAATATTCTTTTTTTATAGATTTGACTTTGGGACTATTTTACCTATCTATAAAAAAAAATGAAAAGTTTGCAAAGTAACCCTAAAAAGTGAAGTTGAAAATAAAAATGAATAAGTGAACCTTGATATATATCAATCTGGCAGCATTCACACCTAGGAAGGAATATTCCAAGTGATTTTAAAATGGTGCTCAAGTGTATATTTCTAACAGAACATACTCCAAAATAAAAAGAGCTAGGGAAGATAGTTAACTATTTTCAGTGATCATGTAATGATCATACTGTTGGTATTATAAACAAGTAAGTTGTGATGGAGTACTGTAATTCTGTTATCCCCATTGTGTTGAGAACCAAGATTCTTCATATGTAAGAAAGCATTAAGAAATTAAGTAAAAACCTAATGGTACTAATTTTTAATTAGAAGAGCCAGTATAAACTCAAGATTCACTTCATATTTTTAACCTATATCTTCATTCATCAATGTGTGTCTTAGCTGTGTCTTCACAGCCTAAAGATTTGCCATGAGTTGATAATTGTTGAATTGTCAGGGATTCATTTTTTATTAATCAGTCTACTAATTTTTATACTTTAAATTTTCTATTATGGTTTTAAAGAACAATAAAAGAATATATATTATTGTGAACATTTAAATATTTTTGAGTTTTTGATGAATTGCTGCTTCAGTTGGCTTCCCCAGTGACTCAGCAGGTAAGGAAAAATCCACCTGCAGGAGACATAGGTTTGATCTCTGGGTCAGGGAGATCCCCTGGAGAAGGAGATGGCAAACCACTCCAGTATTCTTGCCTGAAAAATCCTATGGACAGACAAGCCTGACAGGCTACAATTAATTAGTCTTGGTATCCAGCAAATAAATTTGGTGACTGTGGTAAAACGAAGAGTAACGCAGCAATAATCATATTTACTTTTTGTCTTCTTAAACTACACACACCCCAGACACATAACTTGCTTTTGTTATGAGACTGGTTTTAATAAGAAAATCTGATGGTATCTGACCTGTCTGTTAGACAGTTGGTTATTACAAATAGAGAAAAAGATATAAGTGGGTATAATCATGTAATTGCAGTATTTTTTAAGTGATTATAAACTTGTTATTAATAGTTTTGGTAGTTTTTAATGTATGGAATAATTTAAAATCATCTTCAAAATCATATTTTTTTATAAAAAATATCTTAAATAATATATTTATTCCTTCAGATTGCTTTTTGTGTGTTATTTTGCTGTTCTGAAAATTTATAAATTACAAAATGAGTTGAAGTAAAGTTAATTTCATTAGCTTCTAAGGCATATTTTCCCCATATTACTGACCCTGCCCACATTGTATAATTTGAAAATATAATTAGCTGATGTCTTCACAGGGAAAAAGTCAGTAAACAGAGTGTCTAGTGTAAATTATTTTAGACTTCTTTTTTTAGTATAGAAGTTAAATAAATCCTACTTTTTAAAATTTACAGTTAAATTCAACAGTAAAGTAAGATTAATACTGCTATTTGATGCATGGAGATTGTCTTTTAATTTATTAAATGTGATATGAACTCTAAAATAGTGTGCTGAAAATACTGTTATCAGCCAGTTCTAATTTATGGTACATTTAGAAGATTGTTAAGTTTTAAAATTTACATATTGGGCAAAATCTTGTATAGATTACTCTGTTAAGAGTCTGACCACATTTAATCAATTATAAGACAGCTTACATATTTAATACTTTACCTTTAAGTAATTTTTTAGGATATAAAATATGAATTTACTTTTCTTTTTTCTTCTATCAGAATACAGTCGTTTTGAAGCCAAAATACATGACTTACGGGAGCAGATGATGAATAGTAGCATTAGTTCAGGTTCAGGTTCTCTTCGAACTAGCCAGAAGCGATCCCTCTATGTCAGGTAAACTTTTTTTAATTTCTAGTTATAGCAGTCTTCATTTATGCATGCAAGTTCTTTCAGGATTTTCACTATGACTTAGTTTTCACTATAGAAAAGTATATTGCAAGGAAAATGCAGTATTGAAAACCAAGGAAATGTTTTTTATGATTGATTTCTTGACAGTATGTCTTTTAGGAATAGTATGTCTTTGGGATATTATTATAATTTTATTAATGAAAGTTATATAAAGTCTTGAATAATAGTAGTATGATAAAGACAGACAAAATACAAAAGGACTAGAAATTTTTTTAAGTTGTTATGACATATCACCCAATAGTTTTCTTTTCCAGTATCTTTTTTATAATAAAATATTTTTTCTTTGAGTAACATTTAGTTACTGTGGTAATTTCTACCAGTCCTTATGTGTTCACTGATGTAATTTGTCTCTGCCTACCTGGGTAGCGTGCACTTCTAATTTGTGAGCATTTCTAGGTCTTATGGAGTAAATCTCCTTCGGTTATTTTATTTCAATCCCTCTCTTCAGATTCGCCATTTAGAGCTTCCTCTACTCTAAATTTACCATCATTCAAAACCATGTTAAACTGTGTCTTCTGCTGTCATCTCTCTTTTGTATTTATCTTTTGTTGTTGTTGTTATTGTCATTTTAGTGAGTTTTAGGATGGAAAGAAAATGCAAGCATTACTTGAGAGATTTTCTAGGTTCAGTTGCAGACCACAATACAGTGAATATCACAATAAAGGAAGTCATGAATGTTTTGGTTCCCCAGTGCATATAAAACTTATATTTACACTGTTCTATAGTCTATAAATGTACAATAGCATTATGGCTCTTAAAAAATGTAATCTCAATTTTAAAATATTTTATTGCTTAAAAAAATGCTAATTGTCAGTGAGCCTTGAGCAATTTTAATTTTTTTTTTTTTTTTTCTGATGGAAGGTCCTGCCTCTGTGTTGATGATTGCTGACTGATCAGGGAGGTGGTTGCTAAAGGTTTGAGGTGGCTGTGGCAATTTCTTAAAATAAGACAGTGGTAGAATTTGCCAAATTGATCAACACTCTTCCTTTCATGAACAGTTTCTCTGGAGCATGTAATGTTGCTTGATAGTATTTTAACCACAGTCAACTTTTTTCAAAATTACAGTCAATTCTCTCAAATTCTGCTGCTGCTTTATCAAGTAAGTTGATGCAATATTTCCATACCTTGTCATTTCAATAAGCTTCACTGCATCTTCACCAGGAGTGGATTCTACCTCAAGAAACCACTTTCTTTGCTCATCCACAAGCATCCTCATCTTTTGAGTTTAAACATCTTTCCAAGTTTTATCATAGGATTGCAGCAGTTCAGTCACATCTTCTGGCTCCACATCTCATTCTGGTTCTCTTTCTGTTTCTAACTTCCTCTGCTGAAGTCTTAAACCCTTCAAAGTCATCCATGAAGATTGGAATCAATTTCCTGCAAACTCCTATTAATATTGACATTTTGACCTCTTCCCATGAATCAACAGTGTTCTTAATGGCATCTAAAGTCAAAATTACTCCTTGATCCATGGGCTACAGAATGGAAGTTGTCCCAGCATAACATTCATTTCATTGTACATCTCCATCAAAACTCTCGGGTGACCAAGTACATTGTCAGTTAGTAGTAACATTTTGAAAGAAATCTTTTTTGAGCAGTAGGTCTTGACAGTATGCTTAAACTATTCAGTAAACCATGTTGTAAACAAATGTGCTGTCGTCGAGGCTTTGTTATTTCAATTCTAGAGCACAGGCAGAAGGCACTCTAGATTTAGCATAGTTCTTAAAGACCCTTGGATTTTCAGAATGGTAAATGAGCACTGGTTTAACTTAAACTCGCAGCTGCATTAAGCCCTGACAAGAGAGTCGGCCTGCCCTTTGAAGTTTTGAACCCAGACATTGACTTCTCTGTAGCTATGAAAGTTCTAGATGGCATCTTCTTCCAATATAAGGCTATTTTGTCCACATTGAAAGTCTGTTGTTTAGTGTAACAACCTTCATTACTTATCCTAGCTAGATCTTCTGGATAATTTGTTGCAACTTTTACATCAGTACCTGCTGCTTTACCTTGCACTTCTATGTTAGAGGGATGGTTTCTTTCATGAAACCTTAGAAACCAAACTTCAAACTTTTGCAGCTTGCACATTTCCATCAGCCTTCACAAAATTGAAGAGTTTGGGCCTTGCTCTGAGTTACATTTTGGCTTAAAGGAATGTTATGGCTGATTTGATCTTCTATCTAGACCTTTAAAATTTTCTCAGTATCAGCAATAAGGCTTTTTCACTTTCTTATTATTCTTGTGTGTACTCAAGTAGAACCTTCATTTTTTTTCAGCTTGGCTTACTAATGCAAGAAGCCTAGCTTTTGGCCTGTCTTAGCTTTCAACATCCCTTCTTCACTAAGCATAACTTTTTTCTGATTTAAAGTGAGAGGCCTGTGACTCTTCCTTTTACATGAATACTTAAGAGGCCATTGTCGGGCTATTCTGTGGCCCATTTTCAGTATTGTCCTGTTTCAGAGTAGGGAGGCCCAAGGAGAAGGGAGAGAGGTGGGGGAAAAGGCCAATTGGTGGATCATTCAGAACACAGACATTTATCAAGATACCATCTTATAAAAGCATGGTTTGTGATACCCCAGAATGATTACAATAGTAAAATTAAGGATCATTGATCACCATAATAAATATATTAATGAAAAAGTTTGAAGTACTGGAAGAATTACCAAAATGTGACACAGAGACACAAAGTGAACAAATGTCAGAAAAATGACACCAATAGTCATTCCAAACCAACAGAGAGCCTTCCATTTGTGGGGGAAAAAAAAACATACACAGCATCTGCCAAGTGAAATAAAGTGAAATACAATAAAATGAGGCATGCCTGTGGACGCATGTAGCCAATCTGCCATAATTAACCAGAAGTCTTATTGTTCTTGTTTGTAAATATATTTTTAATTTCAAATGTAAGAATGAAGTTAAGGCTACAATAGACTATGTACAGTATGGTGCTTTTTTATAAAGATCTGAAACAAGTAAAATCATATATAAATACATAGTCATCCATATGTGTGTGATAAAATCAAACCAACAGCAAAAAAGGGTAAAGAGCAAGAAAATAATAAACTCTGTATTCAGAATAGTGGCTGTACTCTAATTAGCACTTAACTCAATCTGAGGAAAGCAGGATCGAGGAGAAGAATACATAGGTGAATGTGAGTCACTGATAAAAGTTTTGTGTAGAAACCTTTAGGTTGGATAGTAGATTAACAAGTGTTCATTATATTCTTATGATTAATAACCCACATAAGTATTCCATGAGTACTTCCCTTTTTTTATGAATCAAAGTATGAAAAGGCAAAGTTTAAATTTTAACATAGGGAGTAGAACTTGTGAGTTTCTCCATTGTTTATCAGCAATATAGTTGCATTGCTTCAAAAGTTTAATTTATGATAATAAAAATGTTAAGGTATAGTTTTCCCTTTTCTGAATGTCTTGTGACATTTGTTCTAGCTCTTAAGCTACTCTGTTATCTTGTATTCTATTTGTATCTTTATCATCTTTGTCATCTTTACCTTTTTAAATAAATATTTAGTAAATGCCTGACTATATCAAGCCTTTGTTTTTTGATGTTAACTCTATTTTGCCAGTAGAAAGATGCTTCCTCAGTATTCAGAATTTATTGAAGTAATGACTTTAGCATTTATATAATTTATAATCTTAATTTTTACAGTAGAATTCTATACTTTTAGAATTCTTTCTTCAAATAAAATCCAGTGTGTTGTATATGTTTTAATATATGTTAAGTAAACCTTCCCACTTTTGATTCACCTATTTCCTTTACACTGTTAGCCACTGAAAAGACTTGAAAGAACACATTTGAAGAGCATTAACTAGTTCATTCATTTAGCTGTCAATTAATTTCACCCCTCTTCAGTTTTACTTCAAGAGACAGCTTCTTAAAAGTTGAGTAGCATGAAAAGAAATACGATTTGTATCCTAATTTCCCATTGCCAAATTAAAACAAAAGAATCAATAAGTTATATTTTAAATGTAGTTGCTGGGATCCTTCCTCTACTCTTAAGAGAAGTTTTTTGAATATAAGAATTTTAATTTCTTTAAATATTGTACACTAATTAAGTAGTAGGACATTATTTTCTTGTTATCAAATTTTAAAATATTCCTAACATTTTGAAATTATTATGTTAAATTAATACAGTATTTTTTCCAAAACAGTTGGCAGTTGTTAAGTCATCATATAGTCATGTGTAATTAGTTTTCATATTTGTTATTGACTCTGAAAACCCTATTACTTCTGGTTTTATGAACAAATGAAAGAATACTTACCTGGGAAAATAATCACTCTGTTCTTCTAGCCTTAAAGTCCACAAATGATGAATCAGATCAGTTAGGAAATTTGTTTTCCCAAGTGTGTCTAGTCAAAGAGGAGAGTCTCTAATATTTACTTTATTAATTTAGAGCAACTCACCAGATTTGTCTTCATTTTAGAATTCAATATAGTTTGCTATTGGATTGTACTAAAAGTATGTTTTTTTATTTTCTCATACAATATAAATTTCTCATACACTACTGAGAGAATAGTATGTCTGTTACCATTACAAGTTAATTTTGCTATTTCTTTTTACTCTCATTGTCTTCTTGTATATAACACAAAATTGAGCTTGGCATTGTTTTGCCTACCGTGGTACATTGTTTTGTTATCTACCTAAATTATATATATACTTTTAGGATCTGTTTATTTAATATTGATAATATCATTATAAGAAATGCAGACTTTTTTCTTCTTAATCTAGGGCCCTCTTTGATTATGACAAGACTAAAGACAGTGGCCTTCCTAGTCAGGGATTGAACTTCAAATTTGGAGATATCCTCCATGTTATTAATGCTTCTGATGATGAATGGTGGCAAGCCAGACAGGTTACACCAGATGGCGAAAGTGATGAAGTTGGGGTGATTCCCAGTAAACGCAGGTAAATATAAGTCTGTTAGAGTCTTACCACTTGAAAATTGGGCAATGTGAATAATTGCTGGGTTTTTTTTAAATTTCTTTTACTGAAGTGATGATTTTATGCTTGGTGTTTTATATTGTGTTTCACAGCCATTTAATTTTATTCACCTTGTATTGTAACTGGGCTTCCCTGATAGCATATTTGGTAAATAATCCACCAGTAATGCAGGAGACCCCGGTTCGATTCCTGTGTCAGGAAGATCCGCTGGAGAAGAAATAGGCTACCCACTCCAGTATTTTGGGGCTTCCCTTGTGGCTCAGGTGGTAAAGAACGCACCTGCAGTGTGGGAGACCTGGGTTTGATCCCTGTGTTGGGAAGATCCCCTGGAGAAGGGAAAGGCTACCTATTCCAATATTCTGGCCTGGAGAATCCAATGGACTGTAGAGTCCATGGGGTCACAAAGAGTCAGACACAACTAAGTGACCTTCACTTCCTTTCACTTTATATTTTAACCAATGATATAGTGAGAGAATATGAAGCCCCCAAATAGAAATTTCTCTAAAGTTCCTACTAGTTGTTAAAAACAAAGTAAGTATATTTTAAGTGCCTGTGCCACAGATCTATACCAGTAGAGAAAGAATTAAAAACCTCTATAATTTTCCCATGTGGTGGTTTAATTTCAGTCGCTAAGTCATTCCAACTCTTGCAGCCCCATGGACGATAGCCTGCCAGGCTCCTCTGTCCAGGGGATTTTCCTGACCCAGGAATCAAACCCAGGTCTCCTGCTTTGCAGGCAGATTCTTTACTGACTGAGCTATGAGTTTTCCCATGTAGGTGGTGTTAAAACTCAAATTTTCAGGGGTTTTGATTGTGTGAATTGCCTCTTCTAGATAAAAAAGATAAAGCATTTTAAATGCAAAATTTTAGAAATATCTAAAATTATCTTTTAGATATTTTAGATTTTTAGAAATGTTTATTTCTTTTAGATATCATCTCTTTTTCTTGTTTAATTTAGAATCATCTGTGCATTCAGTAGTCTTTCCTCTTTGTTTTAACTGATTATTGTAGTGATTCACTCACTGGTGCATACTTACCATCTAGTGGCATAAGTGGTTAAGTACAGAGTTTCTTTGAAAAAGGTGATCCCAACAACTCTCTCTGAGGTCAATGAAATGTTATTGGATGTCTCTACTTCTACGGGAAAGGTGTTAAAACATCAGTTCATAATTTCCCCAAAAGAACTTATATATGAGATCTGATTCAGCTAAATCACTGCCTAAAACTTAAGTTTTAAGATAACCAGTGAAAATTGTCAGAGAGTCATTAATGTTTATTTTAGCTAGTTAATTCACTTCAAGTCAAGCTTATGATATAATAAACTTGTTCTTTCCTTGTTAATAAATTGGACATATACTTATTTTGTTGAGACTCTAAATTGATACTTATGCCAAATCATATGCCTGTTTATAAACCTCTCTACCATATATATATTTGTACATCTGTTGATAGGCTTTGAAGAATGTTGAAATATTGTGAAGATCTCTGTAACTGTGGTTTTGGAATTTATGACTGTTGTTGGCTAGATCCATATTTTCAGCAAGATCCAACTATTTGGTGACAACTCCTCTTTTAGCAATGCAACCCTCAGCATAACTTCTTCCCTAGAATAGAATATAGTATCCTTTAAACACAGAAATGCTTCCTCTTTGCCTTGTTGAGTCAATAGAAACCTCACATCTTAAATATCAAGGTCAGAGTTCCTAAAAATTGCCTTTATCTCTGGAAATCTTTTATCTTGCAAAGGCTTTACATGTGTCTGCAACAAATGAGAAATACAGCTGACTTTGGTGGAAAGAGATATTTTTCATTTTGTATAAAAATTCTGTAAGGTTGGATTTTGAAGTCAAAAGTGATAAAAGAGATACACCTTGACACCTCTACAAATTCCCAAATTCGTGAATAATAATATAAAATATAATTTTCCTGCCATAAATTACAGTATGAAATCACAACCAATTATGCCATTTCATCCTTCAGTGTATTCTAAACTTGTATTTTTTTACATAGAATGCTATCATCTTTAATAATAGCACAAGGACTTGGAGTTCCTACAGTTCTTATCTTTCTTTCAGGAACAGTATTGACAAACACAGTTGAAGTCACTCAACTATTTAGTAAGCAAAATAATGATTAGAAAACAAAGCCATTTGAGTTGTAAATGTTCATTTACTAAATGTTAGTTTTTCAGTGCCCTGAATAAGTGCCTTGGCAAAATTATAAATTAATTATTCCTATTATGGACCCTCAAGGTTGCTCTGGAATAGTAAAAACAAAAATTTTAAATCTGTGACTGCTAGGGTTATTCTGTACCCATGGTAAAACTTTATAGTTAGATGATAAAAAAAAAAGGATATGCTTTTATTCATAGGCTTTTTGGTAGGTTTTTCTGCTATATACTAATATAATTGCTATGCTGAAATCAAGGATTTATAAAGCTTAATTTGTATGAAATTTTTCAAGATTCATACTGGTTGCAATATTCATACATGGCTGTAGATTGTACACTATATACGTTGTAGTATGTTGCTTGCTTGTTTCAAAAGTAGCACTTTCAACAAGGTTTAAAATTCAAAAGATTTTAACAGCTGTACAGGCCCCCTCTGCACCCTGTTCCCCACCCACCCATTTCACCTTCTTCCCTGAGAAGTTAACTAAGGTTACCATTCTGTATCCTTCCAAAGATACTTTAAAACTATATTTTATGTACTGTAAGTGGTTATTTTATGTATTTATAGAAATATATCATTGGAATTAAGCTTAAATGTTTTTGTTTCCCTCCTTTTTATTTTTAAAAATTTCAGAGCTGCAGAAAATATAAGTACAAAAGAAATACAAGAATAGTACATAGAATACCCATATTTCCTTCATCTACTTTCCTCAGTTGTTAACACTTTACTTCATTTGCTTTCGCTGTGACATTGAATTTTTAGCATATGTGTTCCATAAGCTAAATATTCAAAAACCAGAACAAATGGAAAACCTGGAAAATTGCTGAACTCAGAAGTGGTACATCATAATAATTTCAATATAGTTATGGATTTGAGTGTATATAAAAGTATACATACTTATACTTCACAGGTGGTTTTGTTTCATAATAAAATGAGCCCTATATTTCATTTCTCAGAAGTTGTTATTAATTGTGAGATGCAAATGACTTTTAAAGGCTTTAAAATATAAAAATGCTCCATATTAAAGTAGCAGTCCTGATGATTTCTAGTTAGAGCCTTGAATATGTTTATTATACTTAAAAAATGATCTGTGCTTTGCCAGGGTTGAGAAGAAAGAACGAGCCCGATTAAAAACAGTGAAATTCAATTCTAAAGCAAGAGGAGATAAAGGGGTGCGTATATGAAATCTGTTATTGACTTTTTCATAATTCTTGTTTGAGCTACATTATTAAAGTTAGAAGGACCTCGCCATAAAAATAAACAACAGCTCTTGCCATTGGTGGTTTACAATAATAGATTTGCTCGAGTAAGCAATTTATTAAATGAAAGCACCCATTTCCCAGACTTTTCCAGATTATCAGAATTGTCATTTGGTATATTCTTAACATACTTTTGGTTGTTATTTTTTAAAGTGAAATGAATTCAACCTTCACACAGATGAACAGTTATTCAGAAACTTGTGTCAACAGTATTAATTGCTATAACTAATAATACATCTTCAAAGAAAATAGGTTCCCCCCAAATTATTAACTAGTTCATGATGTAAGTTTATGGAGTTTTGCAAGTGTGGAAATTATCTTGTTCTTTTCCTCCTTTATTCTAATATTACTTATTAATAGAATCCATGTTTCAAATGTTTAAATCAATATGAATTTTTATCTTAAGGAAATAAAGGGACAATCAAGAGGAGGACTTTGTAAATGGGCAAGAAATATATCAAAATTGTTATATATATATTTTTTAGATGTATTTTTGTTTTCATGTAAAGTCCTTCTTGAATCTGGTGAATGTCACAGGATGATATCACAGTGTGTAAATACTGCAATGGAATATTCTAGCAATAAGGCTGAGGAAAGAGCTGAACACATACTGTGTTGAAATACTGTTTATAGCAATGTTTTATATTTGGGGATTTTTACATCTAAAGCAAATGTTTTATACATCTTTTGATCAAGTTTCTCAAAGAATATGGAAAATTAACTCTGTAAATAAATTAATCCTACTCTTTGTACATGTCTGATATCATTAAGCATTCAAAGTTTTAATATTTTAAAGGAATATAGTCTTTGATCAAAAAAATTAAATCTCAGTAAATTGTATAATGTATTCAGTTATTTGGGGAATAATAAGTTTTTTTTAAATTTATTTGTACCTTTCAGAAAATATAAAATTATATAGTATAATCTGAAGTAATATTTGAAATCGAAAATCTTTGAAGAAAAATATCCCCAAGTAGATGCTCAGGATTTGAAATATATACAGTGATTTTTCATGCTTGTTTATAATATCTTTTAAAATATTTTAGTAAATACTTTTTCAGTGTATTGAAAAAGAAATTGCATGTTGTAACTTTCCTTTCAAACTGTAAGAAGTTAACTGAATTAACGGCATATTTAAATCTTAGTCTTGTTTGTTGACTATAACCAACTTTATACACAGTCACTGTGTTCTAACACAGCACCCAAAGTATGCATGGTACTGAGTGGGGTAAAAATACGCTTGCCATTGATACAGAACTGCATCTCTCTGTAATACTGTTTCCCATTCTAAGCTCTTCTTTTCCTGTCCTTATGTGGTAGGTTATGGATTTCCAATACAGACTTTTTAAAAACACTTCAGGTTCTCATTAACATCCTTAACATTCATTTAGCTATTTTGAAATACTACATATGGAAATTTTATATCTAGATATTTGATATATGTTTCATAAATTTATAATGTTTTATCAGTCCTTATATTTATTGCACTGTCTCTTTTGCAGTATAGCATGAATAATAAGTAACTAAACAGATTGTTTTGTATTGAAAATATAAAGAAACTAGTGGTAGTATGTTTCTTCAGTTTTGTGTTTTCCCTACACATTTTCATCCTCTTTGCTTGTGCTATTTTTCACTTTTAATAAATTCTTCACCTGCAGGATGTTAGATATAATACAATTAATACATTCTTGACTAACAAGCATTTCTTTCTGTCCTATATTATGATATCTTTATGATATCTCATTTTGGCTAACTGCAAAGATATCAAAAATCAAAACATTTTAAACTTCATGTTTCTTTTGGTTGTTTGCTGTGAAACTGACTCTGACCACTATATATGCAGTAGGAGGAGTAAATAACCTTTACTTAAAAATGTATCAGTTTTATTGGATGGCATTAAAATTATTACTAAATTTGAAATCAGTGATTGTCATGAACAAAAAATTCCTTCCCTAAATTAGATTATCATGAATTTTTTTCCTGCAGAAACTTATTTTCTTCTCTTTCTGTTTTCTAAAATTTGGATTCAGGTAAAAGTTTTTATCTAAATAATGCTACTTGACAGTTTATGAAACTATAAGCTTATATTTCTCCATAATATTTTTTCCTCAACTTAGTTTTTAACTTCTGCTTTCTTTATCAGAGCCTTCATATTTTTAAGATTAATATCAAAATGGTCCACTTGACTAATGACTATGAACTTATTAATTTTGAACTGTTGATATGAAAAGATAAAAATAAAAGTTTTCATAAATATTCTTACCAAAATAAATCTTTTCAGTAATAGAATTTGATCTTAAAGTCACTTTAATCCTTTTCAGTGCCTTAATCACCTGACATCCCATGACTGAAAATATAGGCATACCCCCAAAAAACACCATCTGGTGTTGATATACTTCAAAATATTGATAGCATCATATGACATGGATAAACTAAAAAAAAATTAAAACAAAATTTCTATCCTTTATGTTGTTCCCACTTCAAAAAATAATAATTCCTGGTGTCACAAGGCCATTTCCTTCAAGACATGGGTGCCTGTGACAAATTACAAAAGAAGCTATTCCTCTTTAGCCTCATCTTTCTTTGTGCTACATGCTTTTAAAACTCTGAATGCACAAATGGGACATTCAAGAAGGGAAAAACCGTGTTTCAGACATCTGTGCAATAAGGGACCATCAAATCGGCTGTCATAACAATTATGTATAAACTACTAGAATTTCAACTGCCTCTCTGGCATTACAGGCATCAAACCTTTTATTCCCTATTCAGGACATGGTGCCAGTGGATTGAATCTGGTTCCATTTTATTTATATATACTTAAAAAATAGATAATATGGTAGAGCTGAAAGGCTAATACATCAGTTATGATGGCATTTAAATTAGCCAGGAAAGTTGAATCTTCTTCCTTGGTTAGATAGCACTGATAATTCTTTTGTTGGACTCTGTGCTTGATGGACACATCTTAGTTTTCTTCCCATTTCATGATTCATGCCATAAGCATTTAGTTATCCTAATTTTTTTTTTAAAAAAGATTGTTTTAAATTTTCAACACTAGCAACTTTCTCAGTTGTTTTTGGTTCTCTTTTTTAGTAGTGGCTTTTTGTTAGTTTGTTGGAGCCACAGAGAGAGAAAAGGAAAAAATTTGCTAAAGCCAGAGGAAAATGAAGATTATTATGTAAACCATTAAAAATATTTGAATAGCTAAAGTAATTTTGGCTATAGAGCACCTAGAAATCTTCTCAAAGAATACGGACTGATATAAACAGATGTGAATTTGGTGTGGACTATAGTGGTAGCTAATCTGGTTTACTCTTCCCTTTTTTTTTTTTCTTAAAATCAAATAGCACTTACTCATTATTTTTAGGTATCACTGAATTATACTCCTTAAGTTAATTTATAAACTTAAATTTTTCAGTACTTTCAGTTAAAATGTTAGAATTAGAGAAGTTAATAGTAAATTAGAAATTTACTGTATATGTGATGAAAGCAAAATTCACATACAAACTGCACACTGTGGTCACAAGAGTCAGCTTTCACAGAGCTACTAGGCTGGGCCTTTGTACACACAGACAGTAGACATCCCTTTGTTTTGCCCCTCCTTCTCTTCTTCAGCAGTCATTCAATGACAAGCGTAAAAAGAACCTCTTTTCCCGAAAATTCCCCTTCTACAAGAACAAGGACCAGAGTGAGCAGGAAACAAGTGATGCTGACCGTAAGTATGTGGATCCAGTGGTCAACTGAAGATAAATGTAGAGGGACCTACTGCCCTGCAGTTGGTTGTTACCATGGAGACAGTTTCAAGAGCTGCAACAGGTTACTATTTGTCTTAACTAGGGACGACTTAACAAGCATAAATTAATTCGCATACCAATCTTAACTTTTTCTGGCCCCTTAGGGATTCTTAAAGTAAATGATATTTTTATGCTGTGTTTAAAATAGAGTTATTTTATGGAAAGGTTCTTCTAAGAAACATTCAACATAATCTCAAAAGAATATTTTAGACAAAAACATGAGTACCTCAGAACCTTCTTATTGAGTTCTAGGTATAGCATTGCCAATCTTTGATAATAGATCTTTTCAAAACATTCTGTATTATCCTATTTCTTCATTATATGTAGACAATCTGAATTTTATTTTTAAAATAGTAAGAAACAGTCAAAATTTTTGCTTCTCTATCCTAATCAGCTTCTCATATAGAACTTACATTCTTTTAGTAGAGCATATCTAGCCATTAGCTTAATTAAACTTTCAGAAATAAACAGAAATGCTCTGTAAGATACGTGCACCTGTAATGGTCTTGGAACTGTCTCTTATTGTAGCACCAATTTTATGCATTACTGACAACTATTTTCTTTGATTATCTTTTTATTGCTTGCTCTCTGGGAACTACTCTCTACAGGAGATCCCTGACGACATGGGATCAAAAGGCCTGAGTAAGTGATCAAAATACTCCCAAGTTACTTTTTTACCTCCATCTACAGACCTACCTTTTTCAGATACATTTTGAGACTCGTGGTAGTGCCTATCTGGCATGAGGAGGTGTATGATTTAGATTGCTTTTAGATTTTTCAGGTTAATAATATGCTTGGGATTTTTATTTCTATAATACCCTTTAATTTTTTTCATTTTTCACATCATTTAAAAAACTCTCTGCTCATATTTTCCTCTTTTTAATTTTTATGGCAATTACTTTCTCTAGGAATTTTTTAAATTTGAAGAGCGACTTAATGTTTTTTTAACATAGTACTATCTGCCCTCATTATTAGAAGGTAGAATATAATCTTCCTTACTGTTTTATTCCACCCACCCTTTTTGTTAAAATCACTTTGAATCTCTGTTTGAAAAGCATTGCTATAAAACTATAAAACACAATAGACCTTAAATATTAGAAAAGAATTATAGAACTCAAGTTCAAATAGCAGTCTGCGTGGTAGGAAATTTTTATATATCGTTTTTATGGAAGATGTAAGTTATGAAAAGAATTATAAGAAATATCCTTTGTTTCTTTTTTTAACCAAGATGTTGTCTCTGTTTGGGGGGAATTGTGTGTGTGTGTGTGTATTGTTCCTGTTTAATTTTCTAGTTAGTGTTTAATCTTCATGTAAAGCTTGGTATAGAGTCTGATATGTAGGAGTCATTCAGTGAATATTGAAATGAATGAATGAAATAAGTCATTTACGCAAACAATTTTTAAATGTGAATGTGTTCAAATTGATTAAATGTGAAATTTTACCCAATACTGCTAAGTTATTTTAGGTGACAGTGACTCATAGAAGTAATCTTCTAGGCTAAAGTTTTTTTCTAAATAGTTGTTTCCATTTACATTATTAAGCATTTTGAAAACTTCATAATTTGTTGATCATTAAGGATTTAGCCAATATCTTTTAATTTCTAAGTTAATAAACTTTAAATTGCATAGATTTTTTTTCTTGATTAATGCTAACTTTGTATTGGACTTTTACGCTTAACTATAGGTACTTGACTTTTATTTCAACTTTTAATAATTTAAGGTTTATATTAGATTAGAAACAGTATGCTCTATATGTAATATTTCTGTTACACTTTGCTATTTATGCATTTGCCTTTTTGGGATCTGGCAAGAGTCACAAATTTACTATCACTAGTGGCACCTTTTTTTAATCTCTTTTCTTTGGGAAAAACTATTGGTGCAAATCTTCAGAAGCTGGAAAATATTTCCACTGATTTTTAATGCTGTAGAATTTATTTTGAGAATGGTCATTCAGTGCTGTGGATGATCAAATGATCCCACAGATTTCTGTTATATGTTGAGTCATCAGAGACCTATGGAAAGCTCATGGAAAAAGGAACTAAGGAAGAATTTGGTTCCCATATTGATTTTTTTATAATAGATAACTATACCTTGACCACTTCCCTGATGGCTCAGAGGGTAAAGCATCTGTCTGCAATGCAGGAGACCCGGGTTCAATCCCTGGATCAGGAAGATCCCCTGGAGAAGGAAATGGCAACCCACTCCAGTACTCTTGCCTGGAAAATCCCATGAACGGAGGAGCCTGGTAGGCTACAGTCCATGGGGTCGCAAAGAGTCAGACATGACTGAGCGGGCAGATACCTTGACCATATCATATTTTCATCTCTCGTTTTAATTGAGGTGTGGGGCTTGGAAAGAGAAACAAATGAAAAATGATAACTGATTACCCATGTCATTGATTTATTTTCTGGTCATGACTTAAGATTCCTTGAATGATAGGTTTCTATGCTTCATCTCACAGGAACTGAAAGAATGTATTCACCTGGTAACTTGATGACATCAAGAAGATTTTATTTAGAAAAGGTTGATGGAGACAGGAAAAAAAATCAGTAAAATTCTAAAACTGGATAAGATGGAGGTTATCACATAAAACATTACTAGCAGCTGACAGGATGCTAATTATTATACAATAGAAAATACTGGGAAGAAGGATGGGTCAAGAGTGTTATCTAAAACCTCCATTATCTACATTTTAAAGTTCAGGATAGGCTTCCCTGATGGCTCAGCAGTATAAAGAATCCACCTACCAGTGTAGGAGACGTGGGTTCAACCCCTGGGTCGAGAAGATCCCCTGGAGAAGGAAATGGCAACCCACTCCAGTATTTTTCCCTGGGAAATCCGATGGACAGAGGAACCTGATGGACTATAGTCCATGGAGTCACAGAGAGTCAGACACGACTTAACAACCAAACAACAAAGTTCAGGATACAAGGAATAAACTAAGCAAAATTCTTTGCAATTTTAATACAAGAAAATAAGTGTGACTTCATGTTGGTATTCATTAAGCTTTGTTGGAACAGGACTATGAAAGGATTGAGAACAGAAGGACAAATTATTCCAGATAAACCTGTTGAAGAGCTGTGGAATAACACTGAATAGCAAGAAAGATGGACATCTGCATGTAATTTCACACAACCTTTGAAAAAATAGGGTATTTAGTTAAAACAGAGAAACAAAATACCCTAGAATACTCTTCATAGACAAGAATTCAATGATTCTACAAAGAAGAAAATCAAATTATTGATTTACCCTGCTGACAGTAGAGGAAATAATACGAGAAATTGTCTTTCAAAACCTAATTTTGACTAACAGAACTAATTAGAATATGATGGAAATCTGGGAGGATGCAACTAAATCACCATGGCTTGTAAAAGAGCCAGAAATAGAAATCTGTGTAGCTTTTATGCTTCAAAAAGAAGGCAACTTTGAAAAAATTCAAGAGGAAAAAAACTGAGTAAGATTCCTTTCAGTTCAGTTCAGTTCAGTCGCTCAGTCGTATCCAACTCTTTGCTACCCCATGAATTGTAGCACACCAGGCCTCCCTGTCCATCACCAACTCCCAGAGTTTACCCAAACTCACGTCCATCAAGTCAGTGATGCCATCCAACCATCTCTTCATCTGTCGTCCCCTTCCCCTCCTGCCCCCAATCCCTCCCAGCATCCAAGTCTTTTCCAGTGAGTCAGTTGTTCACATGAGGTGGCCCAAGTACTGGAGTTTCAGCTTTAGCATCATTCTTTCCAAAGAACACCCAGGACTGATCTCCTTTAGAATGGACTGGTTGGATCTCCTTGCAGTCCATAGGACTCAGTCTTCTCCAACACCACAGTTCAAAAGCATCAATTCTTCGGCACTCAGCTTTCTTCAGTCCAACTCTCCCATCCATACATGACCACTGGAAAAACCATAGCCTTGACTACATGCACCTTTGTTGGCAAAGTAATGTCTCTGCTTTTCAGTATGCTCTCTAGGTTGGTCATAGCTTTCCTTCCAAGAAGTAAGCATCTTTTAATTTCATGGCTGCAATCACCATCTGCAGTGATTTTGGAGCCCAAAAAAATAAAGTCTGACACTGTTTCCACTGTTTCCCCATCTATCTCTTATGAAGTGATGGGCCCAGATGCCATGATCTTCGTTTTCTGAATGTTGAGCTTTAAGCCAGCTTTTTCGCTCTCCTTTTCACTTTCATCAAGAGGCTTTTAGTTCCTCTTCACTTTCTGCCATTGCTTTATAACTATTGGTACTTTTAGATAATGCAAGATAAGTAAGAGAAATCCCCAGAAAAAAGAATGTAGTACCTTCAACTTTGTATATATGTATATAACATGTCAGATATATTCAGTAATAGAGGAATAATAAACCCCACAAGCATTCATTTATCCAACTTTTCTAATTGTCAACTCATGGTTAATTTGTTTCTTCCATACTTTGACTTACTCTCCCCTTCCACTCGCTCAAATGCAATAACTAACATTTCTTTCTTTTATATATTAGAAATCCTAGTATAAATTTAAGAACTTTTTCTTTTTTCTATGTGGCATTCCTACTTCTGGGAATGAATTTTAAGGAAATAGGGCAAAAGGTGAAAGACATATAAATGAACACATTCATAATAATGAATTGTTGATATATATGAAAAACAATTTAAAGCAAAATAAATAGTAAGATAAATCATGATTTAACAGTCCAATAGAATATTATACAACAATTTAAAATGATTGTTTTGATATCTGTGTGATAACATGAGAAGAAATTTTTAAATATAAACTTTAAAAAAACCACCATTTTTTAAATGTTTATATATTATTCAGTCTTATAATTTTAATGTTCCTCCTTTATTTAAAATATACATAGCAATGATTAAGAAAGTTGTATCTTGTCTTTGCAAGTTAGAATAACAGACTTATTTTTCACAATGACAGCAATTCAAGAACTGTACCAAGTTTTACCATTCTCTAAATTTAGGAGACTGTGTAGGTGGTATGGTACAGCATGTATTTCTCCCCAAACTTTTTCCTTATGCTTTAATTTTTGTTTCCTTTACCTGACATAAGAAATTTAGATTTACTTCTCTCCCATGGAAATTTTTGTTATTTTAGTTTTTATCAATAAAATTCCTTTTTATTGAAAGGAGAACACTTACTAAGACAATACTAGAGATTACATTTACATGAGAAGAGTGCAGGGTTTTAATGAACAATCAAGTTATGAAATGGGGTCACTTTGAAGGGAAGGCCAGGCATATGGGTGTGTTTATCATCTTTTTGTTTTGCAAAACAGTGTCAGTTTTACCAAAGCAGTTTCTCAGAAATACTGCTGCTGCTGCTGCTGCTGCTGCTGCTAAGTCGCTTCGTGTCCTACTCTACTTTAAAATACAATCCTACCTTCTAGAATTCTGTTCCATTTGACCTTTTTTAGAGCATCAGGAAATCTGTGGTATCCAGAATACTTTATCTGTATGATCTCAGATACAGATTTTCATTTCTCTTCAGGAACAAGAAAGAAACTAAACTAAAAGTGGGGTCATTTTTTTTTCCATTTATTTTTTAAGATACCACTTCCTTATAATGGACATCTGTTTCCTCAGATATAACTTGTCTCCTTTGTTAGTCATTACTGTATCATGACTTAAAGGGTGTCAGTGACATTTTCTCATGGGGTTTTTATGTTGACAGTTGGACTAATTTAGGATCTACTTGCCATTCATAATAAGATTTTGTTCATAAACTATTGAACAGAAAATGAAGCATTGTCCTTGCTTACAGATTTTTTTCCTTACCAATTCATATTCATTTATTCGAAATAAACTTTTCAAAGAAAATCAGAAATGTTTTTAAAAACTCTTTGGATATTGGTGGTTTCTATCTCAACATTTTGTTGTCACCTTGTGTTTATTTTGATAATTTGCTTTTTTTAAGCTCATGACTGTGTTTTCTTTATTTTTTCCATTGTCCTGCAATTTCAGAACATGTAACTTCTAATGCCAGCGATAGCGAAAGTAGTTACCGTAAGTGTTTTAAGTTATTTGTTCTTTTGTTATCTTCAGTAATATATCCTGTGGGGGTTTTTCCCTTAGTGATGTATTCTGAAAACTGAAAATTAGGTGCTTACTATGTTAAAGTCAGGGAGAGCCAAGTTAAATACTTTATAGATAAAGTCATGCTGTATGTACAGAAGTTAATTTCCAAAGTTTTCATAAAATACAAAAATTCATTTTAATAAAACTGCTGTTCATGTACACAATATGTGTATGTGTATTTGTATCTTTTATAAGAAGTAAATATCTTGCTAAATAGGGATAAGCTTGTGTTTTGCATTTTAGTTTAGTAATTCTGTTTCTAACATAGGCATTAAAATATTTTTCAATAATGCTAAATTATAATTAGGTTTATTTCCTTTCTGATTTCGTGTCACCAATACTGATGTGTGTCAAGATACTATGTATTGCCAGCTTTTGGTGAACATAAGAAATGACAAAGGGAAAATTTTCAACTATTATTCAAACAGTAATACTAATTTATTTTTTGTTTCTTTTGTTATAGTCTTGGTATTATATTATTAAGTGATGTATATAAGCATGTGAAGTTTTAAAACACATTTGGACATGGGAGGCGGGAAGAGTACATGAATATTGTCAGTTGTAACACCTTAAAAATTAAAATTGCTTTTCTGACTTTTTTTTTTTACTGCTGTCTAATATGAAAGTAATCTTGATTACAGATGAGTATGGCTGCTCAAAAGGTCCATCCTGTTAATATCAGTCTAATATTTTTTGTGTTGACAATATATACTTTTAACCCTCATTCATTCGATTGGTTGTTATTTTTTATGCATAATAGTTACTTAATGATTTTCTTTTTTGGTGTGGTAGTGTGATTTCTCATATTTTAGCATTTTATTAACTTATATCAGAACTCACCAGAGAGTAGTCGTGAAGCTTTCTAGACTAAAAAGAGGTAATGAAAGTATATACTGTCTATCCACCATTTGCATGTATTATTAGGTGTGGAAAATTCAAATTGCATGTTTCTGATAACATATAAAACATGTTTTACCTACAGTACTTTTAAAAGCAACTTGTAAATATATATATATATGATATAAAAAATTTTAAAACAACAAAATATACTTTTAAAGCAGGAAAGAATATTTATACCAGTGTAAGAATTTAAAAGATTTACAGCCCCATACATGTAATATAAACAAATTTAGTGAAAAGATTGTTATAGAGTCATAATTATCAAGGAAAATATCTTTAAATACATTCTTCAAATACTGGTTGATTTCATTGAACCACTTGAATCTAACAATTCTTCCTAGTTTGTTTTTATGTGTGTGTGTATGTGTGTTTGTGTATTAAGAACTGAAGCTTTCAACTTTTTATTTTCGTTGAGCAGAGGTATAAGGTGTAGACTTTTCTGTGTAGGATATTCATATGCTCTAATCCTTTAACTTAGAGAATTTAACTTGTGAAAAATGCTTTTAAGATCAAAGCAAAATGTATTATTTCTCCTTTACTATTGATGTGATGCATTTTGTTGAAAAAGAAGAATTTAATTTAAAACTTTTTTTTACTCAATGTAATTTTTTTTAATTGAACAAATGAATTATTATAGTAATCAATGAATTTTTTCATCAATGAAATAGTAACACTAATTTTAATTTTACCCTTGCATTAAAATTTGTTGGCTAGAAAATAGGTATAATTATAAAATGTATATGCTCTGTTATATATACATTTATATAAATGTTATACCTGGTAAGACCAAAAATACAGCATATTAATAACACTAACTTATATGCATATATGTAGGACTGCTCATTAAAGTAGTAACTTTAAAATATTTAAGAGTTTAGATTCTCAGTAAAAAATTAATAGCTTATGCTTGACATCCCAAGTGAAGATTTAATCTGTAAAACGCAGAATAACAAAGTTAGTTATTAATGGCACAATTATAATTTGTTTTTATATATACCAGTCTTTGTGACTCTAATTTTTCAATTTTTCCCTAAATCTTGCCGTAATTAATTTATAAAGTGCCTTTTTTTATGTCTTCACTGATTTTCTCAGGAAAATTCTAGTATTTTATATGTTCTATTAAAGAATTAAATCGGTATAGTTATCTTTATAGATTTTCTTACCTGTATTTTAACTTTCTAATAGGTGGTCAAGAAGAATATGTCTTATCTTATGAACCAGTGAATCAACAAGAAGGTTTGTGAAGTCTGTTTATATTTTACAGTCTTACAGAAAAACATAATTTGGAAAATCAGTCTAACTCAATTCATATCTTAAAACATTTTTAAGGTATACCTTAAAAAAACATTTTGTTAGAATTTAGTTTTTTCTTACTATATGTATATAGAATTTTACTATGTATATTTTATGAAACATGATTTAACCCATAGGTTGTTAAAATCATTTTATATTGGTGTTTTATTTCTTAAGCAGCTTCTTCCCAGTGTTTATAATAGTATCACTATCCTTCTAATAACCCTTGTTCAGAATCTTGGAATCATCTTTGATCTTTCTCTGCTCTTCATCTCCCTTGTCCAATCAGTTTCTAGGCCCTATTTATTCTAATTATTTCTTTCTTATTTATAACCTCCTTTCATCCCTCCTACCAAATGTTAAGGCTGATTTTCACTGCTAGTCTTCCTGCTTCCAGCATGCTGCTGCTACTGCTAAGTCGCTTCAGTCGTGTCCGACTCTGTGCAACCCCATAGACGGCAGCCCACCAGGCTCCCCCGTCCCTGGGATTCTCCAGGCAAGAACACTGGAGGGCTTGCCATTTCCTTCTCCAGTATGAAAGTGAAAAGTGAAAGTGAAGTCACTCAGTCATGTCCGACTGTTGGGACCCCACGGACTGCAGCCCACCAGGCTCCTCCATTCATGGGATTTTCCAGGCAAGAGTACTGGAGTGGGTTGCCATTGCCTTCTCCAGCATGATCCCTTACAATCCAGTGTTTATACTTCTATTAGATCATCATTCTAGATGACTACTCTGATTATACCAGATTTCTTTTTTGCCCTTCTGTGATCGGCTTCCTTGCAGTTACTGCTTCAGAAAGGATCAGTAAAACACTGTACTGTGTTTTCTCATTTGTAATGAGATGATGTTAGCAATGTATAGAAACATTATCTACTAAAATGCTGGGTTTAACTTGGTTAAACTTATGTAAGTGTGTGACTTCAAACAGGGCTTCCTTAGTGGCTTAGATGGTAAAGAATCTATCTGCAATGCAGGAGATTCAGGTTCAATCCCTGGGTCAGGAAGATCCCCTGGAGAAGGGAATGGCTACCCACTCCAGTATTCTTGCCTGGAGAATTCCATGGACAGAGAAGCCTGCAGGCTACAGTCCATGTGGTCACAGTCACACAGAGCTGAGTGACACTAACACTTACTATGACTTCAAACAGATTGAAGTTTAAGATTTTAAGAAATGTTTGGAAACTATCAAGTTGAGCATCATTGGTAGAGAAAGATAAAAAGGAAATTCTTCATAAGGATACTTTTGTTTTCTAGTAAAATGAAATACATAGATGTTTGTTGAGTGTTTATTCCTTTTAACATGCAGTTTATTTTTATAGTTAATTATACTCGACCAGTGATCATATTGGGACCTATGAAAGACAGGATAAATGATGACCTGATCTCAGAATTTCCTGACAAATTTGGATCATGTGTTCCTCGTGAGTAACACATAAAAATTCTTAGTTAGTGTTCTTAACATTTTGTCACTGTGTGGTCAAAGGAAGCATTACCTTTTTTTTCTCTTTTTTATTTTTTAAATTATGAAAGTATGAAATGCATTTATAGGAGACTTGGTAAATATAGAACAAAGTTATATATAGTTTCACTATTATATTACAATTATTTTTTTTACTAGATAAATTAAGATTTTTAGTTGGGGTTTCAATATCAAACTCTCAAAAATTAATACAATAAATATACAGAAAAGTAGAAGGATGTAGTAGACCTCAAAAGCACTATAACCAATTCAACATTATTAAGATTTATACAGTTTTCACACTATACTGGGAAACAAATTCCATTCAGGTTTCCATAGACTATAAACTAGGAGACACTGGAACATATCCAGGGACATAAAGCAGGTGCAGAAAAAATTTGTGGTCTAATGAAACTGAAATCATACAGAGTCTGTCCTCTTACCACTGTGGACTTATGTTAAAAATCAATATCAAAAGATATAAGCCACATATTTTCAAGTATAGTGTGACATTTACCAATAGAGATCTTTGACCTAGCCATTGAAAGCCGACTGAAAAACACAGATGGTGATTGTAGAGAAGAAAACATTTAAGTAAGAAATTAATATCAAAGATAGTTAAGTAGAAGTACATGTACTCATCTCCTCCTGCAAGAGCACCAAAATTACAACTAGCTATTGAACAACATTCGACAGAAGGACACTGGAACCCACCAAAAAAAGATAATCCATGTCCAAGGACAAAGAAGAAGCTGCAACAAGATGGTGGGAGAGGTGCAAACACAATAAAATCAAATCCCACACCTGCTAGGTGGCCGACCCACAATCTAGAGAATAGTACCAAAGAAGTTCTCCTACTGTTGTGACGATTCTGAGCCTCCTGTCAGGATCTGCAGCCTGCACATCCAGCAAAAGGACTAGGAATCCCCAGGCAGTCTGACTTTGAAGGCCAGTGGAATTTGATTACAGGACTAGGGGAAACAGACTGCACTCTTGGAGGACACAAACAAAATCTTGTACTCACCAAGACCTAGGGGAAAGGAGCAGCGACTCCACAGGAGACTGAACTAAGCCTACCTGCTAGTGTTGGAGGGTCTCCTGTGGAGCTGTGGGTCAGCAGTGGCTTGCCATAGGGACAGAGGCACTGGCAGCAGCAGTCTTGGAGGGGCCCTTGGAAAGTTGCCATTAACCCATAGAGCCTATAAACCCCAGGGCTTAAGTCAAACAACTAATAGGGAGGGAGCACAGCCCCACCCATCAGGAGATAATTGAAGTTTTACTGAGCAAAGCCCCGCCCACCAGAGCAAGACTCAGTTTTTCCTACCACCAGTCCCTCCCATCAGGAAGCCTATACAAGCCTCTTAGCCTCATTCACCAGAGGGCAGACCGAAGAAGCAAGAATTAAATCCCACAGCAGCTAGAAACAAAACCACATCACAGAAAGTTAACCAGGATGAAAAAGCAGAGGGTTTTGCCCCAGATGAAGGGACAAGGTAAAACCCCAGAAAAACAACCGAATGAAGTGGTGATGGGCAACCTTCCAGAAAAATAATTCAGAATAATGATAGTGGAGATGATCTAGGATCTCGGGAAAAGAATGGAGGCAAAGATTGAGAAGATGCAAGAAATGTTTACCAAAGACCTAGAAAGAACAAACCGGAGAAGGTGATGGCACCCCACTCCAGTACTCTTGCCTAGAGAGTCCCATGGACGGAGGAGCCTGGTGGACTGCAGTCCATGGGGTCGCGAAGAGTTGGACACGACTGAGCGACTTCCCTTTCACTTTTCACTTCCATGCATTGGAGAAGGAAATGGCAACCCACTCCAGTGTTCTTGCCTGGAGAATCCTAGGGGCGGGGGAGCCTGGTGGGCTGCCGTCTCTGGGGTCGCACAGAGTCAGACACGACTGAAGTGACTTAGCAGCAGAAAGAACAAACAAAAATGAACAATACACTAGAAGGAATCAATAGCAGAATAACTGATGCAGAACAAATAAGTGATCTAGAGGACAGAATGGTGAAAATCACTGCTGCAGAACTGAGTATAGGAAAAAATAAAAAGCCTAAGAGACCTCTGGGACAGCATTAAATGCACCAACATTCACATTATAAGGGTCCCAGAAGGAAGAGAGAGAGAGAGAGGACCTGAGAAAATATTTGAAGAGATAATAGCCAAAAACTTCCCTAAAGTGGGAAAGGAAATAGCCAAGTCCAAGAAGCACAGAGAGTCCCAGGCAGGATAAACTCAAGGAGGAATACACCAAGACACATAGTAGTCAAACTGACAGAAATTAAAGACAAAATATTAAAAGCAAAAAGGGGAAAATGACAACATACAAGGCAATTCGCATAAGGTTATCAGCTGACATCTCAACAAAAACTCTCCATGGCAGAAGAAAATGGCACAATATATTGAAAGTGATGAAAGGGAAGAACCTACAACCAAGAATACTCTACCCAGCAAGACTCTCATTCAAGATCTGACAGAGAAATCAAAAGCTTTCCAGACAAACAAAAGTTAAGAAAATTCAGCACCAAACTCAGCTTTACAACAAATACTAAAGGAACTTCTCTAGGCAGGAAACCCAAGACAAGGATAAGACCTACAAAAAATAAATCCAAAACAATTAAGAAAATGGTAATAGAATCATACATATGGACAATTACCTTAACTCTGAATGGATTAAATGAACCAACCAAAAGACCTAGACTGGCTGGGCAGATGAGAACACGTGCATGTATGCACTGCAACTAACCACATCACTCTACTTAACACCCCAAATTGTATACAATTATTTTATATTATTAGGTTAAACATGTTTCCATTATGGCTTGCAATTGTAATTATCTTTTTTTATTGTCTGGTTATCGATGGTGAAAACTGATAAACATCTTTTACTATCGTGATTATGTAACTATTACTTAATACCATTGTATCATGATTGGTCAACAGAAAATAATAGGATTCTGTATCACTAAGAGTATCATTTAATAGGAAGAAATCACTCTTCTAAGATGTGGTACATATATACAATGGAGTATTACCCTGCCATAAAAAGAGTGAAATAATGCCATTTGCAGCAACATGAATAGAGCTAGAGATTGTCATACTGCATTTTAAGGCATACAAAGAAAAATCAATGTATGATACTGCTTATATGTGAAATGTAAAAAAAAAAATGAAAATGATACAAATGAATCCATTTACAGAATGGAAGCAGGCTCACAGACATAGAAAACAAATCTATAGTTACCAAAGGGAAAAGAGGTAGGGGAGGGATTAATTAGGAGTTTAGGATTAGCAGATACATGCTACTTGCTTAGTCACACAGTCGTGTCCAACTTTGTGCAACACTATGGATTGCAGCCTTCCAGGCTGTCTGTCCATGGGATTCTCTAAGCAAGAATACTGGAGTGGGTTGCCATGCCTTTCTCCAGGGGATCTTCTCGACCCAGGAATCAAACCTGGGTCTCCTGCCTTTCAGGCAGATTCTTTACCACTGAGCCACCAGGGAAGTCCAATCTGAATACTGTCTCCTATCAAATGTATCACCATCCTCCAGATTTAGAGCATATGCTGGCATAAACTGTTATATCACAGTTAAGTATGAAACCTTGCTTCAAAATATTGTTCATTATTAATTTTCAGAAGATACATCATAGGACCATAGCAGTAACTAGTAGGCAAATGGCTGAGAAATACCAATTACAGAACAAAATACCGATTATAACAGATATATACTTTTGTATAAAGAAATAGATAACTAATAAGGACCTACTGTGTAGCACAAGGAATTCTACACAGTACTCTCAAATGACCTATATGAGTAAAGAATCTATAAAGAGCAGATATACGTATAACTAAGTCACCTTTCTATACAACAGAAACTAACACAAAATTTTAAATCAACTATATATTCCAATAAATTTTTTTAAAAGATAACTTTAAAGATTCAGTGTATTTGGAAGTTGTCCATTTTTAAATGATGGGTGTATCTAAAAAACCATAACAAGAAAAGTTAGAAAATATTTGTAACAGAATAAAAATGTTACCAGAATTTGTTGCATGCAGCTGAAGCTGCTCAGTGCAACTAAATACAATGTGGAATTTTGAATAAGATCCATTACTTAATGGACACTAGCATAAAATCTTGTGAAATTATGAAGCAAATCTGCACTTCAGTTAGTACTACTGTATCACTGTGTACTGTTTATTTCCGGGGCGGGGCGGGGGGGGGGCGGTGTTTGGGTTTTTTTTTTACAACATAGTATTTCTTTTTATTCTCAGAATTGGATTAGAAGTTTCAAGTCTCATTCAAATTTTTTTTTAAAACAATCACTAAGATAAAAAACTTTCTAGTCTTTTAGCAATAATATTAGATGCCAAAATACGTGGAATTATATCAAGTTTTGAGAGAATATAAATTAGAAATCTAGCATTCTCAATCATACTTAAGTCACGCAAGTGGAATTAAAATGTCATAAATTTTTTAGCTAGGCAAAAATTCGTAAGTTTTCTAATATTTATTATATGTACCATTTTATTTATATGTGTGTGTACAAAAGCTTTCCTACTACACTTGATAAAGTCTTGAGAAAGAAGAACAACAAGAAAAGACATGGAAAAATTGGAAAACAAATGAAATGAAATAGGCGTACTGAATATGAAATAGAAAAAGTGAACAAACTAGATAAAAGTAAAAAATCATCGTATAGTTCAGTTGTTTTTAAACATGGATGCTTGTTAAAAGCACATCTGGAGCCTTGGAGGAAAAAATCAATACCTGAGCATTTGTATTTTTCAGAAAATTCAAATATCCATCTGGATTTTAAAAAGTAATTACATGGTTTTCTGTTAAATGGTAGTTTTAGTGATAGAGAATTCTGTTATTTTCTGTTGACCAGTCATAATACAGTGGTATTAAGTGAATAATAGTTACATAATCACAATAGTAAAAGGTGTTTGTCAGTCTTCACAGTCAATAACCAGACAAAAAATAAAAGCTAATTATAATCACAATCCATAATGGAAGCATAATTAATCTAACAATATAAAATAATTGCATACAATTTGGGGGGCTAAGTAGAGTGATATGGTAACACATTACCATTTTTTAGTGGTTTATATTTACTTTATTAGTTATTCCTCCATCCTTCTTATTATTGTCACTTGCAGTCTCTATTTTATTGAACTTTACAAGACAGTTCTTCAAGTAGCAAATGGATTTCTTGTGCCTTTTAATATTAAACACTTCAAGTTCTTTTCTATTAAAGATACAACTAGACCAAAACGAGATTATGAGGTGGATGGAAGAGATTATCATTTTGTGACTTCAAGAGAGCAAATGGAAAAAGATATCCAGGAACATAAATTCATTGAAGCTGGCCAGTATAATAATCATCTGTATGGAACAAGTGTTCAGTCTGTGCGAGAAGTAGCAGAAAAGGTAAGTATCAAAGGGATCTCAGAATGAAGTTTCTTATCAGTTACACCTTTGACAGTATGAAAGAATGATGAGATAGAAACTTTTAATTCATGTTTTTGGAAAAAAAATGTAGGTGCATGTTGCAGCATTGATTAGTATAAGCAGTGTTATAAATTTATTCAACTAAATACTAACTTTTAGGTTAATTTTAGAAAAATGTGTAAGATAAAGTAGATTAAGAAGATCAACAGTCAGTGTTGGTTGAAAATCACCTTTGACTTTGGCCGTGGCCACAGGTGAGATTCGGTACCCAGAGCCACTAGGGGCCTTAGCTCTCTGCCCGCTTCTCCATGTGGGGAGGTGAAACCCAGGCCCTGACACGCAAAACTAAAAAGATCAACTGGGAAAATAAGAACAGAAGTGATAACATAAGTCTCTCTTAAGAGCCTGTGTCATGCATACTCGGTCATGTCCGACTCTTTGCGACCCTATGGACTGCAGTCCGGCTGGCTCCCCTGTCGGTGGAATTTTTCTAGGCAAGAATACTGGAGTGGGCTCCCATTTCTTCCTCCAAGGGATCTTCCTGACCCAGAGATCAAACCTGCGTCTCCTGGAACTCCTGCATTCACAGGTGGATTCTTTACCACTGAGCCACTGGGGAAGCCCCTTCTCAAAGAGGGGTGGTGGGTGATTATTTTGAGGTCCTGTGCATTTGCTAGAGATTGACATTTTGTTTAGCATTAGCTTTCCAACATCTAGCGTAATTAAGAAGCTAAGATCAGCAATGTCCATCAATAAAAATGAACCAGATGTTCAGGATAAGTGTGAGTTGCTCCTGGTACTGAGACTAGACAAAAATTTCCCCTGATTGGTCATTTAATAAAAGACAGAGTGGGAAATTCTCAATAACACTGTAACAGCAACAGATTTTTTGAAAGCAGTCTGATGATTTATTGACCTTGGGATAAGCAGTCTTAATGGTAAAGTCAAAACAGTGTGCTCCAGGTGTGCTGCTTGACTTAAATAGTTTTGGGGCCTAGAGAATAAATATCAACAAAGTATTTTATACCTTCAAAACTATATAGTAGTTTAAGATTTAGTCATGAGATATCTACAAAAAATACAGCAGTAATTCACCATCCCCGTTTTCCATCTCTTAGTGTTCCTTTTTCTAATAAGAGGTTTGATTAATTCTTAATTAGAACTAATAATTAGAGCTAATTCTAATTAGTTTTAAAAATCATAAAAATGGACATATTCAGTGATGGCAGGAATTTGGGAAAATAGAAAATCCTATTAGATATTATTCATGGGGGTAAAATTAATAGAACTTCATTTGAGAATAATTTGGTAATACCAAATAAATGTATAAAACCTGTGACTCAGAAATTCTACTTTTTGATATCTAAGTAGAGGTTTTGATATCTAAGTATGTGTAATGATATGCATAGTAGAACTTTAGAGTAGTGAAAAATTAGACTCAGCAAAGGAGAATGAATAATTATTTATTCATGCAGTAGGGTGCAGCAGCTACAGTGAATAAACTAGAATATCCACTGTGTGTGGCCACATTGATAAATCTCAAGAATGTAAGTCAGTGAAGCTGTAAAAGATACATACAGGATGACACTATTTATATAAACTTTAATTAACATAAAACAGCCTAAATAGTTTATTGATACATATTTTGTGTTTTTATAAATGTATTTTATGTTTTCATTAACTTAAAAATAGGCATAGGTATAAAATAAACTATGAGGAGATATAGTACAGTGCAAGGAATATAATAACTATAAATAGAATATAACCTTTAAAATGTATGAATCACTATGTTTTATACCAGAAACTTCTATAATATTGTTCTTATACAGTATTGTGGGCTGCCCTTTCCTACTCCAGGGGGATCTTCCCAACCCAGGGATCAAACCCACATATTCTGCATCTCCTGTATTGACAGGCAGATTTTTAACTACTGCGCCAGCTGGGTAGCCCAGTATGCTCCTTAATACCCTTAATTTGGCTAAAATAAAAGTACCTCTTAAATGTGACTACATTGTCTCTGGTTGTTTTCCTGTTCCATAGCTTGCGTGTGCACATGCTCAGTCACATCCAACTGTTTGCGAACCCATGGACTATAGCCCACCAGGTTCCTCTATCTGTGGAATTTTCCAAGCAAGAATACTGGAGTGGGTTGCTATTTCCTACTCCAGGAGATCTTCCCAACCCAGGGATCAAATCCGTGTCTCTTGCATCTCCTTCATTGGCAGGTAGATTCTTTACCACTGAGCCACCTGAAATAGTATGAAATCATACAATGAATATCTTTATATAAATAAAATTCAAAACTTGGTTGAAATGGATAATTTCCTGGAAAAATACAGTTTACCAAAATTGACCTATTAGGGATGAAAAGAGTTATAGAAAAAAAAGTCTTTAGAAGAAATAGAGCAAGTTAATCAAGGAACTATTCCACAAAAAGCATCAGGTCCAGACAACTTCATGGGGGAATTTTAACAAATCTTGAAAGGTTAGATTATCCTAAAGCTCTGTAAATACCATTCAAGAGCATTCTTTTTATGAAGCAAATCTAATGTTGATATCTAAACCTGATGAGATGGCTGGATGGCATCACTGACTCGATGGACATGAGTCTGAGTGACTCTAGGAGTTGGTGATGGGCAGGGAGGCCTGGCATGCTGCAGTTCATGGAGTCGCAAAGAGTCGGACACAACTGAGCGGAGTCGGACACAACTGAGCGACTGAACTGAACGGAAACCTGATGAAGACAGTGAAAATTACAGACCAATGTTACTGATAAATATTAATACTGCTTAGTTGCTTCAGTCATGTCCGACTCTGTGCAACCCCTTCCTGGGATTCTCCAGGTAAGGAGTGGGTTGCCATTTCCTTCTCCAGGAATATTAATACAGAAGTATTAAATATTTTAATAAACAGAATCCAATACCACATTGCAAAAATAATATACCATGACCAAGAGGAATTAAAGCTATTTAAAGTCAGCTCAATATTAGGAAATCCATTAATGTAATCTATCACATTAACAGATCTAAAGAGAAAAAAATATATTCATAGATTCCTGAAAAGCATTTGCTAAAATTCAGTACCTCTGCCTGGAGGAAGAAATCTCAAAAACATAGAGATTATTATTTTTTAAAGAGTAAAAGGAAAAAGATTGAGATGGATGGATTGATAATCTTCATTTTAAATCCTTAATGGGAAGAACACTGAGACAGTGCCATTATGATGAGGAGGAAGGCAAGGACGTCCATCTCTACTACTACTCAAGGTATTGTTAGTGCTGTTACACAATACAGATCAATCAGAGGCATAATAATTAGAAAACTGTCTTTGTTTTCAGATATTATAGTATTCCTGCAGCTGCTGATAAGTCGCTTCAGTCGTGTCCGACTCTGTGCAACCCCATAGATGGCAGCCCACCAGGCTCCCCTATCCCTGGAATTCTCCAGGCAAGAACACTGGAGTGGGTTGCCATTTCCTTCCCCAATGCATGCATGCATGCTAAGTCGCTTCAGTTGTGTCCGACTCTGTGCAACCCCATGGACAGCAGCCCACCAGGCTCCTCTGTCCACAGGATTCTCCAGGCAAGAATATACCATAAAAAATCTATTATAAAATTTATTTGATAAAATATAAATTCACTATAAAATTAAATACTATAAAATCAAAGACATAAAAAAGCTAGAATAAGATAGCTTATAAAATTAATCTGCAGAGATTAATAGGTTTTACTTGAATAGTAATCAGAAGATGATAGAGAAAACCATATTTATAATATAGGAAATAGAATGTAAAATACTTAGTGAACTTAATGAGAAATATTCTGACTTATATAAGGAAGTTTGTAAAACACTCCTAGAAGAGTGTTAGACTTGAACAAATGAAAAGATATCCCTTGTTCTTAGCTATGACAATTCAACATTATAAAGCTGCCAGTTCTAAGCTAATTTATATATGAACACAATCCTGATAAAAATGACTACCAGTTTTTTTACAAAGTTAAATTGAAGTTTGTATGAGAAGCCAGGACAACACGAAAAGCTACAAGAGATTCTAGCCCTACCAGATATTAAAGGATACTATGAAGTCTTCTTAACTAAAACAGTGTGCTCATGACTGAATGACTTAGCAGCAGCAGCATGGCCCATGAATAAGACAAAGAGTTGAGACCCAAAGAAAAGAAAATCCAGGAAAGACCCAAATACATATGAAAATACAGTATATGATAAAGGTGGAATCTCAAGTCACTGGGGCTTTTAATACTGGACTTTTTAATAAATAGAACAACTGAAGAAAAGATAAATTAGAACCATACTTCACACCATATGCAAAAATTGGCTCTAATAAAGTTGACAGGCTTCCCTGGTTGCTCAATGGTAAACAACCCACTTGCCATGCAAGAGACATGGGTTCGATCCCTGGGTCAGGAAGATCCACTAGAGAAGAAAATGGCAAGCCACTCTAGTGTTCTTGCCTGGGAAATCCCGTGGACAGAGGAGCCTGGCAGGCTGCAGTCCATGGGGTCACAAAAGAGTCAGACACAACTTAAGAGACAAAGCAACAATAATAGAAGAAAATATAATCTGGGCATAGGAGAGATTTTTTAACCATAAATCAAAATTCAGATGCAATAAAAGACTGATAAATTCTGACCGTATGAAAATAAAAAGACTTTGGCTTGCAAAGAAGTTTTTTCAAAAACTAATATAAAACACCATCCCTAGTGTCACAAAACAATTGATAAAAAGCCTGCAGGCCAAGGGGTGATATTCCCAAAATATTAAACACACTTAAAAATTGAGGGACTAGAGACCAAAATCTAACAGAAAATAGATAAAAGATATAAATAATTCACATAGAAGTAAGATTTTAAAAACATTTTTTTAATAATCAAGTATAAGATGAGTTACCTACAGAGGGAGGATTGGAAAGAATGAGAGGGATTAAGGAAGAATGGGTGGAGGTGTAGCAGTTCTCCAAGTATACCTTTTTGTATAATTTTGACTTCAGCACTATGTGAACATTTTGTATATTCAAACAATAAAAAGAAGATAGGAAAAAGCAGAATGATATATGAACAAACTAAATACTCAATCTAATCTAACTATATTTCAAATAGTTTTAATTAACTTTCAAATAACTTCATTGAAGAGGGGAAGGGAAGGGGGAAAGTCTTAATCCCAATAATCCTTGAAGATAGGCTAAAGGTGGAAAACCTGTGAACGAATACTGAACTCTGATTAGTAGGTATGTTTTTCAGAGTGGTATGGGGTAATAGGTCTGAAACTAATATATGTTTGAGAGTTGAGCAAATAATATATTTACAGTTCATGGGAGCTAGATTTCTTAGTCAATGCAGGGATTTTAGAAATAAGGTAAGGATTGACTAAACTGATAATTGGATTAGAATTAGAGATATGAATGTAAATCCATATATCTTAATATAGTAGATATAGAAAATACAAATATGTGATTATATTTTCTAGCTCTGTCCACAAAGAAGGCCTAAAAATGATGACTCTCAGTAATACCTACTGCTTAGATCTTGTTTTCTAAATACTATCCTCCATTAAAAAGATCCAGAACTCATTAGAATTATGGCTGATTCCATTGGGAAAGTACAAGATCAGCCTAGAACATTTTGCTATGCCAAAAAACTAAGGAAGTGCTTAAAGAATGATACAGTGAAGTCACTCAGTTGTGTCCGACTCTTTGCGACCCCATAGACTGTAGCCTACCAGGCTCCTCCGTCCATGGGATTTTCCAGGCAAGAGTAGTAGAATGGGTTGCCATTTCCTTCTCCAGAGGCTCTTCCCAACCCAGGGATCGAACCCGGGTCTCCCACATTGTAGGCAGACGCTTTACTGTCTGAGCCACCAGGGAAGCCTAAGAATGATACAAGTATTCCATAAAGACACTGAAATCAACCTGTAAAGTCCCCCAATGGCCAAGTTTGGAAAAATTAGAATATTAAAATGATAATAGCTTATTGTAACCCAGAGAATAAGAATCTAAGAGTTCACAATGGTATAAGTAAATACATGAATAAATAAATAAGTGGATGGAAGGGAAGCTTTACCTTCCATTATTAATGTCTACTAATAAAAGAGGGAGTCATGGAGTCAGATCTCTCTTCACAACTACCATAATAATTGTTTAAGGCAAGAGTCACTAGTGTATGCTACAGTTATTGAGTGAATTAATTACTGTCTGATGAGAAACAGGATATTTACATAATTTCAACATATCCTTCCCCCAAATACTTGTCAATTATAAAAGGGAAATAGTAGTCTTACAGTGGTGAAATCTGGCAGACAAAACCTTTAAAAAGTGATCAGAATTAACATCAGGATTTCCCTGGTGGTCTTGTGGTTAGGACTCTGTCTGCCAATGCAAGAGACATGTATTCGGTCCTTGGATTAGGAAGATCCCACATGCCTTGGAGCAAACTAAGCCCGCATGCCACAACTACTGAACCCCACTGTAGAGCCTGTGCTCTGCAACAAGAAAAGCCACTGTGGTGAGAGGCCCAAATACCATTGCAAAGAGTAGCCCCATTCGCCACAACTAGAGAGAAAAAAACCTGCACACAGCAGCAGAGACCCAGCACAACCAGCAATAAATTAAAACAAAATTTTTAATTAACATCACTAAAAAAAGTATTAAAATCCCTAATAGACATCATATGCTTCCTGGACTGAGCATGATCGACTGAGAAAGATGCAACATCTTTTCTGTACTATTGCTGCCAAAAATGTGTACCTGCCATCTGATGAGAAACATTAGGCAAACCCAGGTTGAGGCATATTCTCTGAAAAAAATATTCAATACTATCAGAAATATCAAGATCATGAAAGAGACTAAAGAATTGTGCCAGCTGGACAGAGACTAAAGACACATTACAACTAAATGCAATGTGTGGTCCTGGACTGGCCGTAAAGCAAGATTTTTTTTTTCCTTTTGTGGTAAACGATACTAGATGACCACCTAAAATTGTACTGCGGTTATATAAGAGAGGTCATTGAGTTCAGGAAGTAAGGAGTAAAGAAGTTACGTCTACAATTTGTGTACATATATAGAGAGGGATAAAATAATGCAAATAAGATATAATATTAACATTTCAGTGTAAACTTTCTTAATTTCTAAGCAATCAGGTAAAACTAATATTTAATAAAAGCAGGTGGTGGATACATGTATGTCTGTTATTTACTTTTCTGTGTGTCTGAAGTATTCATACAATATTAATTTTTTTATTTTAAATATTCCTACTAAATTAAAATTACCATTCATTGAACTGGATTCAAGCCCTTAGATTTCAAGATGCATTATGGGGGAGTATCTGATTTTAGTGCTAAGTCACTTCAGTCATGTTCAACTCTTTGTGACCCCATAAACTGTAGCCCACTAGGCTCCTCTGTCCACAGGGATTCTCCAAGCAAGAATACTGGAATGGGTTGCCATTTCATCTTCTGGGGATCTTCCCAATTCAGGGATCGAACCCAGGTCTCCCTCATTGCAAGCGGATTCTTTATTGTCTGAGCCACCAGGGAAATGTTATAATAAAATTTGTTTGATAAATTAGAAGTAAAAGTGAAGTTGCTCAGTCGTGTCTGACTCTTTGCAACCCCATGGACTGTAGCCTACCAGGCTCCTCTGTCCATGGAATTTTCCAGGCAAGAGTCCTAGAGTAGGTTTCCATTTCTTTCTCCACGGGATCTTCCCAACCCAGGGATCAAACCCAGGTCTCGTGCACTGCCGGCAGATGCTTTACCATCTGAGCCAAGGGAAGGGACAAAAATCTTCAACATATGTGGTTAGTGAAAGTTGCTAAGTCGTGTCCCACTCTGCAACCCTATGGACTATACAGTTCATGGAATTCTCTAGGCCGGAATACTGGAGTGGGTAGCCTTTCCCTTCTCCAGGGAATCTTCCCAACCCAGGAATGGAACCCAGGTCTCCCACATTGCAGGCAGATTCTTTACCAGCTGAGCCACCAGGGAAGCCCAAGAATACTGGAGTGGGTAGTCTATCCCTTCTCCAGCGGATCTTCCCGACCCAGGAATTGAACCGGGGTCTCCTGCATTGCAGGCGGATTCTTTACCAGCTGGGCCACCAGGGACCCGATTTAACATGGAAATACTCCTCTTTACTAAAAACCTTAATGGCATTTGACAGTGAATTTAAGTAGGTCAGGAAAGTTTCTTAAATTCAAAACTGGGGTTTTCAAATGTTCTAGTTTGTAGTAAAGTTTTCACTGCTCCCCAATAAGATGAAAAATAGGATAGGATAGTGGTAACATATATGCAGTTTTAAAAAGTTCTTTATCTTAGGCTTTTACCTTCTTGTTTGATCATATATTCTTTTATAAAATGATGATTATGGCAAGATGGTAACTTAGGATATATTTTAGTACCCTTTCTCAGCAAAATAAAAGACAGGAACCCCATATTGGTTGCCATTTTGAGAGATTACTGGTCTGTGGAAACTGCATTTTTATTCCTTTGTAAATGTAATATTTGAGAATGGAAAATTAATTATCTATAGTCATTATACATTGTCTTAATAATAAAAATGACAGATTTGCTTAAAGTGAACAGAATCCAAACATATCATAATTAAGATTTTATCTTTCTAGGAAATATACTTGTGATATAATTGAAAATACTTGGTTCACTTATTTTTCTTCTCTATTTCCTCTATTTTAGGGCAAACACTGTATCCTTGATGTGTCTGGAAATGCCATAAAGAGATTACAGATTGCACAACTTTACCCAATCTCCATTTTTATTAAACCCAAATCCATGGAAAATATCATGTAAGTAAAAATTTCTAAGGCACAGCCTCTAAGTACAAATCTAGCCTCTGTTACTTATTAGATTGGATAATTTACTTACCCTTCTTGCATCTCAATTCCTTTGTCTGTAAAGTGCAGATAATAATAGTATATCCACCTTAGAGGGTTGTCCTGAGGATTAAATAAGCACTCTTGACACTATCATAATCAACATTAGTATACTACATATTAAGTAACATTGGAATTTTTAAGTTTAAATAATCACATGGATCTGCTACTTAATTAGGTGGTGCAGCTCTGATTAAGAGAATCAAATAATATATAACTGTTTATCTAATAGAGGACAAAAAGAATTTAAATAAATACTAAAAGAAGGGAATGAGCAAATAGAAACATGATATACAGATAGTAAGATAGTATAAATTAACCCAAATGTAAGTGCTAGCCTAAATGGTCCAATAAAAGACAAAAATTGTCAGAATAGAAGAATGAAAAATAAATAACTATATGTTACTTTTGTAGAAAAGGAAAAATATCTTTACCTTTTACTCCTCTAGGTTCTCAGCTGGGCCTCTAACAAAAGACAAATTGACAAGAGAAAAGTGTGCAAATCTACATTTTACAGTCACATAGGATACTTCATAAGGAAATGAAAACTCAAAGAAATGGTTAAACCTGAACGTTTTTATACTAGGTTAGATGAAGAGTAGAGAATGATGGGGGAATGTGATAGGACCAGAGGATATGACTTAAGTGTAATAACGTGGTGGAAACTTAGTAGGCTTGTTCATTCAAATTCTCTCAGCTTCCTTCTGTCTTCAGGGATGAGGATGCTGCTTTTCTTTAGATATAGGGAAGTTACCTCTCACATGAGGGTCTTCTTGACCTTCAGAGAAAGGTCAGAGTCCCTCATATACCTGTCATTTTACACATTCCTTCAACTTAAAATGTTCATTATACCAAAGTGTCATATTTTGGGGAAGTGTATTTGGGAAATATTTGGGAAAACCCATCAGTCATATGACAGACTTTAATTATTAGTCTGTGAAAAGGCTGAAAGAGAAGGGGAAAAAAGGATATACCTTGGAAAACTCAACAAATTAAAGCTAGTTTATGCTACTTTCAAAGTATACTTCAAGTAAGAAGTATTACTAGAGATAAAGAGGGATATTCATAAAAGTTAAAGGTTTACTCCATTAGTAAGATACATTTATACCTTTGCTTTGCACCTTGAGTAGCACAGTAGGAGTGTAAATTGCTATATCCACATTGGTAAACTGTTTACAGTATCTCCTAAAGCTGAACATATATACATTACTTAGGACCCAGAAGTCTCATTTCTAGATATACACTCAACAGAAATGTTTACCTGTGTTTACAAAGACAAGTACTAAATTAGACAGAAATACTACACTAAATAACCAGAAACTTGAAATTATCCAAATGCCCATCATATGTACGTGAATTATAACATATTCACATAATGAAACATTCTACATTAATGGGAATGAACAGTCTCCAACGACACACAAAAGTGTAGAAGAATCTGATAAATACAATTTGAGTGAAACAAAAATCCAGACCTTAAAGTATCTATATATTCCATGGTCCCAAATTTAATCATTATAAAAATCAAATAGAGGTTACTCTTTGAGGGTTGGTTGGTGACTGGAGTGAAGATACTCAGATTCCTAGGTGCCGAGGTAATGTGCTCTATCTCAGTCTGCTGCTACTGCTGCTAAGTCGCTTCAGTCGTGTCCTACTCTGTGCGACCCCCCATAGACGACAGCCCACCAGGCTCCGCCGTCCCTGGGATTCTCCAGGCAAGAACACTGGAGTGGGTTGCCATTTCCTTCTCCAATGCATGAAAATGAAAAGTGAAAGTGAGGTCGCTTAGTCGTGTCCAACTCTTCGCGACCCCATGGACTATAGCCTACCAGGCTTTTCCGTCCATGGGATTTTCCAGGCAAGAGTACTGGAGTGGGATGCCATCGCCTAGGTAAGCATAAGTTGCTGAAAACTCATCAGGATATACATATTTGTCTTCTGTGTTTGAGAATTATACTTTAAAAGATCTGAAGAAATAGAAAAAGGAAAAAAGAATCTAGGCCTGTATTACTAAAGAACTTAACTCTTATTGTGGAAAGCCTTTCTACAAATAAAACACTGAGCCAAGAGAACTTACTGAATTCTACCAAAAACTAGGAAACAATACTAGTCTTACAAAGATTCTTCAACTAATTTTATGTCTATTTAAATTAATGTCTATTTAATGTTTAAATTAAATGTCTATTTAATTTAATACCAAAATCTGTCAGATTTCACAAAAAATGAAATGGACAGAACAGTCTTACCATGAATATAGATGCAGAAATCCTTACCAAAATAATGAGCAAATTGAATCCAGCAGTTTTTATAAGATAAGCTGTAATAGCCAAGTTGGGTTTATTTAAGGAATGCAAGGCTAGATTCGCATTTGAGATTAACCATGATAGAGAGAAGCTGGAGTAGAAAGCACCATCTCCCCACCTAGACAACAATTGGGACTTGCAACAACTGGGACTTGCAGAATTTCTCTGATGTGACTACAGTTCACCCTTGAACATCGCAGGTTTGAACTGCATCAGTTCAGTTGTTCAGTCCTGTCCAACTTATTGCCACCCCATGGACTACAGCACGCCAGGCCTCCCTGTCCTCACCAACTCCCGGAGCTTGCTCAAACTCATGTCCATCCAGTCAGTGATGCCATCCAATCATCTCTTCCTCTGCCGTCCCCTTCTCCACCTGCCTTCGATCTTTCCCACCATCAGGGTCTTTTCTAATGAGTCAGCTCTTTGCATCAGGTGGCCAAAGTATTGATCAGTCCTTCCAGTGGGTCTACTTAAACATGGATCTGTTTCCAGTAGTAAACACTGCAGTGCTACTCAGTCTACAGTTGACTGAATCTGTGGATGTGGAACTGTGGATACAGAGGAACCAAGTACATGGAGGTCTGACTGTTAACTTATACACAGATTTTCAACTGTGTGGAGGGTTGGCATCTCTAACCCCAGCCCTGTTCAGGGGTCAGCATCCGCCAGTGCAGGGGTGCAGGTTCAATCCCTGATTGTAGAACCAAGATCCCACATGCCTTGTAGCTAAAAAACCAAAACATAAAACAGAAGCAGTATTGTAACAAATTCAGTAAATACTTTAAAAATAGTCCATGTCAAACAAAAATCTTTAAAAAAAAAAGAAATGGAAAGGATAGTCTGTTCAACAGATGATGCCAGGAAAGCTTCGTATCCACATGCAAAAGAATGAAGGTGGACCCTTACCTAACACTACATACAAAAGTCAGCTACAAATGGACCAAGGCCCTAAGACAGTAAAACTCTTAGAAGAAAACATAGGACAAAAGCTTCACAACATTGGATTTGGCAGTGATTTCTTAGATATGACACCAAAGACAGATAACAAAAGGAAAAAGGGAGGTAGACTTTGTGACTGCTTAAAGCTTTTTATATCAAAAGACACTACCCACAGAATAAAAAGGTAATCCATAGAATGGGAGAAAATATGTGTAAATCATAGATCTGATAACAGATTAAAATCCAGAATATATAGAAAACTATAAAACTCAACAACAATATAAAACTTGATTCAGAAATGGGGATAGGACTTGAATAGATATTTCTCCAAAGAGGAGAGAGAAACAAATGGCCAGTAAGCACATTAAAAGATGCCCAGCATCACTAATCACTAGGGAAATGCAAATCAAAACTACAGTGACATACCACCTCACACCCATTACTATGGCTGCTGTCAAAAAGCAAGAAATAAATGCTGCCAAGGATGTGGAAAAACTGGAACTCTTGTGTAGGTGGGAATATACAGCGGTGCAGCTGCTGTAGAAAGTAGTATGGGACTCTCAACATACTAAAAATCAGATTACCATATGATATTGGACCCAGAGATCCAGCCTGGGTCTCCTGCATTGCAGGTGGATGCTTTACCATCTAAACCACCAGAGAAGCCCCTTTACCACAATTTTAAAAGTAATTTTTTAAAAATGAGTGTATTATAGAAAATAAACGATTATTACCAAAGGGGAGATGGGAAAATGAATTAGGAATTGAGGGATTAATAGGTACACGCTACTATATATAAAGTAGATAAACACCAGGGACCTACTATACAGCACAGAGAACTATATTTAATATCTTGTAATAACATAAAATGGAGAAGAATGTGAAAAAGTATATATAATATATATGCATGAAAATATATGTACACATACAGATAGATAAAACAGAATCACTTTGCACCTAAAACTAACAACATTTTAAATCAGCAATACTTCAGTTTTTTTTTTTTTTTTAAATTTTTATTATTTTTTTTAACTTCACAATACTGTATTGGTTTTGTACTTCAGTTTTTTAAAAAGTCAGTGTAGTGTACCGCAATAACAATTTTACAGGAATTCTCCTGGCAGTCTAGTGATTGGGACTTGGTGATTTCCTGTGGTGACCCAGGTTCAGTTTCAGTCCCTGGCTGGGGAATTAAGATCCCACAAGCTGCACAGCACAGCACCACCGCCCCGCCCCCCCACAAAGAAAACCAGATCTTAATTAAAAAGATCATTTTAATGTAAAAAAAGCATTTAGTAAAATTTACATTTATTCATGACAAAAACATTTTGTAAGCTATGAATAAAAGGGAATTTTCCTTAATCTGATGAAAGTCATCTACAGAATATCAAAAGTGAAAGTGAAGTCGCTCAGTTGTGTCCGACTCTTCGCGACCCCATGGACTGCAGCCTACCAGGCTCCTCTGTCCATGGGATTTTCAGGCAAGAGTACTGGAGTGGGGTGCCATAATCTGATGAAAGTCATCTACAGAATATCAAAGCTAATGTCATATTTGAAGGTGAAACATTGAAAGCTTTCTCAAGTTGGGAACAAACCTTCATATATCCATCATCCAGCTGTAATATAATTATCACCTACAACTAATCTTGTTTATCTATCCCAACACCTCCTTAACCCTCCACTCCAGATTATTTTGAAACAAATCCCAGACATTGTATGATGTCATCTATACATCTTTATATGTATTTGAAAGATAAAATTCCTTGTTAAAAATATCACTGTGATGTCACACTGAAACAGTAATTCCTTGATAGCATCAGATAGTTCATATTTTCTTGTTTCTTAAGTTTGTTTTTTCAGTTTGTTTGAATCAAGTTCCAAACAAAGTCTATGACAGTTTGTTAAGTCTTTTGATGTACAGATTCTCCCTCCCATCTTTTCATTTTTTCTATTTCTTTGTTGAAAAAACCAACTCACTCACTCAGCAGTTTCACCCAGACTATTTTGCTGATTGCCTTCTTACGGTATTATTTAATGTGTTCATGTATCCCCTTTACTACCTTATAAATTGGTAAGTAGATCTGTAAGGCATATTTTAATATGAGATTTTCATCAAAGTCAAAACTGATTAATTAATGTTTGGGTTTTTTTGGCTGTCCCGAACTAATGCAAGAAAGTGTTGAAACCCTTCTGTCGTTCCAGATACAAAGCTACATGGTCAGTGACTGAATATAGTTTGCAGTTACATTACAGTTCTCAACAGACCTCAGCTTCTCATGATTTTATGTATGTCTTCTCTCCTTTGTCACCCTTTTCCAGAAGTATTACAATGTAATTATTAATTTCTAAATGTATTTGCCTAGGGAAATGAATAAGCGTCTGACAGAAGAACAAGCCAGAAAGACGTTTGAGAGAGCCATGAAACTGGAGCAAGAATTCACTGAACATTTCACAGGTTGGCATCGTGTGTAGATGTTTGTATGTTAGAATTTTGCTTTGGGGCCATAAGAATGGACTCACTGAAATGAATTTTGAACTGTGTCCACAATTACCAGTAGTAATAATAACTGCTATCATTTTCAGAATAATTCATCTAATCTAGGTTGTGGTGGTGAAGAATCTTGAAATTTAGTGTATCTTAGGTTGTTGATAAGGACAGCACGTTTAGGAATAACTCATACTGACCAGAGGGAAACATTCAGAGTTGATTTCTTCTTATGATACTGATTTTTCTCTTATCCTTTATAAATTTTGATCCATTTTTAAGATATTTGTTTAGAAAGAGAAGAGTAGAGAGCAGTTGCCAAATTCAAGTGCCAAATTTTATTCAAGTTATTTTTAGGTATCTTTGGGTAGGCTTTTGTTGTTAATTATTTGCTTGAAATAATGATTAGCTTATATTTGGTGTTCATATTATTAATAAGTACTGTTAAGTATCATGGAATTGTAACCCAAGTGTTTTTTTGTTAAGGATTTTTTAATAATTTCAGACTTAACAGAAAAATCACAAGAATAGTACCAGCACTTACATATACTCATATTCCACCACCGCTAACATTTTACCACATTTATACTTTTTTATGAAACATTTAAGAGTAAGTTGCAGATAGCTGTTCTTTTGCCTCTAATTACTTCAGTGTCTGTTTCCCAGTTGTACAAAGTAAAAATCACCGAATCTTGCTTTTTGATAAACTTTTGAAATAAAATGTTTTCCATTTTACAAATAGGAAAATTAATAAAATGAGCTTTTTACTAGTTAAACAATACATAAACAGTATTTCTTCCTGAATAAGTGATTCTGGTTATTTTACAAATAATTGTAGTGGTGAAGATAAGCAATTAATGGAGGTTTCTGATTCTATCATTACAGCTATTGTGCAGGGAGATACGCTGGAAGACATTTACAACCAAGTGAAGCAGATCATAGAAGAACAGTCTGGTCCTTACATTTGGGTTCCAGCAAAAGAAAAGTTATGAGGACTGATGTTTCTCTGTTTCTCTTTTCCACAGTCTCATTTTCTGAAACACTTCTTTGCCCTTTCCTTCTCGAGTCTGTCTTCATTACTTCTTCCTTGTTGAATCATATCCCACTCATCATGGTCTGCAGTTGCACTTATTTTTGATGTCTTGGTGTCTCCCTCAAGTTATACTGTCGGTATTATTTCATGTCACTATTGGTTTGTGGCCATTTTTCACAGCTGAAGATGGAATGGCCTGACCAGCTATTAATAGGATTTTAGGAGACGGGGTAATTGTGGTAAAATTCCTTAATGTTTAAGGGAAAGTAACTTTAAGAGATTTTCAGAAAAGCTTTATATACATTCTTTCCAAATTTCAATATAAATGAAAGAAAAGTGGTTTTAATCAATGATTTAGTGAATTTTGAGCAACAATGCACGCTTAACTTTAATAGCATGGTTTGGCCAATATGTTAACTCTCAAGTCCTTTTCTCAATTGACTCTGTTATCAAAGCAAATATTTCATACAGACAAATAACAAAAATATATGTTTCTTAATTTCAAAATTAATATCTGAGTTCACTAATAATTTCACAAGGGATATTCATTTTTCATAAGCGTTCTTCTTAAAGTCTTTCATTATTTGAAGTTTGTTTTTTTTTCTCCCAGTAGATTTGCTAGGAATAACAGTGTTTAAATGTTTTTAATCTACTTGTGCAACACTATTTACAGTGTCTTACAAAAGTTGTTCATACATAATGATCATCACATTTTCTGAATTGAGGCCATGTTTAGGTGCTTGGGAAGCTCACCTTTTACACATAAGGTTGAGAAGATTTCATGGACATAAATACAAAACAGACATTACAGTGGTGATGTAGTATTCGTTATGGCAGTGGGAAAGAAGTCCAATACGTAGTCTAAAACTTTGAATGCATTCTTAGAGGTCAGATTTTAATGAATATTTTACCCACAATAACTGACTATTTTGTTATAATAAAATATATATATATAAATATATATAAAACTTTCTTTAAACTCTGTAACTATGGGAATTATTTTCTTTACATAGTTGCACACACACACAAACATATATATGTATATTTAAAATATATTTTTTTCTTTTGCCACCTACTCTTTTTGTTTGGTTTTTAAATTAAATATTAATTGATTAGACTTTATCTTCCTTAATCATGTGAAGTGAAAATGAGAGTATGGTGGTGTGGAAAGAAACCTTTAGGGAAATTAGGTTATAAGTAAAAACATGGGCATGTTCTCCTCTTTTCTATAAAAGTTTTCAGATGGTTCCTGGTTGGTTTTTTGTGGGGGGTGTTTATTCAGGGGGGTGGTTTTTCGTTGTTACAGTTGTTCTTGTCATTGGGTTTGGATTTGGTTTCCACCTCTTTCCAGTTCTTCTTTATTAATAGGCAAAAGCCTCATGTGTATGAGTGTTTTCCCCTCAGACTGCACACCTTTCATCTCTTGTAGCTGCTCTGCCGTACAGTTGCACAGATCTTCATGGTGAGCAATTAAGAAATTTTAGTGAAAAGTAGATAACAATTTCAGAAATCAGTTTCTCTGGTCTTTTGTAATACTGTTTGGCTTCCCATGGCTTTTTTTGGAGTTGTTTATTGAATATGTGTTTTTGACAGCCTCCTCATTACAGTTTCTCAAACAAATGCATACTGGTTTGTAAAGAATTATTGACATTATCCATTCCATTTATGAGAAAGAGGAGAACAGCTAATAAACTTTATTGTAAAATCTGTATGTTAAATGTGTCTTATATTCCAAAAGAAAAAATTATTTTACAAGCTAGCATTTGGGGGACAATTTGGGGCATCACATAATTTGTAAACAGAATTCAAGAATTGTTAGGTAGATTTTGGAATTGAATATGTTAACACATTGAAATATATACCATAGGTGTTATATGCTGAATATAGCAAGTTGTTACCAAACATAAATATATCAGAAGACTACTGTTGTCATATGATCTCCAGAGCCCCAGAAATCACCTTATAGCAGGACCCAGCCTAGGCCATTTTGCAGCATTTACTGGTTAAATGTAAAATATCAGGAGGTTATAAAATGATGCCATTTACGTGTTTAAATGTATTGCTTTCTGAATGTCCTTGTTAAGTGATTTTTTGGGGGGAAGAGGATACTAACTTGTGTATACCTTTCTAGATTGTATAGAATTATTAATAAAAAGTACCAATTGTTTAGTACTACTATGCAACAGCCACTTTAGTATAGTATCATTTAATTTTTTAAAAGAAGATACAAGTTACTGGCCCCACTCTAAGGCTTAAGCAGAATCACTTTGCCAAGCTTACTTAGCTAGTAAATGGCAGTGCTAGGTATCCATATCAGAGTTTCTCTGCTGTAGGTTTTTTCCTGATACACTAGGCTGCCTCATTTTTCAGCCCCTACTGTGTAAGGCACTATAACTTAAATTATGTGATGTTATTGTCTCTTTAAAGATAAAGATAGACTTCGATGAAGGTCCTTGCCCAGAGTCACACAGTAAGTAAGGACAGACACAGAATAAGTCATTCCCATCACAGCTGAAAGGACTATTTCTGGCAAACAAGTAAGCCTAGCATTGTCATATTGGCAAAGAACCTCTTTAGGATTAAAAATGGAACACTATTCATTAGAGGGAAAGTCCACTATTCTAATACACAGGGAATACTACTATTTTGAATGTTTTATGAAATATTCCATATTTACATTATGTTCCTTAGGCTGTTCTCAGTTGCTCAGTCATGTCTGACTCTTTGCGACCCCAGCAACTGCAACCCACAAGGCTCCTCTGTCCATGGGATTTCCCAGGAAAGAATACTGGAGCGGGTTGCCATTTCCTATTCCAAGGGATCTTCCCGACCCCGGGATCGAATTCAAGTCTCTTGTGTCTTCTGCATTGGCAGGCAGATTCTTTAACCACTGCACCACTTGGGTAGCCCAGTATGCACCTTAATACCCTTAATTTGGCAAAAATAAAAGTACCTCTTAAATATGACTACACGTCTCTGGTTGCTTTGCTGTTCCATATCTCTTCAGGGCTCTTCAAAAAATGATGGAGCGAGCTTCAGGCAGAAAACACTGGTCAGGACACACCTGCTGAACCACTGCAGTCTTAACCTCCAAACGTGGCAATTTGGGGACTTTCCTGGTGTGGAAATTTTGTTTTCCAAAGTACTAAACAGTTACATTCTGAGATTCTGCCTTGAATACTCTTGATTTACAGGTAGTGAAACAAGCCAGAGATCCCTGTGTCTTAATGAAAGTTGTGCTGCAGCCAGGGACAGAGCCAGGATTAGAGCCTGTAACTCCTAGCTCCTGGAACAGTTGTTTTTCTCCTATTCCAGGTCCTTTTCTTCCCCTTGCTGTGAGCTTAATTAAGTGGGCTATTCAGTCCCTCAAATTTTGAATTACTGAAGAAAGTATCCGTGAGCTTAAGATTTTATTGAGGTGGATGAATTTAAAAGATATCAGAACACAAATGTCACTTTTCTGACCCAAGTTTAGATAGTTTGGTCCAGTATTGAAGCCTCTGTTTATCTCACTCCAGAATTTCACAGTATGGCTCCCATTGGCTTTGGCAGCAGAAGACTATAATGTGAAGAATGTGAGCTATGGAATCAAAGCTTGACTTGAACGACAGCTTTGCCACTTACTGGTTATATAACATTAGTTGGGCAAGTCATCTCATCCCTCTTTCTGTTTACTTATCAGTAAAATGGAGATATTTTGATAATCAGTAAGACTACAAATAAAGGGGGCCCTTTAAAATTAATTCCCTTCTCCTTGGAATTAGAAGCCTGGATTTGTTCCAGTTCCCTTTGTATAAAGATTAACTTGAGCCTTCATTTTGCTATATTTTAAGTGAGATTTCATTGACTTCTTTGCAGGGTTGTTAATAAGGGTTAAGTAAAGCAGTGTGTAAAAAAGACTAATTATAGCATCTGATACTTGACTCTCAATGTCTGTTCTTTCCCTTGCTCTGGAGTGTGTTTATGGTGCAGAAGACTGAGAAGGAAGAACATGGTCCCCCATTTTACATCCCTATAAATTCTGACAGACTTCTAGTTAAATTATTTTCATTTTAGTCAGTCTCTGTGACAGACTTTATTTTCTTGGGCTCCAAAATCACTGCAGATTGGTGAGTGCAGCCATGAAATTTTAAAATGCTTGTACCTTGGAAGAAAAGCTATGACCAACCTAAGTGGCATATTAAAAAACAGACATTATTTTGCCAAAAAAGGTCCATCTAATCAAAGCTATAGTTTTCCCAGTAGTCACACATGGATGTGAGAGTCAGACCATAAAGAAGGCTGAGCGCCAAAGAATTGATACTTTTGAACTGTGGTGTTGGAGAAGACTCTTGAGAGCCCTTTGGACTGCAAGGATATCAAACCAGTCAATCCTAAAGGAAATCAATCCTGAATATTCATTGGAAGGACTGATGCTGAAGTTGAAACTCTAATACTTTGGCCACCTGATGTGAAGAGCCATCTCATTAGAAAAGACCCTGATGCTGGGAAAGATTGAAGGCGGGAGGAGAAGGCGATGACAGAGGATGAGATGGTTGGATGGCATCACCGACTTGATGGACATGAGTTTGAGCAAGCTCTGGGAGATGGTGAAGGACAGGGAGGCCTGTTATGCTGCAGTCCATGGGGTCACAAAGAGACTTGACCGAGCAACTGAACAACAATCATATTTACTCATCTTCTAAGGATTCCCACCTTTTTGTCAGAGATGCTGTGACTGTGACCTATCGTAACTCAAACATGGAACTGGAAGGCATCAAGATTTCATAACCCATTCTCAGACGTCTCTGCAGCATTAGACCCTACAGTTATAGCAAAATATCTAAAAAATATTAATTTTTGAGATACATGTCTGGAAAGCCTTAAATTGCCCTGATAAGATACATTTTCTTTCAATTTAAGAATAAAACAATCACTACTACTCACTGACTAGTTTCTCACTCACCTCCTACTACTACCAGCTCTTTCTGCATTCCACCCCCAAATACAGTTACCTGAGAACTGGCAAAACAAACCTTGGTCTGCCAAACAGCACTGTGAACAGAATTGGTTGTCAAGTAACTTGGTATTATTGTTCGAGACTTTTAGGAACGAGTACCAAACCTTACCAGGGAGAATTTCACACTAGGGTTTTTCTAGTGGCTTCTGTTCCCTAAAGTAGTAGTAAATAGATAATGGGAAGAATTAGGGGGAGGAGACCAGGGGACAGTGAAGGTTGGAATTCTCTCTCACCATCTCTTGTTTACTTTTTATTGAAGTATTATATATAAAAACATATGCCTCATTGAGTTATTACAAACCAACATCTCCCATATAACCAGCTTGAAGCTCAGAAAACAACATGACCAGCACCTCAGGCACTGCCACCTCCTCAGCTCACTCCCAGTCACCACTACTTACTGCAAAAGAAGCCACTATCCTAACGTTCTTATTGTATTTATCTTTCAGTTACGCACAGTAGAATGGTGTATAGTTCTATGAGTGTAGATATGTACATAGAGTCATGTAACCACTCTGACAATCAGAAATACAAAACACTTCCATTATCCCCAGAGTTCCTCATTCTTGCTCCTGTGTAGTCAATACTTCCTCCAGACCCCAACTTCTGATAACCACCGATCTTTTCTTAGTACCTGTCTAGTTTTACCTTCCTCAGAATGTCATATAAATGGAATCATATCATATATGTAGCATTTAGGGTGTGGCTTCATTCACTTAAAATGCATCGAAGGTTCATCCCTGTTGCAGCAGGTATCAAGTTTGCTAATTTTCATTACTGAATGAATGTACTGAATGTACTGAATGAATGTCCACTTATGGATGTACTACAGTTCATTTATCCAGTCACTGAAGAGATGTGGGATTGTTTCCAGTTTTCCCTGCTGTGCTTCTGTACTTCATTACCACCGTAAGCCTGCAGGAACATGGAGCAAAGCCAGAAATGGGTCTGATCTGACGGACATGGCAGGCCCTCCCCAGGCCCACCTTTCTCTCTCCTGTGAGCGTCATGCATTTTGGCAGTTGCACAGGAGCCTGTCATCCTAAAACAAACTTTAAATGCAGAGTAGTAGATCCCAAGAGCCTGTTTACAGAACAAAATTGTGCCCAAAGTAGGAGATGCTAGAATAAGCAATTTAGGATTTGTAGAATTTCGGGTTCCCAGGAATAACACTCAGATGATCCAGTAGCTAGAGGTGCCAGTTCCTGGTGCCAGATTCTCACTGTTAGTTTCCTAAGGAAACTATAGTTTGTTTAGGACAGTAGTAAATAAGGAGAGAGTCATCTGAGCAACAAAAGAAAACAACTATTTGAGACGTGAAATTGATAGCCTTATAATTTAGCAAACAGTCTGTGAAGAGACAGCCCTACCTAACCTTTTAGAAAATCTAGTTTGGTGAACACCCACAGACTGCTTTGTTTTTCTTTTTAATTATTAACTACCAATTTTCTTTAGACGTAACCTCTCTGAATCTTAAATACTACTACTATTATGTGATGATTAATTTTAGTGCCACGTACTCAAGGAATCTGAACCAGAGCTGGCCCCTTGATTGATTGGTTTGACTCAACCATTTTGCATGTAGATGGAACGCTCATCTTGTGGCCTTTTCTATTCTTATCACAACATGGCTTGATTTCTCATGTGTTTTCAAAAAAAAAGGTCATGCCTTTAAACTGGTTCTAGACTACCTGGTCTTCACTCAAAGTACTTGAGTAAGTAACCACCCCTACTTCTGCTAATCAGCTGTTAGTGACAAATTTCATTTGGACAGTAGAATAATCTTTTTAACTATACAGAAGTCAGTGCACAAAGCAATTAGCATGTGAAACAAGGTACAGTGAATTTTCTGGTGGAAGTAAAGACTAGAACAAGTGATGTAATCTTTCTTTAGAATGTCTAAAATTAGGTTCATTTACCTCACAGATGGGAGGGCTAAAAACAAGAGGAAGGTCCATATGTTCCACACTATAAATCTCTACCAAAAGGTTTTCTAAATCTTGTGAGAGTCATTTAATCAAAAATATCTACTTCCCTAGTGGTATTTAAGACTAAAGATACCTCCCGATGATAGACCCATTTCTTTCTCTGAAAGTTCAGTGCTTGGTTCAGATTTAGTTTATCTGACATTCCTCACTGCTTCCTTACGAGGAAAAAAGCTATACTAATCTTTTAACTTTTTCTACCTTTGGCTAATCATAGTTGTACTTAATGGAATATCCTGTCCATCACATTCTCTTCCTCAAATATCTAGGCACTAGGTTCTGCTGATTCTTCCTAAGCATGTTTTCCTTGCTGTCATTTCCATTGTCATCACTCTAATCCAGGACCTTAACCCAGTCTCACCCCCAGGCCTGGATTATTACAGTGGCCCCTTAAATCCTTGCCCAACTTCTGATCGCTACCTTAACTAATCCACCAGATGCCTTTTCTTAAAATGCAACTTGGATCGTGCATCTCTTCAATGACCTTCATGGTGACTAAATACACACAAATCCATGTACCTGTATAGTTCCTGGAATGTAATTTGTGGTCAATAAATCATCTACCTCCCCAGTCACCCTTAGTCACACACCCTCTGCAGTGCTTGTTTTAAGACTGGTGATCATGCAGATTCCTGCTATGCTAATTGCTGAATCACCCCTACCCAGGTCCCCTCACCAAGGCTCCACCTTTCTTCGAGGACCCCCTGAGTCCCTCCTGCAGAAGCCTTCCCAGTTACAGTCCTCGATGCCCGAATCCTGCAGTACTTCCTGGGTGGCCACTTAATACTGAGCATGTGCTCTCTGCTGCCTTTACAGATGAGCTGGGTTGTATTCCTCTGTCCCAGCTAAGTGTCGGGGGCAGGTGGTCAGGACGCACAGCTCCTCTACTTGTCCAGAGCCTGCAGGCCTCTCAACAGCATGGTCATCTTCACTGCTATGGTTTTTAATGGGCTAAAAATAGCCTTGTATAAACTGCTAGCTGTGTCTTCATTTGCAAATTGATAAGAGTTGGGAACATAGAGAATAGATGAGAGTGGATAAAAAGGTCTGGCAATAAAGCTCTAAATTAGCTAAATGTTTTTTGTTTAATTATAGCCCTTTCCTTTTCTGTTCCCGGAATAACAATCTCCCTTCCTGAACATCCTTTGTGACTTTTCTCTTTTTGTATCAATTTTATCTTCCTGTGCATACGTTTTCATAATAAGTCATCTGAAACATCATTAAGTAGCTGGGTATGAATTTTTCTGAAAGTCTTAATGACAGAGCCAAATACAATATTGTTGGATTTTACTTCTTTGCTCTTTAGCTTCCTTTTATACTGGTTTCCATTCAGATTAAATCTTCTATTCAATGAAATAGAGATTTATTAATAGGTTTTAAAGCTGTATCTCCAGAGTTAATCCTGGAGCATTTTAATCTTCTAAATTTTAAAGTCTGGACTGCAAGGAGAATTTTCAGGGGGAAACAAACTTGTGGTTTGATAACTGAGCTCCAGGATGAGAGACTTACCCTTGAGTGCAGGTCGGACTCAGGTGGAGTCGCCCACCCCTAATTTTACCCATCTCCAAGGAAGAAGAATTTTTCTTTTCCCTTCAAGATCACTCTGCTTGTCTTCCTAATCTTATTCCTTCCATCTTCTTCCATCATCCTCTTTTTCTGCATCGTTATTCTCCTTCCTGCATGGGCTACTTGTGCTCTGACTATATGATCAACTCTCTCCTATCCTGTGAAACTCTCCCTTGACCCTGAATCTCCTGAAAACAACCTCTCTTCTCTTCCTTTCTTAGCCAAATATCTTGAGACACACTGTCCACTTTTCACTTAAATAATGTTTATTGAATGCCTGCTTATCCCAGGCGCGGTGCTGGACATTGGGAATGGCGGCAGACAAGATGACACTCAGGCCCTTGTGGAGCTCAGCCTCCTAGTCAAGCCTCAGCCCTTGCCATGCCACTGAAATGGCTCAGACAAAACTTCTGGGGATCTACTCCCAGTTTCTGTGGCTCTTCTCAGCCTCTTCCCTCCAGCAGCAAAAGAGACCTTAACAATGGTTGTAATATCCTCAAACCTAATAGCTCACACTTAGAAATCATCCTCCCATTCAAGGCCCTGTGATGAGAGAATCTGCCTTTGAAAAGGTTACACATAAGGTATCATGTAGCCCAAATACAGTCAATTCAGTTGCTCAGTTGTGTCCAACTCTTTGTGACCCTATGGACTGCAGAATGCCAGCCTTCCCTGTCCATTACCAACTCCAGGAGCTTGCTCAAACTTATGTCCATCAAGTCGGTGATGCCATCCAACCATCTCATCCTCTGTCATCCCCTTCTCCTCCCGCCTTCAATCTTGCCCAGCATCAGGGTCTTTTCTAATGAGTCGGCTCTTCACATCAGGTGGCCAAAGTATTAGAGTTTCAACTTCAGCATCAGTCCTTCCAATGAATATTCAGGATTGATTTCCTTTAGGATTGACTGGTTTGATCTCCTTGCAGTCCAAGGGACTCTCAAGAGTCTTCTCCAACACCACAGTTCAAAAGCATCAATTCTTCAGCACTCAGCTTTCTTTATAGTCCAACTCTCACATCCATACGTGACTACTGGAAAAACCATAGCTTTGACTAGACGGACCTTGTTGGCAAAGTAATGCTGCTTTTTAATAGGCTGTTTAGGGTGGTCATAGCTTTTCTTCCAAGGGGCTTCCTCTAAAATCCAATTTCATAGGGTAAATACTTTTAGAGAAGCAAAAGCTTTTATTCACAAAATTTGCTTAATATGCCTACCATTGATCTCAATATACAAATCCAGATGTGTTAAACAGCAGTTGCTAGGGAGTGATATAATAAGAATGTGATGTCCTTTGATGACACATTTACCTCTGTAAGTGTTCACCATGCCTGATTTCTCTGTGCATACTAGCCCTTTCAACTATCCAGAATAAAGTGGACGTTTTCCTAGTCATAGACATGAAAACTCTTTAGAAAAATACAAATTATGGTTTGTTTAAAAAAAACTTTTTTTGAATTTCCCTAAGATTCTGGGTAAAAGAATTGTTCACATTTTGCTGTCTCATTAGCCCCCATCTGCCCATATAGGTAGGTTCTCTGCTCCCTGTCAAAGGCCCTCTCTTCTGAGTCCCCAGAGTCTATCTTTGGTGTGTTCCATCCAGCAGCATTGGCTCCTTACAAGCAAGCTCCTGAATCCTTAGAGAACCAGAGCTGTGTCTTTGGTAGAAAAGAGCCCTCTGTATTTCATGTTATGAAATAAGGTCACGAAGCCCCAAAGCACTGTTGCTCTGGCCTCAACATCTTACACAAGTGTTAGTAAAACCAGTTCTTATCATTTTTATCCTCTCCCTCTAACCCCAGTGTGAGTCCAGAGTGGGGACCAGCTATGCCCAGAGCCTCTGCTCCTCCATAAGGCTATTCCTGGGTTACATTACTCTCATCACATCCCACCCATTCCTCTGATTCACCCAGATATGTCTGCACCCCAGAAATAGCATCCAGGTTCAAGCCCTGGCAGAGTTGCCCGTTACACAGCAGCATCAATGCTAAGCAATGTCCATACTAAGGTCAGGCAAATGGGCCTGAGGTAGAAGGCCCGGGAGCCCATCAACAGCTAGTTCCCTGATGCACCACCGTTGAGGAATGACTCCTAAGAGACAGGAAAAGAACCCATTATGAAAGAGCTCACCCAAGCTCTTAGCTTATAGATGTTTGACACCTTATCAATGTCACCTGGAGTTTTACTAAAGGAATAATATAATGAACACAAATCCTGTCAGTACCTTCTGGTTGCTCCTGGAGTGTGATAAAGTGAGCCTTTTCATCCTCACGGAGTGAGGCTTGCTAAGAACACCTATTCCGTCCCCTAGGACAAGCCAGAGCCCCTCTTCCAGGGTCACCAGCCATCTCTCTGTGCGAATTAGAGGTACCCATCCTCCTGATGGATCCAGCTGGGGATGAAGAAGCAGCTCCCACCAAACATTCTCCCCTCAGATTTTCCAGAGCAGACAGCTATCGGGGGAAACAGGAATAGCATGTCGGGGTCATCATGACCTGCCTTTTACAGGGGAAGCAAGCCCAGAGAGAATGAACTTGCCGAGGTCACACTGTGAGTCAGTGATAACAAGAGATGACAAGGTCTCCTGAAGCCCGGCCCATGTGACTTCCACTGATCATCTCGGGTTGTGATAAGCAACACCTTCATGATCCAATCAGAAAAGCCAAGGCTCCCTTCCTCAGGGAGCAGAGCAAATTTGAGGACTGACAAACTCGGACACAAGGTTCCTTCTCTCACAGAGTATTCTTGTCCTCTACCCAAGACAGGGAGAGTCTCATTCCTGGGTACGCGTGGGGGTGGGGGAGGGGTGGTGATGACCAAAGATGAGGATATAAATGGAGGTAGGTCACTGAGTAACCATTTCTGTAGTCCGTTCCCCACGCCCTCAGTATACACGGAGAACTACAATCCCAGTCTACTGGGAGCAGTGCTTCATAAGCCCTGCTATGCACCAGAATCTAAAACATAGGCTGTTGATTGTCTACCCCTAGAGTGTTTGATTCAGCGAGTTGGATGTGGGCCTGAGAATCTGCATAGCTAACAGGTTTCCAAGTGATGCTGCTGCTGTTGATTTGGGTACCACACTTTGAGAATCACTGGCCTAAACAAACAGACAACCCACTCTTTTGCCCCTCACCTTCTTCACCCTCTCCCTCCTCTCATCCCCCTCTTTGTCTTTTCTGCTTCCTCTTCTTCCCCGTCTTTACTCTTCTTCCCATCCACCAAAGCATGATGGAATGAGCCAGGCTCTGCCGGAGACCTGGGTTCCAGTTCCAGCCCTGTCATTGTCTGAATGTGTGACCCAGGGCAAGTCACTTACCCCCTGCAGGTCCAAGAAGAGGCAGTGAGATCCCCCACTGCCAGTTTCTCCCCAGCCAGGACCGCATCAACCTGAGGTCATCTCTGTAGCCCTACATTCTCTGTACAAACCTGTGTTTGAAGAGACGCTGGTGAATGAATTCTATTGCTTTTGAGCTTCCTTCCTTTCAGCTCATGCCCTACGATTCTGACCTCTTCGTCTTTCCAAACCTGAATTTTTCCCTCTCCCATGGAACAAGCTATTGGGGATATTTCTAGGACAAGAGAGGGATCTTCTGGAATGAGGGGCAGACTGTTAAAGGGAGAGAGCCCTGAAACACCCGTCAGCTGGGGGAATCAGACCCTAGACAGCAGTTACCTGACTCTCAGGAACAGCTGTGTGTGCTTGTCCAGGCCCAGGAGCAGGAGGATCAAGAGACTTGAGAGACTGCTCCACCACCCACTGCGCGCCTGCAGAGGCTCCAGCAGGGGGCACCAGAGGGAAGGGCAGGGCCACCCAGGTCAGCCCAGGTGTCCAGTCGAGGGTGGGCGGGTGCAAGCTAGAGGCGTGGACGCCACCAAAGCACGCCCCGGCCGCTCTTAAGGAGCTGAAGGCCAGTGCCAGAGAGGAAGGAGGAAGAAAGCCCCGCGGCTGCTGACCCTCTGGGACCCAGAAGTAGACAAAACCCGCGCCCAGCCCGGCCCTAGCTAGCTGCGCCATGCGGGGCTCCAGCGTGGCTCTGTGGCTCTTCCTGACTCTGCGCGCTGGTGAGACCCCGCCGCCCGGCCCTGGGAGACGGAGCTGGGGCGGGGGTCCTGGGTTCTCCAGCCACAACCCCCACCCCCAGCCACAGGAGGGTCTCGCGGGCTGAAAAGTGTGTCCTGAACCTTGTTTCCCAGGAAAGAGGGGAGATTAGGAAAGGCGCGAAGGACGACAGGGGAGGGTACTAGCACTGACCCAAGCAGACCAGGATGTCTGGAGGGCTTCTTGGAGGAAGTGGCATTGAGCTGGGCATTGAAAAAGCGAAGGTAGCCAAGGAGAGGCGCCGGCAGAGGCATGGAGGCGAGAGTTCTGGAATGCGGAGAGAAGGTCCGGAGAGTGAATGTTCTTGATGCCTAGGAAGCCCAGGGAGGCCCTAGGAGCCAGAGAGGCTCTACTTTTTCCTGAGGGAGGCGGGAGAAGACTCTGAGGGACTGGAGGGGAGGAGGTGAGAGATACTGCCCTGGAGACCGCTCCAGGGTACCCAGCATGGACAGAGGAGGGGGTGCAGGCAGGGTCTTCTCCTTCGGCAGGCCACTCTCAAGGGAGTCAGAATCCCTGCCGCTGAGACTTGAGGTGGGACCTCCCGGGGAGCTGCCAGGCTGCCCACAGGGATCGCGGGCGGAGGCAGGTGAAAGGATGGCTTCAAGCCACTGCTCTGACCATCAGTACAGAAAATGGGCCTGGCACTCCTGTCAGGGCCAGCAGCTGCCAGATCTACCAGGGTGCAGCTTTGGAGCGCTGGAGAAGGGAGAGCAGTTCTACATCCCTGGGGCGGAGCTGGGGGAGGCCAAGAGGGGCTGAAGGGAGACTGGAGGAATCTGCAGTCTTGACCCCTGGAGTAGGGATGGGAAGCACAGACTGCCTTGGGAGAGTCCTTGCCTGGTGGAAATGGACCCAAAGCCTCAGGGCAGGTCTGGCTGGGAGGGTGATTAGTGGAGGAGGCTCCCTGCTGGGCCCCTAGACTGGGGGCTCTCTGGAACTCTGACCTGGTCAGATCCCAGGACCCAAGAGGGTCCCCGCCAGAGGAGGGGCCTAAGTGGAAGTCAACTGAGGACCCTGTATCCTGACTCTACAGAGGTTTACTTCTAGCGCAGAAGGTATTGCCCTCATCTGCTTTCTCAGACAATAAAACAGGCTCAGAGAGGTCAAATAAGTTGCCTGAAGTCACCAGCTGGAGGAAGAGGAACTTGAGGCCAACCTGCTGACTCCCTTCCCTCCCCTTGTCAGGGGCCTGGAGCTTTGCCCACAGAGGGTGGGTCTGCAGTGGATGTAACCACCAATGCTCCAAGGGCCGCACGTCTCCTCAGGGGGCTGCCACGACCATTTCCTGGTTTCATGTCCCAGTTTATGATGGGGGCCCAGGGACACTGCTGAGGGTGAGGACCCAGTCCAGCACTCTCTTGCTAGAGGACACAAAGACTCAAGAGGGGCAGGAACCAGCCAGTGCTCCTTCCATCCGCCAGGCTGTGCTCCAGGCCGGGGAGGGGTGGGAGAGGAAAGCCCAGCTGCTACACTGGGAGACCCTCCCTGGCCAATGCAAAGGGCCAGATGTCTGCCCCTGGGCAAGTGCAGGGAATGCATGGCCCACACCTGGCTTTAGAGGTTCCCGGGCTGCAACACCTCTTTGTGCCCTAGCACCCCACAGTGGGAGGGCAGGGCTGTGGTGTGGACTAGCTATTTGTGCTGAAGGGCCCCAGAGTGGGCTGGGGCTGCAGGGGCCCAGCCTCACTGTCCCCCGGCCGTCCCCAGTGCTTGGCGGGATGGAGGTGCGGTGGTGCACCATCTCAGACCCGGAGCAGCAGAAGTGCAGTGACATGAGCAAGGCCTTCCAGCAAGCAGGCATCCAGCCCTCTGTCCTGTGTGTCCAGGGCACCTCTGCCGACCACTGCGTCCAGCTCATCACGGTGAGTCCTCTCCCTTCCGTTCTGCCCAGACGAGAGGGCTGTGACTCAGGAGGGAGCACACAACAGCCTCATTCACCGGGAAATGTTCCCAAGTCCCCCTGCCAGGCTGGGCGATAGGATCGCCTGAGTTTCCCTAGTAACAAGGGCCAGCCTGTTTCCTGCTGAGGAGGTGCAGGCCAGGCGCTGGGAGGCCCCGGGAGGGCCCTGCTCAGGCACTGGTGGGGAAAGGTGTCCGAGAGGCAGAGTTTCCTTACACAGAGCCCTTCTGCATGGGGGACACGACCTGTCCCACCCAGGGAAGCCCGGACAACAGACCACTCAGTGGCCCACAGCAGTTTCTCCCTCCTCCCTGGAGTTTTCTAGAACAGGGCTTGTGTCTTCTGGGGCAGTCCTGGGTGGGTGAGTGGGGAGTGGGAGAGATTTCCTGAGTGGCGGGAGGTCTGCTAACTAGCGCTGACGGTTAAGAGGCAGGACTTTAGTGCAGGACAAGGTGTGGAGGGAAACACTGGGGAAGGAACAGGGCACCTGGGTCTTCCTTCCAGTTCAACCCCGGATATGCCCCAGAGCGAATCCAGTCAGAGTCCACGTGGCCAGGGCCTGGATCCACCGTAAGGGTGGAAAGCAATTATGTTGAACCATCATTCTATCATGACCCCATTTGTGTTTTTTAAAATGAAAAGGAATAAACTGAACTGAAGAGAGCATCTGTAGGATTCAACCTGCATCTTTGAGAGAAAACCCAGGAAACAGGTTAGCGGTAGAGACAAGGGCTGGAGAAACAAGAAAGTGAGGGACACTCACTTTTCACTGATTTTCATTTTGTGCTTATTTTTAGCTATGTGTATCTTTTATAGTGCTTAGTCGCTCAGTCATGTCCGACTCTTTGCGACCCCATGCACTGCAGCCTGCCAGGCTCCTCCGTCCATGAGACTCTCCAGGCAAGAATACTGGAGCAGGTTGCCATGCCCTTCTCTAGGGGATCTTCCCAACCCAGGGATCAAACCCAGGTCTCCCCCATTGCAGGTGGCTTCTTTACCATCTGAGCCACCAGTGTCCAATAAAATTAAAAATAATATAATTAGAAAAATAAGGCGAGCCCTTGGTCCTGATGAGGGGACACCCCTGGGCCCTGGCAGGGAGGGCCCTGCAAGGCTGAGCCAGGATGGGGCTCCTGGGCCAGATGGAAGGACTGTGTGCACCCCTAGGGCTATTTGAGGGCAGGCTGGTGGGCACCCCTGAGCTCCTGGCTGAGCGGCCCTGGGGCCAAGCTACACTGACCCACGTGTTCCCAGCAGGCCCAGGAGGCTGATGCCATCACTCTGGATGGAGGAGCCATTTACCAGGCGGGGAAGGAGCACGGCCTGAAGCCTGTGGTGGGCGAGGTGTACGATCAAGGTCAGAGGGCAAGTGGGAAGGGTGGCAGGAGAGAGGAGGTTGCTCAGCGGTGTGTCATTGCTGGACTTGGCCCGACTCCGCAGCCCCCGAGCTGGTCAGTGGTCCTGTTCCCAGAGTGTCCCGCCCCTGACACCCGGGGGTGCCAGAAACGCGCAAGGCTGACCTGAGTTTGTTCTTCCTCATGGGGAGCCCAGCAGCCCCCTGTCACCCATCAGCTCTTACTGAAGGGCTGCCCCACACCTGGTGTAAGGCTGGGCATGATGGCCAGGTGAAGAGGGAGTCAGTGAGGCCCAGCTGCCTGCGTCCCAGTGGCCTCTGTGAGACTCAGCAAGGAGTGGGGACGGGCCAGACAGGAAGTGGTGACCAGGAGCTGCAGAGCCCAACAGACCATGAAGGAACCCTGGTTCTGTCCTTGCCGTCATCTTCTGTGGCCCCTGATGCCCTCCACATGCCCTCCTCAGGACCATAACATCGGGACAGTGATCCCTGCCCTGTCACGTGGATTCAGTGAGCAGGTCTGTGTGCCCCTGACATGTGGGTGCAGTCAGGAATGTGGGTCCTGCACTCACACCACACCTGCCTCTGGCTCAGCCGCTGGCTGGATCCCCTCCCCAACTGTCCAGTGCCTCTAGTCTCTCCAAGCCCAGCTCAGCTCTCCCCACCAAAGAGCTCCCCTGGGCCCTCCCACCGCTGCAAAGTCCTATCCTTCCTGTTTTTCAGAGCACTCACTCACTCCACAAGGTCCTGTCCCCTCCGTCTGTCTTCTCTGTCCTCAGCACAGCGAGTCCCCTGAGGCGGACCTAGTCCGCATCCTTGTATAGCCCCGGTGCCTGGTACGCAGCACAGGGTCTCACTTGGACACTTGATAACTGTCAGAGGATCCAGGACATGGTCCAGCCCTGCAAACCAGCCAGCCTTTCCACTCAATGGCCAGAAACAGCCCTGCCTCGTGGGCCCCAGACACAGCTCTTCCTCTTTTAATTAATTCAACGCATTCATTGAGCACCTCTGTGCCAGTCATGAGCATAGACTAGTAAACAAGAGAGCCCGTTCCTGCCCTCACAGAGCAGGAGTCACAAGGTAAATAAATGCCAAATGCTTCAGTTACAGATGTGCTGGGTGCTGTGAGCGCAGTAACGGCCACGCAGAAGAAGATAAGGGCGATGGGAGGCCTGCTGACATAGAGCAGCAGGAGGGCTTGTCTGGAGCCATGAGCTCTGAGAAAGGCCCAGGGAGGAAAGAACTCGGTGTGTTCAAGGAGCTAGAAAGGACGGCCACACTGGGGAGTCAGAGGATGAGACCCAATGGGACTACTTAGATTGGCAGAGGCCAGGCTCAGGTGTGCAGGAAATTATGCCAGCTTGGTTTTCTCGAACTTAACTTCATTCTGATCATGGGCATCTCGCCACCCCGGGCAGTCGTGTGTGTGTCTGTGTGTGTGTGCTGGGATGCTCCCTGGTCATCAGACCCCGTAGAGGAATCATCCCTGTCTTGTCTGAATAGACTCTTCCAGGCAACATTTGGTCCAGGGGACTCTTTTGCAAGGCTTAGAGCCTTGCCTGCCCACATGCACCCCATTCATCCGACAGTCATCAGGTGACCAAGTGAGACCCTGTGCTGGGACGGGAGCTACACAAGGACGCAGACCAGGCCCGTCTTAGGCGACTCACTGTGGCTATTTGGGATAACTCACTTGAGTGATCTGGGACTACATTGCTAGTGTTTCTCTTCCGGTCTTTCTATCCTCCCATCCCTGGCCCAGCACTGAGAAATCACTTTTTCTAATCTGAGGGAAGCCCCTGCCCTGCTCCCTCTGCTCCTCTCAACCACCTTATTCCCAAAACAGGACACCATTCCCTCCGTTCCTTTAGGTTCTCCTAAGGGCCTATACTTTTGGAAAACAAAAGACTTACAGGCTACTTCTGCTTTTGGTCTGGCTGCAGAGCTCCCTTGATGTGTGCAAATGTAGTGCCAGCTGGCTTGGGAAGGAAAGGGGGGAAATTAATGCATGAATTACCATCTCAGGATAATAGCCTCTACCTGAGGCTGGCGGGGGTGGGGTCTTGTGACGACATGTGCATTGCACCGACTTGCTATCTCAATACTAGAACGCCGCACACGTACACGTGAGCACAGCCACACGCACCCTTCTCCCTCCGCCCTCCTGGGCAGGGTCCCAGCCTCTCTTGCAGCTTCTCCCTTGCCACCCTCACTACTCTCCTCTCCCCTCCTTCTAGAGATTGGTACCTCCTATTATGCCGTAGCTGTGGTCAAGAGGGGCTCCCAGGTGACCATCAACACCCTGAAAGGCATGAAGTCCTGCCACACGGGCATCAACCGGACGGTGGGCTGGAACGTGCCCGTGGGCTACCTGGTAGAGAGCGGCCGCCTCTCAGTGATGGGCTGTGATGTGCTCAGAGGTGAGGGCTTGGCCGCCAAAGGCTTCTCCCACAAGGGCTCTGCATTTCCCCTCATAGGACACCCTCTCCCCAGGCTCACCTTCACGGCGCCCTTTAAGGAGCAGCACAGTCCCCACTCCCCTGGGCCTTCGGGACACCTGGTCGGTGACATCACTCCCTCCTCTCCTGCTGGCCGGCCTGGTGTTGCACCACTTAAATTCCTGGTTGGTCGGCTCCTCCAGGCACTGGGCCCTCATCCTGGCTTCCACAGCACAGCCAAGCACAGGGCCCACAAGAGGCCCACAAAGCCCACCCCACGGGAGACGGTGAATCCCCCAGGAGTGCCTCACACCTGCGGTAGACATGGTTGCTATTTCCATAAATGTGCCATCAGCTTCACAAGGTCAGAAGCTGTATTTTTTCAGGACTCAGACGAGGCTTGTACCCAGGAAGCTCACAAGTGGCTAATCAGAGCCCCACATTGATTCACAGGTGGTGAGAATAGGGTTGTCCTGCAGACGAAATGTGTCCCTGAGAGTTGGGTGAGGGCAGGGGGTCCCGGGGGGCCTGGCCGGGAGCCCAGAGCCCTGGTTCTCATGCTTTGGGCTGCTTTTCCCAGTCAGCCACTGGCCATTGTGCTGTGTCAATCTGAGGCGGCCTCCAACACATCACAGCTACATTATTATCAGTCTTCCTTCTTGGGACTATAGCTCATCTTAGAGTTTCGGGTGTCCCCAAACCCTGTATCCCTAAGCAGGCTGCCTCCTGCTTTGTCTGCAAAGCCCAGACTTTTCTGTGGGGACACATGAGTGAAAACCTTGGCTCAGCATGGCCTGCCCTCAGAAAGATTACACAATGCACTTCACTCTTCTCCCCTGCAAAATGCAGAGGTTAAGACTTACTACAGCGCTGTGGTTTGGAGGACTGAGATCGTGCTCACAGTGCCCTTGCAGAATGCACAGGGTGTGCGCTCGATGCTGGGAGCTGCTGTCACTATGAGCTCAACTTTCATACCTCCTGGTGGGCTTCTCACAGTGGTGCGCGCACACACACACACACACACATACTACACACATACATGCTACCTCCGCCAGCAACATGAGGCCCACAGAGCGTCATGCATAAGAACCTGGAAGCCATGTCCTCTCAAACGGTGACCAGGGGTGGGAGGTTTACCAGCCACTTGGCACATTTATTAAATATCTACTGCCCTGCGAGGACGCAGAAAGACTGAGAAAGGAACCCAGCTTGGAAGAGCTTGGTTTAGCTGAGCACAATGCAACTGGCCCAGTGTAGTACCAGCATTTGCTCACCCTACACAGCACTAGGGTGTAACTGGGCACAGGATAAATATTTGCCAAGAGGGTGGACTTGGGGCCCGGCTGGTTGAAGAGGCCCCCAAATCCTGCAGATCCCGACCCCCTTCACCAACCAGGCCTCCTTCTAAGTGGATCCAGTTCCCCAGGTCTGCTCAGACTGGAGTCTGGAGAGTCCATGCCTCCTGACTACAGCCTGAGTGGCCCGAGCCCTCCCTGGAGGATGGGGTGGGGGTCTGACGCTGTGCGACTGACCCCCTCTGTCTTCTCCCACAGCTGTCAGCGACTATTTTGGGGGCAGTTGTGTCCCGGGGGCAGGAGAGACCAGTTACTCAGAGTCCCTCTGTCGCCTCTGCCGGGGCGACTCCACTGGGGAAGGAGTGTGTGACAAGAGCCCCCTGGAGAGATACTACGACTACAGCGGGGCCTTCCGGTGAGAGGGGCTGGGGTGGGGCCACAAGCGCTGGGGAAACACACCTCGCCATTGATTGGGCCCCTAGGGGAGTGGTGATGTCAGCTGCATCTCATCAAAGCACCCTTTATATAGTTCATGTGCCTGGTTAGTTTAAAAACCTCAAACCAGAATATGCCAGACAGCATTTACTCATAAAATCAACATGTTTGGTATATTTAGAGAAGTAAGGGCTCAGAGAGAAGAAAACGGCAAAAATGGCCCTTTGCTGCTCCCAGGTCCCCATTCTGGCGTCTGAGACCAGCAGGGAGGGTGCTGAATTGGGGCAGTGAGTGTGGCAGGGACCCCCAAGGCGTGAACTCAGGGCTGGCCTCTCTCTGCTCCTATTCAGGCTGGCCCTTAAAATCAGTGCTCCATGGAGACAGGAGTCTCTTAACTGCTTGTGGGGCCCTTCCATCTGTCCACAAAGGAGGAAATATGCCCGGTGGGGGCTGGCATGGAAGCCTCCTGGTTCCCTCTCTCCACTCTGGTTACAGTGTTTCCACCTGGAACCGGAGTGTTTACACCCCAGGGTGTAACAGGGGAAGTGAAGTTTGGGGCACAGAAGAAGAAATGGTTCTTGGTCCTCTGAGTCAGAGACTCACCCACCCTGCCTCTCCTGGAGACATGCCCCAGTCCAGTCCAGGCTTGTTTGCTGACTGTAGGGACCTGGGCAGCCCCTTTGCCCAGTGGCCCTGAACTGCCTCCTTCACTGAGCAGTGACAGGTGGAGGGTCCATAAAGTCCTGGGCCCTTCCACACAGGGCTGTTGATGTGGCTTGAGAAGGTCTACCCCAATCCCCTGCCTTAGGACAGAGTCATCTTCAAAACATCCTGAGCGTTAAGCCTGACGATCAAGCAGCTGCCCTATGAGCACCCTCTCCTTTCACGCCCCAAACTCAGCTGCACAGAATCTACATGGCTTATGAAGGATCTCTCTCTAGGGGAGCTGCTTTCTCATCCCTATAGAGGTTAGGAAGGTTCTACAATTTGCCAAAGCCACACAGCCATACAGACTAGGGAACTGGAACCCGGGCTGCATGACTGTGAAACCCATGTCCGCCGAGACCCCACCCAGCACGGCCCAGGCCAGACCTCCCGAGGCGGAGGATGGCAGCTGGACCCCAGCCTGCCTCATTGCTTCCACCTGCGCAGGTGCCTGGCAGAAGGGGCCGGGGACGTGGCCTTTGTGAAGCACAGCACTGTGCTGGAGAACACAGATGGTGAGTGGAGGGGCTGGCCCCCAGCGGCAGGTTTCAGGCCCCATAAGCCTTCCTGACGGAAAGAAAGAGCTGGGTCTTACCAGTGGAGCTTAAACTGCTCTGTGCACAAGGGGGCTGGGGAGCCGCTCTGCCCTGCTCTGATACATATCTGGCCGTGGGTTCATTTTCCTTGTGAAGATTGGGTTCTGCTTTTGAAAAAAAAAGTTTATAAACCTCTGCACTAGCTGTCACCTACTGTCCGCTTCCAGCCTTTGCTCCTTGTCCTGAAGAGCCATCCCTTTACCCCAGATGAGGACTTACCAAAGATGGGTTGGTGTTATGTGTTGATCCATTACACCACTGTCATTTAAGAATATTTAGATTTTGAAATAACTGATCTTTAGAAGAATTGCAAGAATAATTCAAAAAACTTCCATTTATTCTTTATCCAGATTCCAGCTCTGAGCATTTGCCACATGGAATTGATCATTCTTTCTGTATGTGTGTATGTGTGTGTGTTTCTGAACCATTTTAGAGTATGTTTGCTCACATCACACCCTTTAATACTTTAGTACATATCTCCTAAGAACAAGGTGTTGTGGACCTCACCACAGTGCAGTTATCAAATTCAGGAAATGTAGCATGGACATAATATCTTAGTTATAATCCAGATACCAGATTCACTAACTGTCGATTCTGTCCTTTGCCACAATTTTTTCAGGTCAGGACCTGATCTAGGATCATGGATGATATTTAGTTGTTAGGTTGCTTTAGATTTCCTTAAGTTCAAACAGTTTCTCAATCTTTCTTTGTATTTAGTGTATTTTTGAAGAGTCAGGTCAGTTATTTTATAGAATGTGCTCTAATTTGGATTTGCCTAAGAATCTTTTATTTTTTTTAATTGAACTATAATTATGTACAGCAAAATGCACCCTTTTTGAAGTACTGTTCTATGAGTTTTGCTAAAGTACTGTTCTATGAGTTTTGCTAAAAATACACTGTTGTATAACCGCCACCACCACAATCAAGATAGTGACTGTGGGGACTTCCCTGGTGACCCAGTGGATAAGACTGCACTCTTAATGCAGGGGACATAGGTTCAATCCCTAGTCAGAGAACCAGATACCTCATGCCACAACTGAGAGCTGGCTCAGCCTAAATAAATAAATAAAGTAGCCTAAATAAATAAATAAAACATATGTTAAAAAAAAGACAGTGACTGTGGCAGACCTTTTACCCCAAAGTTCCATCATACCGCTTTCTGCAGTCCCTCCCAGCCCCCTCCCTGCTGGCTGTCAATCAACCTTTGGCCTCTACAGTTTTTCCTGTTCCATCATGCCTAATCATTGTCTTCTTTTTAAAAAATTTTTATCTCTTTTTTAATTGTTATTATTTCCCTTTAAATTAGAAGGTCTGTAATGTAGTCTGACATGCATGGAGGCAAAGAGCATGAACCAGATTCAAGAGAAAAATAATCTGAAAAAAAAGACATAGGATTGTCCCCAGAGCATGGCAATCCTATAATGAATCAAGCAAACAAGAATTTGGAAGGTGGAGAAAGAATTAGGGATGTTCAGTTCAGTTCAGTCACTCAGTCGTGTCTGACTCTTTGCAACCCCATGGACTGCAGCATGCCAGGCCTCGCTGTCCATCACCAACTCCCGGAGTTCACTCAAACCCATGTCCATGGAGTCAGTGTTGCCATCCAACCATCTCATCCTCTATTGTCCCCTTCTCCTCCTGCCCTCAATCTTTCCCAGCATCAGAGTCTTTTCAAATGAGTCAGCTCTTCGCATCAAGTGGCCAAAGTATTGGAGTTTCAGCTTCAGCATCAGTCCTACCAATGAACACCCAGGGCTGATCTCGTTTAGGATGGACTGGTTGGATCTCCTTGCAGTCCAAGGGACTCTCAAGAGTCTTCTCCAACACCACAGTTCAAAACATCAATTCTTCCGTGCTCAACTTTCTTTATAGTGCAACTCTCACATCCATACATGACCACTGGAAAAACCATAGCCTTGACTAGACAGACCTTTGTTGGCAAAGTAATGTCTCTGCTTTTGAATATGCTATCTAGGTTGGTCATAACTTTCCTTCCAAGGAGTAAGCATCTTTTAATTTCATGGCTGCGATCACCATCTGCAGTGATTTTGGAACCCAGAAAAATAAAGTCAGCCACTGTTTCCACTGTTTCCCCATCTATTTCCCATGAAGTGATGGAACCGGATGCCATGATCTTTGTTTTTTGAATGTTGAGCTGTAAGCCAACTTTTTCACTCTCCTCTTTCACTTTCATCAAGAGGCTCTTTAGTTCCTCTTCACTTTCTGCCATAAGGGTGGTATCATCTGCATATCTGAGGTTATTGATATTTCTCCCAGCAATCTTGATTCCAGCTTGTGCTTCTTCCAGTCCAGCGTTTCTCATGATGTACTCTGCATATAAGTTAAATAAGCAGGGTGACAATATATAGCCTTGACGTACTCCTTTCCCTATTTGGAACCAGTCTATTGTTCCAAGCCCAGTTCTAACTGTTGCTTCCTGACCTGCATACAGATTTCTCAAGAGGCAGGTCAGGTGGTCTGTATTCCCATCTCTTTCAGAATTTCCCACAGTTTGTTGTGATCCACACAGTCAAAGGCTTTGGCATAGTCAATAAAGCAGAAATAGATGTTTTTCTGGAACTCTCTTGCTTTTTCCATGAACCAGCGGATGTTGGCAATTTGATCTTTGGTTCTTCTGCCTTTTCTAAAGCCAGCTTGAACATCTGGAAGTTCACGGTTCACGTATTGCTGAAGCTTGGCATTAGGGATGTATTGGGTTATAATCATTTAAAATTTTGATGATAATCTAAGGAAATCTAAGAAAGTAATTATTTAAAGAGTTGTCTTTAAATCTTACAACAAGACTGATAAGAGCAAAAGAGTGATATTGACATAAATGTGCAAAGTAGTGAAGTAATATGGCTTTAATTGTCCCTAGTGAAGGAAGACAGGAGTGGCAGATTGAAATACCTAAATGATGCATTTGTCTCAGGGGTAGGCCAAGTGATCCCCCAGAATTCTATTACAAAGGTTTTGTAGCAGTTTAAAAATAGAGGAAAGTTGAGGAGTGGAGAGAGAATGACACTGAGTAATTGTTGAGAGTGCTATAAATTATCATGCAGTCATTAAAAATGACCTTTATGGAGTTTTCCAAACTATTACTTTCTTGGTTTTTTGGTTTGTTTTTAAATAGCTTTGGAGTGAATAGAGTGTTCATAATCACACAAATTATCTTTTTCCCTCCTATTATCTAGCAACGGTTTATCCTCCTCATTTTAAAACTTAAAAGTCATTAAAATATTGTTATGTAGGGCCATCTGTGGTATATTTTGTTGCATGAGTTACAATCCTTAAAATTAGTTTTATTAATATTCCTGTTTGGATATTCAGTCTTTTAGTCTTATGGAAAGCTTCCAGTAATGTGAAAAAATATTTTTAAATAAGTGAAAAAAATATAGGATGTAAAATTGCTTACCATGTATGGCTTTAACCATATTTAAAATGGTTAGAGGATAGAATAGAAAAAAGAACATAGAGGAAAAATACCAAAATATTAATAGTTAGAGTGGTGGGTGAATCTTAGAGAATTTGCCCTCTTCTATCTGGGCCACGGTTCTGGAAAATTTTGTCAGGATTTGTTTCCACCATTGCCCTATGCTCGGAACTAAATTTAGTGCCAGATGGCAGTGGTGAACTCCTGATATATTTCTCTCTCATCCTCAGATTCTCTTACTTTCTTATTCTTTTTGTCTTTAATAAGCAGTTCTGTTTATATGTGTTATTTTATTATCAGATATCTCAAATCCATTTTATTAGAAATTGGCGACAAATTTAAAAAGTAAGTAAATAGACACAGTCTATAGAGACACCTGATTTTATACAATGCGGCCACCAAGCTCCTCTTCATTCTGAGTTCTGGTTCTCACTTCTTGGTGTGGTTCTGGTTCTCACTTCCTGTAAGGGTCGATTTTCACTGTGTGTCTGTGGTCCATGACACCCTAGGCTCTCCCCAGGCCCCCTCTCAAGGGTCCTTCCCGAGGACCTCCGGGATCCTCACCAAGCCCCACCCAGGACCGGAGCTGGCTCATGACAGGATTCCCATCTTCCCAGGGAAAACCCTGCCCTCCTGGGGCCAGGCACTGCTGTCACAGGACTTTGAGCTGCTATGCCGGGATGGCACCCGGGCTGATGTCACCGAATGGAGGCAATGCCACTTGGCTCGGGTACCAGCTCATGCCGTGGTGGTCCGAGCCGACACAGATGGAGGCCTCATCTTCCGGCTGCTCAACGAAGGCCAGGTGAGTTCAGAGCACCCCACACAGCTTCTTGGGGTGGTAGGACCTTCTCGTCTTTCCCCAGGGTGGGAGCTCAGAGCCATCCCAGGGCTGCACCAGCCAGAGCAGGGGCAGGACCCAGAGGCAGAACATACGAGCAAATAAACAAAATGACAAAACAAATAAATGTCAAAGTACACCATTAATTAAATGTGGGAAATAATGTTTTACTGATATCGCTACATAGAAGAGCAGCAAGTTTCTGCCCACAGGCCACACCAGCTTTGGTTAGTTTTATTCATCCATGCCACCGAATTCGGCCCCACTGCTTGTGCTCAGTGCCATTGCACACCTGAGCCTTGAGCCATGTGTTCAGTCAGCTGAGTATGAAAAGGCAGAATGTACTGGGGAGCACAAGGGAAGGAGAGAGCTCATGCGGTCCTCAGAGTGGGTGCCTGGCCTGCAGGCACAGGAAAAAGGAAGCAGGAGATGAACTAGGAAGAAAAGATTCTCCCCGCAGTACATCATCAGCCCCCACCCCTGCCCCTTGATACACAGCGTCTGTTCAGCCATGAGGGTAGCAGCTTCCACATGTTCAGCTCTGAGGCCTATGGCCAGAAGAACCTGCTATTCAAAGACGCCACCTCCGAGCTGGTGCCCATCGCCACACAGACCTATGAGGCATGGCTGGGCCGCGAATACCTGCATGCCATGAAGGGTCTCCTCTGTGACCCCAACCGTAAGTCTACCTTTCTCTTCTCCTGCTGGCCCCAGCCTGACTATGGGTGTGGTCAGGCTTGCTGGAGAGGTGGCCAGAGGAGGGCACACACCCCAGGAGGTGTGTGTGCTTCTTGGCCCCAATGGGAACCTGTTTCTTCCACCTCCCTGCCTCTCATGGTTGGGGAAGAAGCATCTCTGAAGTCAAATGGCAGCACTGTACCCTGGAAACCCTACCTGCTCTGGGGGGTGGGATCCAGAACCCCAGGGTCTGTCTTGGGAAGGGTCTCTTTGCCCCTCCACCCAGTATTTGTCAAGTCCTGTCTTTCTCCCTCCACAGTGCCTCACTCCTCCCACAATGCCCCCATTTCCCCACAATGCCCACATCCTCCCACAGTGCCTCACTCTTCCCACAATGCCCCCATCCTCCCACAATGCCTCTATTTTCCCACAATGCCCCCATCTTCCCACAGTGCCTCACTCCTCTCACAATGCCCCCATCCTCCCACAATGCCCCCATTCTCCCGCAGTGCCTCACTCCTCCTCCTCACCATGTGGCCATGGCCCTGGTTCTGGCACTGTTTCTCATCTGGACCCTTACTGTAGTCTACATGACTTTATGCCTCTAGCCCCCACCTCCATGTATCCACCACCTACAGCCAGAGAGATGCTGTGCCTCAAGCCTTCTCACAGCCCCATGAAAGGGATTCTGTCCTCTACTTTCTGGGTAAGGAAACAGGATCAGATGGAGAAATAACTTACCTTTGTAGCTAACCATGGAAAGAAAGGGCCAGAATTTCTCTTGGGTTTGATTCTAGGCTCTTCCTACTGAGGGCCAGCCCCTGATGCAGGCTAGTGTGATCACATGCTCACACCCACACAGGACTGCCCCACTACCTGCGCTGGTGCGTGCTGTCCACCCCTGAGATCCAGAAGTGTGGAGATATGGCTGTGGCCTTCAGCCGGCAAAGGCTCAAGCCAGAGATCCAGTGTGTATCAGCCGAGTCCCCCCAGCAGTGCATGGAACGAATCCAGGTGGGAGCTGCGTCCAGAGGGCAGAGAGGGCCAGGTGGGCAGGCAGTGGTAGTGCCTGGGATGGTCCTCACTGGCCTTCCCTCTGCCTATCTGGTCTGGAGGATCCAGGGCAGCCTGAGTAGAAGAAAGTCTCCTATGACAATTCCACAGAGAAAGGGGAGGAGGAAGTTGCCACAGGAAGCAGCCACCACCCCTTGGCAAGGGGTAGGGGGAAGGCAGGGAAAAGGGGGCTGTTTCCCTTGGGGGAGCCCAGGGACTCCTCCCTGCTGAGCAGGTGGGCCAGGAGCAGAAGGACCATGGGACTGGCCCAGCTTGGCACTGATGACCCTGTGGCCTTGGGCAAGTCATTTTCCCTTTCTGAGTCTCAGTTTCCTCTTGTGCACATCGAGGGGTGGCATTGGGTCATCATTTATTAAACTGCAGTGCAATCAGAAATACATTTTACATCACAGTCTAGCACACAAAAAAAGTTTTCTTTCAGAAATAAACCTGTAAAAATATATATCCCCTATAGAGAGGTATGAAACCAAACAGTGCTTACCTTTACTAAGTACAATGTGTGCTAACAGTTTCTGTGTATTCTATCCTAGTCTTATTTTTTTAAGCTTATCATGGCCCATTAAATTGATTAAGCATTCATTAATATTCCTGCCACCTGACCCTGGTCTTGAGACCCATTCAGCTCTGTCCTGCTTTGCTTCTCTGACTATAGACTGAGGCCAGGAGTGGGAAGCAGTCCCATGGCCCTGCAGTCGGCTGAGGTCCTACTGTGGTCACAGGGATCTCCTCTGCTCCTGGACTGCTTCCTTCCTGTTTTCTAAGATCAACTAGGGTGGGGCCTGATTGAGGATTCTTTTCAAGGTGGTCCCCAAGTGCAGGCCAAGTCACATGCCCTGGAGTGTCAACCCTGCCCCAGCCAGGCAGCACATTGACTTGAAAAGAGGCAAGCAGGCAGCAATGACATGGGGCCGGGATCATGACTCTAACAATCTCATAAGCACTCACTTCCCACATACCCGGCACTATGCTAAGCCTTCATGTGGGTGATCTCAGTTAATCCTCAGAACGACACTTGTGGGATGGGTATGATTACTATCAGAGGTGGAGACTGAGGCTAGGGGAGGCTGAGGAAGTAACTTGCTCCAGGACACCCAGGTCAAGGGTGGGGGAGCCTCTCTCCCCAGAGGTTGCCTGGAACCTGATATGGCACTGAGGGAGGGGAGGCCAGCTGGAATCGAGGAAGGGAGATTCAGGGGTTGGGACTCTTCTGAGTCGTGGACAGGCTGTCCTGTGGAGGAGTGGCTGGTTGTAGGGGCCCCAGACCAGGCAGAGCTGCACGGAGATGTAGCTCTCTCCAGGCACAATTCCTCTCTTCATCTGAGCTCACAGAGGGCCACGGGAGGAAAGGGCTGGCATTAGGGAGGGTCCTGAGAAGCCCAGCAAAAGGCTCAGAGATCCTCCGTTCTAACTTCTAAGGCTCTCAGAGATGATGTCCTGTGTAGCTCTAATATCCATTTCCTGCCTGATCACAGTGACCCAGGCAAGCAGGGGTCAGCTGGCCCAGCCCCCGGGCTGTGGCATAGGGTCTGGGTTCCTCCTCAGCATCACGATGTGTAGGAGAAGGTCTAAATGGGAGGGAAGGGGTCCCCCAGAGATGCCCCTCTAGGCTCAGAATATCAACATCACTGCCTTTATTCTGTCGTCATAACTTCATGCCTCAGCCCTGGACCGTGGGGGGCACCTTCCTGGGGTGCTGGTGTCTCCTCTCTCCCTGGGCCACCTCCTTCCTTGGGGTATGGCTTGATTATCAGTTAATCTCTTTGCAGGGTCTGAGGAGCCACCTGTCCAGAGGCTTCAGAATGGACAAGTGGGGATGGGGCACAGGTGACCAGAGGGCTCTAGAGGCTTCTGAGGGGGGACGGACCTGGGCTACTCCTGAGGCAGGGCTCTATCCCTCCGCCCTGGAGCCTCCTCCCGTAGACCCTGAGACTGTCTTCTTTGCAGACCTGGCTTATTCACGCATTCACACGCACATTTGAGAAGCATGTAAAGCACTCCTGCTGTGCGCCAGTCCTTGGCCAGGTTCTGGGGGTGCAGTGCAATGCCTAGGTCCCTGAGGCTGGTGAGCCATGGGGAGACCCACATGGAGCGCGAGAGCAGGCGCTGTGCTAGGTTCTGCTCAGAACAGGGTCTGGCAACAGGAGACCCTCAGAAAACATGCGCTGAAAGGTTGAGAGACACCCGTGAATGGGAGCGCTGACGCTGGATGGTTTCAGGCCTCTGGTCCTCAAGCATCCTTACAAGGACAGGAAGGGGCAGATGGGGCAGGATAGGGTTCCCAGGGGAAGGGAGCCTGAGGCCAGAGTTCTGGAGAGACCCAGCTTTGGCACCTCTGTCAGATCCCGACACCCAGAGCTGTCTGGGGACCCGCCTCAGCTTGACCACTCTTTCTGTCCCCTCCGCAGGCTGGGCAGATTGACGCTGTGACCCTAAAGGGCGAGGACATTTACACAGCAGGGAAGACATATGGCCTGGTTCCAGCAGCTGGGGAGCACTATGCCTGTGAGTGCAGGTGCCAGCCCACTGGCCTCAGCAGGGAGGTGGTTGATTTTTTTGTTTTGTTTTTTATAATAGCTTCTCTAAAAGAGTCTTTCTCCCAGTTGCTGTCTGTCACGGGCAAACCACTCTGGCCCCAGGCACACAGTGTACCCACCCAGTCACTGGAAGTCTGGCAGGCTTTAGCAAACTTTCTGTGAAGGGTCAGAGAGTAAACACTGCAGGCTCTGCAGGCCACGTACAGACTCTGCTGCATGTTCTTTTTTTAAACAATGCTTTAAAAATATAAAAATTATTTTTAGCTTGCATCCCAGGCTGTACAAAAACAGGCTGAGTAATTTGCCAGGGTCTGAACTAGAAAGCCTCCTCGGCCTCTTCCATCCAGAGCATGTGGCTCATGGCAGGTGGCCCTGTCCGCTCATGAACACCTTTTCAGTGGCCGGGGCCAGGTGCTCTGTCCCTAGGTCTGCTGAGCTCAGGTCCACTCTACTTGGACGTGCGAACTCTCTCATCTGAGGGAAAGCGCATCTGCAACCTCAGCTATGCAGAAGGTGAGAAAAATACCACCTGAGTGTAAGGAAAGAAAAAAATTCTTCTGGAATTTCAGCAGTTGGAGCTGCTGAAAATGGAGCCGCACAGGCTGCTCCCCAGCAATGAGGGGACACGCAGAGTTATTGCTGCCAGACGCGCTCTGTGAACACCCACCTGGCTCTTGGCCTGGGCGCTCTTGAGCCTGGGCAGCCAGGTCTGACAGCAGCAGTGGGGAGTGTGTGGGGCCAGAGACACTGCTCTGAGGTCAAAGCAACTGGAGGGAACAGATTGCAGGCTCTGGCCTGGCTCTTGCTCAGCCGAGGCCAGTAAGCACAGATGAAGGGCCTCACTGGTGTCCCTTCCCCCAGCGGAGGACAGGAGTAACGCATACTTCGTGGTGGCCGTGGTGAAGCGGAACAGCTCCTATGCCTTCACCCTGGATGAGCTGCGGGGCAAGCGCTCCTGCCACCCGGGCTTCGGCAGCCCCGCGGGCTGGGACATCCCTGTGGGTGCCCTCGTGCAGAGGGGCTTCATCCGGCCCAGGGACTGCGACGTCCTCACAGGTACCACCCCCCGCAGACACACACACGTGTTCACTGGGGTTTACTGGGGTCGGGCCAGTTCTGAGGGTTGCGGTCCTCTCCCAGCAGGACCCCAGAGAAGGCAGCCCCAGAGAGATTTCCTCTTCTTCCTTGATGTGCCCCTTGCTCTTGGGAAGGTTAGGGAATATTCTTGGCCACACCCAGGACAATGGTGTCTGGCTCTGTGGAGGGTACCAGGGCCCCTACCCACTTACTCAGAGTGGAATGTTTCCAGGGGGGCGGGGAGCAGGCCAAGCGCATTGGTTCTAGGCCTGGCTCACACCATCCTGGCTCACAGGCTGTCTAGTCCAGTCACTGGGCATCTGGGGGGCCTTGTTGGGAAGTGGCCAGCCATCTGTATAAGTGCTGAAGAAGACACGTTTACCCAGCACCTACCATATGCCATAGGCAGGGCCCTCCCTGGGTGTTAAATCATGCACATTCATGGTGCGAGGAAGGCAGGAGGAAGCTGGCTGCACACACACCTCTGTCCCGGCTGGCACGTTGGAGGAAAATAACACATCTTTTTTCTAACCACCCACACAAGCACATGTAAGGTGTTAGGACTGGCTGCTCCCACTCCCAGACAGCTGGGCAGTTGCTCTGACTGGAACAGAAGAGTTGATGAGGTAGTGAGTTCCCTGTCCCCGAGGGAGTTCAAGGGAAAGTGGGTTCTTCTACCAGAGGTTGTTAGTGAAGGTTCTCATATCTAGACAGTCTCTGCATTCCCCCAGCCCCATGATCCTCACAGGAGGGGACGTGCCGCTCTGAGCTGGATGGGCGGGAGCAAATGGGTGGCCTTGAGCCACAGCGCCAGGCAAGGGGGCCAGATCTGTGGGGGAGCAGTCGCCCTCTCTGCCATGGCCCTCAACACAGCCCTCTCCCTCTGCCCCAGCGGTGAGTGAGTTCTTCAGTGCCAGCTGTGTGCCTGTGAACAACCCCCAAAACTACCCCTCCTCACTGTGTGCCCTCTGCGTGGGGGATGAGCAAGGCCGCAACAAGTGCGTGGGCAACAGCCAGGAGAGGTACTACGGCTACAGTGGCGCCTTCAGGTACCTGGTGGGCTGGGGCCGGGCGGCAGGGGAGGGGGCCCTGGGGCCAGGGGCCAGGATGGGACCTCCTGCCAATACCTGTCTTGACTTCTTGTGTGGCAGGTGCCTGGTTGAGAATGCAGGGGACGTTGCCTTCGTCAAGCACACGACGGTCTTTGACAATACAAATGGTATGTGTCAGCCCTGGGACCTGACAGAGCCAGACTGGTAGGGCCCTTCCCCATCTCCAGCAGAATCTAGCACTGGATGTTGCTGGGATTGCAGGCCAAGTGGCAATAGGGGAAGACTGAGTCTAGAAGGCTCTGCCCCTTGGGAGCCCAGGAGCCCAAGGGCCAAACAGTAAGAGCAGGCCTCGGGCAACATGTCCAAGTGCACAGGCCACCTGACAATCTATTTCTCTGGAAGCCAAATTCCCATTCTACCAAAATGGTAGCCACTCAGCCAGTTTGGAGAAACCCCTTCCAGGGTGTTTACATGGCACCAAGGTGTGTGGGTCGGGTGGCAGGGACCGCTCGCCCCAGGGTCATCAGTTCACATTAGAATCTTGTGTTTGTTCCTGAATGCATCAGTGCCACGAGCAGGGAAGTCACTCTGCAGTGCCAAGGTGCATAAGGCAAGGCGTGCCCCCCACCCCCACCCATTCACATCATGAGGTGGTGTTTTTCTCTGGAGTCACCTTCCTGGGCTCCACTGGGGAGAAGAGGCCAGGAATTCTGCTCCGGGGCCCCAGGCCCCCACCTGAAGTTCTACTGGGTTGCAGGCCTGTACCTGACTCCCCTGCCCGGTTCTGTTCTCCCTCCTTGGGGAAAGAGAGAGAAGTGGATTTTGCATTTTGAAGACTGGAAACTATTTCCCTTCAACATTTTTTGTTTGCGTTTTCTGTATACCCTGCCTACACCCCAGGCTTTGCAACCCCAAACATTGGAAGCTAAGTCTTCTCCACACTCTCCTAACACATCTCTTCCCAGGAACTCGGGGCAGAAAGGCAGAAGGCCTGAAGGGGAGGTGGAGATTGGTGAAGGGAAATCAAGACATGCAGGGAAAAAACATCAATCAGTATTTCAAAACTCAGATCCCACCATGCCTATGAGAGTCACTAAGGCTAAAAACCAGTTGCCTCAACAGAGCTGGAAGGGTTCCAGGCCCTGTTGTCGAAACCCCCTCACCTGCCAACCACCCACCAACAGCACTGGGGGTCATCCCCCAGAAGGAGGGAGCGGTGAGCCCTGCCTGGGCCCAGCCTGTGCCCTCTGTGTCCTGGTCTGGGGGTTCAGGGAGGAGACGGGGCCCTTGCGAGGTTCACTTGCAGAGAGGCACCCACTTCCCAAAGCCACTCAAATTTTTTTTATCTCTACTCAAGGACCCACCTGGAGTTCCTCCTGGAGATAGAAAGGCAGTGTATACTAAGTGGATATACGAAGGTACAAAATAATGTGATTCACCAAAGTAGTGTTTGTCAGGAAGTCTTTGGACCAGCCACTTGCATCAGAATTACTGAGTTACTGACTTAAAATATCTGACTTCCTTGGTGGCTCAGATGGTAAAGCGTCTGTCTACGATCCAGGAGACCCAGGTTCAATCCCTTGGTTGGGAAGATCCCCTGGAGAAGGAAATGGCAACCCACTCCAGTACTATTGCCTGGAAAATCCCATGGACAGAGGAGCCTGGTAGGCTACAGTCCATGGGGTTGCAGAGTCAGACACGACTGAGCGACTTCACGTTCATGTTCACAGCTTAAAATGCAGATTCCTGGATCCCATTCTAGCCTACCTGATGAGGTTCTTTGCAAGAAGGGACATTTGAAACTGCCTCTTATAGATCAACAACACATGATGTTTTATTCCATCTGGCTTGAGAATTTCACCTGTTAGGGGAGAGTCCATCGTACCCTCAGGCCTGAGACCTATGACACCAAGATGGAGTTCTTTGCCTAAGAGTGATTAAGAGCCTGTTCCTCCACCTGTAAAATGGGAGTGATTATATAGTTCTTTGCTACATAGCACATGCTTCTTATTCCCTACAAATAACATTATAAGCCCAGCTGGGTTCTCTCATTCTGGTAATAGAGCAGAGCAGTTGAAGAGTGGAGATGGTTGGGGAGCTGGCCAGATATCACCACCTCTCCCCAGTCAAGGACTTGGGGTCCCTGAGGAGAGCAGTCTCTCTCTATCCGCTCCCCTCCTCTGCTTCATCCCTTCAGGCCACAGTTCTGAGCCCTGGGCTGCTGAGCTCATGTCGGAGGACTACGAGCTGCTGTGTCCCAATGGGGCCCGGGCCGAGGTGACCCAGTTTGCAGCCTGCAACCTGGCACAGATACCATCCCATGCTGTCATGGTCCGTCCGGACACCAATATCTTCACTGTGTATGGACTGCTGGACAAGGCCCAGGTGAGCGAGGGCAGGAGCTGCCCCACTGGGTGGTTTGCAGGGTGGGGATGGTGACAGAGGTAAGCCAAGCCCCTCAGTCACCTCAGTCTACCTGGAGCAGACTTCAGGAGAAACTGAGGAAATTCTAGGGAATTTCTCAGAAATTCTGTGAATGTCACTTAGTCAAGGCCATCCCTCCAACCACTGTCCCCTCTGTCTCCTGCATCATTAATTTTCCCTTCTCAGCCAGACCATTCCCACCAACATACAAACCTGCTATTCTTTCTACCATCCTGTAAAAACAAGTGAACCTTCTCTTGGTCTCACATCCCCTTATAACCATAACCCCACTCCCTTTTATAGCAGAATTCCTTCAAAGAGCCATCTCTAGTCTGGAGTCATCAATTCCTCCTTTCCTGGCCTCTCTTAAGGATGGAGACTATTCCAGACAGGCCCCACCAGGTGCTGAGACTGCCTTGGTCGAGGTCTCACTGGCCCATGCTGCTAAATCCTGTGGCTGTTTCTCAGTCCACGTCTCCCTGGCCTCGCAGCATCACTGGCTGCAGCTCCCTCTTCCTGAAGTTCACCACCCTCCTGGACGCAGTTTCCCCCTTGGCGCCCCAGGCCCCAGGCCCCATGCCTGCCTGGCTCTCCCGCCACCTCCCCAGCCTCTCCTCCATCCCCTTTGCTAGTTCTTCCTCATTTCCCTGGCTGGTAACCACTGGAGTGCCCCGAGCTTCATCCTAAGCCCTCTTCTCTGTCGGCACCTATACCCTTATTGATCTCATCCAGCCCCATCATTAACTACCATCCGTATACTGATGACTGCTAAGTGTACATCCTCAACCCTGCTGCAGTCTCACCCTTTAATCTCAAACATGCATCTTTGGCAGCTGCCTATTTGACATTTCCATTTCTAACAGCCTTTTTGACCTGAACAAGTCAAAGTTGGACTCCTCTTTTTCCCTCCGTCTTCCCCATTTCAACGAATAAGCAGCCTCAGACTTCCCATTTCCTCAAGAGTCAGGTCAGACTCGTCTTCCTCTCGCGCCCTACTTCCAGTCAATCAACAAATCCTATTGGCCACACTTGCAAAACACATCTGAAATTTGAACCCAGGCTGTCTGACAAGACTGCCCCAGGTTCCAAACCTTCCCCTCTACACACTCCCAACCTGATATAGACTGAAATTGACCTCATTTCCCTCTGTCCATAAGCAACACAGACTTGCAAAGCCAGCTGACCCTCCAGGCCGATTCCTAACTTTGGAAATGATGTTTAATCTCATCTTTCCTATGGAATCCTTCTGTCTCAGGAGTTCTTAACTCTGGGTCTGTGGCCTTCCCCAAGGGGCCCGAAACCCTCTGCAGTGATGTGTGGGACGAGCCCTGTATGAATGTGCACTTTTCTGGGGAGAAGGTTGAGAGCTTTCATCAGATCCTCACGAGGATCCACGAGTCCCCTCAAAAGATCAATAGCCACGTTACTTTCTTTCCCCCTGACCAGTATTTGAAGGCTGAAGTGGGCATTTGTCCATGTTCTTCTGATGTCTTATATGTATTCCTCATTTCTCAAATCCCTTCTGGGCTTTTTCTAGCCATAGCACACTCACCCTGAGAACCCTCAACAGGGAAGAGAACAGCTCCTCAAGAAAATCTTGGTGCGAGGAGGGTGGGTTAGTAAAGGATATTCAACTTACCTGGTACTTTCTTAGTACTGGTATCAGAATGAATGGCTCTCTTATGAAATCATTTTGGTTGGGGATAAAGGATACCCATGAAAAAGAGTGAGGAAGCCTGGTAGAAAAGGATGAGGAATGCTGAGCAGACTTAGCAGACCCCTCAGTAATCTCATCCACATCCTCTCTCATTTCTGAGTCTTTCTTCCTGTGAAGGCTCAGGCTTCAATATCCAAGAGCTGGTTTGGTGTGATGTTTCTGGATGGCTGTCTTACTATGCTGGCTGTGGTCATCTCTTACTCCACGTCGGCTTTGGTGACAGAGGTCAATGAGTCAATGATTTTAAAGCAGAGTCTTGGCACCTGACTTTCCTTGCTCCTTGGTACATAAAGCGATTAATGGCAAGTGATACCCAGGTGACCATTTGTGAGCCCAGATGCAAAGCTGATCTGCTGTGTGCTTCCAGGACCTCTTTGGAGATGACCACAATAAGAATGGGTTCAGAATGTTCGACTCCTCCAGCTATCATGGCCAAGACCTGCTTTTCAAGGATGCTGCTGTCCGGGTGGTACCTGTGGGAGAAAAGACGACATATCGTAGCTGGCTGGGCCCCGACTACGTGGTGGCTCTGGAAGGGATGCTGTCTCAGCAGTGCTCAGGCACAGGTAGGGCAGGCCGGCAGGCTCACACCCCACAGAACAGTGGGCACAATCCCCGGGCATCCTCCCAAGCCTTTCTCCCCAAACCTTGAGTGAACCGAGGGCACTCTGCATCTTTGCAAATGATCAAGATGAAGTGCCCTGAGAGGGTCTGAACAGTTATAGCAGAAACACTGGCTGTAGAATCCAGACAGACCTGGATAATGAATATAAATGTTAAAAATAATCATCCAAAGAGGATTCAGGCAACTGCATAAATATACATGTAGTGTAATTTTGAAAGAAATGAATATGTAAAGAAACCAGGGGAAAGAAAAATTGTAATAGGGTAGCAAGAGGGAGCCTGGAGTGAATTTAGTACACAGAAATACGCTCCATCTAGTCCTGCGCATGAGGGGCAGTGGGCCACAAACACAGCTCCTGGCACTTCTAGGCCCTTACTGTCTGTGTTTAATCCCTCAGCGACCGCGGCCTCCAGGGTCTCCCTACTCCTGCTGCTGCTCCCGCTGGCCCTCACGGCCAGCCTCCTCCAGCCCTGCCTCTGAAGCATCTCTGGGCCAGCCTTGCCCTCCTTTGGAATGGAAAGCTATTCAGAAATCTCTCTAAATAAGACTGTTCTCAGTAAATTCGGTTAACACTGCTCAGAGAAAAAAATGTGTGATGGGAAAGGAAGCGTGAAAAACCATAGAGCTCCTCAGGGCTGCGATTCCGACACTGAAGTTTCTGTGATTGCTTCAAAGTGGAATAAAGACGAATGTTAAAACAAAGTGCCCCCAACTGGACTGAGCGGGTCCCTCCTGCTGGAACCCAGCCTCTGCCTCCCAGGCACCACCTGTCCCTCCGCTACCTGAAGCGGCGCTGGCCCGCCTCCAGTCACGCCCCACCCACAGGCTGGCGCAGCCGCTTCCCTGCAGGTCTGCAGGCTCCCGCCGCACGGATCCTCACCGGTTGCCAAGGAAACGAGCTGAACCCGAGCTTCCCACATGGCCCTCTCTGCTGGAACTCGCCCTGCTGAGCCGCCCAGGGGGCCCTGGTGAGATGACAGGCCTGCCGGCCCCTCCCTGCCCGTTCCCACCTCCCCCTCTGAGGAGTGGACACCGCACCCAGCAACTCCCGTCAGCCCCCGCTCCGTCTGTCCCTGGACTCCCTGTTCCAGCCTCCCTCATGAGGATACTGTGTGTCTGTCCACTGAGGCAGTACCTGATGAGGCTGGAGCCAGGCCCTCCAAGGAGGCAAAGCTTCTGGGCACTCACAGCCCTTTGTCCTTGCCTTCTGCGGCTTGGCATGGCCAGGACCACCGGACCCCTAATTGTGCTGGGCTGGGGAGGCCAGGGCTGGACCCTAGGGATGAAGTCCTCAAGGGTCCTGGGGCAACGGAAATGATTCTCAGAATTTTTACTAGGTGGGGGGCTTAATGCAGGGTTGGAGGTCTAAAATCTTGCCTAAATACCTGTCTGTGGTAAGAAGGGCAGGCCTCAGAACAAGGCGTGGTCTGTGTGCCCGGCCCTTTGGCGGGTCAGCTGCACCAGGCTCTGTCCTGAGGCCCAGACCTGTCAGCAGGAATCCCCACTCCTGAGTTTCCTCCTCTTAGGCTCCATCGCAGTTTACCCCCTCCTGCCCTGCTGTGATGTCCACCGCTCTGGAGCTGCTCCTGTACCTCTGGCAGGAGTGGTTTCCTCCAAATTAAAGGGTTCAGCCTCGGGGCTTCCCAGTGATCTCCAGGAGCTCAAGTGTGTGTGTGTGGGGGTGGGGGTGCCTTTGAAGAGCTGGGGATGGGGAGATGCCATTCTGTCTGTCAGAGGAGCCTCAGGCCAGCGAGGGTTGTTTGGAAAGCAGGAAAAAGTTTCTCGAACTGCCAGCTCTTACTCTGAAATCTGCTCCCTTAAAAAAAGTGAAAAGAAGAAAACGAGAGCAAGCCACCTTCGTCAGCAGGCTGGGAGCCGCGTGGGCCTGGAGCTATTTGCATCTCCGTCTGCGGGGGCCTCGGGGATGCTGATGACAGGCTGGGCTCCCAGTGCTTCGCCCCCACCTGTGGGCGGTGGGCTGGATCCCTTCCATCCTCAGCGGAGAAGGAGGCCACTGGCAGTGTCCTGGCCCCCGCCCCACTGTGAGAGGCCAGAAGGAGCCGGCCTCAGCTACCAAGCTTGTACCCTCTTATCTGAAGGAGCAAAATAAGTCTTCTCTGGCTTGATGATTGTTTGATTTCTTTTTCTTTTTTTCAAAGGGAGATTTGTGCAGTGAGGAGTGTATTATCATGTGGCCAACCTGGGCCAGTGTGCTGCCCGGGGTGTGACGCTGTACTGTGAGCCCCTCAAGGGTGTGACCTGCCTGAGTGCTGGGTGACTTCTGACTGTCAGGTGACAGCAAGGAGCCACCGCTGTGTCAGCCCTCATGAAAGACATGGGTTTGTTCTTTTAAATAAAGCCAAACAACCCTGCACTGGCTGAGGCTTGGATTCTGATAGAAAACTGCTGATGATGGTTCACTTTTTTCTTCTTAGGTGGTCAGAGGTCTGCAAGCCCCAGCTCACCCCCCTGCCTCCCAGAATGACAGATTCCACTCAGAACCTCAGGCAGGAACCAGTCCAAGCCTCCAACCAGCGAGGCCCACAACTCCCTTCTCCAGTACGGACTGGTTCTCTGGCCTCAGCCATCCCAGCACATCCCAGCTGCCTCCATCCTCTCGGCCTCTTAGGTGTCTGTTCCTCTGGGGACCAGGTGCAGAGTAGTGCAGTCTTCTCCACCACCCCCTGCCTTTTGTCTCCAAAATAAGTCACCCACACCATTCCTTTGGCAAGCTGGCTGCTAACGCACTGGAAGAAGGGAAGGAGGGGTCAGTCCTCACAGTGGGCACCCTCTGGCCTGTACTGAAGTGTGGCAGGTGGGCTGGTCTTGGCTGGTGCCCCACACTCACTTGGGAAGTGGAGGTTCTTGGTGCTCCCCTCTCCCAGGGCTCCTGCCCTTCATTCTTCCCCAAGCCTGCCTCTTCCCTCCCTCCCTTCCTCCATCCGTCCTCACAGCCACCTCACAGAGCTGGGACCCTGCTCCCCGTGGCGCCCAATCACCATGAAGCCAGGAAGTCTGGGGTCCTGGCAGCAGAAGTTGATAACGTCTCTGTACCACATGGCTCGGGTTTGGCCAGTCAGCTCTCTTGATGCTGTCCCTGCCTCCCCTAATCCATTGGGGGAGTTAATTAAATCCAAGTCACAGCTCCTCATCTAAACAACAATAATAATTCCCTCCTTATGAGGTTGTTGTGAAGATAGGATATTTATACTGTATGTAAAACACTCAGCACTGCGCTTGGCACATAACAAGTGCAGGAGACATTAACTGTTGCTACTGCTGTTACTCTGGGATCTGGATTTGGGGGCTTAAGTTTCAGATTCTTGGGGGAGAAATCTAGACCCAAAGTGGGTCAGGTGACTCTTGCTGGACCAATCACCTCTGGCCACAGAGGCCCCAGAGAAAGACAAGATTAAAGAACTGGACAGCTCTGACAACCTCTTTTTGGGGCTCCAGAAGACACACGTTCAGTTAAAGCTCACTGCCCCTGCCCTTGGGCTCATTTGGTGAGACCACTGGGCTAGTGTGTGGAAGAAGGGACAGTGAGAAAATGACCCCCCAACAAGGATGGACGGTCCTCCTGGCTTCTCAGCACACTGAGGAGGAAACATCACCCCCACCTCCAGACTCCTCCCCAGGGCTTTCTTTACAGGTTTGCAATGAGGATGGATTCCTTAGGACCATGACCTACAAAGGTTCACACAATAGGTATACGTGCTTTACTTTTTTTAAAGATGTTTCAATTTAGGGAGAAAATAAACCTAGGACTGAAGAAATTTGAAATGTAGTTCCACTTTTGGTATTCACCTCAGGGAAATGCTTTCTCCTGTCTCAACCTCAGTCCCCAACTCTACAAAATGGAGATTTGGATGGCCCCTCTGTAGTTCCGAGCCCAAACAATTATTCTTAGACTCAACAGTCTCCGTCTTCCCAGGATTATTGCCTGGTTGGTGCTGAGCACAAGGGTGGGCTCTTTTTATTTCTGCCTCCCCAGCTGCCTTAGGTTTGGCACAAACAGCCTAGAAGCTGTTTCACAACCTGAAAGTCGTAACATGTTAGTGATTCTCAACCTGGACCGTTTATCAGAAACCCCCCGGAGCACTGGCCCCACCCTAAGCATCTCTGACTCCGTGGGGCAGGGGTGGACCCAAGAACGAGCATTTCTGATGCTGCTCCTCAGGCCAGGCCGCCTCAGTTCGGAAAGGACTGTGAAAGACGGTGAGTTCACATGCCCTGAGAGCGTGACAAGGGCTGCCCCGGTGGAGTGGGGACCTGGTGAGAAAGGCACATAGTTAGGAGGCGTTCATGGAGGGAGCTGCACCAGCCTGGAAGGAGGGGCAGCCTGTGACCATGCTCCGTGCTCCATGGCGGAGGGGAGGGAGGTACAGGATGATGCTGAAGTGCCCAGCAAAGGGGTCCCAGCAAGGCAGCCGAGGGTGAGGGCAGCATCCTGACTTTGGCCTCCCACATAACACGGCTCTTTGCTCCCGCTGCCCCTGGGCTCCCCACCGAGCATTTCTGAGTAGGGCTTTCAGGAGAGGGAAAGCTCTCAAAGACAAGCATGAGGAGCACATGTGGTTAGGATAACCCTCTTCCACTTTTCTAGTTTCTGATGTGCCCAGAAACCCCCAGCTCTATTTTACATTGTCTACCGTGGTCCCCCTTTGGGACACTGAGGGATGAAGAGAGGGGCCTGGCAACTTGCTGGCGGAGAACTAGTCGCCAAAATCCCAATCCAGGCAGATTCATGGCAGACTCTGCCTGTGGCATCCACCATCCCCTCCCACATCTGCAGAAAGTCAGCAAGTTCAGCTGAAACTCTCCACTCTGAAGGGCCAGGGGACACAGGCCCAGCTGATGAAACAAGTCAAAGTTACAGAGTACGGATTTCAGGAAGGGGCTTTTGCAGGAGCCACTCAGGCTATCGTAGCCCTGCATTTTCTCTGCTTGGGCCCAGAAAGCAGACCCAAGAGTCTTGCTGTGCGAGGCACCAAGCACTGGACGAGCACATGGTGAGCACAGCAAAAAGAGGGAGGCGCTGGGGTCGAGTGAGCAGCAGCACCCAGGCCAGACTGTTCTAGTTTGATTTTCTAATCCATTGTTTGAACTGAATGTACGCATGAGGTATACAGTGCCAACAGTGGGAAGGGCACGGGTTGGGTTTTGGGGACTTGTCCTGGTTTTTTAATAGGCTGTGTGATCCGGGGAAAGTCGCTGGGTTCTTGTGTCTTCATCTGTGGGAATAAACTTCATCTGTGGGTCTCCAGGGTCTCTGTATGACCTTCTGTGGCTCAAATCAAGAGTTGGTGTCACCTGAGAGTTCCAGGGCTGGGCTTCAGGGGGCATTTCAGTGATAAGGCAGGAGGTGACCTTAGGAACAGCTGGCACCGTGAGGAATACAGTGTTTAGCTGAAGCACAGAATTAGAGGTGTCAGCAATAATTCATCCAGTTTTCATAAGCCTTTGAGTCTCCTCAGAGAGTGGTTAACGTTTGTCCCTGCAAGGAGCCCCGGAGTAGCTGTGCAGACCTGTGGCCTGTCCCAGGTAGATGCCAGCTGGAGTTCTCGCTGCATCGGGGAGGATGGGGCATGGTGCCGCGGCAGGAGAGAAGTCTGAGACCCCTCTGATTGGTGTCAGCCAGGTCATAAGTTGTCCTCTGCGACATATGGATTGGTAGAGCCATCCCCCCAAAGTACAAGGTCGAAGAATGGGGGCATGTGTGCTGTGTGCTCAGTCATGTCTAACTCTTTGCTACCCCATGGACTGTAGCCTGCCAGTGTTTCTGTCCATGGAATTTTCCAGGCAAGAATACTGGAAGGGTTGCCACTCCAGGGGATCTTCCCACCCAGGGATTGAATTTTAGTCTCTTGTGTCTCCTGCATTGGCAGGAGAACTCCACCACCGGGGAGGCCCAAGACTGGGGGAGGAAGGGGAAAATCAGAGTACTGTGATTAAAGATCAAGAAATGGATAGAGGCTGCTAGGAGCCAGATCATCTTCCACCCTGGCTCAGCCTCAGCCCTGTCCTGAAATGGATTTCTAACAGCACCTGCTGCCTCCGTGAGCTTCCTGAGTAAGCAGGAGTGGGCCCCTAATGTCTCAGCAAGAGGAAGAATACAGCAAGAGCTCTTTTAATTTTTACTGGAGTATTATTGATATAAAATATTGTGTTTCAGGCATACAGCAAAGTGATTCAGTTATACACGTATCTACTCTTTCAGATTCTTTTCCCAGATAGGTTATTACAGAATATTGAGTAGAAGTCCTTGTGCTCTACAGTAGGTCCTTGCTGATTGTTTTATGTATAGTAGGAGAAGGAAATGGCAACCCACTCCAGTATTCTCGCCTGGAGAATCCCAGGGATGGGGGAGCCTGGCGGGCTGCTGTCTATGGGGTCGCACAGAGTCGGACACGATTGAAGCGACTTAGCAGCAGCAGCAGCAGTGTGTATATGTTAATCCCAAACTCTTGATTTATCGCTCTCTCCACTTTTCCCCTTTGGTAACCGTGAGTTTATATTTTGAAGTCTGTGAGTCTGATTCTGTTTTACAAATAAGTCATATATATCATTGTTTTTAGATTCCGTATATAAGCTACAAGGGCTTCCCTTGTAGCTTAGTAAAGAATCTGCCTGCAATGCAGGAGACTCAGGTTTGATTCCTGGGTCAGGAAGATCCCCTGGAGAAGAAAATGGCAACCCACTCCAATATTCTTGCCTGGAGAATCCCATGGACAAAGGAGCCTGGCAGGCTACAGACTGTGGGGTCGCAAGAGTCGGACATGACTGAGGGACTAAGCACAGCACATATAAGTGATATATGATATTTGTCTTTTCTCTGACTTATTTCGCTTAGTATGACGATCTCCAGTTGCATCCATATTGCTGCAAAAGGCAGCGATTATTTCTTCATGATTAATATTCCCTTGTATATATATATGTACCACATCTTCCTTATTCACTCGTCTGTCGATGGATATTTACATTGCTGCCATGTCTTGCTATTGTAAATATGCTGCAAAGAACATTGGGATGCATGTATCTTTTCAAATTATGGTTTTCTTCCCATTTGATCATGGTGTATGAACCTTTTAATGTATTGCTGGATTTTGGTTTGGTAGTGTCTTGTTGAGGATTTTTGTGTCCATGTTTATCAGCGATATTGGCCGATAATTTTCTTTTTGTGGTAACTTTGATTTTCGTAACAGGATGTTTCAGTTTGCAGTAACCATGAGGTTTTGATCTATCAGTCTATGTATATACATAAGATTGTTTCAAGTTGCTGTTCTCTTTGTTTTGAATGCTTTCCAATATTCTGCAGTACTCCAATATTTGTACTGTTCTCACAATTGCCGGTTTTGATATCACAACTTCCTGTGGGTGATTTCCTGCCTTTATGTTTGCCTTCACTGGTGAGCTTTCCCATTTGTAATTTTCTGGCTTCCAGTTGTTGCCTTTTCCATCTAGGGAAGCTCCCTTAGCATTTGTGGTAAAGCTGGTTTAGTGGTACCAAATTCTCTTAGCTTTTGCTTGTCTGTAAAGCCTTTGATTTCTCCCTGGTATCTGAAAAAGAGCCTTGCTGAGTAGAGTATTCTTGGTTGTATGTTCTTCCCCAAAAGCGCTTTTGAAGACCGTCTCCTGGGAGGAGGCACTAACTGGCAACCATGACAGTCAAGGTCATGATCAGTCTGGTGGGTGTCCGCTCAGGGATGTTCATCTCCATGGAAACAACCTGGACGCCTCATAGATAGGATCTCACCGCCAAGACTCTGGGACTCCCCCACTCCCTTCTCACCCTCTTTAGCAGGCCTCCTCCAGAGCACAAACCCAGCCCCTGATAGAGTCATTGTTCCCCAGCAAACCAACCCATGACCTTGGGACACACTGGAGGGACGCAGAGGAAACCTTGCCTTTGAAAATGGTGAAATAGGCTCGCCTGTGTCTCTCCCCTTGGAAAAAAGCTCTGTATGAGTGTTGAGGGAGCGTATTCATAACAATGAAAGTTGCCCTGACTTCATTTTCTTTTACATTTCCATTTATTTAGTTTTGGCTGCACTGGGTCCTCGTGGTCGTGTGGGCTCCTCTGGCTGTGGTGACACGGGCACTGTCCTGCTGTAGCACAGGCGTCTCCCTGCAGTGGCTTCTCCTGCTGTGGAGCGCGGGCTCTGGGGCATGTGGGCTCCTCTGGCTGTGGTGGCAGGGGCACTGTCTTCCTGCAGCACAGGCGTCTCCCTGCAGTGGCTTCTCCTGCTGTGGAGCGCGGGCTCCGGGGCATGTGGGCTCCTCTAGCTGTGGCATGAGGGCTCAGCGGTCCTGCTGCTGCTGCTGCTAAGTCGCTTCTGTCGTGTCCAACTCGCAGCACGTGGAATCTGCCCAGGCCAGAGATCTGACGCGTGTCCACTGCATTTGCAGGTGGATTCTTAACCACTGGGCCACCAGGGAAGGCCACTTTGTTTTTAAAAAATAAGCCTTACCTGGCTAAGGTATAGACTAAAGTCTGCTAAGAAAGTAACTACCATGTAAAACCCTCCAACCCCCGCACCTTGCTTCCCTCAAGTGCGTGAGAATTGTCAGTTAGCCCTCCTGCCTGTGGGCTTTCCCCTACCAACTGTGAAATCTTCCCTTCCTTGCTTCTGCTTACCCAGCCCTACGACAGACCTACCTTACTAGATAAAAGCACAGGTTGATAAATGAATCAGTGGGGTACCAAGCCCAGGCTTCCATCATGGCCCACTGGCAGCCTTTGGCCCAAGGTCTTTAGGCCCCACCTGGCCCTTTGGCCTCTTAGAGGGCAATGTCAAGCCCCTGGCTGAGTTGCAGGCCACCCTCATGCCCCACCAACCTCTGTAAGGCTGATTCATGTGGCCTGGTTGTGTCTTTGGATTTGGATTTGGAAATTTCACAGGTTGGGGGCAAGGCCCACCCTGCCTCTCACCCAGAGCTACCCAAGAAAAAAAAGCTGCATCCCTGAGTGTGTGTCTACTGAGCTGCCATGAGAATGCGGAGGAGCCCCTCCCTGGAAAACAAAACTCTGACCAGAATGAGGCGGCAGAGTAGCTACCACTGCTGTGGGAACTTTCTCTAAGATCAGCGTGCTAGAATGTGCCCGGAGACAGCAGGTGGACAAATGGCCAAGGTAGAGGTGTGGTAATGTTCATCAGAGTCTGTGCAACAGCAAGATCTTGCAAACAACCTAAATGCCCAGGGCTTTAGGTTGGATAAATGCAAGATAATGCATATTTTCACTTGCAGTGAAATACAATGGATGGTGTGCAGCCAGCAAACGAAGGACACAGCTATATTTACCCATGTGGAAAGATTTCCATGACATATTGTTGAGTAAAAAGAGTTGGTTATGAAACAGTTGATGATCCCATTATCATAAAATATCACACACACACGCACACGCACACACACATGGAGCTGTCTGGAAATCTGTTCACCAAACTGTTAACAGTAACTGTCTCCAGTTGGTAGAATTTAAGGGTAATTTTTACTTTACCTTTTTTTTCTTTAAATTTAAAATTTGAAATTTAAAGCATTCTGTATAACTAATTTTCATTTGGGAATGAATAAATAAATAAGCAAAACCTAAAACCTTCCACTGTCCCGATCACAGCCCTGTTTCACATCCTCTCATCTCTTGCCAGACAATTCTGAGTCGGCCCCAGTGAGGAGCAGAGCAGGCCAGCAGGAGGACTGGGCTTGGAGCTACTCTGCTGGAGGGAAGTGGCTCTACCACGAGCCATGGAGCCTTCGAGAAGACAGTGAACCCTTCAGAGCCTCCATTTCTTCCCTGAGCGTCTGCCTCGTGGGGTGGTGGGGAGGCAATACAGTGAGACAAGTGCTCGTGTATCTTCTGGAGGGGATGGATTAGGTCCCCCTGCCCAGGCCAGTGCAGGAGCACAAACTCACGGCCCCATGCACCAGACCCCACGGCATGGGTCTGACCTCTCCTACTTCTGTAACTTCTGTGTGATCCTGAGCCCACACCTTCCTGCCAGGCTGTGGGCAGATGTGGGAGGAAGAAAGAGAAATCTATGAAGCCAAGCTCTTCCTGAGAGAAGTGGACAAAAATCCAGTCTCACTGAGGTAAAAATTAGAACCCATGGGCCTGGGGGAGGGCTAGGGGCCTGAGCCCAAGATCAGACTGGCCACTTCAGGGAAGGTGGGGACACCCCAAATCCCCTCCAGACCCCTCCACCCACCACCACCTAGCATATTCACACTCTTGTCTCCAAGGCGCTCCCATTGCTCCCCTCAGCCCCCGACCCGCATCCATCACTAGTTCACTCGTGAAGAATCCGAGAGCTGGAAGAAATCTCAGTAAATCAGCTTGTCCAATTGGTGTCTCGCATGCCCTCATCTTTGAGGAAAACAAGGCCTACAAGGGCAGTACTTTCTGCTGATGGGAATGTGGCTCACAGGCTCACACTCAGCCTGGTTCTCAGCTCACAGGACGCAGTGCACAGAAACCAGTACAAACCTATGCATTGCCTTCCGGAAGAATCCCAACCCAGGTCACCACCCGGGAAAGTTTTAACAATGTGCTACAGCTATGTGCCTGAGGTCCTCATTGCCTGCTAGACCACGATCCAGCACCAAGATCCCATTCTGAAGTCTATTCCTAGCCTGTCTCCTGGCATCACTATTCACTGTCACAGGTTGGGTTGAGATGGGTGTGTGTGCAGATTTATTGAGGAGCGCTCTCAGGAACAGTACCTACAAGGGGGTGAGGATTCATGAAATGAGCAGAGAGGAGTTGAAATGCAATGCTGTAGCTAGGGAGATCCCAGCTGATCCCACAAGGAGCTCCAGTGTCCCTTCAGGACTGTCCTGCTGTGCAGCAAGAATGTCAGGCCTTTATATGCCTCCTCAACCCTCAGGGGAGGTAAGCATGAGAAGTGGGGTGAGGGAACATGTGACCTTGAGCAAGGTGACTTTCTTCCGCTGAGGGCAAGTCCTGGAGAGAAATGTAACTGGGACCCATCAATCACCAACCCTGCCAGCAACTTGGGACTGAGAGCCTCAGTCTTAAAGGGGCTTGGGGCAGCGGACCACAACCTCCACCACAGAGTGGGGAAGAAACTTGCCTGAGATCACACAGCCAGTAAATGATGGAGTTGAGTTCAAATCCAGATGGTCAAAGCTCACATATATATTTTTTTATTTTATTGAAGTATAGTTTATTTAAATGTTGTGTTCGTGTCTGCTGTGTATGACTCAGTTTTTTATGTGTTTTCTTTTCCATTACATTTTATCACAGGCTATTGAATATGGTTCCTTGTGCTATACAGTAAGATCTTGTTGTTTACCCATCCTAATCCCCAGTTCCCAATTCTTCCCTAACCCAACTACCTCCCTTCTGGCAACTCCAAGTCTGTTTTCTGTCTGTGAGTCTGTTTCTGTTTCATAGATATGTTGATTTGTGTCATATTTTAGATTCCACATATAAGGGATAGCATATGGCATTTGTCTATTTCTGACTGACTTCATTTAGTATGATTATCTCTAGATCTATCCATGTTGCTCCAGATGGCATTATTTCATTCTTCTTGGTGGCTGAGTAATATTCCATTGTATTAATATACCACATGTTCTTGATCCATACATTTGTTGGTGGACATTTAGATTGTGTCCATGTCTTTGCTATAGTAAATGGTGCTGCTATGAATATCAGGGTGCACGTATCTTTTTGAATTATAGTTTTGTCTGGATATATGCCCAGGAGTGAGATAGCTGGATCATATCACAACTCTAGGTTTTCAAAGAAGCTCCATACTGGTTTCCAAAATGGCTACACCAATTAACATTTCCAGCAACAGTGTAGGAGAGGTCCCTTTTTCTCCACACCCTCTCCAACATTTATTATTTGTAGACTTTTTAATGTTGGCCTTTCTGACTGTCAAAGCTATGGTTTTTCCAGTAGTCATGCATGGATGTGAGAGTTGGACCATAAAGAAGGTTGAGTGCCAAAGAACTGATGCTTTCCATCTGTGGTGCTGAAGAAGACTCTTGAAAGTCCCTTGGACATCAAGGAGATCAAACCAGTCAACCCTAAAGGAAATCAATCCTGGATATTCATTGGAAGGACTGATGCTAAAGCTGAATCTCCAGTGCTTTGGCCACCTGATATGAAGAGCTGACTCATTGGAAAAAACCCTGATGCTGGGAAAAACTGAGGGCAAAAGGAGAAGGGGGTGCCAGATAATAAGATGGTTGGATGGCATCACTGATTCAATGGACGTGAGTTTAAGCAAACTCAGGGAGATAGTGATGGACATAGAAGCTTGGCATGCTCTAGTTCATGGGGTCGCAAAGAGTCAGACACAACTTAGCAACTGAACAGCAAAAATAGTTCTGACTGGTGTGAAGTAGTACCTCATTGTAGTTTTCATTTGCATTTCTCTAAAGCGATGTTGAGCATCTTTTCATGCGCAGGTTGGTCACCCATATTTCTTCTTTGGAAAAATGTCTATTTAGATCTTTCGCCCATTTTTCTATTGGGTTATTTGTCTTTTGTTTTAATTAGTCGTATGCACTATTTGTATATTTTGGAAATTAAGCCCTTGTCAGTAGCATCATTTGCAAGTATTTTCTCCCAGTCTGTAGTTGGTCTTTTCGTTTCATCTTCCTTTGCTGTACAGAAGATTGTGTTTGCTGCTGCTGCTGCTAAGTCACTTCAGTCGTGTCCGACTCTGTGGGACCCTATAGATGGCAGCTCACCAGGCTCCTCCGTCCCTGGGATTTTCCAGGCGAGAACACTGGAGTGGGTTGCCATTTCCTTCTCCAGTGCATGAAAGGGAAAAGTGAAAGTGAAGTCGCTCAGTCGTGTCCAACTCTTAGCGACCCCATGGACTGCAGCCTACCAGGCTCCTCCGTCCATGGGGTTTTCCAGGCAAGAGTACTGGAGTGGGGTTTGTAAGTCTGACTAGGTCCCATTTGTTTGTTTTTATCTCTATTGACTTGGGAGACTGACTTAAGAAAACATTGGTACTTTTTATGTCAGAGAATGTTTTACCTTTGTTCCCTTCTAGGAGTTTCATGGTGTCAGGTCTTATGTTTAAGTCTTTAAGCCACTTTGAGTTTATTTTTGTGTCTGATGTGAAGATGTGTTCAAACTTCATTGACTTACATGTGGCTATCCCAACTTTCCTAACACCACTTGCTGAAGACACTATCTTTTCCCCATTGTATATTCTTGCCTCTTTTGTCAAACATTAATTGCCCATAGGTGTGTGGGTTTATCCCTGGGCTCTCTATTGTGTTCCAATGACCTATATGTCTGGTTTTGTACCAGTACCAAGCTGTTCTGATTCCTGCAGCTTTGTAGTATTGTCTGAAGTCTATAACCCTCCCACTTTGCTTTGGCAATTCTGGGTCTTTTATGGTTCCATATAAATTTTAGGATTATTTGTTCTAGTTCTGTGAAAAATGTCATAAGTAATTTGACAGGGATCACATTAAACCTGTAGATTGCTTTGGGTAGTATGGTCATTTCAACAATATTAATTCTTCCAGTCCAAGAGCATGCAAAGCTCAGATCTTAATCTCAATACTCATGTGAATGTCTAATGATTAAAGAGTGTGCTTACTGTGCTGGGCATTGTACCAGGCACTTTCTGTAAGTTATATAGCTTACCTCTCAAAACAATCCTCAAAAGCAGGTATATGGTATTACAGCCACATTTTACGGATGAAGCGCTTGAAGCTTTGTGATGATAAGTAACTGGCCCAAGGTCACTCAGCTAATAAGTCAGGATTTGAGCCCAGAGCCACTACATGATAAGGCCACACTGATAAACTGAACCCTTGTTCAGTAGCTTGTAGATAATGTGCATCTTCTGAATGTTTTCCAGAGTAAGAGGAGAACATGCTGAACTTGACCTCTGCAAGCTGCCTACCGGTCTGCAGGCTGACAGACAGCTGAGGAGGCTGAGCCCACCTGGGGTCTGCACTGCTCTGCAGGCTCCCTACTCTAAGCCTGGTTGGGGGAGTCCACGTCTCACCTCTGCTCACAGCTCAAGTTCAAGCAGGGCTGCTGGCACTGGGCACCAGGCAACTTAGAGTTTGGCTCCATGATCCCCACAGAGTCCTTCCCAGAGGACTCTGGGAAGCTCAGTCCACAGAGCTGTAAATGAGGGCCATCCTCGTTGTTATTCCTGCATTGCTCCAGTACTGAGAGGACTGCTGCAGAGAAACGATTGTAACACATATTGCAAACCACAAGTGCTAGCTGTGTCCTGCAGCAGCATCCGCCCCAGCAAAAGATTATCCTTGACAGCCAGAAACCCCACATTCCTTGGACATAGTGTGTTTCCTCCTTGGGGGTGGGGTGTGGCCCTCTCTACCCATGAGAGGCTGTCCTGGGAACCCAGATCCCTGTGCCCCAAAGTGTGGCAGCTGTACAGGGAACGCTGACAGGGAGGAACAGGCCAGAAGTCTGCTTGCCATGTTCTCCCAGGCTCTTCTCTCCCCTCCTCAATTAACAGTTTGTGTTTGGAAAAGATCTATCCCCAGACCTAGTTATTCAAGGGTAGAGACCAAGCCTGCCTTCTGTCCACTGCAGTCCCAGGGCCAAGCTCAATCTGGAACATAGCTACAGCCTAATAAGGTGTTAGCTGAAAGAATGAATGAATGGGCAAGAGAGATATGATGCTAGTTTTCCATTCTGGAAGTGGACCTTTCCCGGAGGAGTCTCTGGCAATTCCCAGACTATGGAGCTGACAAAGAAAGGATTACTGCTGGCATCAGGGTTGGCCAGTGTCTATTCCTAGGTATGAGGCTGGCCCCTCTCCCAGGATGTGTATATAGTTTGTTGAGTGGCTTAAACAACAAAAATGTATTGTCTCAGTTTTGGAGGCTAGACGTCCAAGGTCAAGATGTCAGTAGATTGATTCCTTGTCTTGTAAATCGCCCCAATCTTGGCCTGTATCTTCACATGTATGCCTGTGTCTCTATATCCAAATCTCCCCTTTTTACATCAGTCATATTGGCGGAGAAGGCAATGGCACCCCACTCCAGTACTCTTGCCTGGAAAATCTCATGGACGGAGGAGCCTGGTAGGCTGCAGTCCATGGGGCCACTAAGAGTCGGGCACGACTGAGCGACTTCACTTTCGCTTTTCACTTTCATGCATTGGAGAAGGAAATGGCAACCCACTCCAGTGTTCTTGCCTTGAGAGTCCCAGAGACAGAGGAGCCTAGTGGGCTGCCGTCTATGGGGTCGCACAGAGTCAGACACGACTGAAGCTACTTAGCAGCAGCAGCAGCAGTCATATTGGATTAAGACCCATCTTCATGACCTCATCTTAACTAATTTCATCTACAACAACCCTATGTTCTAATAAGGTCATGCCAGAGAGACAGGCAGGCTGAAGGGCCACCTGCCCCAGCTGCTAAGCTCAGGGGATGGTTTGAATAAATTATTTCTTTCAGTAAGAGATAGCCTTTCTGTGTCAGTGAGTGTGCATGCACCCACATGTCCATGATGGATATGTGTGCCTGTGCGTAAGCATATACACCCATTTCTGGGCCTTTCCTCAGGAGAGGATGACAGGAAATATCCTCATCCAGAGGCATTCTGAAGTACTGGGGATTAGGACTTCAGCATGTGAATTTGGGAGGAGATCATCCTATGCATGACAGTTTGCTCTTATTTTGCTGGTCAGGGTTGGGCAGAGAATGCCCCACGCTCTCTCTGTCCCACCCCAACCAGTGCCAAACAATCGAGGTGGACAATGTTTGGGTGAGATGTCCCCCCAGATCAGGCCATCTGAGCAGCACTCCCCGAGCCCCAAGATGTGCTCTGACCCTCTGCTTACCTTCCCTCATGAAGGGGCAGAGGCACAGGTCCAGACGGTGTGATGCACAGATAGACGGGGCGTGGCTCAGAGCTTGGGCGCAGCTGGGAGGAAGGTGGCCCTCCCAAGGCCCATTGCTCCGGAGCGTGCTTGTACCCCATCCCGGCTCCCCCATCCTCCTTCCTTTCTCCCCTCCACTTTCTTTCCCCCTCTCAGTTCCATCTGCCCTAGGGTTCCTAGACTGGCTTCACTCATCATGGACTGCAACTGAAGTGGCAGTGGTATCTTTTAAGGATGCTGCATTTTGTCCATTCAGTCCCCAACATTCATCGTTACCTCATCTCTCCCTCCGGACATCCCTTCTGGGGAGTCATTAGTATCAGTCCCATTCTACAGGAGAGGCAAGTGAGGCCATGAGAATGGAGGAACTCGCTGGGATTTGAACCCAGGCACAGCCAGCCCCAGGGCATGGTGGTGGCAAGCTGGCGTGCCTGCCGCAGCCTCTAGAACACTCCAGCCAAAGTCCAGGTGCAATTGCCCTTATCTCCAGCACTCAGATCTCCATAATCATCTCAGAGCCGTGGTCAGGCGGGCCCCCGACCCAGGGCAGGAAGCCTGGGTCAGCATTTGTGGGTGCATGGGATTCTCACTGATAACAGAAGTGCTGGCCCTGCTCAGGTTAGAGATGTGAGCTTATCTTTGAAAGGACAGAATTTCACAGCAAAGCTTGTCAGCCACTGGCTGCTCAGCTGAGCCTCAGGGCAGGAAGTCCCATCTCTTGAGGGGCTACCAAGGGCTGAGAGAGTTTCTGCCTGCAGCTCTGTGCCATCAGTGTTCCTGGATGAAGGGTCTCTGGTCCCACAGCAGAGAATAGGTGTGACCAGGAAGGAGGGACATGCAGGCTGACAGGGGCCACCGGGCCCAGCTACTAAGCTTGGGGGATGGTTTGATTAATGTATTTCTTTCAGTAAGAGACAGCCCCCTGCATCAGTGCCTGTGCACACACCCACCAATACATGATACATGCGTGTACCCACGTGTAAACTTGCACACCCACTTCCAGACTTTTCCTCTTGTGAAAGGACAGAGCTCTGATTCCTACCAGGAAAGGATGACAGGAAATGTCCTCACCCAGAGGTGTCTCAGGACTCCAACTTTTGAAGCCCTTCCTTTTTTCTTCCCATTTCCATTTCTACCAAAGGCTACAGAACTTGTAAAGGGTTAGGCCTCCTCCCTCCCCCAACCTTAGGTCGGGTCCTAAGAAGGACCCACTGGGGGTTGGGTGGAGGTTGCTTTAGCTGAAATGCATCTGCTTTGCAGACTCTCCTCTTAGGCAATTTCACATTTTTTATTGTGAAAAAATACACATAACATAAAAATTTACCATTTTAACCATTTTTAAGTGTACAGTTCTGTGGCAGTAAGTACCTGCATGCTGTTTTGAAACCATCATCACCATCCACCTCCAGAACTTTTTCCTTTTCCCCAACTGAAACTCCATATGTGAAACACTAACTACCACCCCCCCATTCCTCCACAGCCCCTGCCCCCAGGCCCTGGCAACAATCCTTCTACTTTCTGTCTCTGTGAGTTTGACTTCTCTGAGTATCTCATATAAGAGGAATCATCTGCCCTTTTGTGCCTGGCTTATTTCATAATTCACATAGCATGATATCTTCAAGGTTCATCCACGTCGTGTGTGTCAGAATTTCATTCCTTTTTAAGGTTAAATAAATATTCCATTAGCCTCTCTACCGCATTTTGTTTATATATTCATCTGTCTATGGACATGGGTTGCTTCCACCTTTTTAATGCTGCTGTGTATATGAGTGTGCAAGTAGATTTCGAGACCCTGCTTTTGATTCTTTTGTATATATACCCAGAAATGGAATTGCTGGATCACATGGTAACTTCATCTTTAATTTTTCAAGGAACTGCCATGCTGTTTTCAACAGAGGAGGCACTACTTTACATTCCTTTCTGCTGCTGCTGCTGCTGCTAAGTCGCTTCAGTCATGTCCGACTCTGTGCAACCCCATAGATGGCAGCCCACCAGGCTCCCCCGTCCCTGGGATTCTCCAGGCAAGAATACTGGAGTGGGTTGCCATTTCCTTCTCCAATGCGTGAAAGTGAAGTTGCTCAGTCGTGTCCGACCCTTAGGGACCCCGTGGACTGCAGCCCACCAGGCTCCTCCGTCCATGGGATTTTCCAGGCAAGAGTACTGGAGAGGGGTGCCATCTAACAATGCACAAAGGTTCCAATTTCTCCATATCCTTTTCAACACTTGCTTTATTTTTCTTTTTTGCAATAGCCATCCTAATGGGTGTGAGGAGGTATTTACCTGTGCCTTTGGCTTGCGTTTCCCTAATGGCTGGTGACCTTGAGCGTCTTTTATGTGCTTATTGGCCATTACATTAGGTTGGTACAAAAGTAATCACGGTCTCGGACTCCAAATTTTAAATCATTTTAACTAGACTCAAACACTTATTTATTAAACAAAATAGAAACCATTATAATCAATGCATTTTTGTCAATGAGAAATAAGTTTGTTTATTCCTGTACCATAAAAATCCATGCTTAGGGATTCGGCAAACTCTTGGAAAGCATTTTCTGCCTCCTGCTGGTTGTGAAAGCATTATTCCTTGCAAGAAGTTGTTGAGATGCTTGTAGTGGTAGCTGGTTGGCAAAAGGTCAGGTGAACATGGAGGATGAAGCAAAACTTCACAGCCCAGTTCGCTCCGCTTTTGAAGTGCTGGCTGTGCGCCGTGCAGGCCGGCGTCATGGTGGAGAAGAATTGGGCCCTTTCTGGTGACCAGCACCACCTGGAGGTGTCGCAGGTTTCAGTGCATCTCACTGATTTGCTGGGCATACTCTTCAGATGGAATGGTTTTACTGGGATTCAGAAAACCAGCAGCAGATCACCAAACAGTGACCGTGACCCTCTTTTTGGTGCAAGTTGGCTTTGGGAAGTGCTTTGGAACTTCTTCTTGGTCCAGCCACTGAGCTGGTCATCACTGGTTGTCATATAAACTGCACTTTTCTTTGCACATCACAATCCAATTGAGAAATTATTTGTTGTTGCATAGATTAAGAGAAGATGATACTTTAAAATGTAGATTTTTTAAAAAATTTGCAGTTAGCCCATGAGGCATCCACTTATCGAGCTTTTTCACCTTTCCAGTTTGTTTCAAATGCCAAATGACTATAGCATGGTAGACGTTGAGTTCTTGGGCAACTTCTTGTGCAGTTGTAAGAGGATCAGATCTTCTCAGTTGGTCATCGTCAACCTCTGATGGTCAGTCACTGTTTCCCCCACCTTCAAGGCTCTAGTCTCCCTTGAAAAACTTCTTGAATCACCACTGCACTGTACATTTGTTAGCAGTTTCTGAGCCAAATGCATTGTTGATGTTGTGAGTTGTCTCTGCTGCTTTATGACCCATTTTTAACTCAAATAAGAATATTGCTCAAATTTGCTTTTTGTCTAATATCATTTTCATAGTCTAAGATATATATAAAATAAACAGAAAGTAATAATTCATTAGCAGAAAACATAAATTAAGGAATGTTCATTAAAATTAAATATAACCACATTTATTTACAAATGTATTCCAATATCAAATGGCAAAGTTCAACAATGCAAAATCAAAATTACATTTGCACAAACCTAACACATTATTGTATATCTTCTTTGGAGAAATATCATTCGAGTCCTTAGACAACTTAAGATTTTTTTAAAAACTCCTATTCTGGATGTTCTGAAGGTCACTGGGATATTTTTTCTGAGGTTGCTTGCAGCCCATCCTGGGGCTCCCCACCCGAATATTCCTATGGGAATAGGAGGTGAAGGGGGAGAGGGAGCCACAAAGAGAAATGTCAGCCAGCTTGAACCCTTGCCTGGAGAACTTTGCTCTCAAGAGTTCAGACCTTGAGAAATCCAGAAGCTTGGGTTGAGCTAGAGCCAGTTTCTGAGTGGCTCAGCTCAGAATGCATGCATCCCCCAAGACAGAAATGCCAGTTTTGAGAGAGCTTTACCTGGGCTGGGAGGGCAGCTGACCCAGTGCTTGGTGCAGGGAATGGGCAGTGCCCACCTCCAAAGTTGCCTTTGGGCTCCCAGTCACTTGAGATTTTCTGGAAAGAATTTGCTATCCGCAGGCCCCATGACTGCTAGGGTCACTTAGCACATCCTCAGACTTTTCTGCTGATAGGAAAGATTACAATCAGGTTTGTATACAGAAGGTGTTGAGCTTATCATCTGCCTCAGCTCAGGAGTTATCATCATCACCAACCCACAAGACCCATCTCCTGTTTTATTAATTTATTATCCCCCTTTTATCCTTGGACCCAGTTTCTGTTCCCATTCCTCCCTGATCCCATCATGGGCATCCATTCTACTGTGTTTCGATGTGCCTTCTTGCATTTATGTAAAGCATATGTGTCTTCATGGGTATGTGTCTTGAATACATTGTCCTGTGCTATGAAATGTCAATCTCCTTCTCACCTTATCTCTCACTTAATGCGATGTTTTACAAACCAGTCCAGATCCCATGATGTATTTCTAATTCACAGAGGCTCTCACCATTGGGAAATGGCCAGCCAGGTGCCTCCATCTCGGGATACACCTTCACTCTTGAGATTTTTAACTGAGTGATTCAAATCATCTGTATCCTTGGGTTTTTTGTTTGTTTTTCTTTTTTTCTCCTAAGTTATCTCTTTCTGAGGCAAAAGTTTCAGTTAAAATCTTCAGCTGAAATTGTTAAAGTGTTTTTTCCTGCAGTTCTATATGTGGCTGCTTTATATATTTTAAGACTTCTGTTGGATGCATTGGTTTGTGGCCATTTTACCATATATCATTCTTTGACAATATGATGCTTTTTCTCTTGAATTATATTTTGTTATTAATCTTGCTCTTCTAGCATTCTTTGGTTCATATTCACCTGATATACCTTTTTCTGTTTCTTTTTTATTTTTCTCTATCATTTTAATAAACTCCCTAGTGGCTCAGATGGTAAAGAATCTGCCTGCAATGAGGGATACCTGAGTTCAGTCCCTGGGTTGGGAAGGTCCCCTGGATAAGGAAATGACAACCCACCCCAGTATTCTTGCCTGTAAAATCTCATAGATAGAGGAGCCTGGATGGCTGCAGTCCACGGGGTCACAAAGAGTCAGATGTGACTGGGCAACTATTGCTGATTGATTATAGTCAAGATATCAACACTAGGAGTTTCTGTCAAGATATATACTGCCTTTACATAATTATCATTAGTAACAGTTTATTTACAATTATTATTAATACTATTTATTGTATAAGGACTTATTTCTACCTTATTTTATATATTCTATTTACTATATATTGTTGCTTTTTCCTTTCCTGCCTTCAAAAGAAAGTATTTTTTATAACCATGTAAAATACACATCTGTGAATGATGAACAAATAAGTGGGAGGAGAAGGACAAATCTTCCTTACAGAAGAATTTCAAATGATGAACAGAAGGAATGAGTGAAATAGAAAATCACCATTAGAATAACTGCATAGTGATTCCTGCAAGTAGGACCTACAAGTAAATGCTAAGATCAGGGAGAAAAGCCCTAAGAAGCAGCAGCGTATTTACATGGACTCTAAGTATTTCCTCTGAATTATTGTTGATTACTACACTAGCTTTGACCATTTTCTTTGATACTCTTCCCTCAGGGAAAAGGAGTTTAATTCCATTTCCCTTGAGATAGGCTGGACTGAGTGACTGGCTTCTCACCAATAGAATCTGAAAAGGGAAAAATAGCAGCTTTACAGTGGAGAAGCCTGACAGACACCACCTTGACCATATGAACAAGTCCAATATGATCAATAATCACATTGATATCAGTCCCACAGGATTTTATGAGGAGAGCACTTCACCTCTCTAGTATTCTCCCCCCAAATCCATAACCCCACCCTATCAGGAGAGAATATCAGACAAATCCAAGTTGAGAGATATTCTATAAATTTCCTGACCACCATTCGTCAAAAGTTAAGGTCATGAAAAAGGAGAGACACTTACAAGAGTAGACGGCAAGAACTGAAGGAGTAATGGGACAAGTGCATCACAGCATCCTGACGGGATCTAGAACAGGAAGGGCATTAGCGGAATGTTAGCTTCTTGATTTCGGTAAATATGTCATGTTATATAAGATGTTAGCATGAAGGGAAGCTGTGCTACATGGACTCTATAATTCTTCTGCAATCTATAATTCTTAAATTGAGGTTTAAAAGATACAGCTGTATATAAAACCTTAAAGAAATAAGGCAATCACAGAGATGAAAATAAAGCAACAAGAGAATACCAGGAATAAACAGATTTAATATTTTGAAACAAAAAATATAATTCTTAAAATATCAACTAGGCAGAGATAAAAGAGAATTGGGAGTTAATAAACTACTACAGATACAGTGCTGAGAGATAAGTAGAGGGAAAACATAAAGGAAGCACTAATTAAGAGACATAAAGGTTAGACTAAAAAGCTCTAATATATGCATATGTATATAATTAGATCCTTAAAATGGAGAGCAAAGAGAATGAAGGAAAGTATTTAAAGGGATAATGGCTTTTATTAAAGTTTGCAAAAATGTGCACTTAGTTGAATAAGCTGAATATAAAGATAAATCCATATCTAGACACAGCTCAGTAAAACTGAAGAGATACAAGACAAATGTAAGATCTTCAAGACAGCCAGAGAGAAAGGCAAGGTCACTCTAAAGATTCCATGATTTAAAGGACAGTGGACTCTTCAACAGCAACATAGCAGTCAGAAGACAGTGAATACAATCTTGCCAATGTTGATAGAAAATAACTATCAACCTAGAATTAAATCCATAAAACTATCTTCTGAGATTGAGGGGGTGATGAAAATTGAGACTTTACCATCAACAAACCTGCACTATAGAGGGGGAGATGATCTCACAAGAGCAGTCTAAGATTTAAAATAAAAGAGGGAATGCCAAGTAGGTAAATGGAAATAATATGATATAAACCAAACAACCATTGTCTTTAAAAATAATAGTAGTTTAATGGATATTATCAAACTAGACGTTGTGCCAATTTACATAGCCACCAGCAACATACGGAAATACCCATTCATGCATCTCTCTGATAACCTATTACCACACTTTATGACTGTTACGAAACAAATAGGTAAAGATGGTATCTCCGTTCAGTTGCTCAGTCGTGTCCAACTCTTTGCGACCCCATGAATTGCAGCACCCCAGGCCTCCCTGTCCGTCACCAACTCCCGGAGTTCACCCAAACTCATGTCCGAGTCGGTGATGCCATCCAGCCATCTCATCCTCTGTCGTCCCCTTCTCCTGCCCCCAATCCCTCCCAGCATCAGAGTCTTTTCCAATGAGTCAACTCTTCACATGAGGTGGCCAAAGTACTGGAGTTTCAGCTTTAGCATCATTCCTTCCAAAGAAATCCCAGGGTTGATCTCCTTCAGAATGGATAGGTTGGATCTCCTTGCAGTCCAAGGGACTCTCAAGAGTCTTCTCCAGCACCACAGTTCAATAGCGTCAGTTCTTTGGCGCTCAGCTTTCTTCACAGCCATGAAATTAAAAGATGCTTACTCCTTGAAAGGAAAGTTATGACCAACCTAGATAGCATATTCAAAAGCAGAGACATTACTTTGCCAACAAAGGTCCGTCTAGTCAAGGCTATGGTTTTCCAGTGGTCATGTATGGATGTGAAAGTTGGACTGTGAAGAAAGATGGTATCTCAGTGAGTTTTAATTTGCATTTCTTTTAGTATGAATCTGTTGATGTGAAATAGTTATTATTCTTTCCTAATTTTTTGACTTTGCCTGTGATTATGGTATCTTTTGCCACAGAGAACTTCAAAAATTTTATGTAGTACAATTTTCTCCTTGTCTTTTAAGGCTTCTTGCATGTTGTGCCATTTTTGTGTGTATGTGCCATTCTTAAAAGTGCTTTCTCATCTGCAAAGTTATTTAACTCTTCCATTGCTTCCTCATTATTCATGCTTTCTTTTTTTAATATTTATCTTTTTTAAAAATATTTGTTTAGTGAGTCAAAATCTTTCATTGCATGTAAGATTTTTCATTGTGGTGTGCAGGTTCAGTTCCCCACAGTGTGTGGGATCTGAGTTCCCCCACCAGGGACTGAACCCATGTCCCCTGCATTGCAAAGTGGACTCTTCATTTAGTTTCATTTTCTTTTTTTAACATTTACATATTTGGTTGATCTTAGAATTATCTTACTGTGAAGTATGCGGTATTGATAAACTTTTTTTCCCCTAGACTACCTACCCTGTTTGCCTAGCAGTTTTATATTGAATAGTTTTCCTCCACTGATTTGGAATTTTGACTTTATCATATCATTAATTCCTTTGTGTTTGAATCTATTCCTTGACTTTCTGTCTGTTCCATTGATCTCTCTCTCTTCTGTGCCTGTACCACACTACTTTAATTATAATAGGTGTGATAAGATAAGACACTTTAATTGCTGATAAGTCTGGCTCCCTGTCATTTGTCCTGGATATTCCTACTTGTTTGCTTTCAAAAATTCTTGGATTTTTTTTTTTGAGGTAGCATTGATTTATAATATTTAACCTGTTGGTATTTTTATTGAAGTTTTATGAAATTTATAAACCTAGAGTAGATGGACTTTCTAAAAATGTGGTAGTTTTTCTGTTGGTTTAAATCTTTAGTATTCCTTAGTAGAATTTTAATGTTTTATTGATAAATATATTGCATAAATCTCATTATGTTTATTCCTAATTGTTTCATTTTTTGTTTTGCTATTACAAATAGATTTTCTTTTTAAAAATTTTTTTGCAGTATGGTTGATTTACCATGTTGTGTTAATTTCTGCTGTTCAGCAAAATGATTCAGTTGTATATGTGTATATTCCTTTTTATATCTTTTTCCATTATGGTTTATCACAGGATATTGAATATCGGTCCCTGTGCTATACAGTAGGACCTTGTTGTTTGTCCATTCTCTATATAATGCATCTGCTAACCCCAAGCTCCCAATGCATCCGCCCCCACTTGGCAACTACTAGTCTGTTCCTTTTGTCTATTTGTTCTGTAGATAGATTCGTTGGTGTCATGATTCAGGTTCGACTTATAAGTGACAGCACATTGTCTTCCTCTTTTTGACTTACTTCACTTAGTAGGATAATCTCTAGGTTCATCCATGTTGCCGCAAATGGCATTATTTCATTCTTTTTTACGGCTGAGTAGTATTCATGTATATATGTACAACGTCTTCCTTGTCCATCCTTCTGCTGGCGGACATTCAGGCTGCCTCCATGTCTTCATTTTGTGAACATACAAGTGTGCATATCTTTTTGAATTACAGCCTTGTTCCAATATATGCCCAGGAGTGGAATTGCTTGATCATACAGAAACTCTATTTTTAGTTTTTTGAGGAAACTCTATAATGATTTCCATAGTTGCTACACCAACTTACATTCCCACCAATGGGGTAGGAGGGTTCCCTTTTCACCACACCCTCTCCAGAATATATTATTTGTAGATTTTTTAATGATGGCCATTTTGACTGGTGTGAGGTGATACTTCATTTTAGCTTGATTTTCATTTCCCTAATAATTAGCAATGTTGAACATCTTTTCATGTGCCTGTAGGCCATCTGTTTGTCATCTTTGGAGAAATGTCTGTTTAGTTTCAACCAGGTTGTTTGGGTTTTTTATTGTACATATATCAAAAACAGCTGTTTGTATATTTTGGAAATTAAGCTCTTGTCAGTCACATCATTAGCAAATATTTTCTCCCATTCTGTAGACTGCCCGTTTTATTTTGTTTATGGTTTCCTTTGTTGTGAAAAAGCTTGATTGGGTCCCATTTATTTATTTATTTATTTATTTATTTTTTCAAAGAAATAAAACATTTTTAATCTGAAAGTACAGTATCTTAAAAAGCACAGTAGGACAGGACAACGGGCTGGCATGGAGTGAACAGGCAAGAGTTACTGACTAGAGAGGGAAGGGAGGTGGGAGATGGTAGAGCTGAAGGGGCAACAGCAACAGGAGACAGGGCAAGCTGCGATTTCATACCTGCAGTTAATGGCACAGGTTCTGGTTCCTTGCTGGATTCAATTCTGTCTACCTTCTTGAAAGAACAATCCAGTAATGTCTGAGTGGCAGCTCTTTTTCTCATCATAGACGCCACAGTAGCACTGGATTACATTCTGAATGGCTGCTGCAGCCTTCATGTTCCATCCTACATTCGGGTCCTGTGCCTCAAAACCTAACAGTGCCTCCCCAAACAGAGCTAACTTACGTGATGAGGGGAAAACACATGCTTACGTCTTCGAACGTTCACAACTTGAAGCTTCATATATAGAGATTTACAGTAGAATGAACTGAGTGAAGTTGCTCAGTCGTGTCCAACTCTTTGGGACCCCAGGGACTGTAGCCTACCAGGCTCCTCTGTCCATGGGATTTTCCAGGCAATAGTACTGGAGTGGATTGCCATTTCCTTCTCCAGGGTCCCATTTATTTTTGCTTTCATTTCTATTGCCTTGGGAGACTGACCTAAAAAAACGTTGGTACAGTTATATCAGGGAATATTTTGCCTATGTTCCCTTCTAGGAGTTTTATGATGTCATAAAACTTATGTTTAAGTCTTTAGGTCATTTTGAGTTTGTGTCTGATGTGAGGGTGTGTTCTAACTTCATTGATTTACATGTTGCTGTCCAACTTTGCCAACACCAGCTGCTGAAGAGACTGTCTTTTCCCCATTGTATATTCTTGCCTCCTTTATTGATTAGTTGACCCTGGGTATTGAAGTTATTTCTGGGATTTCTATTCTATTCCATTGATCAATACGTCCATGGATTCTATTAACCTGTGTGCCAGTACCATGCTGTTTTGATTATCGTTGCTTTGTAGTATTGTCTGAAGTTTAGGAGGGTTATGTCCCCTGCTTTGTTCTTTTTCCTAAGGATCGCTTTGACAACTATGGGTCTTTTATGGTTTCACATAAATTTTAGGGTTATTTGTTTTAGTTCTATGAGAAATGTCATGGGAAAATCGATAGGGATAACAATAGATTTGTAGCTTGCTTTGGGTAGCATGGCCTTTTAACAATACTGATTCATCCAATCCAAGAGCATGGGCTATCTTTCTATTTCTTTGAATCATCTTCAGTTTCCGTTACTAATGTTTTATGCGTGTGTGCTCATTCACTTCAGTTGTGTCTGACTCTTTATGACCCCGTGGACTGTAACCCACCAGGTTCCTCAGTCCATGGGATTCTCCAGGCAAGAATACTGAAGTTGGCTGCCATGCCTTCCTCCAGGGGATCTTCCAAACCAGGGATCAAACCCACATCCTCTATGGCTCCTACATTGCAAGTGGATTCTTGACCTGCTGGGCCACTGGGGAAGCCCCTATAAGTGTCTTATAGTCCTCAGCATAATAGTCTTTCACCTCCTGGTGAGGTTTATTCCTAAATGTTTTATGTTTTTGCTGCCATTTTAAAAGAGATTGTTTGTTTCAAGTTCCTTTCTGATATTTTACTGTTAATATAGAGAAATACAACCAATTTCTGTATGTTAATCTTGAATTCCCCTACTTTGTTGAATTTGTTTATCAGTTCTATCAGGTTGGTACAAATTAACTGTAGATTTTAAATCACTATAACTAGGTTCCAACATATCTTTATCAATTAAAAGAGGAACCATTACAATCAACACATTTTTGCCAATGAGCAATAAGTTTGTTTATTCCTGTAATGTAAAAATCTATGCTTCATGATTCAACAAACTGTTGGAAAGCATTTTCTGCCTCCTGTTGGTTTGGGCAGCATTTTCCCTGCAAAAAGTTATCGCGATGCTTGAAGACATGGTAGTCAGTTGGTGAGAGGCCAGGAGAATATGGCAGATGAAGCAAAACTTCATAGCCCAATTTGTTCAACCTTTGAAGTGCTGGTTGTGTGAGATGCAGTGGGGCATTGTTGTGGAGAATAACTGGACCCTTTTTGTTGACCCTTTTTGATGCTGGCTGCAGGTGTTTCAGTTTTGGGTTCATCTCATCGATTTGCTGAACATTCTTCTCAGATGTAATGGTTTTGCCAGGATTCAGAAAGCTGTATTGGATCAGACTAGCAGCAGACCTCCAGTGACAATCACCCTTTTTTGGGTGCAAGTTTGGTTTTGCTTTGAAGTTTCTTCTCAGTCCAACCACTGAGCTAGTCATTACTGGTTGTCATACGAAATCCACGTTTTGTCGCACATCACAATCTACTCAAGAAATGCTTTGTTGCTGTTGTGTAGAATAAGAGAAAGTGACTATTTCAAAGTGACTATTTCTTTTTTATTTGTGGTCAGCTCATGAGGCACTCCCTTATCAAGTTTTTCACCTTTCCAATTTGCTTCAAATGCTGAATGATCATAGAATGGTTGACATTCAGTTCTTTGCAACTTCTCATTTAGTTGTAAGAGGATTAGCTTCAATGGTTGCTGTCAATTGGTTGTTGTCAACTTCCTATGGCTGGCCTCTATGCTCCTCATCTTCAAGGCTCTCCTCCTCTTTGCAAAACTTCTTGAACCACCACTGCACTGTACATTTGTTAGCAGTACGAATGCAGGCCAAATGCATTGTTGATGTTGCTGAGTTTTCGCCACCGCTTTACAACTCATTTTGAACTTGAATTAAGAAATCACTCAAATTTGCTTTTTGTCTAACATCATTTCTATAGTCTAAAATAAATGTAAAATAAACAGCAAATAATAAGTCTTTAGAAAAAGCATAAAGCAAAAAAAATGTGCATTAAAATGGTATATAACATAACCACATTTATTAGGAATGTATTCCAGTATCAAAAGGCAGAGTTCAACGATGCAAAACTGCAATTACTTTTACTCCAACCTAATAGTTTTTGTGTGGAGTGCTTACATTTTCATATATAGTATCATGTTATCTGCACATAATGACAATTTTAACTCTTCCTTTTCAAATTGGATCTTTTATTCCTTTCTTGTATCCAATTTTTGTGGCTAGGACTTCCAATACTGTGTTGAATAGAAGTGGTAACAGTGAGTATCCTTGTCTTTTTCCTGGTTTTAGCAGTAAGGCTTTCAGTTTTTCACCACTGAGTATTATACTGGGCTGTGGGTTTGTAATAAATAACTTTTATTAGGTTGAGATATGTTCCTTCTACACCCACTTTGGTAAGAGAGTTTATCATGAATGGATGTTGAATTTTATCAAATGCCTTTTCCATATCTGTTGAAACAATGGTGTGGTTTTTGTCTTTGTTGATCTGGTGTATCACATTGATTTGCATTCGTTGAACCATCTTTATGACCCTGGGATAGATCAACTTGGTCATGGTGTATTAGCTCAGCTGGTAAAAAATCCACCTGCAATGCAGGAGATCCCAGTTTGATTCCTGGGTCTGGAAGATCCCCTGAAGAAGGAATAGGCTACCCACTCCAGTATTCTTGGGCTTCCCTGGTAGCTCAGACAGTAAAGAACCCGCCTGCAATGAGGGAAACCTGGGTTCAACCCCTGGGTTGGGAAGGTCCCCTGGAAGAGGGCATGGCAACCCACTCCAGTGTTCTTGCCTGGAGAATCCCCCATGGACAGAGGAGCCTGGCAGGCTATAGCGCATGGGGTCAAACACACCTGAGTGACTAAGCACAGCACAGCGTGACCTTTTTTATGTGTTGTTTTATGGTTTGTGAATGTTTTGTTGAGGATCTCTGCATCTGTATTCATCAGAGACATTGCCCTGTAAGTTTCTTTTTTGGCCATGTCTCTGTTGGGTTTTGGTATCTGGGTGATGGTGGCTTCATAGAATGTCTTTGGGAGTGTTCCCTCCTCTTCAAACTTTTGAAAGAGTTCAAGAAGGATTGGTATACATTCTTCTTTGTATGTTTGGTGGAATTCTCCTATGAACCCATCTGGTCTTGAACTTTTGGTTGTAGGGAGCTTTCTAATTACAGATTCTTAAATAGATTTGTTACTTCCATTAGTTTTTCTAACTAGTTGTTGTTTGTAAATGTGAAAGCTAGTTTCTAAATGTTAATTTTAAACCAGACATCTTACTGAATCATTTTGCCGTTTATAATATTTTCTCTTTAATTAGCATTTTTAAGACAGTTTCAGGTTCACAGCAAAATTGAATGAAAAAATATGAGAGTCCCCATGTACCCCTGCCCTTCCCCCAACCCATACACAATTTCCCTCATCATCAATATCCTACATCAGAGTGGTGCATTTATTATAACTGATGAACCAACACTGACATATTACCAACCAAAATCCATAGTTTATATCAGAGTTCATTCTATTGCACATTCTATGCAATGTGCAAAATCTATGGGTTTTAACAAATGCATAATGACATGTATCTATCATTATAGTATCATACAGAAAAGTTTCCCTACCCTAAAAATTCTATACTCCATTTATTCATTCCTTCTACCCCATAGGCCCCTGGCAAACACTAATCCTTTGCCTTTTCTAGAATATTATACAGTTGGAATCAGTGTACAGTTGGCTACAGTATGTAGCATTTTTAGATTGACTTCTTTCACTTAGCAATACTTACTTAAGCTTCCTCCATGTCTTTTCATGGTTTGATGGCTCATTTATTTTAGCACTGAATAATAGTTCATTGACTGCCTGTACCACAGTTTATTTATTCATTCATCTACTGAAGGACATCTTGGTTGCTACTGACTTTTGGTAATCATGAATCAAGCTGTTATAAAGATCTGTGTGCAGCTTTTCATGTGGACATAGGTTTTCAACTCATTTATGTAAATACCAAGGAGTACAACTGCTAGATTGTATGATAAGACTATGTTTAGTTTTGTAAGAAACCCACAAACTGTCTTTCAAAATAGCTGTACCCTTTTGCATTCCCATGAGCAATGAATGAGCGTTCCTATGGCACCACGTTCTCACCAATGTTTGATGTTTAATATGTTTTGAATCAAATCTTTTGGATTTTCCAGGTATAAAATTATACCGTCTGGGAATAACAATTTTTTCACCTTCTTTCTGAGTTCTATACCTCTATGTTCTACTCTTGTCAACTCGCATTGACTGCTATACACAGAAAAATGGAGGCAGCTACAAAATAATAGCTCTAATAGCTTTCAGTTTAGTTCAGTCACTCAGTCATGTCCGACTCTTTGCGACCCCATGGACTGCAGAATGCCAGGCTTCCCTGTCCATCACCAACTCCCAGAGCTTGCTCAAACTCTTGTCCATCAAGTCGGTAATGCCATCCAACCATCTCATCCTCTGTTGTCCCCTTCTCCTCTTGCCTTCACCCTTTCCCAGAATCAAGGTCTTTTCCAATGAGTCAGTACTTCGCGTCAGGTGGCCAAATGAATATTCAGGACTGATTTCCTTTAGGATTGGCTGGTTTGAGCTCCTTGCAGTCCAAGGGACTCTCAAGAATCTTCTCCAACATCACATCAAAAACATCAGTTCTTCAGTGCTCAGCCTTCTTTATGGTCCAACTCTCTCATCCATATATGACTACTGGAAAAACCATACCTTTGGCTAGATGGACCTTTTTCAACAAAGTAATGTCTCTGCTTTTTAAATATGCTGTATAGGTTGGTCATAGCTTTCCTTCTAAGGAGCAAGCATCTAATTTCATGGCTGCAATCACCATCTGCAGTGATTTTGGAGCCCCCCAAAAATAAAGTCTCTCACTGTTTTCATTGTTTCCCCATCTATTTGCCATGAAGTGATGGGACTGGATGTCATGATCTTCCTTTTCTGAATGTCGAGTTTTAAGCCAGCTTACTTACTCTCCTCTTTCACCTTCATCAAGAGGCTCTTCTGTTCCTCTTCACTTTCTGCCATAAGGGTGGTGTCATCTGCATATCTGAGGTTATTGATATTTCTTCTGGCAGTCTTGATTCCAGCTTGTGCTTCAGCCAGCCCAGCATTTCACATGATGTACTCTGCGTATAAGTTAAATAAGCAGGGTGACAATATACCACCTTGGCATACTGCTTTCCCAATTTGGAACCAGTCCATTGTTCCAGTCCAGTTCTAACTGTTATTTCTTGATCTGCATACAGATTTCTCAGGAGGCAGGTAAGGTGGTCTGGTATTCCCATCTCTTCAAGAATTTTCCAATTTGTTGCAATCCACAGAGTCAAAGGCTTGATGTAGTCAATAAAGCAGAGGTAGATGTTTTCTGGAACTCTCTTGCTTTTTCAATGATCCAGTGGATGTTGGCAATTTGATCTCTGGTTCCTCTGCCTTTTCTAAATCTAGCTTGAACATATGGAAGTTCTCAGTTCATATACTGTTGAAGCATCACTTGGAGAATTTTGAGCATTACTTTGCTAGCATGTGAGATGAGTGCAATTGTGTGGTACATTCTTTGGGAATGTGTGAACATTCTTTGGCATTGCCTTTCTTTGGGACTGGAATGAAAACTGACCTTTTCCAGTCCTGTGGCCACTGCTGAGTTTTCCAAGTTTGCTGGCATATTGAGTGCAGCACTTTCACAGCATCATCTTTCAGGATTTGAGATAGCTCAACTGGAATTCCATCACCTCCGCTCACTTTGTTCATAGTGATGCTTCCTAAGGCCCACTTGACTTCCCATTCCAGGACGTCTGGCTCTAGGTGAGTGATCACACCATCGTGATTATCTGGGTTGTGAAGATCTTTTTTGTATAGTTCTTCTGTGTATTTGTGCCACCTCTTCTTAATATCTTCTGCTTCTGTTAAGTCCATATCATTTCTGTCCTTTATCGAGCCCATCTTTGCATGAAGTGTTCCCTTGGTATCTCTAATTTTCTTGAAGTGATCTCTAGTCTTTTCCATTCTATTGTTTTCCTCTATTTCTTTGCACTGATCTCTGAGGAAGTCTTTCTTATCTTTCCTTGTTATCTTTTGAAACTCTGCATTCAAATGGATATATCTTTCCTTTTCTCCTTTACCTTCCACTTCTCTTCTTTTCTCAGCTATTTGAAGGCCCTTCTCAGACAACCATTTTGTCTTTTTGCATTTCTTTTTCTTGGGGATGAATTTGATCACCATCTCCTATACAGTGTCATGAACCTCCATCCATAGTTCTTCAGACACTCTATCTATCAGATCTAATTCCTTGAATCTATTTGTCACTTCCACTGTATAATCATAAGGGATTTGGTTTAGGTCATACTTGAATGGTCTAGTGGTTTTTCCTGCTTTCTTCAATTACCATAGCTATAAAAATGGACAAATCGCTCTTCTTCCTGACTTTGAGGTGGGGAGTTTCTCCCCATTAAGTTCAATGCTGCCTTTGATAGTAAGATAAATATATTTTATCACGTTAAGGAAGAATACACCTACTCCTATTTTATTGAGTGTTTAGCAAGATTAATTTGTTGAATTTTTCAGCCTTTAGAGAGGTAATCATATGATTCTCTTTTGATCTATTAACATAGTAAGTTGTATTGATAGATCTCCTAATGTTAAATGGTTCTCATACCTTTGGAAGGTAGCCTTTTTAAATTATTTATTGATTTGGCTGCATCAGGTCTTGGCTGAGACGTGCACAATCCTTGCTGCATCACGCGGGATCTTTCGTTGTGGCTCAGGGACTCTCTTGTTGTGGTGCCTGGGCTTAGTTGCTCCACTGCATGTGGGATTTTAGTTCCACAACCAGGGATTGAACCTGCATCCCTGTCATTGCAAGGCAGATTCTTAACCACCAGACCCCCAGGGAAGTCCCCAAAATAACCTTTTTTTAAAAAAAAAAATTATTTGAATTCTTCACACTCCAAAAAACTTTATTATCTGAAACTTGTCTCTGAAAAAAAAAAGTCAAATGTGCAAATATGAAGAAGCTACTCATCAAGTGCTCCTGTTCCTTTAATAGATCCAAGTCATCTATGTATGAAAAAACTAGGCCCCTGTGGCTGGAGACACAGGGGAAATGGCCCAGAGAAAACCCCTTCCTGCCAATACAAATATGAAGATTTGTTTAACTGTAGGTCAGACAAGGGGTTGGGAGATCTTTGCCTGAGGACCATCCCTGGGCCCAGGAAGCTCTGGGGCCCAGAGCCCCATCCAACCTTCAGGTGAGTCACTCTCATCTCTTGGGGTCACCAGTCAGTTCTGTTAATGATCTGAGATCTGTTTCTCAACTTCTTTCACAATGCTGGGGGCCAAAGCCAGCACCCCTCGTGAGGGACTGAGGGAACAGGAGGTGAGGGACAGAGATCAGGGTCACCTGGCATGGTATGTCCTTTGAGTTTCTTGGGAAATGGCTTTCTAGGCTCAGTAAGGAAATTTGAACTCATGGAAAATGGGAGACCTTTGCCTCTACAAATCAAATTCCCGTGATCAGCAGCCCATGGCTCCCCTGGCCCCATCCTTAATCCTGGTGTTGTCCTTCCCAGTTTGGATGGGCCCTTTCCCCCTGCGTCTCTGGTGTCAACTCTGGGCGGCCCGCTGGATGTAGTGTAGCAGCCTGGGCTGTCAGGTTCAAGCAGACCCCGGGCTTCATAAAGCTTCAGCTGGTGAGTCCCTGGACTGCGGCAGGGCTTGCTGAGACAAAGCCAAGGGAAACAGTCCAAGGCAGGCAACACCTCAAGATTTGGGTAGAACCATACAAAACTGTAAACGATCCGCTTTTTTTTGACCTTCAAAAAACAGTACTGTTATGTCCAAAATAGTCACAGAACCAAATCTGTGGTGCCACCCAGTGGCCAGAGCAAGAAAATGGTGCTTGTTTCATTAACCATGCCGGTGGTGATACAAAATAACATTTCTGGAGCTTTCATTACATCCTGGGGATTAGAGTTCTAAACAAGTAATTATTTAATGCCATTGTGATTTATGGTAACAATTACTGATTTTTATATGCTACAGACATCTCTTCTGAGGTAGGCAGGCAGGTATTGCTACCCCCATTTTATAGGTGAGAGACATGAGGCTTAGGGGATTTAAGCAAGTAATGTAGGATCACACCACTGAGGGAGGCAGACCTAAGTCATACTCCTCACATCCAGTGGTTTCCCTTCCTGCTTTAGGGAGATGAGGCTTCCACACTGGAGATCAGAACTCTTGGAGGTCCTAGCAGAGGCTGAACCAGGTGAACACTCTCGATGTCTGAGCACTTACTGTCATACAGGAGCAGAAGATGTTAGAATCATTAAGGTAGGCCATTAAATACTAGGGTTTTGTTTTTGTTTTTTTTTTTACAAATTATATTAAAAATTTATTAAAATTAAAAAACTGTATACTTTTTAAAAAGTCGATCAAGCAATTATTGGGTTAGTGAAGTTCACTCTGGAAAATTCTGTCCAAAAATTATTCAGGATTTGTGTAACTTGGATTAAGTGTCTTAATACAAATCTTCCTTTGGGGGTAAAAGTGTCCTTTGAATCAAATGGCAAGGTCCAAATACCATGATGGTAATGTCATGGCTGCTTCCTCCCATCCTTGGCCTGGGGGGCTGAGAGGAAAAGCTGCCTTGTTAGGCAGGCTAAGGAATGGTAAAGCAGGCAGGACACCCCCCACCCCCACCCCCACCAAGGCTCCTGAGCTGGCTGGGAACAGTGAGCTGGGAGGGCATTGTGATTGCCAGGCCATGGGACATTGGTCAGAGCCTTCCTGGCAGAAGAGGGCCAGGGCTATTTCAGGTGACTTACTTCCAAGACATTAGAGCTTTGTGGCTTTCTAGAGGTGACAGTGTCATTTTACAGCTGGAGGAGCTGGAGCACAGACAAAGGAATCAGCCTGCTCAGGATCACACATCTATCTAGTTGTTGGCAAAGCCAGGTCATTACCCAGGTGCTGACTCCACAGCCCAGCTCCTTCCAGCCCCTGGATCAGAAGGGAAGCACTGTCCCCATAACTGACCTGTGATTTGTGATCTGGGAAAACCACAGAGGACGTGAGCCAGGACTTCAGCTGTTCCTGAGCCTGCACCACCTGAGACCTTTGTCCCATTCCAAGTGGGCCCAGGGCAGAGAGAGGAGGAACTGAAGTTATTTCCAGCACTGCCTTCCAGTTTCCTATAGAGTCTAGTCCCGATTTCAGATGTTGACAAGGAGGAGGAAGAAAATCAAGGAGGGGGCACAGAGGAAGAGCAACGGGATTAGAGGACCAGAAGAAGAGGGCTCTGACCAGGGATGAGAAGGCCTCGGGATTACTAGGTTATGTCTTCAGGCTAAGAAAAGGCTTTACATACCCGGCTGCTGTGTTTCATGTATACCCACCTGAATATTTTACGCTGTGCGCATGTATTACTTTGATTGACAATGTAGACTAAAGCAGGAAAGACTTCCAGGAGAAGGCAATGGCGACCCACCCCAGTGTTCTTGCCCGGAGACTCCCAGGGGCAGGGGAGCCCGGTGGGCTGCCGTCTATGGGGTCGCACAGAGTCAGACACGACTGAAGCGACTTAGCAGCAGCAGCAGCAGACAGGAAACTGAAGAGTACCAGAGCACTGCCCTGGCAACCAGAGAGATTAAGATCCCCAGGGAGCCAGGGGGCCCAGGGGAAGGGCAAACAGCACCTTCCATCTAGGCCAGAGTGGAGAAAAGGAGCCCTTGTCTAAACTGTATTCAGTACTTAAAATATCTGGTATTTACTGTATGCAAATAATATCTCAATAAAGTAGGTAGGGTTTGTTGTTGTTTTTTAATGTGACGGCTGCTGCCAAGCATGAAAGGGAATACAGGTGAAAGGATTCTGCTCAAGACCTTCCAAAAAACCTTTGACTGGGCACAGAGGGTGGGCGGCTCTCCTCCAGGCCAGGACACCTCTCAGGAGGCTTCATGCAACACTCTCCCGCTAGGGGGCAGTAGTTACCATCGACCGCGCTCCGTCCGCAGCCCCGGGCGTGGGCAGGGACGCAGAGGGACCCCGGAGGTGACAAGGTGCCCAGTGGCGCACTGAGCTCAGTCCTGGAGCCCATAAGTTGGGGTCGCTTACCCCGCAGAGGGACCGAGAGCGGCAGGCCCGGCGGGTCTCACCTTGGGGGAAGGGAGCCTGAGCTCCAGGGGACACAGTGAGCTCCTCCGGCCCTGGCTGTCGGGCAGCCCTGGGCCAGTGACCTGCCCCCACCTGCGGAATGTAGAGGGCGGAAGCGGCACCCGCCCCTGGCCTGTTTTCAGGGTGCAGGACGCCGCGGCAGTGGCTGCCGAGAAGAAGCTGCGTCTGGGTGAAACGCACCCTGCGTCTCCAGCGCCGCTGCCCAACCCAGCTGGCGGAGCCTCGCCGCAGCGCCTGCCTTCCCCGACTCGTTCCACCAGCAGACCAGGTCGTCTGAGCAGTGGCAAGCCCCACCCACAGAGATCTCAGAGATCGCCCTTTGGAATGACAAAGAAGCGTGGCCTAGAACTGTTCTGCCTAATTGTCCCTCATGCTAAATAGGCGGATCTCCAGGCGTCGCCAAGGAGGGGGCTGCTAAGGGGATGAGCTGAAAAGCGGGGAGGGGAGAGACCAGCCGCTGCCCACGTGCTGTGACCCAAGGGCCACCGGGGACCCTCCCCCAGCCCTGGGGCGACCCCGCCCTTGGGTGTGCGGGGTCTCCAGCCCTCTCCACCACACCTCCGCCCCGCCTGGCGCACTGCCTGGTTTGCCTAATTCCCCGGACCAGACCGAGAGGCCGCTTCGCTGAGGACACGCAGCCGTCTCCAGCCCTTTAGTCCGGGCGGCTCCCGACCCACCCGCTGCCCGTGGGGCTCTTGCGGGCCCGGCCGGAGGCCGCCAGCTGGGCAGGTGCAGCCGGGAGCAGCGCGCGCTCGGTGAGTCGCCCGAGCGGCTCTGGAAGAGTTGATGGGGATCAAGGAGGAAGGAGGGAAGGTCAGGGAGGAAGGTGGTTGTTTCCGTTCCTAGCTTTGCTAGCTGCCCAGAGACCAGCAGAAGCTAGGGACTCGGGAGGCAGGCCAGGGAGCTACCGCCTCCACGGTTTTAGGGGCAAATTTCCCCAAACTGGGATCCACTGGCTCTGAGCACTGACCTGCCCCAACCTAGAGACAGGAAGCTCGCCGTGAGGTTTTCTCAGGAAAAGGAAGGGAGGCGGGGGATATCCTCCACCATGGAGCACTAGCTCTGAACCCAGATAGAGGCCTAGACTTAAATCCTTTCCTACTACTCTGCTGCTGGGGGGTTCTGTAACTTTACTGAGCCTCACTTCCCCATCTATAAAATGCGAATATAATGCTGCCTCCCAGGGTCCCTGTGAAGATGAAATCAAAAGGTGCTGTAAAATGCTGCACAGATAGTTCTGCATTTGCCAGAGAAGAATCACTATTTCTGGTCTCAGGGGGTGCACTTTGGGCCAGGCCTATCCTCTCCAAGCGTGAGGGGGTGGCCTCCCTGACCAGGAATCCCATGGGAACACAGACAAGAGCACTGCTGCAGGACACCCTGCGGCCCTGTGGTCAGTGGCTGTTCAGGCCTTTGCGTGGGCCGCACAATCGACAAGGACAGCTTTCCTTACGGAGGACATCCCTCACCAGACCTTCTTCCCAGACACCTCCTCAGAAAACTGAGAACCCTGTTGAAATTATGAACACCTGAAAACTCCCTGCTACAGAGCCAAGTTCTCATTTTGCAGGTGGGAACTGCAAGGTCAGGGATGGTTACATGATGTTATGAGTTGGTAGAACTACCTTCCTCTCGTCTACTCTCTCTTATGTGTGTTTAATGCTGCGTGCTGCCTTCTCTGTTAAACAAAGGATAAATGTGGAGCCGTCTGGGCAGCCAGAGAAGAAGGCACCAGGGTCAGACTGGCATGCTCCCAGGAAAGAGCGCTCTGCAGGGTGTTACTGGGGCCCTCTGGGTCCAGGTGAGGATGGAATGCAGCACCAAACAGGAAAATAGACTCGGGAAAGCCGCCCTCACTCTCTGCCCCTGGGGTGGACCCTGGAGTTTGGAACAAGACCTTGCCCTAGAGGGACCTGGTCCTGGCCAGTTTCGAGCCAGAGAAGACTATTATTTGCCTGTTGAGCAGGGGCCCCCTTCTCCAACACTTCCTTCCACGCAGTCTTTAAAACCTACCCCTAGCACAGGATCCGGATGCGGATCCCGATCCGGAGAGGGCTGAACCTTCAGCTTGCTGCCCTTTCCTGTAAGCAACAATCTGGCAGTTCTGTCAGGAAGAGTTTAAGTTGGAAGATAACATGCGATGGCTGCCATTCTGGGCCATGCTCCTTCACAGCTGCGTCCCCAGAGCAAGATGCTGCGCTCACTGAAAGGTAGGCCTCTGGACTCTGCGAGAAAGACGAGTCTCTCTGCCCAACCATCCCGTCCTCTAGCCTCCCTGTGGTGCTCTCTTCCCCAGCCACCTTCCCACTCACCCCTACCCACACCGCGCCCGGCGCAGTGGTTTCTGCTTCTTTGTACCCCTGCCATTAAAATGGTCTCTCCCTGCTGCCTGCAGTCAGATATCCCCCCGCCCCCCCACCGTGCACGCGCGCGCTGGCTACCCCTGACCATGGGAATCGGGAATCAGGACCGGCTCCCTGCTCTACAGTCGAATCTCCGCGGCCCTGGCCTTTATTCCAAACCCTCTTGTTCCCTGTACTCGCAGGGACACGGGCAAGCTGTGGGATTTGCGGGATTTGGAACCCCGCTGGGCAGCTCAGGGCGTTTACTGGCATAAACAGGCTTGCACACTGATTGCGTTTAGGTGGGTAGTTGCCACGCCCCATGCTGTTGGCCCCGCCCCCTGGTGCTGTTGCCCTCCTCCAGCGTGGTCTCAGCCGCTGGATGAGCAGCGATCGTCTCCTAAAGAACTCCCACACTTGTTAAGTTCAATGCTCGGCGATGTTGCCATCCGCTCCAGGGATCTCCGACTCTATCTTTTTGACCCTAGCCCAGCAGTGGTCCCATCCAGGTGGACTCAAGGGGCTGAGATGAATCCGAATGGATCCCAGATCTGGGGGACCTCAGACAGGACAGAGAAGCGATGAGACGGCACAGTGCAAGGCCTGGCCCAGGATGTTGCAGAAATGAGCTAGGGAGAGCTTCTCAGGGGTCCAGTTTGTTTAATCCATCTTCACGACAGCCCTGAGGTAGGGTTATACTCATTTTACAGATAAATAATACATTGGAGTTGAGAGACTAAATGCTCTTTCACCATGACAGAGCAAGAATTTGAAACTAGGTCGGCTCAATGCCAAAGCTTGTCTTAACCTGCATATTTTAAGGGTGTCCTGCAAAGGAAGCAATATGAGCGAAGAATAGAGGAGACTACAGGAAAACGTCATGTTTCTGGAGCGCCAAGCTCTGTACACAAAGAGGTGAGAGTGGAGGCTGGAGAGATTGCTGGCGGCCTTGGGGAGCCTTGGAAGTCATAATCAGGAACGTGGACTTGGTCCTGAGGGTGGTGAGGGGCTGACCACCCCCCTTCAGAGGTTTTATACAGGAGAGTAACGCGCGCTCTCTGGCTGTAGTTAGGAGTGTGGGTTCAGGTGGGGGAAGAAAAGCAGAGAAATGAGTGTGGTCTACTTTAGACCATCTTGCTTCTCAATATTTTATTATGCACACATAGAAAACTATTCGTTTTTATGATGGAAGATGACTCTTGGGTCTCTGGACTCAATACCTGGATAAACTGGTTCCCTCTCTGCTGCAGGGAACACACCAGGGGGTGGGGGGGTAGCATAGTGGGCAGGTAGGGCAAGTCATGGGGAGATGATATGTTCTTTTTGGCTGCCCTGTGTTTGAGGGAAGTGCAGAAGCCTAACAGGAAGTGGATTTGGCTTCTGGAGTCAAACAGACTGGGTCCAACTCCTGCTTGCGTCAACCTACTCAGTTGGTTGCTTTGAGTAAAAAATCTTAATCTCTCTAAACCTATTCTTTCATCTATAAGATAGGGATAAGAACAGAATTTTAGGGTTGTGATGAGAGTAAAATGAGATAACGTACTGTGCCCGGAGCATGAAAGTCACTCAGTCTGACTCTTTGTGACCCTATGGAATAGTCCATGTAATTCTCCAGGTCAGAATACTGGAGTAGGTAGCCATTCCCTTTTCCAGAGGATCTTTCCAACTCAGAGATCAAACCCAGGTTTCCCACATTGCAGGTGGATGCCAGCTGAACCACCAGGGAAGCCCAAGAATACTGGAGTGGTAGCCTATCCCTTCTCCAGTGGATCTTCCCAACCCAGGAATCGAACCAGGGTCTCCTGCGTTGCAGATTCTTTACCAGCTGAGCTACCAGGGAAGCCCCTGCCTGGAGCATAAGTATCTTAAAATGGCAATTCTATTATTATTTATTATCAGTAAATCTGAAACTCAGGAAAAACAATTTCTGAAGTCATCAAAAGGAAATGGAAATCATGAAAATAAATGAGATGGAACATTGTGGCTCTGCCTTTCTCTGAGCATTACTTGAAATGGCATACTCAAATTATGGGAAGAATTTCTTTGAAGGGCCATTAGATGAAGAAAATGTGATTTTTACACTGCCAGTTAATGAGGAAATTATTGAAGACCATCAAGTGGAACCAGGTGTTTCCTCAACTTCAGAAGTCAAAGAGGAGGCACTGAATACAGATAATCAAGTTCCTCTTCCTGAAACAAATGAGCTTGAGGAAGATTGTCCAAGCTCTAGCTTTAGAAGATCAGTTTGTCCCTTGCTGACCACATTGCCTCCGATTAACAATGTGAGTCGGGACACTTTGCGGTACTGGTGCCAGCAACTTAAGCTGAGTACTGACGGCCAGAAAATAGAAGTTTATCGGAGACTCCAGGAACATGCTTATCCTGAAAAAGATCAGTATATTCCTAAATCATCACAGGAGGCCCGAATGCATTCATGTTCAAGGAAACACAGCATGGTGACCAAGAGGGGAAGTGTACAGAAAAGGAAGATGAGTGAGAGTGAGGAAAGGACTAAAATGGTTGAGGTGGTAACTTCAGCTCAGGTAGCCATGCTGGCAGCATGGTCAAGAATTGCTGCAAGGGCTGTTCACCCAAAGGCTGTGAATTCACGTGCCCTTCGTACCTCTGAATCCTTTCTGCCACAAGCTTCAGGTGTCCGGTGGTGTGTGGTCCATGGCAGACCACTCTTGGCAGACACAGAAGGTTGGGTCCGCCTGCAGTTCCAAGCAGGTCAGACCTGGGTGCCTGACACCCCCAGGAGGATGACCTCCCCTCTTCGTGTTACCTGCCTGCACTTTTGCACCCCCAGACATGGAAGATAACCTGTTATGCCCTGAATGTGCTGAGAGGAATAAGAAGATTATGGAAAGATTAATCGCAATGGGGAGGAGGAAGAAACCTGGTTTGGATAAATCAACATCATTGCTTTCAAATGGGCCACGTCTTAAAACAGAATAAGTGATTACCAGAGGGGAAGGAATGGGAGGTGGGGAAATGGGTGAAGTGGGTAATTTTATGGTAATCACTGTAACTAGATTTTTGTAGTATCAAATATTGAATTACTATGTTGTCTGTCTGTAGTAGGTGTGTGCATGTGTCTGCTCAATGGCTCAGTCGTTCAGTTGTGCTCGATTCTTTGGGAACTCATGGACTTCAGTCTGCCAGGCTTTGCTCTCCATGGAATTTTCCAGGCAAGAATATTGGTGGAGGACTTGCCATTTCCTTCTGCAGGGGAAACTTCCTGACCCAGGGATCAAACCTGCATCTCCTGCATTGGCAGGAGGATTCTTTACCACTGTGCCATCTGGGAAGCCCTGTACATCTGTAACATAATGTTTTATATGGTTTTACCTCAATTTTTAAAAAGTTAGAATTCACCACTGAAGTCATCTGGTCTTGGGCTTTTGCTTGATGAGAAGTTTTTGATTACTGATTCAATCTCCTTACTAGTAATCAGAGGAAAAGGGATAAATGGTGGAGAGCCCACAGTTAAAGTGATTCACATCCCAATGACTGCTATACTCTGTTCTCACCATCCTCAATGTGGCCTGATGCCTTAAGTACAGATAGGAATGTCTGTATTCTGTACTTAAGGTTTACCTGAAAGTGACTGTTACTAGTTATGTATTGATAGAATGTAATTTGGTTTTGTTTTAGTTAATACTTTTTTTGTGTGTGTTTTGTTTTTTTTTTTTTAGCAATTTTTGACTTAATGCTGAATACTCTATTGTCTGGATGTACCATAATATATCCATTGATATCTTGAAGGCCACCTTGATTACTTCCAAGTTTTGGCAATTATGAATAAAGCTGCTATAAACATTTGAAAAAAAAAAGAAAGAAAATAAATGAGATGCCCAAAGAGTATGGATGATGAGGAGGAAGTACTGAGTGGACGGTAGTAGACAGAGGAAGAGGCGCCTAAGAAGAAATGGTCAGAGGAAAAGAAGGAAAGCCATCAATCAGAGCCTGGTGTCATAGAAGCCACACACATGACGTAGCTACACAGCCAATCCTCTGTCTCACTTCCTCCTTCTAACAGAACCTGATGTTAGGGTGAGCCCTCTTCTCTGGATGTCTGTGTGCCTTAAAGGTGGCAGCCAAGTGCCCCAACTTCAAACCAGGAAATGGGTCCTCAATGGAAATCCCATTTCCCTTGCCACTGATTGGTTTAGGAAGGTGTATCTGATACCTTCTGGCCAATGGGACTTAGTGAAAAGTCAGGTGGGGGACATCTAGAAATGATTCCCTTGATTTAAAGAGATGTACATGCAAATCAAAACCATAATAAATACCAGTTCACATCCACTAGGATGACTAGAATTTAAAAAGCCAGATAGCAACAAATGTTGGTCATGATTTGGGAAATTCAGAGTCCATACTGATGGTGGGAAGCACTTGGAAAACAACCTGGCTGTCCATAAAATGACTAAATCCAGTGGAACCCAGCAGTTCCACTCCTAGATAAATGCCAAGGGAAATGAAAATGTGTTTCCACACAGAACCTCTAAGCAAGTACTTATAGCAGCATTATTCATGGTATCTAGAAGTTCAACTCAAATATTTATCAACAGATGAATGGATAAACAAATGTGGTATAGCCATAGAATAGAATAGCACTTGGCTATAAAAAAGGAAATCCATACTGATACCTGCTACCACATGGATGAACCTTGGAAACATTCTAAGTAAGAGAAGCCAACCACCAAAGACCACATACTATATGATCCCATTCATATGAAAGAACAGGAAACCTATAGAGACAGAAAATAGGTTAGTGGTGGCTTAGGGCTGGGGTGGTAAGCAGGGGAATGGGATATGAGGTTTCTTCTTGGAGGTAAATATTCTGAAGATGGTGATAATGATTACACATATCTGTAAATATACTAAAATCACTGAACTATATACATTAATGAATTGTATGCATGTTACTTGTATGTCAATAAAACTATTTTAAAAGAAGCAACAACAAAAAAAGACATACATAAAAAACATAGACTCTTCTCCACATTGTCTTGTTTGGATGGGATGGCTGCCTGCCATCTTGCTGCCTGTGTGAGGAAGATGTCTACACAACAAGAAAGGCCAAATCACAAAGATCACCGAGAAGCCCGGAGGAACCTTGGCAGCAGCAAACTCTGCCCGCCTTGTTACGTGATGTGATAAATTGTTTACACCATTTTGAGTCAGAGTTTTTGTTGATATTCTCCAACAATCATGTACTTTTTAATCCTCAAGGAGTTTCATATAGGAAAACAGTTGCTTATGAAAACTTCAGAGGTGCTGGATGGGCAGGCTTAAGCCGACCCTCCAGGAACATCTCCCAGAAGCTGCAAAACTGACCCATTGTTGGAGCCCCTGTCAGGAGGGTGGGACACAGGAAGCCACCCCTGCAACGATTAAGTTCAAGGACACAGTGCAAACACAACATTGTAAATCGGCTATACTCCAATACATTTGTTTTTTAAAGAAACACAATGTATTGTGACCTTGGAACCAGCAACGTGGCTGTGACCTCATAACCCAAAGATCTTTGCTTCCTGTCAGCACCTACGAAGCTGTTGAGTGAAACTGGAGCGCTGATTGAGAAAACTTACCGGCCTCCTTGAGCTTACCATCAGAAGAGAGCAACGCAGCAGGAGGATGGCCTCCACTCAACTCCGCCTTCTGGATGTTGCCCATCTAAGGCCCAGCTCCTACTTCCGTCTCAGATCTCTCCTCTGAAGTCATTTTTCCTTCTGCCTGATATATATTTGTGTATACGTCTACGTGTGTATTTATATGTATATCTCCTTTCAAATGTCCTAGGATCTGCTTGTGAAGGTCTTTCAATTTTGGTTTACCTGAAAATACCTTTGTTTTGTCCTCATTCTTGAATTTTTTTTCCTAGACAAAGAAGATAGACTGGTAGTTATTTTCTCTTCTTTTTTCTTTTTATCTATTTGCTTTAGTTCTTGGGGGAAGGAATTTGACTGTTCTCTTTCCCCACAGTGTGGACCCGATTGCGAGGTGGAGCCTAGGGACCAGAAGGTCTTCCAACACAGACACAGCAGATGAAAGCACAGTGATGGGGCATGTGGCCAAAGGGGAAAAGCAGGTGAGTGTGGGACAGAGCTTCACTGGTGTGGCAGAGCTGATCACTGGCCAAGAAGCTCTGGGTGGTCTCAGGATAAGCACAAGGGAAGGGTGCACTTCTTAGAGCCACAGCCCAGAGAGCCACGTACCTGGCCCCAGGAAGGTACAAGCAATGCCCACACAGCCCCTGCCTAACCAACCTGTGACTGTTTTCTTTCAGCGTATAAATATTCTCTTTCATGAAGGCCTACTGCCGATGGCTGCTTCTGATACCGAGGGGCCAGATCAGTACGGGAAACAGAAGCCAATAGAAAGAGAAGCTAAACAGGCAGTTAGGTACTAAATATCAGTAGGTGCGCTGGAAGAATAGGCTATAGTTTGGGCCTCCAGGAAAGACTCTGAACAGCCAGAAATAACTCTCTGGAGGAGGTACCGTTTGTGTGACAGGCAAGTATAAAGGCCACCTCAGAACTCAGTTGAACTTACTAACAGCGATGTTGCTGAGAGTTGGAATGCTGCCGTAACTGCTATTACACACAAAGCTGGGCTGGACACTGGAGAGCTGAAGTTGCTGCAGGAAAACCCCATGTCTGCATAATCTTGTTTGCCAGGAGAAAGAAAGATGGCCTGTTTCACTTCTGCTTTCTTCTTCTTTTTTTTTAATTGGAGGATAAGTGCTTTATAACGTTGTGTTAGCTTCTGCTGTCCAACAAAGTGAATCAGCTACAGGAATACACATATCCCCTCCCTCTTTTTTCCTTTAGCCCCATCGTGTGGATTGAGGAACTTCCCTGACCCCGGTGGAAACTGCGCCCCCTGCAGTAGAAGCCCAAAGTCTTAACCTTCAGACCACTAGGGAAGTCTGACATGTGCTATCTAAATTCTTAAAACCTAACTTGCATAACCCAACTTCAAGGGAATCTACAAAATGTAGCTTTTGGTTTCCCAGCCTTTCACAATGTCAGAGGATCCTCTAGAAGGAGATAGGAATCCCTATAGTCAAATGGCAGGCGATGTAGGGGCCTGCAATGCCATCTAATTGGGTTAATTGGGTTTGACAGATAGAAAATCAGGCGGCTCTTGAGAGGGCTGTGTCAGGACACCTGTGGTGAGAAAAGCCAGACCTTGTGGCGAAGAATAAGACATGAGCAATGAATTCAGCAAATGTCAATGGTTTGAGGTTTCCTGCGAGGAGAAGGGGAGATGGAGGAAGTAGATAGAGGGCACATCCAGTTTCATGGGGAGTTTTAGTTGCTTGTTTCTGTAAGAATGGTAGAGAATCAAACACGTTTATGGATGGAAAGGAAGGTGCCAACTGAAGAGAGCAGAGGGAGCAATAGATACATGATGGTTGGAGAGCTTGCAGCTGGTGGAAGCGGATGGATGTTCTTGATGTCTGGAAAGATGCTTGTGATATTTTGCTAAGTGACAAAAGCATGCGTATTATAAAGCAAACATTGTAGGATTCTTTCCTGTTTAAAAAATATGTTAGGTACTTTGAAAACACTCACTGAATTGTTAGATAACCCTCACAGAGACCAAAATCAGTTTTTGCAAGGCTGCACCACAGAGATGGAGCAGCCCCAGCCAATGGCATCAGCTTGGGCAGAATAAGAGTGAAGAAGGAGAGTGGGCAAGGCTGGGATGGAGGACCACAGACTTCTGCAGGCCACGTGGCCACAGGCTGTCTTGCTCTGTAGGCCTTGTGCTCAAGTTATGATCCCAGCTCACCTTCCCTCCCACGTGCTGAGAAGCAGCCAGCCAGCAGTTGTTCTTGAACCAGCCTCAGAGGCCTAGACATAGCATCTCCCCATTGTATCCAGCCTCAACTGTTGTGGAGCCATTCAGGCTCCCCATAGTCGTCTGGGGCCACATCCTGAAAGAGCACTGATGTGACTGCTGTCCAGTCCTCTCGTGTGGGCTTCCCTGGTGGCTCAGACAGTAAAGCGTCTGCCTGCAATGTGGGAGACCCAGGTTCGATCCCTGGGTCGGGAAGATCCCCTGGAGAAGGAAATGGCAGCCCACTCCAGTACTATTGCCTAGAAAGTCCCATGGAGGGAAGAACCTGGCAGGCTACAGTCCACTCGGTCGCAAAGAGTCAGACACAACTGAGTGACTTCACTTTCACTTTCACTTTCTTCTCGTGTTTCCTGTGCCCCCACCCCAAATCATGATCACAAAGATTCACTGACCAAGGCTGACATGTAAGTACATGACTTCCTTGAAAATAACTTGAGATGTCTTTAACTTAGCTTTACTTGAATCTGTCTTATCCCTCAACATGGCTATTTCTTTTCTCTTTTTTTTTTTAATTGAAGTATATTTACATACAATAGTATGTTAGTTTCAGGTATACAGCAAATTGCATCACATAAATATACTTTTTATTTCAGATTATTTTCCATTATAAGGTCATTACAAGATATTGAATATAGTTCCCTGTGTTATACACTTAATCCTTTTTGCTCATCTATCTTATGCTTATTAATTTATATCTGTTAATCCCAGATTCCTAATTTATCCCCCTCCTTTCCCCTTTGGTAATTGTAAGTTTGTCTTCCATGTCTATGAATCTGTTTTGTATGTAGATTCATTTGTATTATTTTTTGGATTCCGCATATAAGTGATATCATATAATATTTCTTTCTCTGTCTGAATCTGCTCAGAACAATGTTCTCTAGGTCCATTCATGTTGCTGCAAATGGCAATATTTCATTTTTTATGGCTAATATTCCATTGTTTATTTATACCACATCTTCATCCATTCATCTGTTGATGGACACTTAGGTTGCTTACATGTCTTGACTATTATAAATAGTACTGCTACAAACATTGAAGGGCATGTGTCTTTTTTAGTTAGAGTTTTCATCTCTTCTGGATAAATACCCTGGAATGGGATTGCTGGATCATTGGTAGCTTTATTTTTCAGTTTTTAAAGTGAAAGTGAAGTCGCTCAGTCGTGTCCGACTCTTTGCAACCCCATGGACTGTAGCCTACCAAGCTTCTCTGTCCATGGGATTCTCCAGGCAAGAATACTGGAATGGGTTACCATTTCCTTCTCCAGGGGATCTTCCTGACCCAGGGATCGAACCCAGGTCTCCCACATTGTAGGCAGAGGCTTTTACCTCTGAGCCACCACCTCCATATTGTTCTCCATAGTGGCTGCACTAATTCACATCCCCACAAACAGTGTAAGAGGGTTCCCTCTTCTCCACATCCTCACCTTCATTTATTTTTTGTAGACTTTCGGTGATAGCCATTCTGACTGCTCTGACATGGTACTTCATCTTTTCTGGTTTGATAATTAGCAATGTTGGGGATTTTCTCATATGCCTGTTGGCAATCTGTATGTGTTCTTTGGAGAAATGTCTATTTAGGTCTTCTGCCCATTTTTTAGATCAGTTGTTTGTTCTTTTGATATTGAGTTGTATGAGCTGTTTGTGTATGTTGGATATTAACACCTTGTTGGTCACATCATTCACAGACTTTTCTCCCACTGTAGGTTGACTTTTCCTAGTTTCCTTTGCTATATGGAAAGCTTGTAAAGTTTGGTTAGAGACTAAGTTAAGAAAACGTTGATATAATTTACGTCAGAGAATGTTTTGCCTATGTTCTCTTCTAGGAGTTTGTGATGTCATGTCTTATATTTAAGTCTTTAAGCCATTTTGAGTTTATTTTTGTGTCTAGTATGAGGATGTGTTCTAACTTCATTGATTTGCATGAAACTATCCCAACTTTCCCAACATCACTTGCTTAAGAGACCATCTTTTCTCCACTGTATATTCTTACGTCCTTTGTCCATGATTAATTGACCATAGGTGTTGAGTTTATTTCTAGGCTCTCTATTCTGTTCCATTGATCTATATATCTGTTTTTTTGTGCCAATACCAGTCTGTTTTGATTATGCAGCTTTATAGCATTATCTAAAGTCTTGGAGGATTATGCCTTCAGCTTAGTTCTTTCTCCTCAGGATTGCTGTGGCGATTCTGGGTCTACTGCGGTTGTGTATAAATTTGAGGATATTTGTTCTGATTTTGTGAAAAATGTCATGGGTATTGTGATAGGGATCACCTTAAATCTGTGGATTGCTTTCTGTAGTATAGAACATGGTTATTTCTTGTGCTAACCTAATATATATACACACATACATTCATATACATATATATACATACATGTGTGTATATATATACACACACACACATATGTATGCTGTGCTGTGCTACTGAAGCCACTTCAGTCGTGTCTGACTCTTGTGACCCCATGGACTGTAGCCTGTCAGTCTCCTCTGTCCACGGGGATTCTCCAGGCAAGAATACTGGAGTGGATTGCCATGCCCTCCTCCAGGGGATCTTCCCGACCCAGGGATCAAACCCTCGTTTTTTACATCTCCTGTATTGGTAGGCAGATTCTTTACCACTAGCGCCACCTGGGAAGCCCCCATATATATATAATATCTTATATTATTATTTTATGTGCATTGGGGTCATTTTTAATCACACTCTTGGATCCAAGTTTTTTGTCTTTGGGTGAAGGTAGTGCCTAATCATGTGAATTCAGGCTGAAAACCTATATGAGGATAGGATCAGGAATACAGATTCTCAGGGGAGATCCCCCACCCCAATTTGATTAGCATCAGAATCCAAGAAAGGCAGTTTCCCTGAGAATTTGGACCCACCTGAAAACTTTAAATGTTGGAGTTATCAGATCTAGCATATCAAATAAGTATCCTTAATATAATAAATAAAAGAGAACCTTGAAAATATGACAGAAGACCAAGCAGGTGTGGAATAAAATCAAACAACTACAAGAAGTGAAAAATTGAAATTTTAAATTCAATAGGTTTAACAGCTGATTAGATATAGCTGATAGGATGATTAGGGTTATGGAAGATAGAAGAACTTATCTGAACTATAACCCAGAGAGGCAGAGAGATGGAAAATATAAACTAGAGCTCTAAAAAACACAGAAGATAGACCAAGAAGGTGTATCATATATTCAATCATAATTCTAGGGAGAGAATAAAGATAAGGGAAGAGGCAATGTTTGAAAATATAGTACAGAACTGCTTTCTATAGATGACAAAGGACCCTAATCCAGAGGCAAGGAGCCGACAAATTTCCAGTTACGATTTTGAAAAATGCGCACTCAGAATCATCATAGAAGAACCGTAGAACACTATATTAAATATTAAGACATTAAATAATGTACTGCATTGTATAACATAATGGAAGTTGAATATAGCTGTCAAAGTGTTAAGAGAAAAAGGAATGAGGAAAATAAAAGCCAATCCAAAAGAAGGCAAGACAAGAGAGAAAAACAAAAGATAGAAAGGCATGAAAAAAGAAAACACAGTATACGATGGAAAAAATAAATATATCAATAATTGCACTAAATTTAAATATTTTGACATAAAGCTGCATTTGAAAAACAAACATTGTCAGACTGAGTAAACAAAATCCAGCTATTTGTTCTTTACAACAGACATACATTTTAAAAATGTACAGAAAATTTGAAAGTAAAAATGGTGGGAAATGATGTACGAGGTAAATACTAAATAAAAGGAAGATCATATAGCTATATGAGACAAAATATTTAAAGGGAAAATATTTTAAAATAATTTAATGAATTAATGTGTTTGGCTGTGCTTGGCCTTCACCGCTGCAGGGGCTTTCCTCTCTAGTTGCGGTGAGTGGAGGCTACTCTCTAGTTGCGGTGCAAGGGCGTCTCACTGCGCTGGCTGCTCTCGTTCCAGAGCACAGGCTCTAGGGTGCTCAGGCCTCAGTACTTTTGGCATGTGGGCTCACTAGTTGTGACTCGCAGGCTCCAGAGCATAGGCTCACTAGTTGTGGCTCACAGGCTTAGTTACTCTGCTGTATGTGGGATCTTCCTGAATCAGGAATCGAACCCCTGTCTCCTGCATTGGCGGGCAGATTCTTTAGCACTGAGCCATCAGGAAAGCCCCAGAGGAAAATATTTAAAGGGGAAAAACTTACTAGAAATAAAAAGATGATGTATAATGATAAAATATTCAATTTTCCAATAAGTATAACAATTTTAAGCTTCTATAAAACCAGTTCTATAGCTTGAAAAATGAGCTGAAATGACAAAATTACATGGAAAGTTTGGCAAGATCACCATCTCATGAGCTATTTCAACAACACATTTCTGTGACATGCAGAATAATCAGTAGAAAATCATTAAGGATATAAAAGACTTGAGCAACACAGTTAACAAGCATGTAGAACTCTATATTAAATAACTACAGAATATATGGTGTTTTGAAGCATCTATGGAATATCTACAAAAATGGACCGTTAAAAAGTAAATGCTGCAGGGTGAGGGCATGGATGAATAGGCAGAGCACAGTTTTTTTTAAGGTAGTGAAAATACTCTGTTTAATACTATAATGGTAGATACATGTCATTAAACATTTGTCCAAACCTCTAGAATGTACAACATGGAGAGTAAACAGTAATGGAAACTTAGACTTTGGATGATATGATGGGTGGATGTAGGTTCATCAGTTGTAACAAATGTACTACTCTAGTGGGGGATAATGGGAGAGGCTATGCATTTATAGGGGTTGGGTGTACATGGGAAACCTCAATACCGTCTTCTCAATTTTGCAGTGAACCTAAAAACTGCTGTTGAAAAATTAAATAAAGTTTGGGGATTTCTCTGGTGATCCAGTGGCTAAGACTCTGTGCTCCCAGTGCAGAGGGCCCAAGTTCAATCCCCGGTCATGGAACTAGATCCCACATACCATAACTAAAGATCCCACGTGCCGTAGCTAAGACCCAGTGCAGCCAAATAAATAAATATTATAAAATAATAAAAATAAAGTCTTAATCAAAAACTCAAATGCTTCAACCATAAACCATTAATAGCAGAAGAAATTACAATGGAATTAGAAAATATTTAGAATCAAAAGCTGATGAAAATATTATATAACAAAACATGTGGGATGCAGTTAATATAGTATTTATAGAAAATGTGTAACCACAAATATTTCTCATAAGAAAATGAGCTCAAAAATGAATGAGCTCAAAAGTCTCAAAATTAATGAGCTGTGTCCATATCAAAATAATACCCCAAAAAGTAAAAGGGAGATAAAACTAAATATAAGAAAAATTAATTTTAAAAAGATGAACAAGCCAGAAGTTGATTTTTCAAAAATATTCATAACATTGACAAAATTCTGGTGAAAATGATTGAGATAAAAAATGAAGGCACAGATAATCAATATTAGGAATAGCACAACCAGAAAAGGATACTTGCCATGCAATAAATATAAAAAAATATATAAAGTTCAAAAGGAATTCCATAGAAGGAACACCTTTTCACAAACATTTGAAAAGGTGTTGAGGACTTCCCTCGTGGTCCGGTGATTAGGACTCTGCTTTTCCACTGCAGTGGGCACATGCTCGATCCCTGGTCAGGGAACTAAGATCCTGTGTAGCCAAAAAAGGAAAGGTTAGTAATCAGGGAAATACATGCTAATACCTACAAGATTCACAAAATCAAACATCAGACAATACAAAGTATAAATGAGCATATGAAACAGGGGCTCTCCACCATCTGCTAAGCGGTAGTGACCTTTGGGAAACAGCCTTGTTTGATGAAGCTAGAAGTGTGCATACCCATATATATCTTTTGCCTAAAACATTATATTTTTTCTTAATCTTATTGAAAATATTATTTCTTTTCTGAATTCTTTCTTCCTTTAACTACAACATCTTCATTTTAATATAAAATTTATCCTTCTTATTTTCTCATGATAATGAAATTTGACTTTTTCTTTTTCAGTGGAGATTTAGCCCCTCATCTAGTTGATCTTAAACATTTTAGTATCATGATTGTATTAAAATATACTGAGGACCCCCAAAGAGCTTTTTATGTGAGGTATAGCTATTGCTAGTTACCATATTAGAAAGTAAAACTGAGAAGTTTTGCTTCCGGGGACGGCATCTAGAGGCATTCAGGATGGTGCAGCGTCTGACATACCGTCGTAGGCTATCCTACAATACAGCCTCTAACAAAACCAGGCTGTCCCGAACCCCTGGTAATAGAATTGTTTACCTTTATACCAAGAAGGCGGGGAAAGCACCAAAATCTGCATGTGGTGTGTGCCCAGGCCAACTTAGAGGGGTTCGTGCTGTGAGACCAAAAGTTCTCATGAGGTTGTCTAAAACAAAGAAACATGTCAGCCGAGCATATGGTGGTTCCATGTGTGCTAAATGTGTCTGCGACAGGATCAAGCACGCTTTCCTTATTGAAGAGCAGAAGATCGTTGTGAAAGTATTGAAAGCACAAGCACAGAGTCAGAAAGCTAAATAAAAAATGAACCCTTTTTGAGTAATTAAAAAAAAATAACTGAGAAATTTTTTTTAAAGATAAAGTATGCATACCCTATGACTCAGAGATTGCGATTCTAGGTATGTACTTCAGAGAACTCTTGAATAAGAATCTTATAGCAGTGTTATTAAGAATAAAAAAGAAAAAGCTTGTAAACCCCTAGCAATAACCTAGCTGGTAAATAACAGTAGAAGGGTAAGTAAGCTTTAGTATATTCACCAGTGGAATACATATAGCAATGAAAGGAACTGCAGCTTCAGAGAATAACCTGGTGAATACAATTATCAAATGTTGAATAAAAAAAGCAAGTTATCAATGAGTTACATAAAGAATTACCCCATTAATCTAAAATTCAAACACAGTTATAAACATTGAATTATTTACAGTGTGATGATCAGTTTTTTTGTGCCCACTTGGCTAGGCTAGAGTTCCCAGTTATTCAATCAAATACTAAGTGTTGCTGTGAAGGTATTTTGTAGATACCTAAAAGCCTAAAATCAGTTGATTTTAAGTAAAGGGGATTATTACAATAATAATCTGTATAAACTTGATGCAATCAGTGGAAAGGCCTTCAGAGCAGAACCACGGTTTTCCTGAGTAAGAAGAAACTCTCCACAGTGGACTGCAGCTTCAACTTCTGCCCAAAAGTTGCAGCCTGCCTTTCCTAATGGCCTGCCCTACAGATTTCAGACTTGCCTAGCTAGCCCCACAAATGCATAAGCCAATTCATTGCAATAAATCTTAAAACTGGTCTCCTACTGATTCTCTTTCTCTGGTTGACCCTTGACTTTTGGATTTTGGTACTGGAGGTGGTTCTGGAGGAATATATATATATATATATATTTTTTTTGGCTACATTGGGTCTTAGTTGTGGCAGAGGGGATCTTTGCAGTTCAGTTCAGTCACTCAGTCATGTCCAACTCTTTGTGACCCCCATGGACTGCAGCATGCCAGGCTTCCTTGTCCATCACCAACTCCCAGAGCTTGCTCAGACTCATGTCCAATGAGTCAATGATGCCATCCAACCATCTCATTCTCTGTCATCCCCTTCTCCTCCTGCCTTCAATCTTTCCCCAGCATCAGAGTCTTTTCAAATGAGTCAGTTCTTTACATCAGGTTGCCAAAGTATTGGAGCTTCACCTTCAGCTTCAGATCTTCCAATGAATATTCAGGGTTGATTTCCTTTAGGATTGACTGGTTTGATCTCCTTGCCGTCCAAGGGACTCTCAAGAGTCTTCTCCAGCACCACAGTTCAAAGCATCAATTCTTTGGCGCTCAGCCTTCTTTGTGGTCCAACTCTCACAACCATATGTGACTCCTGGAAAAAACCATAGCTTTGACTATGCAGAGCTTTGTCGGTAAAATAATGTCTCTCCTTTTTAATATGCTGTTTAAGTTTGTCGTAGCCTTTCTTTCAAACAGCAGGCATCTTTTAATTTCATGGCTGCAGTCACCATCCACAGTGATGTTGGAGCCCAAGAAAATAAAGTCTGTCACTGTTTCCATTGTTTCTCAATCTATTTGCCATGAAGTGATGGGAACGGATACCAGGATGTGAACACTGAGTTGCAGCATGTGGGATTTAGTTTCCACCAGGAAATTACCCTAGAGGAACAGAATCTTAAGGATGAATTCTCTGAACACATCCTGGATTTTCTGGAACTGGATCTGTAGTCTGATTAGAGTTCAAGGCACTAATGACTCTATTTCACATGGTAAAGAGGGTACAGGTAGTCCATGGAGGGATGATATTAGAAACATGAAAAATATTGCTGTTGGATACTCTAGGCAAGGTTTTGAGTGATGTTCAAACATTTTAGTTAAACTAAGTAGTATAATGAGAGTGCTTGGTAGTTCCTAACTGTGCTGGACAAAGTGGGAAAAGAAAAGGATAAGCTCATGACTTCAAATTCCCAGCTCAAGATCCTTATAAAATGACCCAAAAACTTGCTGAAAAACAAACCCAGGGTCTCACCCAGTGAGTGGCTGAGTTACAAGGCAAATTAAATTCCCAGTCTCAATGGTATCTACTGTTAAAAGGAGGGCATTGACTGGGAAGAGATGGGATACTGTATGTTGGAATGAGAACAAATTGGAAGACCCTAACAGAGATGGGGATGTTGAGTCCCTGAATTCTGATGAGACTATTTGACCAGTACTAATTTGCCAACAAAGGTCCGTCTAGTCAAGCCTATGGTTTTTCGAGTAGTCATGTATGGATGTGAGAGTTGGACTGTGAAGAAGGCTGAGAGCCGAAGAACTGATGCTTTTGAACTGTGGTGTTGGAGAAGACTCTTGAGAGTCCCTTGGACTGCGAGGAGATCCAACCAGTCCATTCTAAAGGAGATCAGTCCTGATGCTAAAGCTGAAACTCCAATACTTTGGCCACTCATGAGAAGAGTTGACTCATTGGAAAAGACTCTGATGCTGGGAGGGATTGGGGGCAGGAGGAGAAAGGAACGACAGAGGATGAGATGGCTGGATGGCATCACTGACTCGATGGACATGAGTCTAAGTGAACTCCAGGAGTTGGTGATGGACAGGGAGGCCTGGCGTGCTGTGATTCATGGGGTCGCAAAGAGTTGGACACGACTGAGCGACTGAACTGAATGCATCTGAGGGGATTAACTCTGCATTGAAAACTGTAATGGCCTCCCTGAAGCAGCTGCTTTGCAAGACAGTGCTTTTCCCCCTCAGGACCCTCCCCTACCACTCCCTTTGCTTCTAGATCTCTCTTTAGAGTCAGGCAAGTCCCAGCACATCCCTAAAGGTGAGGTACGAAGTGTAACCCACAGGGAGGCTGCACGATTTTCCCAGTTTAGCAGCCAGCCAGCCAGTGAATATATAATTTAATGTCAGAGTGGAGTCACTATATAAGACCTGCTCCCCAGCCCAGGAGGGGCAGAGGACACACTTTTCACCAGCAAAGGAATGATGTCCCTCCCACCCCTGCAGCCTCACCCCACAAAGCCAGACACAGACGAGAAGGGCCATGACTCACTTTTACCAGTACTTTTCCGAGTCCCTCTGATCAGACCAGTGTGTCGCATGCCCAACCCTGAACCAATCAATGTGGCCAGTGGGATGGCAAATGTTATTTGACTTAAACCTTTCAGGACCTATACCTGGGTTTGGGGATGGAATTAAATCCCAAGCCATATAGCTGAAAATAGGTGATAGAGGGTGAGGAGTGCAAGTTCTGAATGTGAATTCTAAGTGCTATTATCTGGAAGGGGGAATAGATGGTGAGCATTAAATAGGATGAATTTCCTGTCACTGCAGAAGGAAAACAGGACAGACTCAGGACCCAGGCTTGTTCTGTAACTACTCACAGCAGAGCAGGGCAGGCTGGTTTCTGTGCTCCCAGTCAGTGTAATGGATTTGGTATTTTAATCTAATCATGCGGTAAAAGTTCTTTACTTAGAGAAAAGCTTCAAACCCATGCTAAATGTATCTTGACAATTGGACTAAAGCAAATCCTGTTTATTTTAGTAGTCAGTAGAAGTGCTGGAGGAGACCGTGGAGAGCATGTGACCCATGAGCTGGACTCTGGCCACTGGAGGCCCCTAACCATCCTTGGAATGTGTGTTCTGCTTGCCTTCCTCACGCCAGAAGCTGCCCAAGGACAGAACTCTGAGACAGTCCTGTGGTGCTGAGACCACCTGGGAAGTGTACCTAACAGAGCCCAGTTCAGTCCTCTGTATAAACTTTAGGATCCTGTATAAACTTTAGGCGGTGTGTGGAGGTCTGTTATCCTGCAGTCACCCAAGACAAGCCTGGTAAGTACGTTCTCTTGCTTCTTAAACCTGCCACCTACCAATCTGCAGTGGTCTACCTCTTTCTTCTGGTCTTCCCTGGTGGCTCAGCTGGTAAAGAATCCTCCTGCAATGTGAGAGACCAGAGTTCGGTCCCTGGGTTGGGAAGATCCCGTGGAGAAGGGAATGGCAGTGCACTCCAGTATTCTGGCCTGGAGAATTCCATCTGTAGAGTCCACGGGGCTGCAAAGAGTCAGAAATGACTGAGCAACTTTCACTTCACTTCACTTCACCTCTTTCTTCAGGCTTTCCAGGCCCCTTCACCTTCAGAAGTTCCTAAGGAGACTGTGAACGAACACCTAGGTGTCTGGAGCAGCTTTATTATTTGTGCCTCAACTGAAGATAGTGCTAGCAGTCTCCCACTGGCCGCTTACACACGTGGACTCTGCATGCTAAGTGCCCACCGTGCGTGCGTGCGTGCGTGCGTGCATGCTCAGTTGTGTCTGACTCTTTGCGGCCCTACGGACTGTAGCCCCCCAGGCTCCTCTGTCCATAAAATTTTCCAGGCAAGAGTACTGGAGTGGGTTGCCATTTCCTACTCCAGGGGAATCTTCCCAACCCAGGGACTGAACTGGCATCTCTTGCATATCCTGCATTGGCAGGTGGGTTCTGTACCACTGACCACCATGCATCAGCTCTCAAATCTCCCTCAACTCTATGAGCTTAATATTATCATCTGACTTTGTCAATGAGGAGTTAGGGATATAGGCAGCTTGTCCAAGGCAACAAGCTACCTAAGGGCAGAGTAGGGATCTTAGCCAGGCCTGCAGGCCTGCAAAGTTGATCTTCTGTGATGGATATTGTGCTTCTCCCCTACCCCTGTCTCTGTCGCAAGTCCCTGCACTGTCCTGCAGTATCATACTGGCTATTAATGAAAAAAAAAAACTGGTTAAACATTTGCATCCCAATACTAAGTCTGACCTCATCTTCTATCTGAAAGATAATCTGACTTCCCTGGTGGCTCAGACAGTAAAGCGTCTGCCTACAATGTGGGAGACCCGGGTTCGATCCCTGGGTCGGGAAGATCCACCGGAGAAGGCAATGGCACCCCACTCCAGTATTCTTGCGTGGAAAATCCCATGGACAGAGGAGCCTGGTAGGCTACAGTCCAGGGGGTCGCAAAGAGTCAGACACAACTGAGCGACTAAACTTTCTTTTCTATCTGAAAACTCAAAGTCAGGATATTTACTGGCTCTGGAAAAACAGTCTGTACAATTCAGTTGTAAAGTTCGAGCCGAGGCCCCAAAACTCATCTTTTAAGCTCTGTGAGGTTTTAGTATCAGGAGGCTCCTGGTCGGCATCTGCCTGATTCCTGTTCTGCTGCTTCACTTTGTCTTGTCTCCTCTGTTGTGACTTGATATCACACCTGTGATGTTTAAGTTCAAGCTTTAAAATATCGAAGCCAGGGAGCGGTTACCATATGTTTTTCTGGAGGAGTAACAAACAGACCTGTGTTTTGCCAGACCTGTCTTTCTGTTCACCCGCGATGACAGTTTGCCTCTGGCAGCGGCGTGGGTTGGCAGTGGCCTGCTGCAGGGTCGGGGCATTGAGTGCTGCAGTGCATCCATATGGGGCCTTTTGAAGGAGGCCACCATCATCTTCATTACCCCCCACCATGTTTGGTTTCAGGTCAAACAATAGGAAGGGAACAGAGCCCTGCCCACCAACAGAAAATTGGATTAAAGATTTACTGAGCAAAACCCAGTTTCCCCCAGTCAGTCTCGCCCATCAGGAAGCTTCCATAAGCCTTTTATCCTTATCTTTCAGAGGGCAGACAGAATGAAAACCACAATCACAGAAAACTAATCAAACTGATCACATGGACCACAGCCTTGTCTAGCTCAATGAAACTATGAGCCATGCTGTGTAGGGCCACTCAAGACAGACGGGTCATGGTGGAGAGTTCTGCCAAAATGTGGTCCACTGGGGAAGGGAATGGCAAACCACTTCAGTATTCTTACCTTGAGAACCCCATGAACAGTATGAAAAGGCAAAACGATAGGACACTGAAAAATGAACTCCCCAGGTTGGTAGGTGCCCAGTATGGTACTGGAGGAGATAATTTCTCCAAACTGGAGAAATAATTCCAGAAAGAATGAAGAGACGGAGCCAAAGAGAAAACAATGCCCAGTTATGGATGTGACTGGTGATGGAAGTAAAGTCCGATGCTGTAAAGAACAATATTGCATAGGAACCTGGAATGTTAGGTCCATGAATGAAGGTAAATTAGAAGTGGTCAAATAGGAGATGGCAAGAGTGAACATCGACATTTTAGGAATCAGTGAACTAAAATGGACTAGAATGGGCGAATTTAATCCAGATGACCATAATATCTACTACTGTGGGCAAGAATCCCTTAGAAGAAATGGAGTAGCCATCACAGTCAACAAAAGAGTCCAAAATGTAGTACTTGGGTGCAATCTCAAAAACAAGAGAACAATCTCTGTTTGTTTCCAAGGCAAACCATTCAATATCACAGTAATCCAAGTCTATGCCCCAACCAGTAATGCTGAAGAAGCTGAACTTGAATGGTTCTATGAAGACCTATAAGACCTTCTAGAACTAACACCCCAAAAAGATGTTCTTTTTATTAAAATGGACTGGAATGCAAAAGTAGGAAGTCAAGAGATACCTGGAGTAACAGGCAAATTTGGCCTTGGAGTACAAAAATGAAGCAGGGCAAAGGCTAATAGAGTTTTGCCAAGAGAATGCACTGATCATAGCAAACACACTCTCAACAACACAAAAGAAGACTCTACACATGGACATCACCAGATGGCCAACACTGAAATCAGATTGATTATATTCTTTGCAGCCAAAGATGGAGAAGCTCTATACAGTCAGCAAAAACAAGACCAGGAGCTGACTGTGGCTCAGATCATGAACTCCTTATTGCCAAATTCAGACTTAAATTGAAGAAAGTAGGGGAAACCACTAGACCATTCAGGTATGACCAAAATCAAATCACTTATGATTATACAGTGGAAGTGACAAATAGATTCAAGGAATTAGATCGATAAACAGAGTCCCTAAAGAACTATGGACAGAGGTTCATGAGATTGTACAGGAGACAGTGATCAAGACCATCCCCAAGAAAAAGAAATGCAAAAAAGCACAATGGTTGTCTGAGGAGGCCTTACAAACAGCTGAGAAAAGAAGAGAAGCTAAAGGCAAAGGAGAAAAGGAAAGATACACCCATTTGAATGCAGAATTCTAAAGAATAGCCAGGAGAGACAAGAAAGCCTTCCTCAGAGATCAATGCAAAGAAATAGTTAAAAACAATAGAATGGGGAAAACTAGAGGTCTCTTCAAGAAAATTAGAGATACCAAGGGAACATTTCATGCAAAGATGGGCACAATAATGGACAGAAATGGTATGGACCTAACAGAAGCAGAAGAGATTAAGAAGAGGTGGCAAGAATATACAGAAGAACAATACGAAAAAGATCTTCCTGACCCAGATAACCACCACGATGGTGTGATCACTCAGAGTCAGACATCCTGGAATGCAAAGTGAACTGGGCCTTAGGAAGCATCACTACAACAAAGCTAGTGGAGGTGATGGAATTCCAGTGGAGCTATTTCAAATCCTGATAGATGATGCTGTGAAAGTGCTGCACTCAATATGGCAGCAAATTTGGAAAACTCAGCAGTGGCCACAGGACTGGAAAAGGTCAGTTTTCATTCCAATCCCAAAGAAAGGTAATGCCAAGAATGTTCAAACTACTGCACAATTGCACTCATCTCACATGCTAGCAAAGTAATGCTCAAAATTCCCCAAGCCAGGCTTCAATAGTACATGAACCAAGAACTTCCAGACATTCAAGCTGGATTTAGAAAAAGCAGAGGAACCAGAGATCAAATTGCCAATGTCCATTGAATCATTGAAAAAGCAAGAGAATTCCAGAAAAACATCTACTTCTGCTTTATTGACTACGCCAAAGCCTTTGACTGTGGATCACAACAAACTGTGGAAAATTCTTAAAGATATGGTAAATTCTTAAACAGACCACATTACCTACGTCCTGAGAAATCTATATGCAGGTCAAGAAGCAACAGTTAGAACTGGATATAGAACAACAGACTGGTTCCAAATTGGGAAAGGAGTATGCCAAGGTGGTATATTGTCACCCTGCTTATTTAAATGCAGAGTACATCATGCGAAATGCTGGGCTGGATGAAACAGCTTGAATCAAGATTGATGGGAGAAATATCAATAACCTCAGATATGCAGATGACACCACCCTTATGGCAGAAAGTGAAGAACTGAAGAGTCTCTTGATGAAAGTAAAAGAGGAGAGTGAAAAAGCTGGCTTAAAACTCAGCATTCAAAAAAGGAAGATTGTGGCATCCAGTCCCATCACTTCATGGCAAATAGATGGGAAAACAATGGAAACAGTGAGAGACTTTATTTTTGGGGGCTCCAACATCACTGCAGATGGTGACTGCAGCCATAAAATTAAAAGATGCTTGCTCCTTGGAAGAAGAGCTATCACCAACCTATACAGCATATTAAAAAGCAGAGACATTACTTTGCTGACAAAGGTTGTCTAGTTAAAGGTATGGTTTTTCCAGTAGTCATGTATGGATGTGAGAGGTGAACCATAAAGAAAGCTGAGTGCCAAAGAATTGATGCTTTTTGAACTATGGTGTTGGAGAAGACTCTTGAGAGTCCCTCGGACTGCAAGGAGATCAAACCAGTCAATCCTAAAGGAAATCAGTCCTGAATATTCATTGAAAGGACTGATACTGAAGCTGAAACTCCAATACTTTGGCCACCTGATGTGAAGAACTGACTCCTTGGAAAAGAGCCTGATGCTGGGAAAGATTGAAGGCAGGAGGAGAAGGGGACGACAGAGGATGAGATGGTTGGATGGCATCACCGACTCATTGGACATGAGTTTGAGCAAGCTCTAGGAATTGGTGATGGAAAGGGAAGCTTGGCGTGGTGCATTCCATGGGGGTCTCAGAAAGCGACTGAACTGACTGAACAAACACATTGTCAGACTTGTTTTTCTGTTCACCTGTGATGATACACTGGTGTTGATGAAAAGTTCCATCGTGCAGTCAACTGAGATTCCCACTGATCTTTGAGTCAAGGGAGTGAGAATCCCCATCAGGAAGGGTCCATTTGGGTTGGTTTAACAAGATACCACAGACTTATAAACAACACAACCTACACTTATGGCTTATTAACAACATAACCTTATTTCTCACAGTTCTGGAGGCTGAAAGTCTGAGATTACGGTTCTGGCATAATGAGGGCCTTCTTCCTGGTTCATAGTCAGCAACTTCTCACTATGTCCTCACTATGTGGTGGAAGGAGTGAGGGAGCCCTTATATAAACGCCTGGTGTCTCCTATAGGAACTCTAATCTTCTTCGTGAGAGCTCCACCCTAATGACCTAAGCAGCTTCCAAAGGCCCCACTTCCGGACATCGTTACATCAGAATTTCAACATATAAATTTGGGAAGCACTGTTTCCATCACCTTCCAAAAGGTGGGTTTCAAGGTGTATGAAATTTGGAGGGAGTAAACTGAAGACAATGAAGTCAAATGTAGTTCATTTTTTGCAGAGAAATGGGTGGAATCCATTGAAGTTCTTAAGTTTTGAGAACTCTAAGAGCCAGGCTGCCATGCTTGCTTGTAAATAGGAGCTGGTGAGTAGAATGGGGCTGGAGACCCAGATTTGAAAGGTACTTTAATCCTACTTGCAAATATTGTGTTTAGACACTTAACAAATATGGTTAGCAAGTAACCAGGTTACTCAACAGAGGCCTCAGTTTCCCTATCTGTAAAATGGAGATAATAAGACTCACTATCTCACTATCAGAGAAGGCAATGGCAACCCACTCCAGTACTCTTGCCTGGAAAATCCCATGGACGGAGGAGCCTGGTAGGCTGCAGTCCATGGGGTCGCAAAGAGTCGGACACGACTGAGCAACTTCACTTTCACTTTTCACTTTTCACTTTCATGCATTGGAGAAGGAAATGGCAACCCACTCCAGTGTTGTTGCCTGGAGAATCCCAGGGATGGGGGTGCCTGGTGGGCTGCCGTCTATGGAGTCGCACAGAGTCGGACACGATTGAAGTGACCTACAGAAGCAAAGTTTCATTATTATGATGCAGCAGCAGCATCTTAGAATGTGGAAAGAATTAAATGAGATATGCATGTAAAGTTCCTGGATTTAGCAGGCACTTAGTAAACAGCAACTGTTATTATTAAGATTTGTATTGTGCGTAGACCCATTTTGAGTTTGTTCAGACAGCTGAACATATGATTTACATTACAATAACTAACGAATGTTATCCTTGGCAGATGTAGAGCTGTGGAACCAGAATAGCATCTGTAGCAGCTGAAGTCATTCTAGACTCTGGCCCAGTGTCCCTGCAGCAATTTGATATGGAGATGGCAGCCAGGGTGCTGTGGGGCAGCCTTGGCCTGCTCCGCCTGGCGTGGTGTCTCCTTCCACAGACAGGCTACGTGCACCCAGATGAGTTCTTCCAGTCTCCCGAGGTCATAGCAGGTAAAGCATCCCATGTGTGGTTAAGATAAGTTTGTGCAGCAAAGTCTGGTCGAGGAGCTGGTTGATTATTTAGAGCGTGCATGAATGTTCAATTTTATCTGACTTTGCAACCCCTACCAGGCTTCTCTGTCCATGGAATTTCCCAGGCAAGAATGCTGGAGTGGGTGGCCATTTCCTTCTTGAGGGACTCTTCCCAACCCAGGGATCAAACCTGTGTCTCTTGCATTGGCGAGCGGATTCTTTACCAACTGTGCCACCTGGGAAGCCCCTGGATATTCAGTGCAGAGGGAGAAAAATGTCTGTGCAAATGAGCAGTAAATCCACAAGCTTCTCTGGCATAGGAATCTAAGAGCAGGAACTTCATATCTCCTTCCTGAGGGGCGACACTGACCTTCTAAGTGTTACCAATGAAATGCCAGCCTATTTGATGTTTTCCTGCTTATACCAACAGTACGGGTTTTCAGAACAAAAGCTGTTTGGGGCTTCTCAGGGGAAGGATTTCAAAGTTGGGCTTCCCCAGTGGTTGGGGAAGCCTATACAGGGCTGTGACATAATAATGAAACTTTGCTTCTGTAGGTTCACGTGATGTCTGAGGGAACTCACACCTAGACTGCTCACTTGTTGGGACTTCGCTTCTAGGTGGTATAGGACACATCATTAAGACAGTTGCCAGAAACCTTGAGGCTTTTCAGATGCTGTGGTCACAGGCCTTCTTCCTCATGGCTCAAGATGTCTGCTTGAGCTCCAGCCATCAGGTTAAACACCGGGTCTTTCCCACCACCAGAAAAGAGATAGGCATTCCTATTTTCTTTAAGGCCTTATTTTGAAAGCCACATACTTTTTTGCTCATTTTCATTTTATTGGTCAGAATATGTCATGTGGCCACACCTAGCTGCAAAGGGATGCTAAAAATATAGTCTTTATATCTGACCACATGCCCAGCTAAAGAGACTAAGGATGAAGGAAGAAATGGATATTAAGGAGGTATCAGTCCTTTCTGCCATAGACCTCAACAGGTGGATTTGTTTTTAAAGTTGAAAAGTCCAGTCTTAATTAGTTTTTTAACCTTATTTACTTTTGTCTTGCTGGGTCTTCACTGCTTCACGGGCAATTTTCTCTAGTTATGGTGAGCGGGGATATTCTTAGTTATGGTATGAGGGCTTCTCACTGAGGTGGTTTCTCTTGTTGCAAAACACAGACTCTATGGTGTGACGGCTTCAATAGTTGTGACACGTGGGCTCAACAGTTGTGGCCCACAGGCTTAGTTGCTCCGCAGCATGTGGGCTCTTCCTGGATTGGGGATTGAGCCCACGTCTCCTGTACTGACAGGCAGATTCTTTACCACTGAGCCACCAAGGAAGCCCAGGTCGGTCTTCTTTTCCACCCCGTTTTAACCTGAGCCAGTAAAAAGCAGCCGGATGATCTGACACGAGACTTTATTTTTTCCCTTTCACCTTCTGACATAGAGAAAACTGCCAAAAGTCTGGACGAATAGGAGGAGAAGCAAAGAGCCTTAAACAACCCGCAGTGTTATCAAGTGAGAGATGTTGTGAAACCTGGAGCTAAGATGCAGAAATTAAGTTTTTCCCCTCATCCCCACTCCAAGCTCTGTGACAGTGGGGTACAGGGTCATGGACAGCAAGTGCCACACAGCAAGTAATTTTAATTACACAAGTATATTCGTTTTAAATACTAAGAATCCTAGCTAAAACTAGTAACCTTGGACCATAAGCACAGTTGCTCACTCCCTTCTGCACTCTCACACTGCCTGGCCTGGAGGACAGTCATGATCACAGAGATGCGTTTTTGACTCTGGAGACCTTAGAGCGCCAAGAAGGGGAATGGAGCCTCCCCCTGCTCCTCCCCACACATGCTGTCCAGGGCACAGTGTTACCTCACTTCCCAGGCATGGGGCTGCACAGCAGACCATCACAGGCCTAGCAGCTTAACCCTGGAGTTCCACCCCAGCAGCCCCTGCCACATGGTGGTCTTCCCACTGCTGACCTGGAAGCTCACAGTTCTGTGAATCAGAAGTCCCACCCAGGCTCCCTGCTCAGGGTATCACATGTGGGCCGGGCTAGTTCTTGTCTCTTTAGCACCAGCTGCAGATGACTCTGGTCTGAAGGGTTCCTGTGGCTTTTGTCACACCCACCCGGGGGCTCTCCCTGCCTTGGGGCCAGCGGTCCCCCATGACGTCACCTGCTCTCAGGAGTGGGCTCTGTCAGCTTCACAGCCCCAGGGTTGTGTGGGGCGCAGACAGTCCTGGGGGCCAGGCTGGGGTTTGGTCTACCATGTTCCTGAGCTGGGATCTGGCTCACCTCTCCTCTCTCCGCAGGGGATGTCCTGGGCGTAGCGGCCGCCCGGCCCTGGGAGTTTCACCCCAGCAGCCCCTGCCGCACAGCAGTCTTCCCACTGCTGACCTCTGGCTCTGCCTTCTGGCTCCTCAGGCTCTGGGAAGAGTGGGGGCCATGGCCGGGCACGGTGAGTGGCTACATGCTGCTGGTGGGGCCCCGACTCCTCCTCACTGCCCTCTCCTTTGCCCTGGACCTGGCCGTGTACCACCTGGCTCCAGGCTGGGGGGCCGAGCGCTGGAATGCCCTGCTCCTGCTATCGGGGTCCTACGTCACCCTGGTCTTCTACACAAGGACCTTCTCCAATGCCATCGAGGGACTGCTCTTCGCCTGGCTGCTGGTACTGGTGTCCCCCGGGGTGGCCGGGAGCCGCACACCTAGGAAGCCCGCTCCAGGCCCACGGTGGCATGGCTGGCTTCTTGGGGGCCTCGTGGTGGCTGGCTTCTTCAACCGGCCCACCTTTCTGGCCTTTGCTCTGGTCCCCCTCTTCCTCTGGGGCACTTGCGGAGCCACAGATTCCAGCTTCAAGTCACTGACCCAGCAAGCCCTGGCGCTGCTCCCGGGGGCAAGCCTCACTGCAGTGGTATTTGTGGCTGTGGACAGCTGGTACTTCTCCGGTCCATCTAGACCCAGCACCCTTGTCCTTACACCTGCCAACTTCTTGCGCTACAACCTGGATCCGGTGAACCTGGCAAGGCACGGCACCCATGCGAGGCTCACTCACCTGGCCGTCAATGGCTTCCTGCTCTTTGGGGCGCTGCACGCCCATAGCCTGCAGGCCGCGTGGCAGCAGCTGCGGGCTGGCTTGCAGGCCTTTGCCCAGATGGGCTTCCCAAGGACACTGGGAGCCTGGAGCCCACGGCCCAGCCCCAGGTCTCTCCTCCTGCTCTTCTACTTTGTGCCCCTCGCCCTGCTGTCTGCCTTTAGCCACCAGGAGGCTCGGTTCCTGATTCCCCTCCTGGTGCCCCTTGTCCTGCTCTGTAGTCTGCAGACGCAGCCGGCCCCCTGCAGGGGCACTCTGGCCCTCTTCAACATCCTGGGTGCCCTCTTCTTCGGCTGTCTGCACCAGGGGGGCCTTGTGCCTGGCCTGGGGCACCTGGAGCGGGTGGTTCATGCCCCTGAGGCCCTGCGTGTACCCACCCACTTCACACTCGTCTTCACCCACACCTACATGCCCCCCCGGCACCTCCTGCACCTCCCAGGCTTGGGCTTGCCAGTGGATGTGGTGGACATGGGCGGGGCTGAGGACCGGGTCCTATGCCAAGCCCTGAACAACTTCACCAGACACCCAGCCTGCCAAGCGGCCGGGGGGCCATGGCTCTGCCGCCTGTTTGTGGTGACCCCGGGCACCACCAGGCTGGCCGTGAGGAAGTGCCGCTTCCCACTCAGGAGTGAGACGCTCATCTTTCCCCACCTGACCCTGGAGGACCCACCAACCCTGTCCTCCCTGCTGAGCAAGGCTTGGAGGGACCATCTCAGCCTTCATATCCTAGAGCTGGGGGAGAAGCCTGACAATATGACACAGAAGCCACTGCCCAAGACTCAGCCCTAAGTGAGGGCCCCCTTCCACCTCTAAGTGTTGGCTAGACTGGGACAGAGCCTGATTCTCTTCCTTTCCTTTCCCTTCCAGAATCCCCACCACTGCCTCTCCTGTGCAGTTCCACCTCCTGGGTAAACTGACATTCACTTCCCCTCAAAAACCAAAGATCTGATCAGTCATGGTCCTGACGCCAAGGTCCCCAAAGAACCTAATGTAATCAGTGACGCCAAATGTCTATTCCTGCCCTATTCCTTCCAGTCACTGTGATGTTTTAAACAAATAAATCGCACCTGATTGTGAAAGGAGACAGCAATCTCCTAATGACATTCCTGAATGACTTCCCCTAAAGTTTCCAGGATGCCTTACCTCTTGCTGTCATGACAACCCTTTGGCCTCCTAGATACCTGGAAGGAGGCAGTGTAGTGATATTCAAAAGAAGGTAGCTCAGACTCAGGAGGCCTAGTTCGAGTCCCTGGTCTTCTCCATGATGGCTACATGCTCTAAGAAAGCCCCTTCCCCTCACCCAGCCTGTTTTCCAGCCTGCACGATGGTCTCTGAGGTGTCTGCCAGCTTACACTGTGTTGTTCCTGGGTCTACAGTACAAGTTCCTTCCCAAAGCTCTGTAAGCATAGAAGTGGGTGTGGTGTATTTAAAGGCACTTTGGCATCTGTCTCAATGCTTGGTTATTACCAAAATGAGTAGTTCTGGAATTTTCCTCCTATCCACTCTGCTACTCCTGTCCCTGAGAGAGGTGGAAAATGTCTGCACCTCACTAATAGTTATTTGACTGTGCTGGGGCTAGCTGTGGCATGCAGGATCTTTGTCACGTCTCGTGGGAACTTCATGGCAGTGCACGGACCCTAGCTGTGGCTCACGGGCTCCAGAGCATGGGCTTGGTAGTTGCGGTGTGTGGGCCGAGTTGTGAGGCATGAGGGATCTTAGTTCCCTTACCAAGGATTAAACCTGTGTCCCCTACACTGCAAAGCAGATTCTTAAGCATTGCACCACCAGGGAAGTCCCTGCATCTCACTCGTCAGGGGTCAGAGAGCCCAGATGTTCTCCCAGATGTTCAGCCCCATGGGAATGGAGACATAAGGCTGGATTCTGGTGGCACTTGGCCACAAAACCTTAAATGTGGTCTGGTCACTCTCCATGTTCAAAGCCTCTGTCTGAAGCCCCTTCACAGGCTCAAGAGCAAACCCCATTCCAAACCCATACCTGCTGTGTTGGTGGAAGCCATCACACCTGGGCATGCAACACAGGGCACCCCTGCCCAGTCCACTGGGATTGTGAGCAGCTGTGGCACTCAGCCTGTCCTCATTCTTCCTCCTCACAACCCTGCCGTCTCTGGAGAACCAGAGGTACCCAGGCCTCTGCGAGCAGTGGGCTGGAGGAGCACCTTCCGCCAGCTAGAGCCCTGGGTCATCTTGAAGCTCCACTTCCCACAGGCTGCTGCTTGGGTCCCCAGCCACATCTGCCTCAGGACTCCAGCCCTGACAGGATCAGTGGCATGCTGGTAAATGTTTAGCAACCCATTCTCTAGGGGCAAAATAGCCCTTATTTCTGGTGTTTCGCCAACTTCTGTGTTGTATATACTCTCACCATGGATGATTTTAAACTACTAAAATGATGTTACTGAACTTGGGAGATGCCAAGGATCCCTCTTCTGAGCCGGCCGAAGCTAACTGTAGCACACTACCCAACAGTTCCCTCTTTAAAATTATAGGACCTGTTCGTGATAGTTTCATGTTCTTGTGGTTTGTTCTTTTAGGGTAAGTGGTGGGATGACAAGCCAGATTACACTGGAGGCTTCCAAAGCCAGGAGGCATCCAAGTCACCTCTAGCTGGAGAAGAAAGGCCCGTTTTCTTGCTCTGCTCTCAGACTCCTACAAATGGAAGGAATTTAGTTCCCACACACTACCACAAAATATATAACATCTGCCTTCATTTTTTTTTTCCTTTCCTTCCTTACCAAATGGCCAGCTTGCTAAAAGCTTCATTGCTTCCTGCAGTTTCCCTTTTTGTTTCTGCCAGTCTAGAAAAAGACCAAACTGTGAGTGTGCTTGAAGGCTGCTTATGTTGAAGGGGTTAGTTTGGGGACTGCTAACATTGTGCTGTTCTGATATCCAGACCCAGAGACAAACGAGTGGGACTGAGACCAGTGAGGCAATCAAGGCAGAATGAACAAGCTCCTTGGGCTCCTTACTGTCAAGCTCAAAGGAGAATTCAGTGAGTTGCCTCTGGTCTGGGAGATGGGGGACAGGAGAGCAGGGTGCCAAACTAAGACTTTGTCATTAGGAGAGTGGGACACTGGCCTCAGAGAGGATTGACCTGAAGCGCCTCTGATGGGAAGGCTGGAGGGTAGAATGTCAAGTCAGATCTTTGACCACGAGGAAAGAGGAGGACAAGCTGCTCTTGCTGCCTCACGCCCAGGATAGGTCTCCATGCTATCCAGCTCCCTCTGTGACTCCCACAGAGTCAGAATATAAATTGTTTCTCCTGCTTTGAGCTTTCTAGATTGCATGATTAACTCTGTAGCCTGGTTAGACAATCAGTGCATACATGGATTGCCTAATTGTGGGTCTGTTAGCTGCAGCATAGAGTGTATCTCAGACCCTCTAAAATAGGGACAAGGAATTCAGGTGGCTTGTCCCATGGTAGACAGTTGTCCTGATACCCAGTGGTGATGGTGGTGGCGGCAGCAGAAAATAAGTTAAGAAATAGCGTTACACTTCCACATGTGAAAGTGGTTGTAAGGAGTGGTGCCCAGAACAGAGGAAATATTCAGTACGTGTTAACTAGTATTATAATGTATAACAATATACATTATTATTATACTGTAGTACTGTGTAATTCCTATGGTCCCAGGAATCCTAATCCACCTTCTCAGATAAGCACCAGGTTCATACTGAAGGCATGGGTGGATCCATCTCATCTGCCTTCACTAGTCAAGGTCATCTTATGACTCCCTCAGCCTGGAAGCAGCACCAAGCCTAGCTATGTTTGATGGTGAGTTGTTTTCCAGGTTCTTGGAGTCAGCTGTGTCTAGTTTAAGGTGAGTTGGTTAAGACTGGATAGGACCACCAACCGTCCAACTGGGCATGCTCCTGACCTTTTGACATCAGAGAGCAGAAAACTCCACCCTCAGATGGTGCTGCTGCTGCTACTGTTAAGTCGCTTCAGTCATGTCCGACTCTGTGTGACCCCATAAACGGCAGCCCACCAGGCTCCCCCGTCCCAGGGATTCTCCTGGCAAGAACACTGGAGTGGGTTGCCATTTCCTTCTCCAATGCATGAAAGTGAAAAGTCAAAGTGAAGTCGCTCAGTCGTGTCTGACTCTTCGCGACCCCATGGACTGCCGCCCACCAGGCTCCTCCGTCCATGGGACTTTCCAGGCAAGAGTACTGGAGTGGGGTGCAATCATTGCCTTCTCCGCAGATGGTGCTGCTTCTGCTGCTGAGTCGCTTCAGTCGTGTCCGACTCTGCGACCGCAGAGACGGCAGCCCACCAGGCTCCCCCGTCCCTGGGACTCTCCAGGCAAGAACACTGGAGTGGGTTGCCATTTCCTTCTCCCAGATGGTGCTAAGAACCTCTATTTTTCAAGCTGCAGATGCATGTGGCATAGTTACACCTGTGCAGAACTACAATTACCACACCTCTCTCCAATCATCTTTCCCCACACCTCCCGCCGTCTTGCTGCTGCTTTATCCCATAAATATCGCAACCCCTTTGCCTTGAGGAAGACCAGATCTGAGACTAGTTCTCCCCTGGCTGCCTTGCCAGTAAATCCTCTTCGCTGGAAACCTTTGCATCTCCGCATTTGGCTTTCTGCGCACGGGGCAAAAGAACCTTGTCCTGTAACAATACCCATTACTCAGCTCACACATTTAATCAGAGGATTTTTGGCAGTTGCAGGATTGTCTTTCCATCCAGGATCTCCCCTGGAAGTAGCGACTTGCTACATCAGTGCAGCGGCAGCAGCATCGATCACTAGTTTTAGTCCCATTTGCTGAGGTTAAACCTCTCGCCCGTTGTACTTAGGTCCATGGCTCTCTGTCCGCGGTGAATCAGGGCCGAGCCTATCTATCTCTGTCAGGCTTCGGGGAGTTTCTTCCTTCGCTGTGTCCTGTCCGATCACGGCTTCCCTGGGGGTGTCAAGTTTGGCCCGGGCTCTCTGATGAGTGGGACGTATATAGGCAAACAACTTGAGTCAGGATTCCAGGCCGTGTGTATCGTCACGGATGAGGGATGACTCCTTAGCGCCGAGGCCGGTGTCCAGCCCAGAGGGGAAACAGGCGACCTCGACCTGGCCCAGCCTGGGTTTAGGGGTTTGCTCCTGGGCCTTTCTGGCTACCTGGTGGTGGCCGCGGGCGTTCCCGGAGGCCTCGGCGTAGCTCCTGAGTGAAGGTGTCTCTGAAACGGGCAGCGCGGCGGCCCAGGGAGCCAGCGGGCCCAGCCGCGATGGCTCGCAAGCGCCGGGCCGCGTCCTGGCCGCGGAGCTGGGCCTGCAGCAGGGCAAAGGCGGTGAGCTGTGCCGCACGCCGGATGGGCCGAGACTCTGAGAGACGCTCCACCAGCTGCGAGCTGTGCAGGAGGGCGCCCAGCAGCCGCCGCAGAACCATCCTCGGAGAGACCCGGAACCCGAAGCACGCCTCTCTCGCTTCTGATCGGCGACACCTGACTACCGGCAGTGTGTGCGCCGGCGCCGCTTGGTGACGACACTGCCGCCCTGGGATTGGAGCACCGGATTTCGACTTTCTGCAGCCGTATCTGCGCGTTTCCGGTTCCGCTACTGCTGGGGCTACCTGGTTATACTCTTGAGTGGCGGTGTCCTCTGCCACCTCTCTGCACTATGTCGGGTGGCCTCCTGAAGGCGCTGCGCAGCGACTCCTACGTCGAGCTGAGCCAGTACCGGGACCAGCACTTCCGGGTGAGGGAAGCCGGGTCGCGAGAAAGAGCCTCGGGCCAGAACGCTGAGACTCGGTTTGCTCTTGTCTCATTGTGTCGTCTCCCATTCTCTGGTATCCCGAAATGCGAAGGGAAGCCTGGGTGCCTGTTGGGGAATGGATGCCGAAAGGGCGTTCGGATATTATCAAATCCCCCTCTCTCGTAGGAAGGGAATTTGAGGCAGGCTTTCACGTTCCCTAGCAGATGCTCTCTGTTTCCGAGCCATTGCAGATGGGCGGCAGTAGTAGTGGTGGCTTGCGTTTTCACGAACGGTGTCGCGGGAAAGTGACTTTGTGATTTTGCTGCAAGCATCAAAAAAGGGTGTCTTTTTGACACGTGCAGTATGTGGAAGCACCATCCTGATCCAGATACCGGGACTTTTAAGTTACATCTACCAAACTGTGTTTGGCGTTTCCCTTTTCCATAGGCTAGTAAAACGGCCCTACAAAAGGCTTGTACCTGGTGGCAGACAAAGTTGAGCCCTGCCCCCACCTTTAGGGAGCCCTCGGTGTGAGGAGGGGGACCAACGTGTTAAGGGTCTGGATGTCAAAATCGGAGAACTGCTGGGTTTCCGAACAGGGAAAGTTTCTTTTGACCCATGTCATAGCAGATTCTGTGAAATGGCCGAGGCTGCAGATATTCAAGGTGGGTTCTTCAGTATCAGCAAAGACAGGGATGGAGTGAAGGTGACACTCATTAACTATTGGTTATTTAGTAAATTTGTATTGAGTGCTGTTGTGGAAGTGTCTGCTAAAGCGTAGAGAGGGAAGACAGTTTTCCATATCCTAAGAGTACAATGGAGGTAAATAATCTTAATCCAGACAATGGAGGTAAGTAATCTTAATCCAGCACAAGAAAGGGAGGGGCTGTTGAAGATTCAGAAGATTGAGAAAGGAGGGATCAGGTATAGAAGAGGGTGGGTGTGGAGAAAGTCTAAAATGTGTTTGTAGGGTGGGAAAACAAATTTGAGGCAAAATTGAGAAAGATCTCAGATTTATCCAATATTTAGTTTTTTAAATGTTTACTATATACCAGGCGTGATTATGGGCTTCCCTGGTAGCTCAGCTGGTAAAGAATCTGTCTGTAATACAGGGGACCAGTGTTTAATCCCTGGGTTGGGAAGATATGCTGGAGGAGGGCATGGCAACCCACTCCAGTATTCTCCTCTGGAGAATCCCATGGACAGAGGAGCCTGGTGAGCTGCAGCCCATGGGGTCAAAAGGAGTTGGATATGACTGAACGAATAAACACATGCACAGACATTATTTTACACGTCTATCCCTCACTTAAGAAAGTACCACATCATAGCCATGTTGAATTTCAGGCATTCTGCAAGATTACAATAGTGAAAGGATTAAACTTGTACTGTTGTCTATCTGCAGTCTAAAGCCTATAGCTTTATTTAGACTACTGTAAGATACTGTCTTATAGAATTTCTACAGTAGTTCCTGAATGGTATCTATATTATGTCTTACCTTAAATAAGTACTAATACTAGTTGTCTTAAACTGTTTGTTGGGACATGACTTAAACATGTGAGAAAGAAAGAGGAAAATGCTTCTTGACCATAATTTTAACAAGTCAGTAACTGCAGTAATAAACTTGTTTAGTGTCTCATTCCAAAGTCCTGAAAAACCTATTTTTATTGTAGAATGACTCTTGTCCTGTGAACTTTTTAAGGAAATAGGGCATTAGGGATAAGACTGGGCTTGGGTTCCAACTGCAACTACTGATTAGCTGCATGATCTTGGACAAGTTACTTAACCATCTTCCCTCAGGTAGACTGATGATAAATTAAATGAGACCATACACACAAACCTGACCTGCAGTCCCTTGATTCTCCCTAGAGGTGGACATATTACCTGTTGCTTCTGTATGGTATCCATGTTAAATTCATACTTTTAAAAAATGTAACTTGGAGCATACCCTTCATATTGTTTTGTGCCTTTTTTCCCTCCCACTTTACTCCCCATCTCGGAAATTCTAGGGTGACAATGAAGAACAGGAAAAATTACTGAAGAAAAGCTGTACATTGTATGTTGGAAATCTTTCCTTTTATACAACAGAAGAACAAATCTATGAGCTCTTCAGCAAAAGTGGTGACATAAAGAAAATCATCATGGGCCTGGATAAAATGAAGAAGACAGCATGTGGGTTCTGCTTTGTGGAGTATCCTTCCTGTGTGTCTTGTGTAGCTGTTGCCCGAAGCTGGGGCCAAGAGCGGCTGACGCCTGTTTTGAAAGATGAGTGAGGACACTTGTTGATTAGCATCACTGCACTTACCTCTTCCTCTTCTTCCTTCATCTACTCCTGCCTTCTGTCCAATATGTCTATACTGTTTACACTGGGAAAGCTAGTAACATATACATTATGTTCTGAAATCCATTCTTTTTTGATAGTTGGTTAAGTAAATCTTTGAAAATGTATATGCTTATGGTACTTCAGAAAGTTCAAAGAGTGTATTGAAAAATAAAAGCCCCATTATCATTCTAAGTTCAGAGACATTAGCTGTCAATCTCATTGGTGTCTTTCCAGAAGTAATTCTGTGTATGTGCAGTAGCATATTGTATGCACTTTCTTTCATCTACTTTAGAGATTGTTCCATGTTAGCACATGTAGGTTACCTCTTTTTATAACAGCTACATAGTATTATGTAGATGCATATAGCTTGATGCTTGTACATGTCATAACCATATTTACTTGTGACCATTCTCTCCCTGCAACCTCTCCATACATTTGACCACCTGGATTTACCCTTTCATATTTTGTTTTTTAACTGTTATTTTCTTTTTTGGTTATTTTGAGAAATTTTCCAGACCTAGTCCACCATGTCATTTGAATTTTCTGTGCCTTGAATTGTTTCTTTCCATTGTATTTATGCTGTAAAATTTCCTTAAATTTCTGGTGATCCCTTGGTTTCTGGGGGAAAAGGCTGACTTTGTGGATCTAGGCAGATCTTCTTAAGTTGTTGCCTTGCCTTTGGGACATGTGGGTTTCTTAAATGCTAGAATGAAAAAAGATTTTAGCTTGCTGATGTTAAAGACAATGCCATAGTTCCTTCAGTCAGTAACCGTATCTTCTTTATTTGCCTGGAATTAAATGTGTTCCTGCTAAAAGGTCTTCTTCCCACATAGAGACCTTTAAATTAAACCCTATTTGCAGCCTTACTACTTAATCAACTTGGAATTAAGAGCTTCCTGGGTTTGCTGTCTCCTTTAAGCCTTTCAGGAGTATTTCCTACTGTGACTTTGTTTCACCCATTATTAATCTTTAGCTTTGGCATCTCTCATCTGCTGATGGCCTCTTCTACTCTTTGGGTATGTTTCTTTCCTGTTGTCTAATGGAGGCCCTGAGAAGGAAAAGAAGATAAAATGTGCTCACTATCAGGTTGAATCAGAAGCCCCATGTTTGAACCTATTCCCCACTTCTGACTTTGGTGTCTGATTTCTGGGCTCTGCAAGCTTCTTTCACTCCTTCAGACACAAGGGACGAGTGCCCAGGTTTTGCTTTCACTCTGGTGCCGAGAGTGTAAAATAATTCACAGGGGACAAAAAAGACAAAGAAAATATTAGATACTAATCAGTGTTTAAGAACTGGAATGTTTTTGCATTTGCCTTGAAGGTCAAAGATCAATAATCAAGATGACAAATACCCAAAAGAAAGGCTACCTTTCATTGTCAGTATCCCGCCCCTCCCCCCAATTTGCCCTTTAGCATTCATTTCATTCAACAAAGAATTATTGAATGCCCATGTGTGCTAGGCATTGTGTAGACACTGGAATTTCAGCAAGTGTTTCCCCGCCTGTGTAATTATAGACAAGGGGAAAGGTCCAGATCAGTATTTCCTAGATCCAGATATAATTACTTACATATAGTTTTTAATAGCATCCCCAAAATAGATTTAGTAGATCTGGTTTAGAACTACTGACTTGAGTGATACTTTTTGAGTGTTTCCTTCTAATGAAATGTGATGGCAGGTCTTAGGCAGTGACCTCTTTTTAAGGTGGTTCTTGAATGTACAGCTTCATATTCAGGGAACCGAAAGATGCTGTTGTTTCCTTGGATAACAGTTCGTGGTTTAAACCTGCACAGAACATATCTGTATTTTGCAAAAGAAAATATGGAGATAGTGGGATTGGGTATTTAACAGGATTATCCAAAAAAACCATCAGTGTAGCTGAGGATGAGATACCATTTTTGACTGCTTCTGGACCAACCTCAACACGCCTATAAACCAGATTAATGTCTTTGATCTCCATCTGGTTGGATTAGTTTTTGTACTCTTTAACTCAGCTTCATTTAGATGTTTCTTCCTCTATTTACAAAAATGTCTGGAGAAATGTTAATTCCTTAATAATCATAATTAAGATACTATTCAAGAGCAGATGCAGAAAATGCCATGCGGTATATAAATGGAACTCGTCTGGATGACCGGATCATTCGTACAGACTGGGATGCAGGCTTTAAGGAGGGCAGGCAGTATGGCCGTGGGCGTTCTGGGGGCCAGGTACGCAGGAAGGTTTTCTGTGCTCAGCCTTTGCCTGGGATTCCAGTCCTAAACAATGTGTTTTGTCAATTTGTATTTGCTCTTCTCAAAATAACTGTGCCTATAACCTTGGCTTGAAGTGAATCCACCCATTGGGGTTGATAAATTATTAATATTTTAAAATACCATTAAATAGTATATCTTTGCAAGCAACCATTACTGGACTTCTGCAAGGGGCTGAATATTCTCCTGCAGGAATGTTGAGCAAAGCAGAATGTACTAAAACAACTTTTCCATTTTTATTTCAGTATAGTTTAAATATTCTTTGGAATGTGCTATCTTTGAGTGCTGAGTGTGTAAGCCTGATGTTTGTTTTTTTTTTTAAAAAAAAGCAGTATTAAAATAATTTTGCAGGGCAGTTGAACTTTATCATCAGTTGCTCAAAATCATGTTACACTTAACAATGTTTACATTATGACATCTGAAAAGGCTTAGTTATTTGTCTGACATATTTTGGAAGGCATGTTTGTTACACTAATCTCTGTACTGTAACATGTTCTTTTCAATTAAGGTACGAGATGAATATCGTCAGGACTATGATGCTGGAAGAGGTGGCTATGGAAAACTGGCCCAAAACCAGTGAGTGGTTGAGAACCCCATCATGAAAGCCCACTCCTTTGGCCTGTTGAATTTGACGGGTGTTACCCAAGGTCTGCAAACCTGCCTTTTGTTTTTTGTTTTTTTTTAAACCAAGCTTTAATCAATGTTTCTACTGAGCTGGAAGCCTTGTCATGGTTTTCCTCTTAAAAATTATTAAAGAACAGAATCCAAAAAAATGCCTTTAATTCTGTAGAATTAAATCTTAGAATCTTGGTTTTGTGTCAGATTACCAAAATGATTTCTGTTACTAGGTCAAAAATTGTGTTCCTTAGCAACAGACTTCATGTATAATGTTGATGTGTCAGCCAAAAACACACTTCTTTTAGACTGGAAAAAATTTTTAAGTGTCTACCATGTTTGCATCTAAGTAGGTTCATGGTCTACCTTGGGACCTGGAATTACTATTTTAAAAATTTTAAGTTTTCATAAGATAAAGTTTAATAAGTAGACTTTTGCTATGTTATGTAGCTTTGCTCTAAATTAGGGGAACAGATGCTTGATAACTGAAGTTTTTTTTTTCTGTGTTGATTTTTAATCTGTAAAGGCAAAACTTAATGGAAATTCCTAAACAGTTGGTATAAAAGTAAGCTTTAGACAGTCCCAGGGAACACCACCTGCTTTACATGCTTTGTATATCAGGAAATAAGGGACAAGGATTGAAGGATATTTATTTACTAAACACATTTTTCAAAATGTGAGATGTGAGCGCCTTCAGATCTATTTTTTTCATTTTCAGACTGATCTTGGGAATGGAGTGTTTTGTGGTGTTTGCGTTTTTTTGTTTTTTTTTTTAAAGAGCTTACAGATTGAGAGAATGGCTTAACAAAATCAGATATGGTTCCCTTGGGAAATGTTTTGGCCAGTTCTTACATTGAAGTCTGTCTGGTTTTTTCTCCAATTGTGCTATGTTTCAGAGGCTGGACAGTCAGCTGATGGTCTCTACAACTCTCAGAAGGGAGTCTAGAGGATTTATTTTGCATTTGTAAGGCAAGAGATGATTTCTCTAATGTTACATGAATTCTTGCTCATTTTAAACTGTTAGTCTAGTGTAATTCTCCCTGACCTAAGTGAGATTTTTTCATCTAGCAACAAAGTATCTCCTACTTTCCAGGAGTTTGTGAAGTTGGGGCTGGAGTATCTCAATGTGAACAGCTTTCATGTTACAGTGTGTGTTTTCTCCAATTTAAATTGGCTATTTGGATATCTCTAAATCAGTTGTAAGTATTTAGGAAAACGTGCAAGTAATTTAATGAGGACATAAAGTCTTTTTTACAGTAGTTTGAATTAATGTATTTTATATTATTTTGCAGTAAAACATGATTCAGATTTCTATAGGCCTTAAAACCATAGACAGTATTTCATATTTGAATTGTCTTCTGTAACAGATTTCAATAAAATTGGACCAACTTACTGTGTTTTTCCTCACCAAGAGACATTGAAACACTCTTAGCCTGGAATCCATTTGGGGGGAGAATCTGCATAGTGTGCAGAATTTGCATGTCCATTTTGATCTGAGAGTTACTAATATGGTAGTCTCTTGCTATATGCTGCTAATTAAAACTGTTCCTCAGTCACATTAGCCACATTTCAGATGCTCGATTCCTGCCTGTGGTAATGGTTGTTGTAGTGGATGCAAATACAGAACATTCCCATTACTGGAGAAAGTGCTGCTACTGGACAGTGAGCTGCTTAGAGCCTATGCAGATAAGCCTTGTCGTGACTGGAGTGCCACTGGGAAAAGTTACTACTCGCCAAACAGTACATGTTACCCAACACGAGAGAACACACATTTATAAAGGCATTTAGTTTATTTTTCAAAAAATATGTTTGCTAGAAGGTTTGAGTAATTTTACATGATCATAATCTTTAAATAAATTTTTTCTGACCAAAAGGTACCATTAAGTGGACAGCTTGTCTAGATCTGCTTTTGTTAACACCCAAATACAATTAGCATGTCTGATGGTATTCCCTAGGTCTTCTTAAATTATCTACAGTCCAGGAGGCAGAGCCTAGCACATAACAAAGTATGTGTTTTATAACTGCTTATTAGTTCAGTTTCATAACAGTTCAGCAGAGCAGGTAGTCAGTACATCTAATTCACACTATTAACACACTGGTTCTTGCCTAAAGGGTCTGATCCATGCAGAGCTCCCAGTTATTCCTTCTAACCCAGGAAGTAGTACACCACATCTGCAGAGAAAGGGGGCAGCTCTACTTAGGCTACTGCTGGCGATGTCTCAGGTCTGTTTCTTTGTTCCAACTATGAATTCATGGTGACCAGTGTTAATTATATTCAATGATACATAGAAAATAAAATGCAAAGCCCAAGCAGCAGCAAGCAGCTGCTGCTTCTCCCTTTCTTAAGAGAAGATTGGTTCTCTATGATTGAGAGAACTAAAAGTGAAAGTGAAATCGCTCAGTCGTGTCCAACTCTTTGTGACCGCATGGACAGTAGCCGACCAGGCTTCTCCATCCATGGGATTTTCCAGGCAAGAGTACTGGAGTAGGCTGACGTTTCCTTCTCCAGGGGATCTTCCCAACCCAGGGATTGAACCCGGGTCTCCTGCATTGCAGACAGACGCTTTACCGTCTGAGCCATTTAGTTTGAGAGAACTAAAAGTTCAACTAAATCTACATTCATTGCTATAGATTTTACAAAAGGATAAAAGCAATTACAGACTGGTAAGTTTGCTGATGGAGAGGACTGAGCAGCTTGTTGAAGGCACATCATAAGCAGCTTTTAGTTTGTGTAAGGCCTGCCCTCAACCCCCAAAGCATAAGGTCTGCCCACCTTGTGGGCACCTAGACAATTCAGTGCCAAGCTAGTGAGAGTAAAACAAAACAATGCCTGTCTCTTCTACCAACAGCCCAGACTATATTTCAGAAATTTCTGTTGCAAGGAAACCATTATTGCAAACATCAGGAAAAAAGGCCATCCTAATGGAGGGCTTAGGCTAAATAGAGGTTTATACCTAATCACAAGACTAGGGGTAGGAAGGGCAAGTGGGAAGCAACTGTGTGTACTGAAACAAGCTTCTTATGAATAACAAACATTTTAGCCAGACTTAAAATATTTGACATTTAAGCTAAAGCATGCTGGACAGTGTAGCTCAAGGTGCCCTATTAAGCCGGACATGAAACAGACCCATGACTTGGGACAGTTCACTGTAGGTTCTCTCTGCCTCATTGCTAAGAGAATGACCATTTCTCAGACTGAAAGAAATGACAACTCAAGCTTGGGGCATTAAGATTTTTTTCCAGAACCCAACTCTCTTGCATGCCTGGTTCTGTCAGTGAGATATGAACTATGGCGCTCTAAAGTATAAGACATTTTAAACAGCCTACTTACTAATTACAGAAAAAAAAAAAGCAAACATCTGGCATACAGATTTGAAAAATCTCGTTTGCATAATTATGCCTGAAAACCTCAAGAAAACATCCAACCCATTTTGTCACCTTTCCAATGTGGATGCAGCCCTACCTGTAGCAGCACAAAGTGCCTCTAATCTCAATCTTTCTAGTGATATGAAGCACAAGAAGAAATACTGACCTGGTTTTATACTAAGGAGTTTTGAGTCAGGGAGTAGGAAAGTGCTGGCCTGTTTATAATGTAAACACTGGTTTTGGTGCTTGGAATGTCTGGGGATAGGGAACCCTGCTCGTAAACATGTTCTGACTCCACCCTCAACTGCTGGCAGTCAGCCCTACCTTCCACACACCTAAGGAGGCATTAACCCAAGTATCTTTTGCCATTTGCTTATTCTTCCTTTCCAGTTATCACAAAACTCTGTTAAAGATGCAAGATCCATTACTTTAATCCTAATGCAGCAAAGGGTAAGGACAGGGCCACTTCTGCTTTCCCCCAGATGAGGTTCATGGAAGCAAAAAAAAAAAGGGACTCCTGTGCTGGAGTCTCAGGGATGGTCAAGCAGAGACAGATAAGTCCTGCATTTGTTGCTGAAATCATTAGAGAAATGAAGGGAAAGACTCATAACATTTGCTGTAACCCCCACAGTATCAAGTCTCCCTTATTACCTTTTCTGTTCTCGTCCCCAGCCACGTCCAAAAGACCTAAAATTAGTCTTTGGTTTTAAATGTTTATATTTTAAATACCCTTGAAATAGGTATTTGGCAAATCTTAATTTCTTCCATGTGGGAAAAAATACAGGGGAAGTGACAACTTGTAAGTTACTCTTGAGCTGGATTTTCATTTGTTCCACCACTAGTTTGACAGATACTAAATTTTAATGGGTCAAAACCAGAAGAATCCAAGGAGTTCAGTGTTTCAGCAAAAGCTTTTTATAAGATTAAAGCAATTATTATAAATCTTAAAGCCAAGGCTGAAATCTCATTTGTGGAGATAATTGGACCCTCAAGGTCACTTTCGTTTTCTCATATCTTAACTCTTCACAAGGCAGGCACTGTGCTTACAAGTGTGCCACCATAAATAGAACATACCAGTCAGTTTATGACCACTTCCTTTTCATCCTTTAAAAGGAATGGGACTCACTGAAGAGAGAAGTCAGTGAAAGGTGCTGCTGGTAAAAATAAAACAGAGGACTGACTGTCAAAACCCCTCCTAGCTACCCCTTATGCCCCAGGGAACATCTACTACTCTCAGAGTTATGTTCTATCGAAAACATCCTGCATTTTTAGGTTCTGGAATTAAAATTTAAACCTGTATTCAGTTCACGTCTAACTAAGTTTCAAAAGCTGCACCAAATCTACTAGGCTTTTTTTTTTTTTTAATACTCTGCACTGCATGCTCTGTCTATATGCATGCGTTTGGATAATAAATATTAAATATGGGGGGGACACACACAGAATCCATAAAATTAAAAATGAAACCAAACTGAACAGTAAAAAATAGTACATGGTCACTAGAGAAATGAGTTAAGGGCAGAAAATAAACTTGAGGTAACAATAGTGGCCCAACACCACTGATCTGAAATACCTGTAAAAATTCAAATAAGTGTTTGGAGATTCAAGTAACAAACCACCTGCTCCAACTTGGTCAGACTTCCCAGAGTCCCTGCTGATTCAGTCCATGAGCCGGCACTCACACAGCTCCTTGTAAATCCTCTTTCGCACTCGGGGCATGTCTTCTTGGGAAAACTGGAAAGGCTGCTCTAAGGCGAGGCACTTGCAGTACTGGAAAGGTCCCAGAAACACTTAAGTGGCATGTGGAGTTACGCATCAGCCCAACGCACCATTTTACTAGATGCAGACTTAACAGAATAGGGTCTAAGGCAAATGTTAAAATTGGTTTAGACTTGTAAAACATACTGTTTTAAAACATTTACCTCCAAAAAAAAGTTACCTCCAAATTACAGTCAAGTTTTCAGGTAAGTATATGGCTTGGGATACTCCTTCCCTCCCCACTCAATACTGTGAAAAGCAAAACTGCCACAGGGGCTCCAATTCTCAAGGTGAAACCTGCCGAGAATGCAGTCAAGTCTAATATGGCCTTTAAGTGAGAACCTGAGTTTGTTTACAAACTCTGGACATTCATGAGTCATATGAGTGAGCCCATCTTCCAAGATCTTTGGAAATCTGTAAATAGTGGATTATAAACTATGATTTCCTTCGTAAATATAATAATTTTTTCTATAGCTCTTTGAAACCTAAGGGAACCTGCAGCATGAGAAAGCGCAGTGTCTGAACGTGGCCCTTATTTAAAATCTAGTTAGTTTTTACTCTGGTAAAAGACTACTTGCCAGTGGTTAAAAAAATAGTTAATTCTGCAAATGCCAAGAGTGTATGACAGGACCAATGCAGGTCAGTCTCCAATGTGACTTGCCAGTAACCTCTAATAATACACGGGTGATACCAATTATTTATCCTCAGCCTTAGAAGGTGGTTCTTCCTAATGATAATATATGAAAATGCAAGAACTACTGCTTTTCAATGACAGGTTTGGGAGGAAAAGTGTTCTGTTACTTGTACCTAGTACCATGCACACATCAGCCTTCTCTCCTCTAAACCCAACAAGTTTATAAAATTGTAAATAAAAAAATATTTACCTGGAGCACAAATACTCCACAGTCACTATCGTTTTTCTGTTGTGGAATACACTAAGGGGAAAAACAAAACAATTATTAAAATAAAATCAAGTGTTTCCTGTCAGATAAGAAAAGCTGCAGGAAACTTGTATCCAAGACAGCTGGTATATACCTCTGGCTTACAAAGTGTTTGAGTTTATGGAGGCACCTGGTCACATGAAAAGAGCTATCAATCAGTAACTTATAGAACATTTGCCTAAACATGAGAAATGGGAAGTCAAAAATCCTATTTTAAAACTTCCATGGATAATCAGTTTTGCTGTCAGTTCACTGACAATGGAATCAAAATGGAATTGTGACTCAGAGAACGCAGACCTGGACTCTGAATCCTTAGTACTAAATGCTGCTTGGCAGTCTTCACTCTTCATCTCGCATTTCACAACTCTCCTGTTCTTTTAAAGTCACTGTAAAGGTAAACAGAATGTTTTCCAAAGAACTGGTTACTATATTCTGTCTGCAGTGTTGAAAGATCCTGATTAAATTTAGGGGAATACCTGGATATACTGTTGGGTAAGTTCAGAATATGCACAAGAGCAATTCTGGTTTCAACTAATAAACTAGGGTATTTAAAACATGAAACCTAAGTTTAAAAGTTAGCATTTAGTTCAAGGATAAATGCATGAATCTTGTCCCTTTGGGTTTGGGTTAAAGGTTTATTTCAAGACTCTGCTTCTTTAACATTGTGTCATTGATCCAAATAGACCTGAGTTCAAGGACCTGATGGTCAATGGTTTTGATGAACTTTGGGGAAGGTCAGAGATGCTTCTTACTCCTAAATGACTTGCCTACCTCTGATTATAAGGATCAAATGAGATCATACATATAAAAACACCTGGAAAACAAAGCAGTACCCCCTAAAATGCAAGACCCTGCTATCTGTGACAGAGTTAAGAGGGTAGGCCTGCTTACTCTGTCCCATATACAGCTTTACTGTCTACGGCTAAACATAGTGCTGCTTCTAGACCATATTCAGAACTGAAGCTCTCAAGCCACTTGTCTTCCCCAAATGCCTGGAAAGCAGCCCAGTGCACTTGCTCCCTTGGTGAATCCAAAATAGTCATGTCAGTATTTCTCTGGGTCTATATGAATCATCTGGAAATAAGAGCCATGAGGCAAGAAGCAGATGTCTTTTTTTCAATAGAGCAACCATATCATCAGAAGCTGCCCCAGGGATGAAATGATTGAATTTACTTGCTCCAGCAAGCAGCGGGAAACTGGGCAGCCAGATGATGAATGCTGAACTGAGGTTTATTCTGAGCTGCCTCCCTGCAGCCTCCAGACTCTCCTTTGGTTATCTTCATGATCAGTCTTCATATGCATTTAAAAACACCCACCCCTTAGATAATTTCAGCCCCTTGACATGCCTGGGTTTTCATTTTTTATCACTTACTTACCTTTGTAACAGCAGTCTGCCAACCCTGAAGAAATTCAGGTCTATTTTTTTCTCTGGCTTCAGTCAGCAAATACTTTCTTATATTCTGGTTAAAAAGAAACCACAACACAGATGCTGTGTTCCATCAGTTGGTGAAAAATGGAACCTGCCCACAGCAGATAGAAGCAAAGGAGGAGGCTGTGGCCCCACCACTGGGCAGAGTATGCATTAAAGAGTTTAGAGCTGGAACTTGACTTCAGACCTTTCTCACTTGATAGAGTGAAGGACTCAGACCTTCTATACTGTATGCACTTAAGACTGGACACTGGTATATGTTTTAATTAGATCTTTTTAATAAGATGGTCAGCCTTTTCCAGGAATAAGTCAGCTTGGTGAATTTGAAACTTAAAATGAAATACTGGCAAAACAAGAAGAATGTCTTAATTACTGCCAATGCTTAACAGAGAGAAGGAATCCACGGCAGAAATCATTAATAACTGAAACTAAATTTAAACATTCTAGCCTTAGATTTACGAGGGCTGCAGGTAAAAGTATCACTCAGTTTCTAGAAAGTTATATTACTTAAACTCATCCTGGATACTAAATACAGTCAAGTCCAATGCTGAAATCTCTCCCAAGACAAAGCCTATTGGAGTTTCTACTTTTCCCCTACGCCCTCCACCTCTCTGTGCATATCTTTCTCTGCCTATCTTTTTGTAAGGGTGAAGTCAGAGGTTGCATGAATTAAATTAACCCTCTGAAGGTGGAGGAGAAATGTGTATGTACATGTATATATACACAAGTGTATGTCTGTATATTTGTATTTTTTTTTTCCTCATATATTGTATCATTCTGCAACTTGCCTTTTCAAACTTGGTAGGTCTTATAAATCTTTCCATGTTAAGACACAAAGATCTGTTGGGTTGGCCAAAAAGTTAGTCAGGTATTTCTGTCAGATGGTATGGAAAAATCCAAGCGAACTTTTTGGCCAACCAATACTATATTCTGTAACTGCTGTGGTCTGTGTAATAATGTGAATATATTACAGTGTGTCTACTTAGCTATTCTGTTGGTAGAGCAAAGTTTAGTGCATTTTGATTTTTCACTATTGTCAATAATGCTGCAATGAACACCCTGGTGTGTGCCCCATTCTTGTGTGCATACACAAGTACTTTTATGGAATATAGACCAAGAAACAGAACTAGTTTGTAATAGGATATGCATCTTTTTGACTTAAAAGGCACTTAGAAGCAACTAGAACTGCAGTTATTCCCCAAATGGCTGTATTAATTTATACATTCCACCAGAAAATATGAGAATGCCTATTTCCTTACACCCACTTTAGTACCATCAAACTTTTCCTAACATAATAGGCAAAAAATGGAACCCTGAGGTAATTTTAATTTGTTGTTGTTCATTCACTAGGTCGTGACCGACTCTTTGCAACCCCACTGACTGCAACACATTTCCTATTTTCTGGTGAGCATCTCTCCATGGGTTTAACAGCTATTGGCATTTTTCCTAAAAATTACTTATTTTATCCTTTGTCCATTTCTTACATATTTCTTTTTTTTACTCATCTGTAGTTCTTTTTATATTCTAGAAAGTGAATATATGTCAGTAACATTGTCTCCAAGTCAATTCCTTTTAACTTTATGACATATGTAAGTTTAAAATTATGACATAGTCTTGCTTTTTTGGTTCTGGATAAGAAGGCTTTTCATATTCTGAGAACATAACATCTATATTTTAGTTTAACTTTCATAGTTTTATATTTAGACCATTATTCCATCTGGAATTTTTCTTATATATGAATGGTATTAAACAGAATTTGTATTTTACTTTTCCAAATAGCTAACTTTCCCAAGGCATACATCAAATAGCCTGTCCTTCTTCAACTTTATCATTTACTAAGTTCCTACATATACATGAGTTATTCCTAGATTCTTCATGTTGTTCCATCAATCTACTTGTCTACTCCTAACCAATTATTAAAATTTTGTGATATGGTTTGACATCTAGTAGACCTTCAGTTTTTTTCTACTTCAAATCTATTTTAGCTGTTCATGACATGAATTCTGCAATATAAATTCTCGATGAGTTTATCAAGTTTCATTCAAAATCCTTCTGAGAAACTGATTAGGACAAAAACTGGTTTATATTAGTTCAGGGAGAATTAATCTCCTAATATTGAGTGTGCCTATCTTTCCATCTATTCAGATTTCCTTTATGTACGTTAGAGTTTTCATCTCAAAGAATGTCCCCTTTTCTGTTAGGGTATATTCCTGGGTAATTTACCTCTTTGTTGCTTTTAAAAATGAAATCTGTTTACATTTTCTAACTAGCTCTTGCTAGTGCAGGAAAATCAGGAAACATACTGATTTTTCTTGCTTTGTATCCTGCCATCTTGTTGAACTCTAATATTTTGCCAGCTGATTTCTCTTGGCTATGATTCATTCTACAAAAGTTATTTTGAAGGTACAAACTAATTTTAGCTCTAGGAGAAACCAAGAAAAATTATTTCTGTTTGTTTTTTTGGCTGCACCTCACAGCATGCAGGATCTTAGTTCCCTAAGGGATCAAACCTGTGCCCCTTGCAGTGGAAGCATGGAGCCTTAACTGCTGGACCACCAGGGAAGTCCCAGAAAATGATTTCTATCCATATTCGAAATGTAGTTTAAAGGGAATGACTGAAAAAAAAATCTGATGAAATCCAAATAGGACAGGTATCTCAGAGAGGGATCCAGATCCTGGACTGCTACCTCTTCCCATCTGGAGGTTCCTCTTATAGTCCATTTCTCTGCCAACATTTTGACATGACATGACAGAACCTGATCACCTGTGGTACTGACTTCTGCTGCTCTATCCTAGAGCTGAGATACCATTTGGTCAATGACAAAATGAATAGGAAAAAAGGAGTGGGGGAGTATATTAACTTACCTCTACACAAAACTTAAAATGAATGCCTTGGGAATCATAAAATGAAATAATTCGATTAGAGAGTGTCACAGTAATGAGAGACCAGTGGACTTCCAGGTGAATAGGGATCAACAGAAGACTCTTTTTAAATAAATCCACCTGATCAAGAAAAAATAAAAGAAATGCAGCCATCACCATGGGCTTTCCAAACCAACAAGAAACAGCAGTTTCCATTTACTAACCTTTCACCTGCCCAAGGTCATAAATCTAGGAATTGAAGACAGAATTTGAAGCCAGATCTTAATCTAAAACCAGATCTTTACTAGTTTATATCTAGTAAGCTAAAATATACAACAATAAGGAAACTGAAGGTACAGAAAGCACTGTTTTCCACTTAACCTGCTAACCTGTGCTTATTAACTACCTAACATGATTTAACTTATTTTTTAAGCGTAAATAATTTTCTTATATATATATTTGACCTAGAATCAATTCCTATCTAGGAAGGAACTGTGGTATTAGAAAACAACATAACCTTCTTTTAGCATTCTTCTAGAGACTCAGTATAATAAGTCTGGTCAAGTTCAAATTGTAGCTCTGTGGTCAGAGGACTTTGGTAATTTGCATAGCTTCTTTGTGCCTTGATTTCCTCAACTACAAACTACAGATAACAATAGTATCCACTTTATGAAGTTGTTGAGAGTGACAATACATGTAAAATGCATAAAGTATGCTTAACCATTATATGTGGCCAATAAATCTTAGCTGTTATCATTATCACTACCTTGGATCTCTCAGTTGTCAAAATTGAGAAAAATATCCTTGATAATTATTTATATGTCCTTTATATCCCAATTCACGCTTCATATCCTAATACATGTCCTTTAAAATCTAGAAGCACTCACTATACCACTTAAAATCCCAGTTGTGGACTGGATGATAAAGAAGCAGGTAGTCAACAGAAGGATGAATGGACTCCTTTCAGGTGTTTTTATGAGTATTTTAGTGATTCCTTGAGTTAAAACAATTACAAGACTATTTTAAACTAGATTCTTAGCAACTATTTCTCAAGGCTTCTTTGCTTTCTGATATTCAGATAATGTCCTGCTCTAGAAGACTCTTCCACTAGTTTACATGACCTTGGAACAAAGCACTTCTGCAAACCTGGGAGGTAAAGTGGACAGGAAATATTAAACAGGACAGACAACTGGTCCTTTCCGGCTCAAAAATTCTGAGTATCTAAAACAAGGAATCATATTTAAAATACAGTATTAAATGAGACCAAATTTACATTTTTCTTAAAAAGAAGCTTTTTAATTATAAGGCAATTTTAAAATAAAAGTTACAAAGTACAGATAAAAAGATACACTTTGGTTTATATCTTTCCAGATCTTTTTCTTCTTTAATAATTTTCACACACATACAACTTTATTACATACAATTAAGAATGATATGTGTGGTCAATTATATTATTGATATCAATTATTTGTTGTCCTCGCTATAAGAGGGAGGCTCAAATGGTAAATAATCTGCCTACCGTGCAGGAGGCCCAGATTCAATCCCTGGGTCAGGAAGATACCCTAGAGAAGGGAATGGCAACCCACTCCAGTATTCTTGCCAGAGAATCCCGTGGACAGAGGAGCCTGGAAGGCTACAGTCCATGGGGTTGCAAAGAGTCAGACACAGACATGACTGAGCAACTAACACTTTCAGTTCCCTGCAAGAGGATTATACAGAACTACCTATTGCCATGTGGCTTCACTGCCCCTCCCAGGGGGAGAAATGTAGTCACATGCTTTGCTTTAACCTATGCATGGTAAAGAGAAGTGAATTTATGTCATGACCAAGCTGAAGCTTCAAGAACCATCATGTAGCTCTAAGACTGACATGTCTCAAGATTAGGTGCTGCTCCTTCAGTCTGAATCTCATTAATGGGATAAAGATGAAAAAACATAGCACCATCTCTTAGATACAGAGAAAGCATTTGATAAAACTTAACATCTATCTATGATTAAAAGCTGTCAGCAAACCACAAATAGGAGGTATCTTCCTTAACTTGATAAAGAGTATCTATAGATCATTTATGAAAATCTCATAGAATCTACAAAAATCTCCTAGAATCAGTGAGTGAGTTTGACAAGTCACAGGATACAAGGTCAATATAAAGAAATCAAATGTATTTCTCTATACTACTGCAAATAATTGAAATGTAACATTTTAAAAATTCTGTTTATAGCAGTTTCAGAAATACCTGATACATTTAGGTGCAAGATCTGTACACTAAGATTTAAAAAATATTGCTGAAAAAAATTAAAGATACAAATCAATGGAAAATATACCATGTTTACAGACTGAAAGACAATACTGTTAAGGCCTCCATTCTCTCCAAATGAACGTACAGATTAAACACAATTCCAATATAACCCAGCAAGTTTTTTAAAAGTAGAGATTGACAAACTGATTCTGAAATTTCAACAAGAATGCAAAAGGACCTAGAATTGCCAAAGCTATCTGAAAAAGAAGGCTAAACATGGCCATTTACACTGATTTTAAGACAAACTGTAAAGACAGTGATCAAGACAGTGTGGTATTAGCATAAGAACAAAGTGCAAAAGAACAAAGTCCAGAAAGAGACCCACACGTATATGGTCAATTAACTTTCTCCAAAGATGCCAAAGCAATTAAAATGGGAAAGAGAAGTCGTTTCAGGAAATGCCACTGAAACAACTGGATATATATCAGTTCAGTCGCTTAGTTGTGTCCGACTCTTTGCGACCCCAAACTGCAGCACGCCGGGCCTCCCTGTCTATCACCAACTCCTGGAGTCCACCCAAACCCATGTCCATTGAGTCGGTGATGCCATCCAACCATATGGAGGGGGAAAAAAAACCTTGATCCCTACCTTATGATTACACAAAAACTGAGATGCACCAGAGATGTAAATATAAAACCTAAAACTATAAAGCTGTTAGAAGAAAATATATGAGGCAAATATTTCTTAGACTGGATATAGAAAGCAAGACTATAAAAGAAAAGAGTATGGTAAATTAGATTTCATAAAAATAAAAGTCTCCATTCATCAAAATGCATGTTAAAGAAATAAGGGAGAAAAGTTAGAGACTGACTGAGACAAAACAATAAAAAATATAGATTTGATAGAAGACTTATATCCAGAACTCAAGGACTTCTTTATAATACTTTTCATTCTTATCATTCACTCATTTTTTTTATTGAGTTGGTGAGGTTGTTTCTTACTGATGTGTAGAAGTGCTTATATATTTAAAAAATAGTTCTTTGATATTTGATATAAATATACATTTGATATCAAATATTTGACATAAATATCAAATATTTTTCCCAGTTTACTATTTATCTTTTTATATAGTTGAATTAATTCATTTTTCTTTTATATCATCAGAGTTTTAAGTTGTACACAGAATGGACTCTGCTGCTTTGAGATAAATTTTTTAAAATTCTGCTGTGGATGTTCTTTGTACTTTCATTGTTTCACTATTTGTTGCATTCCAAATTCTTGGTTGCTCCATAATTTTTCTTAATGTAATCAAACTCAGTACTTAATTCTTCTATTTTTCCTTTTTTCTTTAATAATAATAGCATTTATGACTATTTTTTTTTCTCAAAAGAGATTTCATTTTATTCCATAGCGGCTGCTAAGATTGTGTTCCCTTTTCTGTCCTTTACTATATAATCTATTTTCTTTTAGACCCAAGGGTTATATCAAGTAATATGTATATTTGTGAACATTTTAAAGATTTTTTTAGATACCTTTTATTATTTATTTATTTGATTGAACTCTGGTTAAGGAATAGTATATGTAACAATTTTGGCCAAGTACATGACCAATTTTTACAAATGTTTCTTGGATATAAGAATAAGTGTATATTCTCTTTTTTGAGGGGTATAAAGATCTGTTAAACCAAAAACACTGGTTGTATTTTTTATATATGATCGTATTTTTTATCTGCTAGATTTGTCCAACTATGAAAGAGGTCTCTCAATATCACTATTTGCCAAAGTCTCCTTGCCTTTGTAATCACGGTTATCTCCTATATACTAGAATTCCATCACAGTGTGCTTTTCACCCTAAGTTCTACCTCATCTGCTGTTAATACTACTGTTCCTCCTGTTGCTTGCCACCGCCACTCCTTTCTTTTGGTTTGCATTTGCCTAGTACCTGTCATTTGACTTTCAAGCTTTTTCATATTATTTTATGTTTGTTTCTTATACACACATATAGTTGGATTTCCTGATTTAATCCAATCTGAGAGGGTCCACGGGATGGAACAATTTATTATATTTAATGAAATGACACTGAATTATACTTGGCTTTATTCCTTCAATTTCATGTCATTTATTATTCAGAAAAATTTCCATGCTATTTACAAGACATACCTTGTTTTACTGTACTGTACAGATACTGCTTATTTTATGAATTAAAGATTTATGGCAACCCTGCATAGATAAAGCCTATTGGCACCATTTTTCCAACATTTGTTTACTTCATGTCTCTTTGCCACATTCTGGTAATTCTTGCAATATTTCAAATTTTTTCATTATTATTATATTCATTATAGTTATTCATGATCAGTGATCTTTGATATCATTGCTCTAACTCACTCAGGCTCAGAGGATGGTTAGCATTTTTTTTTTTTTAAGCAAAAAGGTACTTTTAATTAAGGTATGCACATTATTTTTTTTATCCATAATACTATTGCAAACATAAGGGACTATTGTGTAAACATAACTTTTATATGCACTGGGAAAACAAAAAATCTGGTGACTCACTTTTTTGCAGTATTCACTTTATTGCCGTGGTCTGGAACCAGACCAACAATACCTTCAAGATATACCTGTCTAACCTTTCTCTACTCCATACTACACATGATCATCTTTCCTCAGCTATGTAACTTCTCCTGGTTAAGTAGTATCCTATTATATGGATGCATATACATATCTTCATTTATATGTATTTTATATTTACTTTTATTTATTTATTTGGCTGCACCAGGTCTTAATTGTGGCACTCGCAATCTCTGTTGCAGCATGTGGGATGGATCTAGCTCCCTGACAGGGATCAAACCCAGGACCCTGCATTGGGAGCCCAGAGTCTTAGCCACTGGACCACCAAGGAAGTCTCGGACATATATTTTTCACTTGACCAATCCCCTACTAATTAGCTGTCCTCAATTTTTCTAATATAAACATCAACACAGCCCATCTAGTGGCACAAGTTACATGCTCAGAAGTCATCTTTCGCAATTCCTCTTCTTCATCCCTCATAACCTACTCATCACCAAGTCCTGTTAATTTACTTCCTAGGTCACATTCGTATTTGTGAACAACTCCCATCTCTTCTACTATTGTAATTTAAAGTACAGTTAATTTGCAGTAGCCTCCTACTCACATCAACTTTGCTCCCACATTCACCCATCTTCAGTGCCACTAGAGCAAAATACAAATTGGATGTTGTCACCTAAAACCCTTCAATAGATTCTTACACATTTAGGATAAAACTTAAAATGTAGACCACAAGGCCCTGCATCTCTGAATCAGATTCACTTCATGCCACTCTCATCTTTGGTCTTTGCAATCCGGCTATTCTTTCTTCTCCCATGCTTCTACCAGCATAAGATAAAAATGATGACCACTTAATGTGTGTTTATCATATGCTTACTGATTTACATGCATTCTCATTTAATTCTCACAAGATAAATAAAACTGACATTCCCATTTTTTAAATGATAAAACTAAAGCTTAAGGGAATTAAGTAATTTGCCTAAGGTCTTACAACTATTTAAGTGGCTGAACCAGGATGTGAACCCAGGTCTGAATCCTGAGTTCATTATTTCCCCAGATGTGCACTCTTCAATTTAGTTTATCTTGGCACTACTGATGATGCCTTGCACAAAAAACCTACCTAGCAATGTTCAATCAGCTGTTTGTACTTTGCAAAAATAATTTACACCCACAATTACATAAGCCTTAATATCAAAAATAGAACATAAATAGGCTTTTAAAATAATGTTTCTGACATAGTCAATGAATAAAGAGAGAAATTAAGGTTGGAAAGAACCTTAGGGATTGCTTTATCATTTTGTTTTTATAAATAAGCAATCTAAAGCCCAAATTAATCTTATCTAAGTTGCACAGCCAGCTAATAATAGTGTCAGAACCTTTAACTTCCAATCCAGTGCTTTCTGTTATAGCAGATTCCAGTCAACTGGATAGACTGAGAAATTTTACTAGTGTCTTGTCTTTCAAACAAAAAGATTTAAAAGAAATAATAAAAAGCAACTTTAAGTCAATGGGCCTGTTTCTACTATGTATCATATTGGCAGTAAAGATAGCTTCATCTGCATTTCAAATTTAGAATAAAAAAGAAATAAAGCAAATACCTTTTTAGTCCATCTTTTTACTCCATTATATCCTTTGGTAACCAGCTGTCTATGAAAAAAGCTGTTGAAGAAATGAACCTAGAAAGACATCAAATACAAGCACTCAAGATTATATTAGGCTGTGTCAGGACTTAAATTCACAACAAAAGGGAAATTTAAAAATCCCTGAATGTAAGACAGACAAAAAAATGAGGAGAAGTTTTTTGTTAAAAATAATGACAAAAACATACATTACAGCAGTTCACAAAAGACTATTTCAAATTTTCATTAGAATGACCTTACAGATGTGGTATCTTATCAGAACTGGACTGGGGCAGTAAACAGATGACCTGAATCCAATCAAGTAAAGAAACAATCTGATAAATCTTGTCAAATCAGGTGATAAAGTTGAAAAAGGCTATGAAAGAAAAAGGTAACAGTTACCTTGAAATCAAGGGATGGGAAGTACAAAACTAATTCCACTTGAGGAATGTGGATTTGTAGACTCCTATAGTCATCTCTTCAAGAAAATTAGAGATACCAAGGGAACATTTCAGGCAAAGATGGGCTCGATAAAGGACAGAAATGGTATGGACATAACAGAAGCAGAAGATATTAAGAAGAGGTGGCACGAATACACAGAAAAACTGTACAAAAAAGATCTTCACGACCCAGATAATCACGATGGTGTGATCACTCACCTAGAGCCAGACATCCTGGAATGTGAAGTCAAGTGAGCCTTAGAAAGCATCACTACGAACAAAGCTAGTGGAGGTGATGGAATTCCAGTAGAGCTATTTCAAATCCTGAAAGATGATGCTGTGAAAGTGCTGCACTCAATATGCCAGCAAATTTGGAAAACTCAGCAGTGGCCATAGGACTGGAAAAGGTCAGTTTTCATTCCAATCCCAAAAAAAGGCAATGCCAAAGAATGTTCAAACTACCGCACAATTGCACTCATCTCACACGCTAGTAAAGTAATGCCCAAAATTCTCCAAGCCAGGCTTCAGCAACATGTGAACCATGGACTTCCAGATGTTCAAGCTGGTTTTAGAAAAGGCAAAGGAACCAGAGATCAAATTGCCAACATCCACTGGATCATGGAAAAAGCAAGAGAGTTCCAGAAAAACATCTATTTCTGCTTTATTGACTATGCCAAAGCCTTTGACTGTGTGGATCACAATCAACTGTGGAAAATTCTGAAAGAGATGGGAATACCAGACCACCTAACCTGCCTCTTGAGAAGGTCAGGAAGCAACAGTTAGAACTGGACATGGAACAAAAGACTGGTTCCAAATAGGAAAAGGAGTACGTCAAGGCTGTATATTGTCACTCTGCTTATTTAACTTATATGCGGAGTACATCATGAGAAATGCTGGGCTGGAAGAAGCACAAGCTGGCATCAAGACTGCTGGGAGAAATATCAGTAACCTCAGATATGCAGATGACACCACCCTTATGGCAGAAAGTGAAGAGGAACTGAAAAGCCTCTTGATGAAAGTGAAAGAGGAGAGTGAAAAAGTTGGCTTAAAGCTCAACATTCAGAAAATGAAGATCATGGCATCTGATCCCATCACTTCATGGGAAATAGATGGGGAAACAGTGGAAACAGTGTCAGACTTTATTTTTGGGGACTCCAAAATCACTGCAGATGGTGGCTGCAGCCATGAAATTAAAAGATGCTTACTCCTTGGAAGGAAAGTTATGACCAACCTAGACAGCATATTCAAAAGTAGAGACATTACTTTGCCAACAAAGGGCCGTCTAGTCAAGGCTATGGTTTTTCCAGTGGTCATGTATGGATGTGACAGTTGGACCGTGAAGAAAGCTGAGCGCCGAAGAATTGATGCTTTTGAACTGTGGTGTTGGAGAAGACTCTTGAGAGTCCCTTTTACTGCAAGGAGATCTACCCAGTCCATTCTAAAGGAGATCTGTCCTGGGTGTTCACTGGCAGCACTGATGCTGAAGCTAAAACTCCAGTACTTTGGCTACCTCATGCGAAGAGTTCACTCACTGGAAAAGACTCTGATGCTGGGAGGGATTGTGGGCAGGAGGAGAAGGGGACGACAGAGAATGAGATGGCTGGGTAGCATCACTGACTTGATAGACATAAGTTTGGGTGAACTCCAGGAGTTGGTGATGGACAGGGAGGCCTGGCGTAATGCAGTTCATGGGGTCGCAAAGAGTTGGACACGACTGAGCGACTGAACTGGACTGGTAAGTCATGCAAGTGAAAGTGGCTTAGTCCTGTCCGTGTCTTTGCGACCCCATGGACTGTCCATGGAATTCTCTAGGCCAGAATACTGGAGTGGGTAGCCTGCCCTTCTCTAGGGGATCTTCCCGACCCAGGAACTGAACCGGGGTCTCCTGCATTGCAGGCGGATTCTTTACCCACTGAGCTATCAGGGAAGCCCAATAGTAACTATAAAAAGGTCACTGCTAACACTGAAAAAATTACTCTAGTCATATGGCACATCATGTTCTGCATCCTTGGCCTTTTTAAAATTCTGGCTTATAAATGAGTATCAGCTCACCAGAGAGTAAACATACTATGGTCTTCAAGTGTTTACTCAGTAACTGACTCACTGGAGATGAAAAGCTGAGGCTCTCAGGATGTGTCCATCAAACCAGCAGTGTAAGTATCATCTGGAAACTTGTTAAAATACAAATTCTCAGGCCCCACTAAAGACTTAATAAGGCAGAAACTATGAGAGTAGGCTCAGCAATCTGGTATCTGAGGATTCTAATGCACATTTGTTTTGAGAACCAGGGAGCTTTAGGTATCCACAAAAATGCTTATAGTAGCCATCTCTAGGCAGTGATTCTCAAACTTCTGAGTGCATCAGAAACTGAAGGGCTGATTAAAACAGATTGCTAGGACCCACTCTCCAGTTTCTGACTTACCAGAAATTTTGGATGGATCCAAAAATTTGCGTGTCTAGTAAATTCTCACATGATGCTGATGCTGCTGGTTTGGGGACCGTACTTTGAGAACTACTTTCAGTTAGTTCAGTCACTCTGTCGTGTCCGACTCTTTGCAACCCCAGGGACTGCAGCACGCCAGGCTTCCCTGTCCATCACCAGCTCCTGGAGCTTGCTCAAACTCATGTCCATCAAGGCAGTGATGCCATCCAACATCTCATCCTCTGTCGTCCCTTTCTCTTCCTGCCTTCGATCTTTCCTAGCATCAGGCTCTTTTCAAATAAGTCAGTTCTTCACATCAGATGGCCAAAGTATTGGAGTTTTAGCTTCAGCATCAGTCCTTCCAATGAATATTCAGCACTGATTTCCTTTATGATGGACTGGTTAGATCTCCTTGAAATCCAAGGGACTCTCAAGAATCCTCTCCAACACCACAGTTCAAAAGCATCAATTCTTTGGCACTCAGCTTTCATTATGGTCCAACTCTCACATCCATATATGACTACTGGAAAAACCATAGCTTTGACTAGATGGACTTTTGTTGGCAAAGCAGTGTCTCTGCTTTTTAATATGCTGTATAGGTTGGTCAAAGCTTTTCTTCCAAGGAGCAAGTGTGTTTTAATTTTATGGCTGCAGTCACCATCTGCAGTGATTTTAGAGCCCCCCAAAATAAAGTCTGTCACTGTTTCCATTGTTTCCCCATCTATTTGCCATGAAGTGATGGGTCTGGATGGCATGATCTTCCTTTTTTGAATGTTGAGTTTTAAGTCAACTTTTTCACTATCCTCTTTCACTTTCATCAAGTGGCTCTTTAGTTCTTCACTTTCTGCCATAAGGGTGGTGTCATCTGCATATCTGAGGTTATTGATATTCTTCAGGCAATCTTGATTCTAGCTTGTGCTTCATCCAGCCCGGCATTTTGCATGATGTACTCTGCTCTCTAATGTAAATAAGCAGGGTGACAGTATACAGCCTTGATGTACTCCTTTCCTGATTTGGAACCAGTCTGTTGTTCCATGTCCGGTTCTAACTGATGCTTCTTGACCTGCATACACATTTCTTAGGAGGCAAGTAAGGTGGTCTGGTATTCCCATCCATTTAAGAATTTTCCATAGTTTATTGTGATCCACACAGTCAAAGGCTTTGGCATAGTCAATAAAGCAGAAATAGAAGTTTTTCTGGAATTGTCTTGCTTTTCGATCATCCAGCGGATGTTGGCAATTTGATTTCTGGTTCTTCTGCCTTTCCCAAATCCAGCTTGAATGTCTGGAAGTTAACATACTGTTGAAGCCTGGCTTGGATAATTTTGGGTATTACTTTGCTAGCATGTGAGATGACTGCAATTGTGCACAACAAAGAATTGAACATTCTTTTGCACTGCCCTTTTTTGGCAATTGCCCTTTTTTGGCATTGCCCTTTTTTGAAATTGAAATGAAAACTGACCTTTTCCACTGCTGAGTTTTCCAAATTTGCTGGCATATTGAGTGCAGCACTTTCACAGCATCATCTTTTAGGATTTGTAATTGAAGTTCAGCTGGAATTCCATCACCTCCACTAGCTTAGTTGTAGAGATGCTTCCTAAGGCCCATTTGATTTCCCATTCCAGGATGTCTGGCTCAAGGTGAGTGATCACATCATCATGGTTATCTGGGTCGTGAAGATCTTTTTTGTGTCTTTCTGTGTATTCTTGCCACCTCTTAATATCTTCTGCAGGTCCATACCATTTCTGTCCTTTATTGTGCCCATCTTTGCCTGAAATGTTCCCTTGCTATCTCTGATTTTCTTGAAGAGATCTCTAGTTTTTTCCATTCTATTTTTTTCCACTATTTCTTTGCACTGATTTCTGAGGAAGGCTTTCTTATCTCTCCCTGGAAGAGAGGTAATAACTCTCTTTGGAGAGAGAGTTGGAACTCTGCATTCAACTCTTTGGAACTCTGCATTCAAATGGGTATGTCTTTCTTCTTCTCCTTTGCCTTTAGCTTCTCTTCTTTTTTCAGCTATTTGTAAGGCCTCCTCAGACAGCCATTTTTGCATTTCTTTTTCTTGGGGATGGTCTTGATCACTGCCTCCTGTATCATAAACCTCTGTCCATAGTTCTTCAGGCACTCTATCAGATCTAATCCTTTGAATCTATTTGTTACTTCCACTGTATAATCATTAAGGGATTTGATTTAGGTCATACCTGAATGGTCTAGTGGTTTTCCCTACTTTCCTCAAAAATGTGCATTTCTAGTAAATTCCCATGTGATGCTGATGCTGCTGGTTTGGCAACCATACTTTCAGAACCACTTTCAGTTGTGTCTTTTTTATACCATGAAGGTTTAGAATTAAATGTAGTGGTAATAAAGGGAAACTATAGTTTTGCAATGAATACTTTTATGTTAAAAATCATCTGAATGTTTAGATTTACACTTTGCTTAAGAGAATTAGACAAAATAGAGAATCTGACAGATTAGCTTCATGATTCCAATTTAAAATGTTTAATCAACTTTTTAAGTGGAAAGTTATGACATTTTGTCTCTATCAATAAAGTGTTGGAATCTGAGATTCCTTATATTTACCTGTTTAAATGATTAGACTTATGAAAGTTTATAAAGTACTTAAAAAGGTTTTGCTTTATTGGAAAGGTTTTGCTTATTGAAATTAATGGCTAACAATCAGGCAATCAGTATTCAGAAACAAAATATATAAAATTAAAAAAATAGCTTTTTGATATGGAACTAAGCTCTTAAGGGAATTTTAGAGTTTAATGGGGGTTAGTTTGTATTTAAACTGAGTATCAAAGATTAATCCAAGAAAAAGTGAAGATGAACACACTTTACTACATTTTTAAAGAGAATAAGACATTAAGTTAAAAAAATTCTTTAAGTTAAATTTAAATGCTTAAAACGAACAGTCCTTTTTGTGCATGTAAAAAAAAAAAAAGCCTCCCTAAGTTATCAAAAATACACCCACTCTGAAATAAATAAGCAGGAAAACACTGGCATGACTTTATGCTCACATGATTTTATAGAACTTATGCCCAATTCTAGCACATGATCAAGACAAACATCTTTTTAAAAATCTAAGAAATATCAAATAATTACATACAATTTTTTTAAAAAGAAAAAGCTTTTTTTAATATAAATTTATTTATTTTAATTAGAGGTTAATTACTTTACAATATTGTATTGGCTTTCTTTCTTTAATACATAGGACCCTCTCTCCTGTAGAAAAAGTTTTCACTTACTTTGTCTGGGACTGCATCCATTATCAGCTCACCATACATATTTATGACCTATAAAAAGTCAATATAAAACCCATTAACCCCACATACAATTCAGAACATCCACTCAGAAGGAATAACATAGCTACTGCTAATAGTAATCAAACCTTTCTAATACCGGGTGAGTGAACAGTCACTATAGTAAGGAATGAAGAATACTTGATTCCAAAAGATAATTGTGAGGCCAGCCCAGAGGTTGCATTTTACACTTCATTGTCCAACATCCTCTGCAGCTTTTCTATGGTGAGAATATACAGTACACTCACCTGGTCATTCAGCCAATTCTGACCATCCAGGGTTGCTAGATCATCCATATCCAGCATGTGCTTATTGTAGAAGATGCGGAAGTTGCATTTTTGATGTCTGGCCCGATAGTTTGTTATTTCCCTATTGATAAATGGTTTTCTGAAACAGAAATATTTTGAAAGTAAAACAACAACAAAAGTTTAACTCAGTTTATTGTTAAGTATCAGGTTTTTTTTTTTTTTAATCAAGAGAAAAGTCCTATAAGCCAATAATTTTCTTTTCAAGGGCTTAACTTAAGCATTATTGACAAACCTATTAGAAAAGTCTTCATTAAAGACATCTTTTAATCTTCCAAGGACATCTTTTTCACTGAGTGGGACCAAACTGCCATACTTCTTCATAACCTCATCTAGGAATCCTTAAATAAAGGAAGAAAGAAAAGTTAAGATGGAAACAGCCGTTTTCAGCAAAGTCACTGTCCTGATACTTAACCTATACCCAAAATATAACATATGTTTAAATTACATTACTAAATGTATTATACTAAAAAGAAATCTTTTAAAAGATAAGGTATCATTTCACTTTGGATTGCTAAAAAGAGAATAGCTAGCTGAAATTAAAGATTGACATTTTTCAGTGGCTTAGCCTTGGGGAAGAAGTCTATCTCCTAAAGGTAAAATCTAAACGGTTTAATCACCTGGTTAAATGTGTCTATCACATTTGGTAACTGAAGAAATTATCTTTTTAAAATTCACAATTAGAGGGAATTGTTGAGATCACTGTCAGTTGTATTTACTATTGATAAAGGTATGAAATTTCACATCTCAACAGAGGACAAATTCTAAGACATTTTTAATATCATACAATTTGATAGCTATTATACAAGCTGGAATCAAGATTTCCAGGAGAAATATCAATAACCTCAGATATGCAGATGACACCACCCTTATGGCAGAAAGTGAAGAGAAACTAAAAGCCTCTTGATGAAAGTGAAAGAGGAGAGTGAAAAAGTTGGCTTAAAGCTCAACATTCAGAAAACGAATATCATGGCATCTGGTCCCATCACTTCATGGGAAATAGATAGGGAAATAGTGGAAACGGTGTCAGACTTTATTTTTGGGGGCTCCAAAATCACTGCAGATGGTGACTGCAGCCATGAAATTAAAAGACGCTTACTCCTTGGAAGCAAAGTTATGACCAACCTAGAAAGCATATTCAAAAGCAGAGACATTACTTTGCCAACAAAGGACTGTCTAGTCAAGGCTATGGTTTTTCCAGTGGTCATGTATGGATGTGAGAGTTGGACTGTGAAGAAAGATGAGCCCAAAGAATCGATGCTTTTGAACTGTGGTGTTGGAGAAGACTCTTGAGAGTCCCTTGGACTGCAAGGAGATCCAACAAGTCCATTCTAAAGGAGATCAGTCCTGGGTGTTCATTGGAAGGACTGATGCTAAAGCTGAAACTCCAATACTTTGGCCACCTCATGCAAAGAGTTGACTCATTGGAAAAGACCCTGATGCTGTGAGGGATGAGGGCAGGAGGAGAAGGGGACGACAGAGGATGAGATGGCTGGATAGCATCACCGACTCGACAGATATGAGTTTGAGTAAACTCCGGGAGTTGGTGATGGACAGAGAGGCCTGACATGGTGAGGTCGCAAAGAGTTGGACACGACTGAGCGACTGAACTGAATACTTACGATACTGCATAACCCTATGAGGTGAGCTTAACTGGATAATAGCTGGTGAGGCACGTTTTAAAAGCGGAAACAATTAAAGGATGACTTCTTAGCCAGAATACAGGCTAGTCTTTACATCAATTTAAGTAACATGTATATGCATTTTAATGGCTTCCAAGAGGATCCACTGAAGAAATATACCTAAAGATATCCTAGGAATTAAAACCAGGATATTAAGTAACTTCAAAGAAGCTGAGAGAAGGCTTAGAGGCTCACAGAAGAGAGATATGACTTAGGCTATTCATTGATGCTGAGTGGGGAAGAGCAACAGTCTGCTAACCATCAGTCTGACAGTTAAGTCCACTGTGTGTAGATAGAAAAAATGAGGACTGTAAGTCTCTTATTTTCCTCTTTCTGACTTCAAGAAGGGCCTCTGTTAAGCATCAATATAAAATAGACAGGAATGATCACAACAAAGTCTGTTCCAGGCAGGGACTGTTTTGTACGCGGCAGGAACAGACAAAGGTGTGGAAAACTTACTTTCCTCCTTTTACTCTCCCACCAGAGGCTCCCAATTTGAAAGGCTTAAGACAAGAGTATAGTAAGCAAAGTTGCTTGCCTATGTCTGGTTCTGGTCTAGGATTCAGCCACACAGAAGAGAAAGGGAGTTCCGTGTTCCAGTTTAGTCAGAGGAGGAAATGAAAATTTGGAGCTTCTAAACTAGGAATTCATTCAGCCTTAAGTTTGCCAATAAGATCTAGTAGGCACCATTCACATAAGCTGTGTGCTGTGCTCAGTCGTATCCGACTGTCTGCAACCCTATGGACTGCAGCCTGCCCAGCTTCTCTGTCCATGGGAATTCTCTAGGCAAAAATACTGGAATGGGTTGCCATCCCCTCCTCCAGGGGATCTTCCCAAACCAGGGATTAAATGGGATCAAACCCAGGTCTCCCGCTTTACAGGTGGATTCTTTACCAACTGAGCTACCAGAGAAGCCTGGTAAGTTTGCCTATTGAACTGCATTCCATAATCATGCAGAAAAGATTAATTAACAGCATTAGAAATACAAACTAAATCTCTTATTCACAGCTGAAATTCATTTTGAGCTAAAGAATGCAGTAGGAATCCACTTTTTTCTAAACAGCTACACGTAGAAATAACACAACAGTCTAGAAAACAGGATTGAATATTTTCATAAACTTGAAATGGGAAAAAGCTCTGAGTACTTTTTCTAGTATATGACTGTAAACATTTTAAAATAATGTGGCAGCCACCTCATAATTCCTTTAGAATTTTTATGCCCTTCTGAAGATGTATATCTTAAAAATGTAGGTAGCAAACTATATTCATTCTTCTTGAAGCTGCTTTTTTACATTCAACACACTAATTTTTTTCCTAAGTTAATTCAGAACAATCTGCTGCTGCTAAGTCACTTCAGTCGTGTCCGACTCTGTGCGACCCCATAGACGGCAGCCCAACAGGCTCCCCTGTCCCTGGGATTCTCCAGGCAAGAACACTGGAGTGGGTTGCCATTTCCTTCTCCAATGCATGAAAGTGGAAAGTGAAAGTGAAGTCGCTTAGTCGTGTCCGACTCTTCGCGACCTCATGGACTGCAGCCTACCAGGCTCCTCCATCCATGGGATTTTCCAGGCAAGAGTACTGGAGTGGGGTGCCATCGCCTTCTCAAAACTATCAGTAGTCCATTAAATTGATTTGTCGTATTTTAACCAATTCTCTACTGACAACCATTTAAGTTCTTACTTCTTAGCTGTCTAAATAATGTTACAATTAAAGCCCTCAATATATCCTCATTCTAGTGTTTTCTTAGAACACAGTTGCTAAAATTAAAATTTCTGGGTCAAAGGACACGTGTACCTAAACTTTTCAAATTTTCACTTACAAATTTTCTTATCTGTACTTATGAGATTTTAATGTTTATGGAATCAAACCAGTATATATATATTTTTATTGCTTCTGAGTTTTCTATCATGCTTTAAAATGTCTTATTATTGTTAGATTGGGCTTCCTTGGTGTCTCAGTGGTAAAGAATCTGCCTACCAATGCAGGAGATGCAGATTTGATCTGGTTGTGAAGATCCTCTGAAGAAGGAAATGCCTTGCCTAGGCAATCCCATGGACAGAAGAGCCTAATGGGCTACAGTCTATGGGGTTGCAAAGAGCTGGACACAACGACTAAACAACAGGCTTTCAGTACTTGCTGAGATGCCATGATTTTCCTCTTTTAGCCTGTTAAAATAAGTATAGGTCACTAAATGTGTAAAAACTCTAAAACTGTAAAAACTCCTATATCCTCACGTTATGCTACAGTTTAAGTCTAGGATACATTCAGTTTATCAACTTTTTTTTGAAAGTGCTCCATCTATATTTGTAAGTTAATTGATTGTTGTTCAGTCACTCAGTCACGTCCAATTCTTTACAATCCCATGGACTGCAGTATGCTAGGCTTCCTTGCCCTTCACCAACTCCCGGAGCTTGCTCAAACTCATGTCCATCAAGTTGGTAATGCCATCCAACCATCTCATCCTCTGTCGTCCCCTTCTCCTCCTGCCTTCAATCTTTCCCAGCATCAGGCTCTTTTCAAATGAGTCAGTTCTTCACATCAGGGGGCCAAAGTATTAGAGTTTCAGCTTTGGCATCAGTCCTTCCAATGAATTTTCAGGACTGATTTCCTTTAGGAATTGACTAGTTAGATCTCCTTGAAGTCCAAGGGAGTCTCAAGAGTCTTCTCCAACACCACAGTTCAAAAGCATCAATTCTTTGGTGCTCAGCCTTCTTTATGGTCCAACTCTCACATCGATACATGACTACTGGAAAAACCATGGCTTTGACTAGATGGACCATTTTTGGCAAAGTAACGTCTCTGTTTTTTAATACACCATCTAGGTCTGTCATAGCTTTTCTTCCAAGGATAAGGCTTCTTTTAATTTTATGATTGCAGTCACCATCTGCAGTGATTTTAGAGCCCCAAAATAAAGTCTGTCACTGTTTCCACTGTTTCCCCATCTATTTGCCATGAAGTGATGGGACCAGATGCCATGATCTTGGTCTTTGGAATACTGAGTTTTAAGTCAAGTTTTTCACTCTCATCTTTCACCTTAATCAAGAGGCTCTTTAGTCCCTCTTAGCTTTCTGCCATAAGGGTGGTGTCATCTGCATATCTGAGGTTATTGATATTTCTCCCAGCAATCTTGATTTGGGCTTGTGCTTCATCCAGCCCAGCATTTTGCATGATGTACTCTGCTATCTAATTTAAATAAGCAGGGTGACAATACAGCCTTGATGCAGTCCTTTCCCAATACAGAACCAGTCCATCGTTCCATGTCCAGTTCTTACTGTTGCTTCTTGACCTGCATACAGGTTTCTCAGGAGGCAGGTAGGATGGTCTGGTATTCCCATCTCTTTAAGAATTTTCCACAGTTTGTTGTGATCCGACACAGTAAAAGGCTTTATCATAGTCAATGAAGCAAAAGTATATGTTTTTCTGGAACTCTCTTGCTTTTTCTATGACCCAACGGATGTTGGCAATTTGATCTCTGGTTCCTCTGCCTTTTCTAAATCCAGCTTGAACATCTGGAAGTTCTTGATACAAGTTAATTGGTATTTGCAGGTAAATGCTAACCTGTTCAGATTTAGAAATCATGGTTCTGCTAACCTCACAGCAGGAAAATTTGTCTTCATTCTACTACAGCATAAACAACAGGAAAAAAATTTTTAAATATTTTCCTAGGACTGTCATTTTGTGGGAAAACATTTTTTATACATACAGGACTTCCCAAGTGGCACTACTGGTAAAGAATCTGCCTGCAGTTCAAGAGATGCAGGTTCAATCCCTGGGCCGGGAATATCCCTTTGGGGAGGAAATGGCAACCCACTCCATTATTCCTGAGTGAAAAATTCAATGGATGAAGAGCCTGGCAGGCTACAGTCCATGGGGTTGCAAACAGTCAGACATGAGCGAGCATGCACATATAACCGGTGGAAAACACAAAATGATCAGAATCGTTTAAACCAGCAAGAAGTAACTCTCCTAATTCCCCCCAAAAGCCACTTATAACAATTTAATATATGTGTCGTGTCCTACTGGAGAAGGAAATGGCAACCCACTCCAGTATTCTTGCCTGAAGAATGCCACGGACAGAGAAGCCCAGCGGGCTACAGGACATGGAGGTGTAAGATCAGACAAGACTTGGTGACTAAATCAACCAACCAGTCACATCCTATACAGATGCATATGCATACATATATACACGCACTCATATGTGCATATGTATCTTTTAACAAAGTGGCCTCCTGTTCTGCTACTTGCTTTTTTCACTTTATATAAACACTGGTCAGTATCAAGATACAGATGGAATTTATTCTTTAACAGCTTCACGGTATACTGCCTGGACATGCCATAAATTGTAAGTCCATAGCAACAGTTGTTTTAGTTATCTTCAGTGTTGTACTACTAAGACAATACTATAAGTAATGTCGCTCTACAAATATATTTGTATTCTTCCATCTCTTAGCCAAATGGCAAAAAGGGGAATGGGGCGAAGACTGATACTGCCATGCTGTCTGCCAGAAGTGTTTATACCAAACAGCTTCATGGGGTAGGTTTTGACAGGAAGACATTAAAGCATGATGTAAAAACTTGAGCCATAAAGGAAAGACAGATACATTTTACCATGTAAGAGTTGAAATTTTCTGTTAGACAAAAATATACACAAAGTCAGGGTACTGAGGGCTTTTACAAAAATTTAAAACCTTTAAAATTATAATGATACTAAAGACTATGAGGGTGTAAGAATCAGTGTATCCTGTTTGTTGCTACATTCTTAGAGCCAGCACTGGTACACAGAAGCTTCTCATACACTAACCAAAATATAAAAATCCAATAGGAAAATAGGCAAAATAAAATTATATACAAACAAAAAATGGCAAGCAACTATAGAAAAATACATTCAAACTTTAAACTTAAAAAGACAAATTAAGACAATTCTCATGTGATCTATGAGACTGACAAAATTTCACAAGTGCAAACTAGTTTAACTGAATGGATAATTTAACAGTTCTCTTAAAGTTTTAAGTGTAAGTATTCTTTCACCATTATTTCTATTACTAGGAATTTAACTTACAGAAACAATCATACAAGTATAAAGAAGTAATTTCATTGTATCACTGTTTATAGAAGGGAACGACTAGGAGCAACACGAGTGTCCTCGATCAAAAATCAAATCAAAACCGTGGAACATCTACGTAATAATATAAAAGGAAAATGTCTAATTGCTTAAAGGGAAACTTGTGGAAGGGAAAAAGAAAGCCCTCTCCCAGAAAGGATAACATACAGCAGGTGTGGGCTGGAGACGGGGGAAAATAAAGAAGAGTGCATACCAGAAAGGCAGATTGACAGCTGCTCATCATCCACTGGAGAGGTTTTCTGACTGTTCTTCCCACCTCCCACTTGATTTTCTAGTTTGAGTCCACTGCACGTCAGAGGAGCCTCCAGTGGACTTTTACAGTAAGGGTGGTCCAGCAACTTAGAGCTAAGAATATTCTGCTTGAAAGAGCCATCCTCATCCATCTGGCACGAGCTCTCATTCTGAACAGTCTCTTCAGACACAGGCCCATCTACACTCCTCACAGACTGATCTGCCCCGGACACTGACAGTTTTACTCTGTCATCACTGACAGTACTTGTCCGATTTTCCTGACCCAGAGCCGTAACTTCTCTCTCGGTTTCCAAGATGAACACGTTACTAGAATGATGTTCTGGTAAGGGGATGTCATGAATCAGCTCTGTATACTCCCACTTAGGAGAGGAACAGGGTGACTGGTCCCAGGTGTATGTGGCACTGCCATTCTGTTGGTCAGGGAATGCTTCATCTAAACTAAGCTCCTTGTCCAAGAGAGGGCTTCCTTTAGCGTGGCCCTCGGGCACATGAGAGTTCTTTCCCTTCACCACAGCATCGCTGTCCATATCTGGAAAGTATGGTGGATGCTGACAAGAAGGGTCTTTAGGTTCCGGGGAAGGGAATGGGCCGCAACTGCCACCCTCGCCGTTCTCCCTAAGGGTCTCTTGATGGTCCCCAGTGACCTGCACCCAGCTTTGCTGGGCTTTTTTTAGCTTGCAAACTTTGCTTTTTGTTCTGAAGTGCTGGGATCTGAGAATCTTGTACCGAAATCTAATCATGGACAATTTCTCATACATCATATGAGGAGATACTTTTATTCTTCTATGTTGGTTAAGCTGAAATTTTTTTGGAATCAAGGGTCCCCCGTTCCTGTGGTGCACCAGCCCTGGGTAGCAGCCATAACAAAAGCGCTTTCTCTTATGGGTGCTTAAGGTGACCACAATTCTGTCACTCTCACCTGGATTCTGGCTCTCCCCATTGAACTTCATAGGAAAATCAGAAGCTTGTGGCTCCGTCTTAGGTCTGTGACCATTGGCCTGACCTAAAACACTATTTACTGGTAAGTCAGCAGCTGCCTTCAAGAGACTTTTCTCTCCAGAATATTCATGATCAGAGTTCTTTGCTGATGACAGCAACTTCTCTGCCTGGAGTTTCAGGAAGGTCCTTGAGGAGGAAATGAAGTGCTTGGTGTCCTTTCCTTTCACTTTAGAGGCAGAAGTACAAAGATTCTGGACAGCCACATTGCCTTTTGTCTTAGCAAAAAGTGGTTCATCCTGGATCCACGTTTTCTGGATTTGAAGGGCCTTCTTTCTGCACTGGAAATGCCTCAAATGCCTGCTCCAAGTAACTGGCCTTCCCAGCTTGGCTTTCAGAACGCACAGGTGTTGGTGAAAGTAGAACTTCTTAAAGCCTCCAAACCCAGTATTCCATTTCTCAGAAAAGGCTAAGTGGATTCCTTTCCTCCATAGAATTTTCCTCTGTTTTTTCATTTTTCTGATGCATAATGAGATCTGTATGCAGCTGTAAAGAAGAGAAAGAAGATTTATACTTCTACCCTAAAAATAAGGTCATTACAATATATTCACAGCAAACTTTAGAAAACTGAAAAAAAGCAGATGACGCTCAATATAAGATATAAAGAAATCCTACCTGATCAAGGCTTTTCCCACAATGAAAATGAGGGATAAGGGAAGACATGACTGACTGCTCCAACATAACCCCATTTACTGTATCTGCCTCTGATAGAAACAAGTTTCAATAATCATTTCCCAACATGCAGCCAGTTTCTGATGAAGCAGAAAGGGCAGGGAGTCAGGAGAGAATTTGTAAGTTTTAGCTTTGTTTCTCATTAGCTTTAAGCTTTAAGCAAGTCACCTGAATTCTGTATTCTCATTTGTAAAATGAAGGATGGAGAAGGGAGATGCAACCAGACACCATTTAAAACTGAGTCTACATCAAAACAATTTGTTCCATACAACAAATTTTGTATGGAAGGAAATACAAAGGAAAGGCAAGGCAAGGACTTTACTCTGTAAACAGTCATCCACAGGCAGACAGTCAATAAATGCATGCAGTCAGTGCTTTGTCAGCCAAAGACACTCTGAATGCCTATGCAAAGACAGGGCCCTGTCATGTGCTCTCCTCCAGTTACGGTTCTTGCAGTCAAGTGAACATAAGAAAAAAGAACCAACACAAGTATGTGTATCTGTGTATGAACTTTAGAAACACACTTATAGGAAAAGGTAGATGAAAATGATGGTCAAAATCAAACATAATTTCCCCTCAGATTTAATAAGATCTACCACCACTGAAGGTTCTTTAACCTAGAAAGAAAGGCACCAGCCACTGCAGGTCTAACAGAAGAAGTGAGAAACCAACATCCTAATTTCAGCTACTGTTAATAGCAACTTACTAGGAAAAGCTGAATTACCTTTCTGTGCAGTGGCTTCCTCTGGAGGAAAAGAAAAAAGGAGGACTGAACACATGTTTACCTCTGTTCTCACTACAAATCTCATTAAGATGACAGAAATGGAGTTTTAAAAAAGGCCGAAACTCAATGACAACAAAAAAGGAGGCAAGAGCAATAAAACTGTTGAAAGAAAAAAGCAGATGAATGACTGATAATAGAGCAGGCCAAAAGAGCTGAAATCTAAGCCAGAAGTAGAGGAAGCCAAGTAGCAAGTTACAGTACCTCAGAAAGGCTCAGGAAGCAGAACAATACCCATGAACGTCAGGGAATGAGGAGAGCAGAAAAAGGAAGGACTGGCTGAAAGTCTGAATAAGCGGCAGTTAGACTTCAGTATCCCTTCCCCTACCATGGCAGATGATCAAAGTTTCACTTTCTCAGAGAATGAACCAGAACAGTCAGGCACATCATATGCAACTGAGAGCAGGGGTGCAAACAAGAGGATAACTTAGTTGTTTGTTTTGGCTTTTTGCTCATGACTTTTTATTTAACACCGAAACACTCTGTATTGGGGAACACGACTAAGTGACTAATGCCCACACGCAGAGCCAATTAGCAAGCTGTGGTAGTCTCAGGTGAACAGCCAGGGGACTCAGCCGTACATATACATGTATCCATTCTCTCCCAAACGTCCCTCCCATCAAGCCTGCCACGTAACACTGAGCAGAGTTCCATGTGCTATACAATAGGTCTTCATTGGTTTTCCATTTTAAATATAGAAGTGTGTCCATGACCTTCCCAAGTTCCCAACTATCCCTCCACCCCCCACTGCACAACCACAAGTCCCTTTTCTGAGTCTGAGTAGCTTTCTGCTTTGTGGGTTCATTCATATCACTTCTTAGATTCCACATATTAGAGATGTCATTCGATATTTCTTCTCTTCTGTCTGACTTCCTTCACTCAGTATGACACTCTCTAGGTCCATCCATGTTGCTGCAAATGGCCTTATGTCATTCTTTTTAATGGCTGAGTAATATTCCATTTAATATATGTACCACATCTTTGTTATTCATGAGGACAGTTTTACATATGAATTCCTCCTGAGTCTCTTTCCCCGTTGAGTTCCCAGAAAGGTGTATACACTCAAAGCGGAGATCAGTTCTGGGAGTGAGTGAGGGGTGGGGCAGCAACAGATCATTCAAAGAGAAAAGACCAACGGTATACTGGTATTAGGGGATGCCACAAGGACACAGCCCCAAATAATAACCTCCAAGTTTAAGAAACAATGAGACCCCAAATCCCTCCTCTACCCAAGACGAAGTTTCTCCTTCAGAAAGGAAGTCCTGCAGACAAGGGGATCCCAGGAACAGCAGGAAATGGAATTATAGGAATTATATTTTGATCATAAGCCCCTCAACACTTTCCCACTCATCTCCCCAAACCCTGGCATGCTATCATCCATCCAAGCAGGAGACTGGAAGATTCTTCTTTGGAGAATTTGATTAATACACAAGAGAATACATAAATACAAATACCCCCCCCCCAAAATGGCCCAAAATGGCTCACAGTGCACCCTATAGCTGACAAGTCTCACCACAAGCTCAGAATTTCCAGGCAACTTCTTAGTGGTTCAATAACAGCATAACTAAGAATCACCATACTTGTAGGGATAAAAAGTAGACCAAAACAAACAGATAAAACTGAAAGCATATTTAGAAAAGTTAACTTAAAAAAACCAAGGAGGACCTACTTCCCTGGTGGTACAGTGGATAGGAATCTGCCTGCCAGTGCAGCAGATAGGGGTTCAATCCCTGGTCCGGAAAGATTTCTTATGCCCTGGAGCAACCAAGCACCTGTGCCACAACAGCTGAGCCCACGCCCTAGTGCCCACAAGCCCTAACTACTGAGGCCCAAGGGCCTAGCGCCCATGCTCCCCAACAGAAGAAGCCAGCACCCCACAACGAAGAGTAGCTCCTGCTTACTGCAGCTAGAGAAAGCCTGCTCACAGCAATGAAGAACCAGTGCAACCAAATAAATAAATGTTATTTTTTTTAAAAATGAGGAGGGGAGAGAAGGGAAGTTACTGTTTCATGGAAAGAATTTCAGTTTAGGAAAATGAAGAAGGGTCTGAGGATGGATGGTGGCGATGGTTGCACAGCAATGTGAACATATGTAACACCACTGAACTGGATGTCTAAAAATGATTAAAACGGTAAATTTTTGCTCTGAATACCACATTATTTTTTTTTAAAAAACAAGAGAAAAAAAAAAAAAAACTAGTACTATCCTCAAGGAAGAAAATATTGCAGCCACTGGGGAAAAAAGAATATGTTAGATTTTTTAAAGGAACGATGAAAAACAACAAAAGGCTTAGGCTTAGCTTAAAATAGGGCTAATATTACTTATATTTAAAATTGAACAATAAAGGCTGATGGAAAAATGGAAAAAAGACATAAGGAAACAATTCAAAAATAAGGATTTTTTTTTTTTATTTTACTTTACAATACTGTATTGGTTTTGGCATACATTGACATGAATCCACCACGGGTGTACATGAGTTCCCAAACATGAACCCCCTCCCACCTCTCACCCCACATCATCCCTCCGGATCATCCCCGTGCACCAGCCCCAAGCATCCTGCATCCTGCATCGAACATAGACTGGTGATTCGTTTCTTACAAGATAGTATACACGTTTCAATGCCATTCTCCCAAATCATCCCACCCTCTCCCTCTCCCTCAGACTCCAAAAGTCCGCTCTACACATCTGTGTCTCTTTTGCTGTCTTGCATAAAATGTCCTTTGAACATAACATGCTCAACTTCATGCATTAAAAATCTGTCAAAAAAAAAAACTGTCAAGGGGGCTTGGGAGATAGGCAAAATGGGTGAAGGGGGTTAAATGTACGAACTTCCATAAATAAAGATATAAACACGTCATTCATGATGATGTAATGTACAGCATGGTGACTATAGTTAGTAATACTGTACTGTGTATTTAAAAGTTGCTAAGAGTAAATCTCCAAAACCTTCATCACAAGAAAAAAACGGGATGTGGGGAGCTATGTACGGTGATGGATTTAGCTAGATTTATTGTATTCATTTTGCAAAGCATACAAATATTAAATCATTATGTTGTACATCTGAAACTAGTATGTCATATTTCAAAAATTTTGGCAAAAGTTATTACAACATATACTGTTGGTGGGAGAAAAAAAACTATACTTCCCTTGTGGGAATACAAATTGATAAAGTAATTTTGGAGAGGAATTTGGTAATATCTAACAAAACCATATAAGTACTTACCTTTTAATCTAACAACTCTGCTTTTAGGAATTTACCTTGAAGATACTAATGAAAACACATAGTACAAGGTTACTCACTGCAATGTTTACAATTGAAAAATATTGGAAACAACCTAAATGCCCATACATAGGACAGTGGTTGCATAAACTATGGTTCATCCACACAGTGAATGAAGTTAGAATAAGGATAAGGTCTATGAACATGGAATACTCTCCAGGTTAAATGATAAAAGCAAAGTTCAAATGAGTGTCAGTGATATGCCACTGCAATAGTTTAACCAAGTGTGCAGTTAGAGAAAACAATCCACCCAAGATCACTTCCACTTCTGGCAACAACTGAAAGTTCGGGGAGTTTCCAAAACCACCCCCAGATTTGATAATTTATCAAAAGGACTCACAGAACTCACTGAAAACTGTTAAGTTAACAGCTATGACTTATTACAGTTGAAGAATGTGGATTAAAATCACCCAAGCAAAGAAGTACATATTGAAGAATCCAGGAGAAGTAACATATGCGTAGATTCCAGTTGTCCTCTCCCCACGGAGCAGAGACAGCATTACTCTCCCAGCATCAATGTATGACTAAGTGTGACAAGCACCGCAATCCAGTGAGGTTCATCAAATTCTTGACGTCCAGAATTTTTACTGAGGTTCATAGGCATAACCGACTGCTCACATGACAGGGCTCAATCTTTAACTCCCCTGGAGATCTACTGATGTCAAAGTCATTACCCTAAATCACACTGCTGGTTTTTTCTGGTGGGGCCAATCCCATTCTAAATCATATTGTTAGTACCAGTGACCCAAGCCCCCAGGCAAATCAGACATTGCATTCTGAGGATTTAGGGATTACCTCTTAAAAGCCAAGGATAAAGGCTTTCATTCTGCACAAGTTTAAATTCTTTACTATACTATATACAGCCACCTTTCATAAAAGAAAAAATAGTATACTTGTATCTGCCTTTTGTGCCCCCAAATCAATTAACAGGAAGACAAACCAAAAACTAATGAGAATAGTTTCCTACAGGGCATGGTAGATGGGAACAGGGTGAAAAGAATGAGGAACAGGAAAATGTAGAAGGGATGGGAGGGGAGTGGTGCTTCTCAGATACACCTTTTTTGTAAAGTTCTGACTTTCAGGACTATGCTAATGTTCCATATAATTTAAAAATATACATATAATTAAAATGAAACACAAATAATAACAAATGAGCCTAACTGTATCACAAATAAATAACCACACTGAAAGAATATAGCAGAAAAGAATTAGCCAAAGTAACTTAGAAAAATATTCTAACTGTATACATCCAGATAGCTCAGTTGGTAAAGAGTCCGCCTGCAATGCAGGAGACCCCAGTTCAATTTCTGGGCCAGGAAGATCCGCTGGAGAAGGGATAGGCTACCCACTCCAGTATTCTTGGGCTTCCCTTGTGGCTCAGCTAGTAAAGACTCTCCCCGCAATGTGGGAGACCTGGGTTTGATCCCTGGGTTGGGAAGATACCTTGGAGAAGGGAAAGGCTACCCACTCCAGTATTCTGGCCTGGAGAATTCCGTGGATTCTACAGTCCATGGGGTCGCAAAGAGTCGGACACGACTGAATGACTTTCACTTTTTCACTTTCACACCCCAGAAACAAAAGGATTGTATACAAATACTGTTCTTTAATTAACAAATTTGCTTTTCACAGAGTAGCGAGTTAATTCTTAACCTACATTCTCAGTATTCAAAAATTGAGCAAGTAAGTAAATATGTCGTAGATAATCAGAGCTAGGTTTCAGAATGTTGGTGAAAGAAGCTACATTTTGTGGTATCCACATGAACTCATGGTGTTTTATACACACTTACACACAGGTACAGATCTAGAGGTGCACAGACTCCTATTTATTTCCTAGCTCTATCTGCTTAAAGAGACTAGAAGTAATTACATCCCAGTAACAAAAGAAATGGATGATTCCAGAGCTGGGGCAGAAGTAGAAGATGAGCCTGGAATATCACTGTAGTGCCAGAAAGTAAACAAGTGCTCAAAAAAATAATGACATGTCAAAAGAACACAGGAGTCAATTTGAAGGAACCCATAAAGGCCAAAATACCTGAGCAACTGTGTATGTAATGATAGTAATGGCTGATAACTCAAGAATAAAACAAATATCCTGAGTCTATAAATAAACGAGGATAAGAGACAATCCTTACAGAGATTTTTCAAATTAATAAATATAGAAGAAATAACAGAATACAAAAGTTACAATTTGCAACTCCTCTCAGAAATAACTGACTCAGGCAAGAATCTAAAACTAGAGGGTGAAAATACAATGAGGTATAAGCTATTTAATAGTCTCAAAGTACCTTCCACAAGATACTTCAAATTACAAAAGGAAAAACTGTGCCTTTCAATAGAAAAATTCGGCAAACATCTCCATCATCCCCAGTAAAGAGACATGTGGACAGCATATGCCCCCTGATGTGGCGCAAGATCCTGTGTGGTGTTCTTGTAAAAAAACCACCTGAATTTAATCATAAGGGAAAAACAGACACATGTGCGTTGAGGAACACGCTATAAGAAAGCTGGCCATGGACTTCCTCGGCAGTCTAGCAGGTAAGACTGCTTCCACTGTATGGGCTGTGGGTCCTACCCCTGGTCAGGAAACTAAGATCCCACATGTCATGTGATGCAGCCAAAAAGTAAAAAACAAACAGAAAACTGGCCAATATTCTTCAAAAGTGTCCATCAAGAAAGAAAGAAATGGACTGAGACACTGTCCCAGATTAAAGAGCTAAGACTAAGGAGACAAAACAACTAATGTAATGTTTAATCCTGGATTGGGTCCTACTCTAGAAAAAGGAAATTGGTGGGAAAACCAAAATAAGATATATAGGTCAGTTAATTCCTGGTTTCGACCAACATAATATAAACTGAGGGAAAGCTGGGTGAAGTATAAATATTTTTGGAAATCTGAAGTTACTTAAAAGTGTGAAAAGTTTAAATTTTTCTTAAACATTTAAACATTTGAGGACATTCCTGGGTGGCTCAGTGGTAAAAAATCCGCTTGCCAATGCAGGAGACATGGGTTCAATCCCTGGGGGGTAAAATCCCGCAGTATGGCAACCCACTCTAGTGGCAACCCACTCTAGTATTCTTGCCTGGGAAATCCCATGGACAGAGGAGCCCGGTGGGCTACAGTCCATGGGGGTCGCAATGAGTCAGACATAACTAAGCTCAGCACAGTAGCAGCAGTACCCAGAAAATAGCACCCAGAAAGTAGCACAAGATGACAGAGATTGAAAATAATGAAAATAAAAAAATGAAAAGATCAAGTCAGGAGATCAAATATTCAAATATGTCAAATACGTGATTCAAAAAATTTCTCAGAATTAAAGGACATGATTTTGTACATGGAAAGAACCTATTAATGAATGAAAACAGGGTCATCAATCTGACAATCAAATAAGACATATCAATTATCAAATTTTGGAATACTGGAGACAAAACACCATTCTACGAGCTTTGGTGAGGGGGTAATGACAAAAAAGGATCCATATATAAAATAGATAAAATATTAAATGTAAAATATATAGATTAAAGAAATATATTTATATGATTAATATACAATATTTACATTATATACACATACACAAGTAAAATCAGAAATAAGAATGGCAATGGCAATGGATTTCTTTAACAGTAAGACTGAGAACTAGAAGAAAATACACTAATGCTTTCCAAGTTCCAAGGGAAAATTATTTTCAAAATAGAATTTTACCAGCCAAATTATCAATCAAAATTGAGGAGAGCAGGAAGTATGCCTCCTGAAACTGACAGAATGTGAAACTGACAGAATTTCTAAACTATCTGCATGCAGAGACAGGAGATACAGACAACTGAAAAAGAGTCTGAAGACACGCTACTAATAAGTACACAGATGGCTACCCACTCTAGTATTCTTGCCTGGAGAATTCCATGGACAGAGGAATTCTTCCTGGCTGGCTACAGTCTATGGGGTCACAATGAGTCGGACACGACTGAGTGACTAACACTTTTACTTTCACACAGAACACTAAACAGAAGAGACAATTAATTTCAGGGACAAAAAAAGTTGTACAAGAAAGGAAAGAGTCACTGCAAATCATAGTATATACTACATATTTTTAGTTGTGACTACCACTTACATAATTGTAATAAGGTAAACACTGATCTTTCTAATTGATCTTTCAAAAATCAATTTAGAACAGGAAATATGGGTGGCAATGTCTAATGATTCCAAGATTTGAGAAGTTCATAGTGCCCAACAAATGCATAAAGTAAGTAACTGTGGATATTTAAGAATGAAATAAAAATACTATTTTGTCTTTCAACTATTAGCTTGATAGAAAATAAACACTTTGATAAGCTATTTAGACCTAATTACTTAATAAATTAAACTACTAGACCTAAAGGCATTATGAAAAAGACATTAAGGGGGTGTGAACAGAGAAAATTTGGGAACCTGTTTTCGAGTACTGTATTTTACTTTATTTCTTACCAATGTAAAAATCACTTTTAAATAAACTTATTAATATGAAATTCAAATATGCTTTCATTGTGACTGCCAATATAAAAGGAGATTTGGGATTTATTCTTCATAATACTTAAAAGTAATATACTTGTTGAGTAGTCAATAAGATATTTATTAAAAATTTTTAATGTTATTTATCTATTTTGGCTGTGCTATGAGAGCTTCTTATTGAAGTAGCTTCTCTTGTTGCAGAGCACTAGCTCATGGGCTTCAGTAGTTGTGGTGCCCGGGCTCTAGGGCACAGGTTCAACAGTTGTGTCCCAAGGGTTTAGCTGCTCCAGGGCACGTGGGATCTTCCTGGATCAGGAATCAAACCTGTGTCTCCTGCATTGGCAGGCAAATTCTTTACCATGAGCCATCAGGAAAGCCCAGATATTTATTCTATTAAGAACATCACATAAAAGTACACACAAAGCTCCATAAGAAATTTCCATAAGAAATTTCAATTGAAGTAGGAAAAAGCATATAATTAAGTTCTTAAAAAAATCTTCCCCCAATTAGAGAAAGCTACCTGGACTGTGCCTTTAAATTAGACAATTCCTGGGTGGTCCAGTGGACTCCATTCTATCACTGCTGAGCGCCTGGGTTCAAGCCCTGGTTGGGGAACTAAAATTCCACAAGCCATGCAGTGTGGCCAAAAAGAAAAGAAAAAAAGGTAAATTAACACTTTTGATGGTGATCAGAATGGCTGATTATAATGGCTGAAATTATAAAAATACACAAGCAACTACTAAATTTCAATTCAATATAATTTGAGCTTCTACAAATAGAACAGCACTGTGCTTTCAAAAAATATATAGTCTAGTGGGAGAGTCATCTGAACAAGTATAAACAAATGTGATACATATAAGAACGGTAAAATTCAGAGCCATGGGACTATCTGGCAAGAGGGTCAAGGAAGACCTCTCTGAAAGAATTATTTTTAAGCTCAGACTAGTTAAAGTGAACAGATAAATAGAAGTCCAGGAGAGGGCATGCAGCACTTAAAGGGGCTGGAGAGGTAGGCAAGAAATAGAAAAACTAAATTAATGATGCTGCTATTTTACATAAAGGCAGTGTGAAGCCACTGAAAGACAAAGTCAGGTCTAAGACCCAATTTGCATGCTTAAAAACATCATTCTATCTGCAGTGTGCAGAATGCCTGGGAGAAGACCACAGGAAAGGAAACCTGTTAGGAGCCTGTTACAGGTAAATGTAGGCATGGTGAACGGATGAAAGGAAAACTGGGAGAAGTAGCAAAGTGAATTGATCTTGAGATTTCTCAGGTCAGAAATGTCAAGACTGTGGGAAAGCCAGTATGCAGGGGTAGAACTTCGGTATGAGTTACTGGGGAGATTGTGGTATAATTTATATGGAACAAATAAAGACTGGAGGAAGATTATACTTGCTATCTCTTCAGTTTTAGACATGTTAGATTTGAGGTGAATGTAAGAAATCTAAGTGGATACATAATGGTGGATATACAAGTCAGGAACTTTAAAAAGAGAACAACACAGAAATTCCATTTTAAGTCATCAACTGATAGTAACCAAAGCTACAGAAAATGCTAAACTCACCAAGGAAAATTTGTAAAACACAGAAGAGAATGCACAGTAGGGTAGTGTCCTGAGGAACTGTAGGATGTAAGAGTTGAGGAAAAGGAAGAAGACTACTCTGCAAAGGAAAGTAAGAAGGAATGATTAGGGAAATAAAGTGGAAAGTCAGGTAAGTACGGTGCCCAGAAAGCTAGGGAAAGTTTCTAGAAAGAGGGAAATGGTCTGTCAAAGGCTATTGAGAGGTCAAGCAAGATAAGGATTAAAAAGTGTCCAGCTGATTCTCATGACATTCACAAGAGGAATTTTAGTAGAACGGAGAGGACAAAAGTCAAGATGGAGTAAAGAAAACAATACATAAAACTGCTCAAGAATCATGAGCAAATATGAGGGCAGATTTTTAAAAAGTGGAGACAGTTGTATGTGTCCAAATGTTGATGGAGTACTTTACTTATGGATACAGATGGCAGACTAAAGATGTATTTTACTTTTATGCCTGCCAATGGACCAGACCCCGTGGCCGCAACTGGGACCCTTTTGTCCCTGGTCTCCTCCTGACGCGGACAACTGGCCAGAGTGCCCCAACCGGTAAGGAACAAGAGACTTTATTGACCTCTCTCCCTTTCCCTCTCTCTTTCCTCTCCTTAACCCTTCCTATCCTTCCCTGTTTTTCTAGCCCCCCGCCCCGGTCCTGGACAGAGGAATCTGGTCGAGGGGCCCTCAGCCTGAGCTGAGGATTGGAGACTGATCACCTCCTCTCGGCAGAGAACTTGAATTTCTGGTTTTGGTCTGGTCTAATTCTGGTAGGGCCAAGTTCCAGTCCTCCCTTCTCTGGAGGCCCAGGGAAAAGTCCCATAACGCCAGGGCATCTGTAGGTGGCAGGAGACGTCTGTAAGGCCACCCCTTTCACTAACCCCCTCCCGCCTCCTCCCCCTTCTTCTTTCAACCTGGCTTCCTTTCCTCCTTTGAAATCTTTGATGTTAGCACTTGGATGCTTGTATTTAAGGGCTTCCCTGGTGGTGCAGAGGTTAAAGCGTCTGCCTGCAACGTGGGAGACGTGGGTTCGATCCCTGGGTCAGGAAGATCCCCTGGAGAAGGAAATGGCAACCCACTCCAGTATTCTTGCCTGGAGAATCCCATGGACGGAGGAGCTTGGTGGGCTACAGTCCACGGGTCTCAGAGAGACAGACACGACTTCACTTTCACTTTCAAAACCCCACTAAGATGAAAATAAAGAATTTTTTAACTTATCATCGTTTAAAACTAAAATTGACACACAGTGAATTGCACAGATTTTAAGGTTTTTCTTTTTTTTTTTTAAAGCACATGGAAGAGAGGAAGTTGGAATGCAGATTGACTTCAAGCCCTAAGAAAGATAAATGTCAAGCTTGCAATGAAAAAAGCAATTTAATTTACATAACAGTGCCTCAAAACAGGTCAGGAATCAGCAGCAGTAGGTTCTATAAAAAGGGTGTGAACACCAACCTAAAAATAAGGGGATGGATCAATTGTTTAAACACCCTCTACTCTCCACAAAACCCAGCCAACTGCCCCTCCCCCCAACCTTTGCCCCCTAGACTACAACAGTGCTGACCAACAGAAGTTCTGCAATGATAGAAATATGCTATATTGGCCCTGTCCCATATGGAAGTCTCTGGAAACATGTGGTTATTGACCGCCTGAAACGTGTCTACTGTAACTGAGGAACTAAATATTTAATGTTACTTAATTTTAATTATTTAAATTTTAGTTGCTACATGTGGCTAGCGGCTACCACACTGGATAAGAAAACTCTGAAGGGAAAAGAAAGGGTTCCTGGACTGGACAGAATCTGGTCCAGTTGAGAATGTGCGTATCATACTGAAAATAGTTGAGTTCAATGAGCATAAGTGAATGTTTACACACTGAATGTTAAAACTTCTACGATTTTCCCCAGGTGAGCTATAAGACTGCTGACAGCCCAGTTTATAAGCTCTAAGCCAGAGATCTGAAGATTCTTCTTTGGGAAATCTAAGCAGCCTAAGGAAAAAAAGAGAAGGATAACACTGTTGAAGACTATCCAGTAAAAGTCCAACCAGTGTACCCTAAAATCAATAAATCCCAAGCATGAACTCAGAGTACACGTAATTAAAAGCAACCTCCACATTGGGTCCCTTAACAGTTTTGCTCCTATACTCTCCGCCATGCTGTTGTGTGTTCACCAAATACCAACATTCCTTCTAAGATAAACCAGGAGAATTCCCTGATGGTCAAGTGGTTAGTACTCTGAGTTTTCATTGGTGAGGGCTGGGGTTTAATCCCTGGTTGGGGAACTAAGATCCCACAAGCCATAAGACAAGGCCAAAAAAATAATAAACAGCACAGCAAATACGGACAGTATATATTAAAAAGAGATAAAACACAAACACACAAGGGAAACAAGTGAGCTTTCAACTCTTACTAGATACTCACTGACCCTAGGACAACCTAAAGTCTGAACAGTCCTTAACAGGTCCAATATTTATTTGTGTCTGCAATGGAACCACTGTATAGGTTAACTCAACCATCACTAAGAAAAAGTTCTTTCTCCTGTAGCTAGGTGCTTTCCAAGTGGCTCAGTGGTAAAGAGTCCGCCTGCCAATGCAGGAGGCATGGGTTTGATCCCTGGGCTGGGAAGATCCCCTGGAGAAGGAAATGGCAACCCACCCCAGCATTCTTGCCTGGAATCCCATGGACAGAGGAGCCTGGTGGCTGGCTCCTGGCTACAGTCCATGGGGTCACAAAGAGTTGGACATGACTGAGCGTCTAAACAAGACAGTAATGAGAACGGTTGAGTAGTAAATGAACACAGGGGCGGTTACCTGCTCTTCAAAAATGAGAATGAATGGTGGTGTGGTTTTTTTTTCCTTAAGATTTTTTTGATGTGGACCACTTTTTTTAAAGACTTTCTTGGATTTGTTACAATATTGCTTCTGTATTACACTTTGGCTTTTTGGCCAGGAGACAGGTGGGAATCTTAGCTCCTCAACCAGGGATCCTGTTCCCTGTATTGGAAGGTGGAGCATTATCCACCGGACCACCAGGGAAGTCCCAGAATGAATGGCTTATAGCAGGAAATAAGATTAAAAACAAAACAAAAATTAAAAAAAATACTGCCCACTGGCATCACAGGACATGAATGAATCATAAAAACATCAAGACTGAAAATTGATGATTTGTACATTTATGGCACCTCCTGGTGATAGGCAATTCAGCTACCAGATATAAAGTGGATTAAGTCACATATCCAATTTTGGTCTCAAGTCCTTACAGAGAAGACTGCCTCAAGGACCAACAAGTGACTTCCAAACTCCACTTCTCAGAGGGTCTTCAAGTTGTCACTATCCCATCCCTGCCTTTGCTTCTATGTTAAATCTGTAACACTAGTTTATATTAAAACTGTGAACCCTGGGGTTTGCATTTATCCTTTCTAAATACCTCTACTTGTGTGTACTCCATTAGAATCTGAAATTCAACAATTTTTAGGCTTCAGAATTAAGGAATTTCAGACACAAAATTTTAAAATTTAAAGACTTAGCGACTCAGTTTTTCATCTTAGACACATACCATACATCTCTCTAAATTCTGGAAGTATAAATTACCTGTTAACATGACTTTTTAAATCAGTGAATCCAGAATGCCCCGTGTAATCTGGTTGTAGGAAGTTAACATGCTATAATAGGGTCATTTTTAGAAAGAAAATAATTCAGCGTCTTCCTTTAGATTTGTGACATATGATCCATTTCTGAATCTATTAATATAGCCTTTTCATTGCTTCAGTGATTCTTATTTTATCAAAGAATAATTTGATAATGAATATATCTCCCCAAGAGAATGTTCAAATCTAATAATAATAATTATGCCTAATAATCTATTACCTCAAGAATCCTGAAAATATCACTCCCTCTCCCCCAGCAAAAGTCACATTTTCACTATAACAAGAAAAATACATATAAAGCACCGTTATTTCCCCATCAGTTGATCCTTTCTAGACATTTATCAAATTCTTTGAATCAGTGGTACAGTACAATTAATCAAAAAAGAAAAAGGGACTAAAATTCAAGGACCAGCTTAAGGCAATCCTGAGAACCTCTAGTTAAATCAGGTGCTTTTAAGGCAATTAGAGATGTTACAGGGCTTCTCTGCTACTGCTGTTGCTGCGGCTGCTAAGTCGCTTCAGTCGTGTTGGACTCTGTGCGACCCCATAGACGGCAGCCCACCAGGCTCCCCCATCCCTGGGATTCTCCAGGCAAGAATACTGGAGTGGGTTGCCATTTCCTTCTCCAATGCATGAAAGTGAAAATTGAAAGTGAAGTCACTCAGTCATGTCCGACTCTTCGCAACCCCATGGAATTTTCCAGGCAAGAGTACTGGAGTGGGGTGCCATTGCCTTCTCCGACAGGGCTTCTCTAACAGTTCTCAAATTGAATTCCATAGGAAGCTGGCTAGTGATGCAAAGAGGTCACGCCTACCAGGATGAAGGAGAGGGTGGGAGGACACCTGTGGATAGTACCATGGGTTCATGACAAGCCAGAACAAAAGCAACATTTTTCTAAATTGGAATTTTTCCACTGTTTATGAAGGCCTGGCATAAAAGTCTAAAAAACTGATTTATAAAGTGACATGACCTTTATATAACTCTACCAAAAACAAAAACCCTAAGCAATACTTAGTAAAAACATTTTAGTGTAAAATCTATTATTTTCATTAAAGAGCATTAAGGAGTCTAACTACACAGGGAACTATGAAAACAGGACTACACAGTGAAGTCGCTCAGTCATGTCCGACTTTGCGACCCGGTGGACTGTAGCCTGCCAGACTCCTCTGTTCGTGGGATTCCCCAGGCAAGGATACTGGAGTGGGTTGCCATTTCCTTCTCCAGGGGATCTTCCTGACCCAGGGATCAAACCTGGGTCTCCCACATTGCAGGCAGACCCTCTACCCTCTGAGCCACCAGGGAAGTCCCAAACTACTAACAAATGACATTTTTTTCCACTTCTGTGCTCTCAGCACTAGAAAACCTGAAACAGTACTATTGATTCAAGTAAGGTTATCTGTTAAGGAATGGAAGAGAAACATTAAAAAATTAAAGAGGCATAGGCAACATATTGAGCATGGCACTTCACCACTCTGAGCCTGTTTATAAACTATGATCTACATCTGTATTTTCAAACTATGAATATCACCTGAAAGGCTTTTGAAAAATTACAAACATCGGGGTCCCATTTCAGATCTATTAAGGTAGTGACTGGGCATCAGGGGTTTTAATTCCCCAACTGATTCTGATGTCCTGCAGATTTTGAACCACTGGATTAGATGACCCTCAAGGTTCCTTCCGTATCCATGACTTAAAATCCCAAACTGACAATCCTGTGTTCATAGGAAGGGAAGATTACACTTCATCATGCTCCACTGAGCATATCATGCACCACTAAGGAAAGGCAAGTATCCTTAATTTGTGAGACAAAGCAATTGTAAGAACAGGTGCTGCTCATTCAAGTCACTAATTCCATCTCCCTTCTCTCCACCCCAAACCTCTAACTTGCTGCTGCTGCTGCTAAGTCACTTCAGTCGTGTCCAACTCTGTGTGACCCCATAGATGGCAGCCTACCAGGCTCCCCAGTCCCTGGGATTCTCCAGGCAAGAACACTGGAGTGGGTTGCCATTGCCTTCTTCAATGCATGGAAGTGAAAAGTGAAAGTGAAGTCACTCAGCCATGTCCGACTCTTAGCGACCCCATGGACTGCAGCCCGCCAGGCTCCTCCATCCATGGGATTTCCCAGGCAAGAGTACTGGAGTGGGGTGCCATCGCCTTCTCTGTTCTCTAATTTAGGCGCTACTAAACTTCAAAGTAGGGAAACTTCTCTTACCAACACAGAGAAAGGTCTCTCCTCATGTTAACTTGGAACTGTAATGTCCGGGCATTCAAAGGATTCAAGTTCCTGTATTTATTCTCTGAACATTTTTAATTAACATGAAATGTTTCAGAGGCAGAGGGAGAAGTCCTCGGAAAGTGCAAAGAATTCCTTCTAGTGTGGGCCAAGGTGTGAATGAAGCCCTTCCCAGCTTTTTTCCTAAAAATGACCCACTAACTATACTGAGAAAGGAGCGAAACTGATTCAGGTCATCCCTCATGTACTAATAATGTGTAATCAATAAGCATGAGAAGTCTGGGTGACTAGAAGAAATTGATTTCTTTTTAATGCTGCCCAACCCAAAGCAGAGACTACAGTCAGGTTTTAACACACAAGATCCTAGTATCTCCTCTGGCACCCTTCCCCACACCAAGCGTAGTTATTCTGGGTAAAAGACATAACTAAGAACCTACCATTAAGTGTCCTGGCTATTCTTAAGCCAAGTTTATCCTGATTCCCCAAATATTTTATGCTTAACATTCTGCTTTCTTCACTTCATCTAATTCTCCAAACTAATTTATATAGATAAAAGAAAGTTCCATTTTACATGGGTTAAAATGTTACATGTTAAATGGGTTATATGTTACATGGGTTAAAAATGTCTACACCAGATTAACGCCATTACCAAATGGCAGGCCAGAATTTCAACTCAGTTCTTCTGACTCCCAAGTCCAAAACCCATACCTCTGACATCCTCGCTGCATCCCTCCTCCGCAAAAGCGTGGTCACTCTTGTATGGCCAAGAGCGGTCATACAGCGGGAAAACAGGCTTCCGACCATCCAAACACTCAGTTGTGCCATACCCGTTCACTAGAACCGGGTCCCAGGAGTGTGAAGGATGGAACCAAACGTATGACGGAAGCAGAGTTGTCCGAACAAAACCCAGGACAGCAGGAGCTGGAGGACCTCTGCTGCTGCTGCTGCTAACCAGCAGCAATTCCTCTCAAAGCTTCCCCCGGCTTCAGGAGGAGTGGCCGGGGGCGCTAGCCCTCTCCGCTTCTGCCTCTTCCAGCTCGAACTGGTGAGGAGCGGAGGACACTGGTCCCTCGGGACGAGCTCCTTCCCCGCGCCCAGAAAGGCACAGAGGCGCGGGGGAGAAATCCACTGCCTCTGGCTCGGTGGTAGGGGAAGAGCAGCGCAGCAGGCCTCCAGGCCGGGGTGCTGAGCTGGCGCGCACTGACGCGGGAACGGCCAGCCAGCCAGCTCGGTCCGCCAGTCATTCGCCGGATTTGACACCCAGGTTCCCGCTTACCTACGTCCCTCGCTGCCGGCACCTGCCCCGTCGTGGGTCCAGATACTGCGGCAGCTCGGACTGCGGCCCCGCCTTCGCCAGCTTTAGAGGAAGCCTCGTCAGCCAGCAGGAATTCGGCCTGCTCACAGCAGCCACCGCCGCCGAGCTTCCTCTGGCTCCGCTGCCGCGACGCCGGCGCTCACTTACACCGTCACCTCCTTCAGTGCGCTTCCGCCTCGGCCCCGCCCGAGCCGTGTGTAGAGGGCGGGGAGCGAGGGAGGGCTGCGCACGCTCCCCGGCCCGCCGGGGACGTCTGCGTTTGGTCCCGCCCCGGCGCCTCCTTTCTAGCGCAGGAGGGTTGTAGAAACCGGGATCTGAACGTCAGACCGGGTGTGAGGCTTCTTTACATACTGCTCTCAAGTTTGTGAGGGCTTGGCAAACCACAGCTGCCAAGGGGCTAAGACAGACCACAGCTACTATGCGACCTCTCTCTTCACTAGCCTCCCTTTGGCCAAAAGCGAAAGACACGTTGCTGCTCTGGATGCACTGTGAAGCCTGGCCTAGGTTTTTCTTCCCTGGTTTTTCGATGGTTATCTTTCCTCTTGGCATCGCTATGTGCCTCTGTAATACCTGCTTTGCCTCTCTTCGGTTGAGAACACTCCGCCAGGAGGGAAGAGCCTGGGCTTATTCACCGCTATAGCCCCAGCCAGCACCAAACAGTGACTGACTACAGGTGTTTAGTAAGTCTGTGCAATAAACCTAACCGTGCATAATTCGATTGGAATGTACTACCTTTTGCATACATTGCTAGATTTGGTTTTTCATGAATGAGACTGCCTTGTAAATTTCACATAGTTTTCGTATCACGTTTTATGCTATCCTCGAAAGAGAATTTGAGGGGTGTTTTCTATATCCTGAAATAGTTTGTGCAGGACTGGAGTTATTTTTCCTTGACTATTCTAAGAACTTGCTGGTAAAACTGCCTGAGACTTTGTTCTAAATTTCATCCAGAGAAAAGGGAAGAACTAGCCCCATGAAATGGATTGGAGGAGAAGGAACAAAAATAAATGTTCTTTGCACCCTTCAAAAACTGCTTGGTCTACATAACTGTTCAGTTCAGTTCAGTCGTTCAGTCGTGTCCGACTCTTTGCGACTCCATGAATCGCAGCACGCCAGGCCTCCCTGTCCATCACCATCTCCCGGAGTTCACTCAGATTCACGACCATCGAGTCAGTGATGGCATCCAGCCATCTCATCCTCGGTCGTCCCCTTCTCCTCCTGCCCCCAATCCCTCCCAGCATCAGTCTTTTCCAATGAGTCAACTCTTCACATCAGGTGGCCAAAGTACTGGAGTTTCAGCTTTAGCATCATTCCTTCCAAAGAAATCCCAGGGCTGATCTCCTTCAGAATGGACTGGTTGGATCTCCTTGCAGTCCAAGGGACTCTCAAGAGTCTTCTCCAACACCACAGTTCAAAAGCATCAATTCTTCGGCGCTCAGCTTTCTTCACAGTTCAGCTCTCACATCCATACATGCCCACTGGAAAAACCATAGCCTTGACTAGATGGACCTTAGTCGGCAAAGTAATGTCTCTGCTTTTGAATATGCTGTCTAGGTTGGTCATAACTTTTCTTCCAAGGAGTAAGCGTCTTTTAATTTCATGACTGCAGTCACCATCTGCAGTGATTTTGGAGCCCCCCAAAATAAAGTCTGACACTGTTTCCACTGTTTCCCATCTATTTCCCATGAAGTGATGGGACTGGATCTTCATTTTCTGAATGTTGAGATTTAAGCCAACTTTTTCACTCTCCTCTTTCACTTTCATCAAGAGGCTTTTCAGTTCCTCTTCACTTTCTGCCATAAGGGTGGTGTCATCTGCATATCTGAGGTTATTGATATTTCTCCTGGCAATCTTGATTCCAGCTTGTGTTTCCTCCAGTCGAGCGTTTCTCATGATGTACTTGCATATAAGTTAAATAAGCAGGGTGACAATATACAGCCTGACGTACTCCTTTGTATCTAGATGTAATGCACAGACAGGTGGCAAGAATATACAGAACAACTATACGAAGTCCTTAAGGCCCAGATAACCACAATGGTGTGGTCACTCACTAGAGCCAGACATCCTGGAGTGTGAAGTCAAGTGGCTTAGGAAGCATTACCACCAATAAATCTAGTGGAGGTGATGAAATTCCAGCTGAGCTATTTAAAATCCTAAAAGATGATGGTGTTAAAGTGCTGCACTAGCTATGTCAGCAAATTTTAAAAACCCGGCAGTGGCCACAGGACTCCCCAACTCCAAAGAAGGGCAGTGCAAAGAAGTTCAAACTACCACAGAGTTGTGTTCACTTCCCATGCTAGTAAGGTTATGCTCAAAATCCTTCAAGCTACACTTCAGCAGTACTTTAATTGAGAATTTCCAGATGTATAAGCTGGATTTTAAAAAAAGGAACCAGAGATCAAATTGCCAACATTCACTGGATCACAGAGAAAGCGAGGGAATTCCAGAAAAACACCTATTTCTGTCTCATTGATTATGCAAAAGTCTTTGACTGTGTGGTTCACAACAAACTGGAAAATTCTTAGAGATGGGCATACCAGACCATCTTACCTGTCTCCTGAGAAACCTGTATGCGGGTCAAGAAGCATCAATTAGAACCTTACATGGAACGAATGGTTCAAAATTGGGAAAGGAATACAAGGCTGTGCATCTCTCAGCCTGTTTATTTAACTTGTATGCAGAGTACATCATACGAAATGCCGGGCTAGATGAGCTACAAGCTGGAATCAAGATTGCAGGGAGAAATATCAACAACTTCAGATATGCTGATGACACCACTCTAATGGAAGAAAGCAAAGAGGGACTAAGAGCCTCTTGATGAGGGTTAAGGAGAGTGGGAAAAGCTGCTTAAAACTTAACATTAAACAATGTAAAGTGATGCCATGACATCCTCTCCCCACGAGAATGTGACTCTGCAGATACTGAGTTTGATTCAAGAACTGAAAGAGTCCGTGCTTCTGAACAGTCAGATTGTTATATATAATTCTTACAGAACAGTGTAAACCTGAGTGGTCAGTCACCCTATCATGTCTAACTCTTTCTGACCCTTGGTGGACTATAGCCCACCAGGCTCTTCTGTCTATGGGATACTCCAGGCAAGAATACTAGAGTGGGTTGCCATTTCCTCTTCCAGCAGACCTTCCCAACCCTGAGTATCACATGGCAGTGGCAAGAATCTGGTTTTTTACGCTCAGCATCATCTATCTTTGAGACCAACAGTGGCAGCAATGCCCTTTAGAGCAAACTCAAGGGCAAGGCAAAACCATGGAAGCCATTTACTTTGGGCAAGTGGGTCATTTCTGCTCCTGCTCTGGATGGCTGCCTTGCCTCAGCTAAGCTAAACCAGTCACTCCATAAAGAATTCATAGCAGCTACTTGTGGTCTTTTCTGACTGATGTATAACTAAATATGTAACAATGCATCTATATTTAAATTGCATTTAAGTTCTCATAAGCTATGTAAACAATGGGGTTACAAGGTGCAGTGATAAAAGAATTTGCCTGCCAATGCAAGAGACACTGGTTCAATCCCTGGGTTGGGAAAAATCCCCTGGAGTAGGCAATGACAACCAGGTAAAGAATCCACCTACAATGTAAACAATTAGGTTCCTTCAAAATCAGCTATCCAGGGGCTTCCCGGGTGGCGCTAGTGGTAAAGAACCAGCCTCCCAATGCAGGAAACATAATGAGATTCGGGTTTGATCCCTGGGTCTGGAAGATTGATCCCTGGAGGAGGGCCTGATAACCCACTCCAGCATTCTTGCATGGAGAATCCCATGGATGGAGGAGCCTGGTGGGCTATAGTCCATGGGGTAACAGAGTCAGACATGGCTAAAGCTATTTGGCATGTATGCAAGGACTTCTCCAGTGGTTCAGTGATTAAGAATCTGCCTTGCAATGCAGGGGAAACAGGTTTTACCCCGATTGGAGATCTAAGATCCCTCATGCCACAACTACTGAGCTCACACACCACAACTAGAGAAACTGGGCACTGCAATGAAAGATTCCACATGAGCCAACACAGACCTGACACAGCCAAATATATTTTTTAGAAAATCAGCTATCTATACAGCTGAAGTAAGGCCTACTGAGCTGAAAGTTGTTTCAAGTTAACTCCCTAGGAGTTGATGGGAAAGGCTGAAATTCCAGCTGGGTAATTCTCTTCTGAAAATGAGTTATATAGTATCAATGGAGACAAAGATGTGAAAGGGGATGCCATACATTGAATGTTTTTGTCTCCCCTAAAATTCATAGGTTGAGACAACCCCCAATATGACTGTATGAAGAGGTGGGGCCTTTGGGAGATGATTAGGTCATGAGGGTGCCCTTGTAAGAGAGACCCCAAGGAGTACCTTTGCCTCTTCCACCATAAGAGGACATAGTGAGAAGCAAAGCTATAAATTAGGGAGAGGGACCTCACCAGATACCAAATCTTTGGCACCTTATCTCGGACTTCCAGCCTGCAGAACAGTTTATAAGCCACTCGGTATATGATACTCCATTACAGCATCATGAACAGACTAAGGAGAAGAGTTATAAAAAACTGCAATCATGCTTTTTCACATGCAAGCTACGGTGGCTACTGCTGTGTACACCCATTTTCCTTTTATTATCAAGTGTGATTTGTCTGGGAAGCAATAGCTTCTTAAAACTCTCTTCCCCAGAATCTCTTGCAGCTAGGAGATGCCAAATAACAGTTATGGCCAATGAGATAGAAGCTAAGGATTTCTGGGACATGTACTTGACTGACATAGACACTACTTCCTGCTTTCCCCTTGCCTTCTGCCCATGTTTCTTCTTCCTGCCTGACGTGAAACCGGAGGTGGAGCAACCATTTTGCATCTGACTGGCCAGGCATAAGGATACAGGCCTACATGCAAAGAAGGTAGAGTCAAAATAAGGACAAAGTCCAAGTACCTGATGGCATTGCTGAACTCCATGAAACCCAAACCACAAGTGGACTTTTTTTGTGTGACTTAATGCTTGTTCATTCACTCTTGGGTACCTGTTACTTATAGGAAAACTTACTATAATAGCTATATATAAACCAATTTCCAAAGTATGTTTTTTCTTTAAAAAACCCCTTTCAGGAAAATGATTATACAACCTATAAAACAGAGTGTGTCATATTGCAAGTTGGGCAATGGCAGACATCTTGGAATGTGAAGTCAAGTGGGCCTTAGAAAGCATCACTACAAACAAAGCTAGTGGGGGTGATGAAATTCCAATTGAGCTGTTTCAAATCATGAAAGATGATGCTGTGAAACTGCTGCACTCAATATGCCAGCAAATTTGGAAAACTCAGCAGTGGCCACAGGACTGGAAAAGGTCAATTTTCTTTCCAATCCCAAAGAAAGGCAATGCAAAAGAATGCTCAAACTACCACACAATTGCACTCATCTCACATGCTAGTAAAGTAATGCTCAAAATTCTCCAAGCCAGGCTTCAGCAATACGTGAACCATGAACTCCCTGATGTTCAAGCTGGTTTTAGAAAAGGCAGAGGAACCAGAGATCAAATTGCCAACATCCACTGGATCATGGAAAAAGCAAGAGAGTTCCAGAAAAACATCTATTTCTGCTTTATTGACTATGCCAAAGCCTTTGACTGTGTGGATCACAATAAACTAGAAAATTCTGAGATGGGAATACCAGACCACCAAACCCGCCTCTTGAGAAATCTGTATGCAGGTCAGGAAGCAAGTTAGAACTGGACATGGAACAGAAGACTGGTTCCAAATAGGGAAAGGAGTATGTCAGGGCTGTATATTGTCACCCTGCTTATTTAACTTATATGCAGAGTACATCATGAGAAACGCTTGACTGGAGGAAAACACAAGCTGGAATCAAGATTGCCAGGAGAAATATCAGTAACCTCAGATATGCAGATGACACCACCCTTATGGCAGAAAGTGAAGAGGAACTGAAAAGCCTCTTGATGAAAGTGAAAGAGGAGAGTGAAAAAGTTGGCTTAAAGCTCAACATTCAGAAAATGAAGATCCAGTCCCATCACTTTATGGGAAATAAGTGGGGAAACTGGAAACAGTGTCAGACTTTATTTTGGGGGGCTCCAAAATCACTGCAGATGGTGACTGCAGTCATGAAATTAAAAGACGCTTACTCCTTGGAAGAAAAGTTATGACCAACCTAGATAGCATATTCAAAAGCAGAGTCATTACTTTGCCAACTAAGGTCCATCTAGTCAAGGCTATTTTTCCAGTGGTCATGTATGGATGTGAGCGCTGGACTGTGAAGAAAGCTGAGCGACGAAGAATTGATGCTTTTGAACTGTGGTGTTGGAGAAGACTCTTGAGAGTCCCTTGGACTGCAAGGAGATCCAACCAGTCCATTCTGAAGATCAGCCCTGGGATTTCTTTGGAAGGAATGATGCTAAAGCTGAAACTCCAGTACTTTGGCCACCTGATGTGAAGAGTTGACTCATTGGAAAAGACTCTGATGCTGGGAGGGATTGAGGGCAGGAGGAGAAGGGGACGACAGAGGATGAGATGCCTGGATGCCATCACGGACTCAATGGATGTGAGTCTGAGTGAACTCCGGGAGATGGTGATAGACAGGGAGGCCTGGCGTGCTGCGATTCATGGAGTCGCAAAGAGTCGGACACGACTGAGCGACTGAACTGAACTGAAGATATGCAATTTCATGGTATCCAAACAATGATGTATTGGGGCTGTCTTCACATAATATTTGCAATGTAATTTCCTGAAGATGTATTATGCCTACATTTTTCAAAAGATGAAGTACGGGGAAAGGGCAGATGGCTCTGGGCAGCATTCTCAGTTCATTAGCCCCCTACCTGCTACTGCATTATCATAAAGGACTGTCCAATGAGTACAGTTTTAAAAAGTGATAGATCACACTTATTGAATGCTTAATATATGCCAAGCACATTCCAAGCATTTTATGTGAAATTAACTCATTTGACCCTAAAAATAAAAATCCCTATGATGTAATAAGCACTTTTATCACCCAAAACAAATAAAAAGAAAACTATCACTTCATAGTAGCATTTTTAGTACACAGTCTACTAATATGGTTACTAATTAAAAGCATAACTGGTTCTCCCACTGGCAGTAAAATTTTAAATTATACACTCCAGTTTTATTTTTATTTAGAAGAAACTCCCAAACAAATAACTGTATAATGAAACCAATTTTAAAAAAGCTTTAATAAAGCTCTGTTTTACAGTGCTCAGTGATGGATGAAGAAATGTGCAGCAAGAAATACTCAAGCACTTAGATTTGTGTCAAGACTAGGGTCACCTGTGCTTTATCATTAAAATAAATATTGAAACAGGACACACAGTGGGGAGTATCAGTAGTAAAATAAGCATATACGAAAGGAAGCAGAAAAGTATTAATATTTGATTGGCTGACAACACAAGTTATATGAAATTGGCTGATCCACGTAGCACCCAACAGCCCATGGCCTAAATTTATTTTTCAATGATGTCTTAGTTTTCGAACATACCCCAAAAGACCTACAGATGAACAAAACAAAAGGCAAAACATTATATACTTTTCATATCATCAAGAGTGTAATGAAAATTGTAGCAATGTCTATAGTAAAAAGTCAAATGGTTAAAGTTTTTTTTTAGAGTTTATTGAAAAACAAAGCTCTTCAACACAGTTACTAGCAGCAAAATTTATAGTATCCTAAAGAATAAGGAATACTGAATGTGATTAAGATGTCTTCTAGCTTCAACCACAAAACTCCTTAAAGATTTTAAAGACAATACATTAATCAGAATCAGATTGTACTGTTAGACATTCTTTAATCTTATGGCCCAGATAAAATAGTTTTTGAAAATGGTGCACTTCTGTTTTTAAATAAAGGAGAAGTCAGGGTAAAGTAGTTAAAAAATTGAGAAAAACATTTTTTTGGGCAATGCATTCATAGCAACACTATGTATCTATAGATCTAAAAATGAAAGACAAAATGTATGTGGTAGTGTTACTCCATTTTGATTGTTAAAAAGGGGGGTGCAGCACAAGGGTAAATTTTTTCACCTGTTACAGAACATACACTGGGATCTGTGGATAAAAAATAATGAGATTTCTTTTAAACAAGTATACCAGAAATTACACATCCACATGAGTGTTGTTCCTTTCAAAATAATCAACTTCTTGGGTTACAAATTTATACAAAGGCTACCAATATATACTGAACATATTCTGTTTTCTATAAAGACAATCTTTTTAGTCTTTTCCTCTAACCAAAAACTAAGATGCATAGGTTAAAATGTTATAATCACGGTGACAGGCTATATAAATCTCTTCAAAGAAAAAAAGAGGTACTCATCAACTCTTAATTTCTAAGAATTTATGCCATTTTTAAGGCTGAGCTGGCTTTCCTCTATCACTCTGCACATTCCTAGATAAGTCTTTCTCCTCTAGGTGCCCATGTTAATATGCTCAAGAACAGAAACATATTTCAGAGCTAAAAATTATCAGCAAGGCAAATCCATTACTCAAATGTACACTGCAAACTAAGTTCTGAAGAAATTTTTAAGAATTTTCTCTTTTTATCCTCATCACTCTTCCTTCACAATTACAAAGTTTACCAAGAGCTGTTTGCATTTTATATTCAGTGTCGAAAACATAATCCTACTGATTAAAAGCTTACCAAAGCTACACCTACATCACATTCTGAACCTTAGCCTCAAGTAAGTATCTGGTCACAGCATTTTTAAAAATCGATGAATGAAAGTCCCCTGCTTTGTACAAAGGAAGACTGATAATGAGTGGAATCATGGAAATCCTCAAATACACCAGTAAGCATATTAGTTACCTGTCGAGGAAAGTCATCTTTTTGATGTTTTGAAAATATTGGAAATTCAGTGATTCTGAGATACTGGTAAGGGTAGTTTCAAAGACATGCTGATGGTAGATGCAACATGATAATGAAGAGAAGCAGCAAGTCTGGTCTCCTCTTTCCAGCATGCCTTTTTCTGCTGAGGGTTAGACAGAACAGAAGGACAGGTAAAAGGCACAGTAGAGTTAGGATCAAAGTGGCTTGGAGACCTAGGGGGTGGCAGAATACAGACAATGGGTCCCTGGTGAGGCTGGTCGCCAAGAGGAAAAACATCTTTCACTGAGACCAAAAGGAAGACAAAGACAAAAACCCACAGAATTTTGGCTGTAACGGAGAAGTTAAGTGTTGAGATAAAAGGGTTGGGAGTCAGGTGAGAGACAGTTTGGAGTGAAAAAGACAAAGGGAAAAAAAAAAAAAAAGACCTAGGAGTGAAATGAATGAGCAGTGGGCAGCACCAAGAGTCCCACTGAGAATTAAGAAAAATCAATGTGAAATGTTTAGTGCAGTTCCAGACAGTGTTAAACTTAAGAGTAAATAATTCCAGAAATAACTAAAAAAACAAACAAAAAAAAACCCTCTAAAAAAAAAATGACTTTTTCTAGCTTGAATATTTGTGTCTGCCCCTGAATTCATATACTGAAGCCTTAGCCTTTACTGTATTGAAATTTGGAGATGGAGGTCTTTGGGAGGTCACTAAAGCTAGATGAGGTCATTAGGGTGAGATCTTATGATGAGATTAGTGTTCTTGTAAGGAGAGAGAGACTGCTCTTTCCAAGTGTACAGAATGGGGTTCAGGGAGCACACAGCAAAATGATGGCCACCTACAGGGCAAAAAGCCTCACAATGAAACTTACTTTGCCAGCATCTTGATCTTCAACTTTCAAGTCTCTGGGACTGTGAGAAATAAATTTCTGCTGTTGAAGCCACTCAGTATATATTCTGTTACAGCAACCTGAGGTAAGGAAAAACTCTTTAATACACTAGGGGAGGATACTGGATTTATGAAACAAGACCAGAAACCTATAAAAAGATCGGAAAGGAAGAATGACCTTTTGGAAATTAAAAACAGGAGGGAGCTCCCTGGCCCTCTAGTGGTTAGAACTTGGTGCTTTTATTGCCCTGGCCCCAGGATCAGCTCTCCTTGGAGAACTAAAAAAAAAATCTCACAAGCAGCACAGTGTGGGGGTGAAAAAAAATTAAAACAAGAAGCGACAGGTGATATATGCTCAAAAAAGGGTCAGAGATAAAATCAAGGAAATTCTCCCAGAAAATTAAAAACAGAGGGCAAAGGGATAAAAAGCAGGAGAGAAAGATAAGAAAAACAGGAGATTAATGCTGGAATGCCAGAAGGAAATAACACAGAGAAAATGTGGCAATTATTAAAGAAATAATATAAGAATTCACCGAAACTGAAGGAAATTAGTCTTTATCAACAAGGCCCGCCAAAAGCTAAACATATAGACCCTCTCCAAGGTTTCAAGATAAATTTTCAGGACAAAAACTCCAGAGAGGCAGAAAAATGAGTTATATAAAAAGATGTTATCAGAAATGGCAGGTTTTACAGATAAAGTAGGGACTTCAAAATTCTCAAGGAAGTTGATTTCCAACCTAAAATCCTGTATTATAGATTAAATCTGAGACATTTTCAGACATGCAAGGTCTTAAAAAATCTTAACCCATATGCACCCTTCCTCAGGACAGTAATGAAAGATGTACTTCTCCAAAATGAAGAACAAACCAAGCAAGAGGAAACAAAAAATCTAAATTCAGTCGAAAAGTGAAACAGTCTCAGATGCCGGAGGGCAGAAGGCCTGGAGAGCAAGAGCCCAAACTGAAGCCCTAATCAGAAAAAGGAACAGTCCTTATCCGAGACATTTAATTGCATAGAAAACAGCCTTAAGAGGGCTTTTGCGACGAGTCTGGAAAAAGTTAGTGATGGGAACATAGAAACTTTCAAAGGAAACGAAAAGACAAGATTGACAATAAGAAAAGCAAACAGTTGAACAAGAAATGACATACGGTGATAATAAATTACTCAAATGATCAACACTCCCACATAGTATTGGGTTAAAAACTGACCACTAATCAAATTTTGCCACCCTTCTTAATTGGGAGAGTAGAGAGAGTAAAAATGGGAAAATGGCATGGTAATCAAATTCTAGACTGTAACAGTAGGAAGCTTCTAGAGAAAGCAAAACATAGAAATATCAAAAAATACCAGTATAAGTATATAATTTAGAAATCTGAAAATTAATGCATGCTAATACCAGTTCAAAGTTAAAAGCAGATGCCTCTGTGGAGCAGGACTCTGCAGTGAGGAAGCTAACATCTGAGGATTGGCACTGTTTATTATGACTCCTTAAAGATTATCTATGCATATTTTGCTTAAAACCTAAAAAAAAATGAGGCTTAAAAAAGACCTTTCCCTTCATTGATCTACTCCTCTTCCTCCTCTTCAAAAGATAAAGCTTGTTTAAAAATGATTTGCATAAAAAATAATTCTCTAATTTAAAAAAGTCACAAATTTCAAAATAGTAGTAAAGCATGTATCAAGCTCCTACAAATAGTGCTTTTCAATCAAATCAATCCCCCAGGCATTTTAAAACTTTTCCTAGACAAAGGTTTTGAGCATTTGCCATAGTTAAAGAAATACAGATGTCAGAATAGCACTAAGCAGTTTTATAGTGTAACAAATATATTTTAAGCAGTCATTGCCTACATCCTCATACTTTTTTATGTACAATTTTGTTTTTTCATCCTTAAACTCTGTAATACATCTGTTCTCCATGTTAGGATACCCAACATTCAAATTAAATGTGTATAACAAAATGATGCCTTAGAACTGCACGTTTCATTTTGAATAAATTTATTCTGAACCTGATTTAGAAGAGGGAAGGCTCATGCTTATTACTCAATGATTTCTGAAAATCTTTTTAATTTGGAGCTCTGTAATACATTCATAGTGCCATGACACGTTTAAAAAATAGTCATCCTTAAAAATACTAGAATGTTCTTTGAAAACCTATTACATATATTCTTTTAAGCTACTCTGATCTAAAGAAAGAATTAAAGTTTATGAAAAGGGAAAATGAACATTAAAAAGTTTATTTCTAGCCCTGAAAGAACAAAATTATTGAACAAGGTCATCAAATACAGCAGTTAATGTCAATGTAACAATTAAATAATTGAATGGGATTAAATTAAAAATAAGTCAATATAAAATTTGAAGACAAAACAGAAAACAAGTTACTTTCACTTAATTCCATTTCTAGCTACAAAAAAACCCAAAAAACCCCCACAAGACATTCCTACCAAAGATGTTCAGTTTCAAAGTTAATTCTGCTTAACACAGAATGAAAGTATGCTTGACAAAGTTATCATACATTTTTTCTCTCCATTTGGCAACATTCTAGAATTGTGAGAAAGACTTCAGTTCTCTCAAGGCCAGGCCGGTGCTCAGTTCTCCTCTGTAATCCTCACAGTATTTACCACGGTGTCTTTGTCAGTGTGGTCAATAAATGTGTTAGTGAGAAATAAAATCCGTGTGTGTATTTTCTTTTTCCCTTTCTTACACATACTCATACACCTGTGGGGAAAAACTGATTTTAACTGTTTCTCTATTGTGGGAGCAATTGAGACACAGAAGACAATCTGCTTTTTATATTACTATGAATTTCACTATAAAAAACCTCAAAGAAGTTTAACCAGGACTTCAGCTATATCCTATAATGATTTTAGACATTTCACTTGATATGAATCTCAGTATGTTTTAAAATTTTTAAACTAAAAAAACTAATGCAAAATTTGTAAGCACCCATTTTGTTCTAATTAGAGTTACTGCCTGATCAGATCTAGAATTACTCCAAACTAGAATACAGTATATATAAACAAATATGCATTTATGTGAGCCCTACAAAGAAATACTCATAGGTAGTTTCAAATTGCTCATTAAAGGCACAGGGTCATTTAGGACTGTGGTAACTAGACACATCTTGAGCAGCTTAGTATTTATATATTGAGGGAAAGAGAATTTATGTTACGTGCCAGGCACTCAACACATAAAGACAGAGTTGTGTTAGCCTTCGTTTCTGATGCCAGCACAATCACTCTACTTGTTTTTTACTATTCTAGGTAGGATAAAATATTCAATATTTTCATGGTTTCCCAGATTTAACTGTCCCTAAAAGCAGCAAAAGGAACAGGAGGAAAAGGAAACTTTTAGACTGCCAGAGAGTCTGAAATATAATAAATACTATAGTAATATTGTCTTAACAACAAAAGAAGACTACTAAGGTAATTTTTAGATTTAAATGAGAATTTTCATTCTAAAGTAATGACAAAAAGGGTAAATACGAAAGGAAGTTATTAAGAAAAAACCGTGAATCTTGATTCAGATATAATTTTTCTTGCAACAAGATGTGAACATTTTAATTTAAAATTAATAAATCACAATTCTGTATTGCTTTTAAGATTAAGATTATTCAAAAATGACACAGTTCAGAATTAACCAAAGTATATTTCTATTACAAGTTAGTTTATCCGAGTAAGTAAAGAATAAACCACAGTGTAGCTCCCTTAACCTAGGAGTCAGGTTTTAATGACAAAGTCCGTTGCCAGCAATGGACATGCAGGTAACCATTAGAGAAGTTGTAAATACAAACCCAAACTGCTTTTATAAACTGAAGAGATCTTTGTTGAGTCACAGGCAAAAAACCGGGGTACTGTCACTGCATCCAATTAACATGGTCTTTATGACTGATGTATAGAAGTGCCTTCCAGAGGGGTCACGAGGATCACAGTTTGTGTCATTTAGTTGGTTTTCTATTTCACTGGTAGCATCTTCTTTATTATAATCCATCCAGACAACTATTTACAAAGAATGTCCAAATCTGGAACTCAAGAGACACCTTAGCTTTCCACCAGATAAACCAGCTTTTTCTGTAATTTAGTAATAGCTATAGAAGGCCAATATAATCCAGAGAAAAATAAAATCAACAATCAAACTGAAAACAGAGACCATTAAGTGCTTTAGATACAAATTCCATGAATTATTTTACTTGTTTTTGTGTAACCTTCCAACATTACATTACCAATTAAAGAAAAAAAAAACAACCACCACCAGCCATTTCTATCCTTATACCTACCTATACCTTAACAGAAATATGGTGGGAATGACAGGAAATAAAACTCTATCAGTTCTCCTAATGCACTTCAAAACATCAGAATTATTTTTATTCACAATTCTTACTATTGCAGGATGGCAAGTAGGTGTGAAGTCAATTATGAGTGAATGGTGGGAATAAAGAGCCAGAACCAAACCACAGATTTTTCTTTCACGTGGCTCTCGCCATGTCAGAAGGGAAATGCTGCCTTCAAAAGCCACACAACTGAAATGGCCAGCGAGGGCGAGGACAGGAGAGGGAGGGAGGTGATGGGCGCTCTAACAATTAGTGCTACAGGCCACAGACCTTTCTAATCTTTAAAATAAAAACAGCGTTGCTATTAACAAGCACATGTCACTATCCCTTCTTTCTCCAGTTCTTTACATGAATATTATTTACTTATTTGAAAAAAATCAAAAGTAACTCAACATCTCAAATGACCCATGAATTTACCAAGAAGTACTTTGTCACTTAAGTTCTCACAGACAGTAGAATGCTGATAATGGGTTGGGAACAATGTTTATCACAAATCTCTACAGTTTACTGGTCAGAAGCTGCATCTCTAAGTAACTAACATTTCTCTTCCATGAATATAATCTTATCTAATTATTTTAGAGCTCACCAAGGTTCAAGTCTCTCACTTTGTCTCTGTTAACTCCAAATATTTTTCACCTTTAAATGGAAAAAAATAGTGAAGTTTTAAAATTTAAAATTCAATGGTTATTATATTATTTGCCTAGGGAAGGGAGAGGGAGGAGGAGGGTGAGAGAGGGTTAATTAAAAAACAAACTAGCTAAACTTACAACATATACAGAAACTTATTTCCAAAATGAAGGGGGAAAAAAGAGGGAAGAGGAAAGTAGCGGATCAAAGTCCTAAAGCAAAGTCTGAGGACACAGGAAGGGGAAAAAAAAAAAAAAAACCTCTAAGAATGTATAGTGAATGGGATTCTTTTTTTTGTTTCAATGATTTAGTTATAAATATAGATTATTAGTCTTCTCTCTATACATGTATCAAATGCCAAATAACTCACTACCATGAAATTTCTAAAATTGACTCTTTCACATTTGCTAAAAACAGGTAAAAATCACATACTTTTCTTCCCTTCAGCTCAAATTCTAAACTGAAATATTACATGTAACAATAGCTGGTTGTAACTTCTATACAAAGTTAAACCATACTGAGTTCCTTTGCCAATATAAGGAGCTACATAATTTCCATCACACTTGCCTCCAATTTAGGCATAAGAAACACTTCTCAAAGCAATTCAAAAGGTGAAAGTCAAGGAAAAAGAAAGCTATGAAGAAGAGAGAGAAGAAGACTAGCAGATAAAACAAATACTCTGAAAAACTCAAATCTGCCATTCAAGTATTGAAAACAGCCCAAAAGGGACAATGAATGGGATCTATTATAATGATATCAGAAAAATAAAATGCAAATCTCAAGCATGATAAATGGCCCTGACGGGCTTTCTGCACAAAGACGTAAGGCTAGTGATTCAGTCCACAATTCCTTTTGGACCCTAAAGTTGTCATTTTGTTTTGCAATTTTTTCTTGGTTGTCTTCAAGAAGTAGTAGTTTATTTTTTTTTCTCCAGGTTATGCAGACCATTTCTTTAAACCCCCAAAGAATAATACTTTTCATATATTAAAAGACTTCTTTTAGAAAATGGAAAAAAGAATATGAGGCCACGGCAATGATGTTAACGGTTACTCTTCATTGCTTCTTTAGCTGCCATAATCAGTGGTGTCAAGCTGGATAATGGCTTGGCCAGTTTCAGGAAGGGATGCTGCCAGGAAGAGCAGGAAAAAATAAATGTGTAAATATCACAAGTTTAGAAGCCAAATATTTTTTTCTAGTAAGCCCTAAAGACTACTTTATAGATCATAATTCACTTAACAAATATTTCAACACCTATATAAAAATCAACAAAATCAATATATCACTTTTATGGTTGAAAGTGTATTCTTTTTAGTTCTTCCAGTACTACAAAAACTCACTTAAATGATTCAGATACCCATGACGGCAATGAACTGGTGTGAGAACTGGTAATATGTAAAAACTCGTATTCTTATTCCAATGTTATGGATATTTTATTCCCAGCAGATAAAATCCGAAAATGCAGCAGCTGCCACGCTGCTGATGATGAAAGAACAGTGAAATATACTTATTAACCCTATGAAAACTTTCTGCTGGCTATTCAAATAAGTCAACTTTCCCCCCAAATAGTATTCTTTCCAAACTCACCTGTAACAATTCTCTGGCTGAACCTCTTTTCTCCACATCCATCTCCAAACATCGATTTAAGAAATCCCGAAATATTGGGGAAAGCTTCTCTGGATTCTGAAGTTCTGGGGTTCCATTAGTTGCTATCAGGTACAAGGCCTAAAAACACAAGAATAATTTTGACAAACTTGAGACAGTTCAACAAAGTGAGAGAGTACTTTAAAAGTTACTTAAAGACAACGACATACACACTAAAGTAAGGTTCTTATTTCTACCCATTTTGGTTAAATATTTTAAACTTTATATTTAGATGTTATATTTCCCTGACTTCTTTTTCAAAATTATCTTCACCCTTTTCTCTTTTTGGATTACAAATACACACTGGCAAAAAAAACTACTATAATACATAAGGGTATAAAGAAAAATGACCACAATTTCACAATTAACAAATAGTATCTCATTTATCTTTAAGATTTTTTCCCCAAGTTATACAACATTTTAAAACAATGAGATTTGTTGAAACCTTTTCTAAAAAATTTTAAACTAGCTACATCTAAATAACTACAGAGAAACAAATGGAACACATAGGATTTTTAAGGCAGTGAAAATACTCTTTAAGATACTTTAATAAAGGACACACTATTCAGTATACATTTGTTCAAATCCACAGGATATATGAATGACATCAAGAGTGAACCCTAATATAAATTATGGAATCTGTAAGATATGATGTGTGAATTTTAGGCCATTCTGTCAGGTCTGTAGTGCTATCTCATTTTTGTTTTAATTCTTTGAAAGTGAAAGTAAAGTCACTCAGTCGTGTCCGACTCTTTGTGACCCCACGGACTGTAGCCTACCACACTTCTCTGTCCATGGGATTTTCCAGGCAAGAGTACTGGAGTGGGTTGCCATTTCCTTCCCCAGAGGATCTTCCAAACCCAGGGATGGAACCTGGGTCTCCTACATTGTAGGCAGACGCTTTACCATCTGAGCCACCAGGGAAGTCACATTTAATTCATTAGCAACTCACTAATGATATGATGTTGAACATCTTTTTACGCGCCTTGTTTGCCACCCGTGGATCTTCTTTGATGAGCTGTCTGTTCAAATCTTTCACTATTTTTACAGTAGGATGTTTTCCTTGTTGAATTCTAAGAGTTGTTTGTACGTTTTGGATAACACTCTTTTTATCAGATATGCATTTTAGAAATATTAGGAAATATTTTCAGTATTTGCGACTGGTCATTTCATTCTCTTAATAATGTCTTTCTCAGAGAAGATTATTCCAATTTTTATGAAGTTCAATTTATTATTTCATGGATCATACTTTGGATAAAGTATCAACTCAAGGTCACCTAGATATTCTACTGAATTATTTAAAGATTCTGCTGTATTACCAAAATGCCATCAAAAAAAGGATATCAGTTGACACAAATCATCCATATATGAGTGCATCCATTTCCTTGTTACCTAAGTTCACTTCTCTTTACATGACATTTCCTTCCAAATTTTCATTTAAAAATTTCATTCTAAGAAATAATCTCTGAGCTAGCAGTTATTTTTCAAGTTAAGATCATAACAGTTATGAGCCTCGACACTTTCATCAAAAAGGATTAAGAGGGAAGCCCACACCTATGGTTGATTCATGTTGCTGTTTGACAGAAAACAATGAAATTCTGAAAAGCAATTATCCTTCAACTAACAGAATAAATAAATTGAAAAAAAAGCAGTTGCATTAGGTACGTCTCCTTTCCAAATACTTAGTAACCTTTTCTCCATTTTAGGATAAATCTTATTACAGTCCTTATCTTCATTCATATTAGTGATTATAAGCAGCCCAGGTCTCCCAGTCATTCCTCAGTTTCTCCATACTAATACCCATTTGGTTCAGTATATTCCCCTTTCTGGGTCAAATTTTTTCATACAGTTCTCCCTGTCCCCCCGCCACAACCCCAGATACTTTTCTTATTGAGGCCTGGCTCTTCCAGGACTGGGCCTCACCCACAGTGCTCTCCACACCTCTGTACTTACACATCTGAGCCTGGAGACCAGTGTTCCTTTGGCTACTCACTGCCTCTTTGAGCTCTCTCCCTCCTACTCTGTAATTTCTGGGCTTTCAAACTCATATCTACTTTTCCTTGTTTTAAACATCTCCCAAACACTGTTACACTATTATTATCTCTAACATGACTAATATTCATGGCAATTTCAGTATACAAAGATGCTTGTTACGGTTCCCTGATGTCTTCTTTGATGTTCTTGTCTGTTCGCCCGCCTCAGCCACATACATCCCATGGTCACATGCTATGCCATCAGTACCAGTAACTGCAACTATTAAATCTCAATTGTACTCTACCTCCTAGCTTTCACACTCCTAGTTCCCCAATGCCAGTAATTCTGACTCCAAAGGACTTAAATTCCCATTGATTTCCCAGTGTCTATCATCCCTTTCACACGATCACTTCTTTGGCCTTCTCATACTTCATAGTATTCACTTAGCTAAACATGGTTAAAATTCTGCCTACATCTTGCCTATACCTATGCAGCTAAATATGGGGGAGGAAAAAGATATACCCCTGCTACTAGCATCACTAACCTCACAGGGGGCCTTAGGGCTTCCAGCATTCACACTAGATATCCCTGTCTCACTCACTCTCCCACTCTGCTGTCTCTGTTCCAAGACACCATACATTACATTCAGTTGTCATATGTCCTAAGGCTCCTCCTCACTACAGCAATGCCTCAGACTTTCTTTTTGACAACTTTGATAGTCTGGAGGAGTACTGGTCAGGTTTTATATTGTATGATGCCTCTCTACTGGAATTTTTCTTTTTCTCTCAGGAAGAGAGTGCCATTTGCATGACATCATATCAAAGGTGTATACTATCAGCATGATTTACCACTGATGATACGGAGTTAATCTAAGCCTGGTTTAGGTAATGTTTGTTAGTTTTCTCCACTGGAACGTTATTCCTTTCTCCCCCTTTTCAAACTGTGCTCCTCGGAAGGAAATTCTCTGTTTGCAGCCTACACTTAAGGAAAGGGGAGTTAGGCTCCATCTCCTTCGAGGTGGAATATCTACGTACTTTATTTGGAATTCTTCTGAATGGGAGATTTGTCTCTTCTGCCATATTTAATCACTTTTGTCGTTTTACATACACAGGCTCTTTCCTCCTGTCACTGTTATATTTAAACAGTTTTATTTTTTTAAGATACTTAGATAAGAAAAATACTGTCCATATATATCAACACAGTTACTACTTCTCATGCTCTTCATTTCTTTGTGTGGAGCCACATTATCTTCTTCTTTCTGCTTAAAAGACTTCCTTTACTATTTCTTGTAGTATAGATCCACTGGTGATAAATTCTTTCAAACTTCTGTATGTCTGAGAAAACTTTTACCTTAGTTTTTACAAGATTATTGGCTGCAGATTTCTTGGTTGACTGGGTTTTTTGTTTTAAAACTTTGTAACTTATATCAAACACATATGAGAACACCTAAAGTTGTCTCACAGCTCACTGATACTGTTTCATTTTTTAAGAAGTTCATTTCAGTCCTTATTTTTCATATTAAGTTTATTATTATATCTATGATCATTAAATCACTAATCTACATTATATTATCTGCCATTAATACAATCTCAAACTCTCTAGTTACTACCTAAAAGTCAGATTTGAATTAAAAAAAAAAAAACTTTCAAATGTCTTACTTAACTCTTTTAACATCTGGAATGCAACTATTAAAATTATTTTAATGACCTTGTACATGAATTATTTTATCTGTGTCAGTTCTGGGATGGTTTCAATAGACTGGTTTCCCCCCTCATTATGGGTTGTATTTTTCTGCTTTTTAAAACTGCATGGTATACTGTGACTTGATTATTTCGGTGCCTACTGCTTTTGAACTGGAGAAGACTCTTGAGAGTCCCCTGGATAGCAAGGAGATCAAACCAGTCAATCCTAAAGGAAATCAACCCTGAATATTCACTGGAAGGCCTGATGCTGAAGCTGAAACTCCAATATTTTGGCTACCTGATGTGAAGAGCCAATTCATTAAAAAGACCTTGATGCTAGAAAAGATTGAGGGCAGGAGGAGAAGGGGATGACAGAGGACGAGATGGTTGGATGGTATCACTGACTCAATGGACATGAATTTGAGCAAATTCCAGGAGATGGTGAAGTACAGGGAAGTCTGATATGCTGCAGTCCATGGGGCTGCAAAGAGTTGGACATGACTGAGTGACTGAATAACAACCAATTAACTTATAAATATAGATGTAGCACTTCCAAAAAAAGTTGATAAGTTGAATATATCCTAAAAAACTAGGATCAATGCTTAACTATGCAGCGCCTCAGGAGGCAAGCCATATCTATTCTATTTTTTTTTGTTTTTACTTTATTTTAATTTACAATACTGTATTGGTTTTGCCATACATTGACATGAGAGCCATATCTATTCTATTCTCTGTCTATGCCCATTAGACCCGGTGACCTGATCTCAGAGTTTTAAAACATTCTACAGCTAACAATTTTATATTTCTATCCTAGATCCCAGACTTCCACATTCAACAGCCTATTCAATATATCCACATGGACACTTGGATATCTTAATAGGTACCTCAAACCTAACATGTCCAAAACAAGTTAAAAATGTTACTTCCTGATCTGGTACCGGCCACCTCCACTTCTCTTCTCTACCTGCAGTCTTCTTCATTTCAGCCAAGGAGAACCTCAGTTTCATCACTCCAATTGCTTAGGCCAAACTCCTAGGGGCATCTCTCCCTCTCTGTTATGTAGGCTCTCCTTTCAAAATACATTCAGAATCCAACTACTTTTTCCAGCCTCCCCCAACACCATTCAGGTCTCAGCTATCATCATTTCTTGCCTGGATCACTGCATCAGCCTCCTAACTGGTCTTCCTGCTTCTGCCCTTGCCTCTCTTGAAAACCTCTTCTCAACAAAGTAATCCCATCAAAATCTAAGAGTGATCCTGTTAAAACAGAAGGAAGATCACTTTCACCTCTCTATTCAATATTCTCCAACAGTCTCCTCGTCTTACTTGTGCAGAAGCCAAATACTTACAAAGGCCTATGGTACCACAGTTGGCTTCATGTCTTAACTGATCCCCCTTTTTTCTCCTGCTGTGTACTCAACTGCAGGCTAGCTATGCTGGAATCCTTATGGATCTTTGAATACATAAGAAATGCTCCTGCTTAGGGTCTTTACACATGATGGAAATGTTCTTCCCTTAAGTAACTGAGTATCACTCTCTTATTTCCTTTGTTCAAATGTTACCTCAGTGAAGCCACCCTAACCACTCTTTGGATATTGGACACTTGACTCTCTGCCTACCGGCCCCAGGACTTAAGGGTCCCTCATTTAACATATTACATATTATTTCTATTTTAAAAATTGTCTTTCTCCTCCTTCCATAGTGGCAGAAGTTCTTGTTGCTTCTTTAAGCCTGTACCTTGCATAGCACCTTACTGATCTGAGTGTCTTGAGCAAGTACTCAAATCAGTGTTTGCCAAACGTATGAATGAACCAGTTTGGCAGTTTTAAAAACTGTTCTGCAGCGTTTTAAAATTAATCACTTCTATATAAGTACTTTAATTGCTCAGTTGAACTGGAATCTCTGCAAGAGGATGAAAAGCAATAGGAAAATGAGCATCAAAATCCAACACAATCCCGACAGAGCACCTTCTGCATATACCCATTATACTGGCCTCTGTAGCTCATTTTACAGCATGTCCAACTTATTTGGAGAAAAAATTTTTATATTTCTGGCAGTAAGTCTGTAGTCATATATGGCAATTTAAAACTTTAAAATAATTACTTCACTGAGATGTAATTCACATCACCCTTTTAAAACGTACAATTTAAGGTCTTTAGTATATTTGCAAGACTATGCAGCTATCACTAATGTCTAACTGCAGTATATTTTTATCCTTCCAAAAAGAACACTCACATGTATTACATTTCCTCCTCTCTTCAGTCGCTGCAAACCACTAATCTCTTGTCTCTATGGCTGTGCCTGTTCCAGAGCCTTCATAGTCGGCTGATCCTCATTATTTGAGGATTCCATATAGGTGAATTTACCTGTTCACTATAATTAATCTGTAACCTCCAAATCAATATGCTCAGTGCTTCTGTGGTCATCTATAAAAATCTGCAGAGAGGTGAAAAGCAGCGTACTATTCAGCATTCCTAAGGACAAGAAGGCTATGACATGCCTTATGGAGAAAATGTACTGGTTTGATAAGCCAAATTCAAGCATGAGTTACAGTGGCTCTAAGTCCAACATGACTGAATCATCAATATATATTAAAGTGTATTTAAACAGAAATAGATATAAAGCAAGGTGAGGTACTGATCAGTTAACAAAAATGTGACTTCCTCTAGAAGCAATGGTTCAGTATTTGTTAATTCAGTGTTTGCTGTGTTATAGAACCTAACTACCCTACCACAAATGAGGAATCAATCAACTGTAAAGGGAATCCGACAATATGTAATTTTTTATGCCTGACTTCTTTCACTTATCATAATGCCTTCAAGGTTCAATGCTGCATGTATCTGTACATCTTTCCCTTCATTAAGGCTAAATAACATTCCACTGTATGGATATACTGCTGCTGCTAAGTCGCTTCAGTCATGTCTGACTCTGTGTGACCCTATAGATGGCAGCCCACCAGGCTCCCCCATCCTAGGGATTCTCTAGGCAAGAATACTGGAGTGGGTTGCCATTTCCTTCTCCAAAGCATGAAAGTGAAAAGTCAAAGTGAAGTCGCTCAGTCATGTCTAACTCTTAGCGACCCCATGGACTGCAGCCTACCAGGCTCCTCCAACCATGGGATTTTCCAACCCAAATCTCTGTTACCTGATGAGTGAATAAACAAAAGTAGTATATATATATATATGCTGGAATCCTTAAGGATATACTATATCCTTAAGGATTCTTGTATATATATATGGATATACTACCTTTATTTATTCACTCATCAGGTGACAGACATTTGGGTTGTTTCTACCTTTTGGCTATTATGAATAATGCTGCTATGAACATTTGTGGACAAGTTCTTGGGTGAATATATACTTTTAATTCTCTTGGTTATTTACCTAGCAGAGGAACTGTCAAGTTACATGGTAACTCAATGTCAATTTTTAAGGAAACTGTCAAACTGTTTTCCAAAGTGCTATACCATTTTACATTCCCACTAGCAATGCACGAGGGTTCCAGTTTCTCCAGATTCTCACCAATATTTATCATTTTCTGCCTTTTTTATTACAGTCATTCTAGTAGGCATGAAGTGATTTTATAGAGGTTCTGATTTGCATTTTCTTAATAACTACTGATATATGGTAATGTAAAAGAAGGAAGGAAAAAGGGGAGGGAGGGAGAGTAGGAGAAGAAGAAGGGAGAAAGGGAGGAAGGAAAGGAAGGGAAAAAGAGAGAAAGAAGGAAAGCTGGAACTCTACCTCAGCTGCTGGAACATGAAACCGTTTAAAGTCTACTGACTTCATCTGTTTCTGGGGACCCTCACTCTTTTGTCTGAATGTGGGCTTTAACACTGCCATCTACCCAGCCTCCTCACAGAAGGGATCCTGCTTTCCTCTTTGTACCTGGGGGTACAAAGACCAAAGTTCAAAGTCAATAACCTGAAGCTTATATCTAGCGTCTCTTAATTCTACAGAAAACTGAGCAAATTCTTATTTATGTGCAAATTTAAGAAACAATACAGCTTATCAAAAAATTACAAACTCTTTAACCTAACACATTCGACTCAATAACTCAGAAGCAAATACTTTCTAGATATAGAGTGAGAGAAGAGACTGGGCTTTTGGGGTTGTTTTTTTGTTGTTTTTAATCAATTTTGTATCCTAAATCCTTGGCCAGTTCCTAGCACATGCAAGTTCTAAATTAATGATTTAAAGAAAATTATTTTCTGAAAGTAAGTTTAGTGTTTAACTGGTCTTACCCTCAAAGGATTTTCATTGAGGTATGGAGGCTCTCCTTCTACCATCTCAATAGCCATGATACCCAGAGACCAGATGTCTACTTTGGGGCCATAAGCTTTCCGTGTAACCACCTCTGGTGCCATCCAGTATGGCGTTCCAACCATGGTACTCCGCTTACTCTGCTCAGGGGTGATCTGGGCACAGAAACCAAAGTCAGCTACAAAACAAAAAAAATACAAAACATCTTGAGTTAATGGTGTTCATGGGTTGTCTTAGGAGTTTACTTCATATGACTTAATGAATTATACTTGAGTATTCAGTCTCTTAGTTTTTAAGAATGCATTAATAAAGTAAACCAGAATGGGCTTACAGATATTTTGATATTATACACTCTCACTTTTTAACTTTTACTTCCCAAAAAGAAGAAGGTAAATTATTAGGAAGGTTTTTATTCTAAACAATTAATTTTATCCTAAAACTTTTAATAAAGTTGAAAAAGATCTAAAAGAAAAAGTTACCAAAGCTGGACACCAAAACTGTGTCCACTGTCAATCAGGCAAAGGTCAGGAAGTGGACACTACTTTTGAAGAAAAAAAACAGAAGCTAGAATTAATAAGAAGCATATGAGTCAGTGAGAGAGTCTAGAAAAAGAACACATTTAACTACAACTGTACCCACAAGGTCTTCACCAGCATTACTCTATTCCAACCACCTCATTTTATAACTGAGGAGCAGGATACCTAATTTAGAACCCAGCGTTAATTCAGTAGGAAAGTCAAGATAAGAATCTAGAACCGTTTCCTTCCTTCTACTGTTAAACTCATTCTATTCCACATGTAAATACTGTTAACATTTAGGACTGTCAATTTGGGACTTCTGTTATACATTTCCAAATATACAAAAAATATCTACAAACTGATTGGTTTATTTTACTTAAATATTTCACTTAGGATACTTTGTAAATTGCTTTTTAAAACTATTTTTAGAGATCATTCTGTATTACTATACTAACCTACCTTATTATTGTAACTACACAACTTTACAGAACATAAAAATACCATAATGTATTTAACCATTTCTGTACTGTTAGATTATTTCAGATATTGTTGGTTTTCTTCACAAGGTTGTAGAGAACGTTTTTGTACTTATTGCTGTGCATATGTTCAGCAGTTCTATAGCAGACAGTCTTAAGAAGGCAATTGTTAGGTCAAATCATAACATTTATAGCTAAAATGAGTGCTTATAAAACTGTTTCAAGTACCTCATAAGAAAAAACATACCACATTTTAACTTTATGATAGGTACATTTATTATTATGACTTCCATTTTACAAATGGGGAAACTGAGGAACACCAAGGTCATTCATCTAGTGAGTGGCAGAGCCAGGGTAAAATATTATTAAAAAAGGTCAAATTTAGTTTACCTGTATATCCACCCAAAATGTATGAGAATATCAATTTCTAGCTTTCCCACTAAAATTACAATTATTAACTATATATTTTGACCATCAAATAGAAACTAAATCCTCATTCTTGTAGTTGAATAACCTCTGAAGGATTTTTTTTTCCCCCCCACTTTTTGGCTGGACTACAGAGCTTATGGGATCTTAGTTCCCCAGCCAGGGATTGAACTCACATCCCCTACATTGAAAGTGCAGAGTCTTAACCACTGGACCATCAGGGAAGGCCCTGAAGAATCTATTTTTAAAAAGAGATGTTGAAAAAGGAGCCAAATTCTCTAGGCAAACAGAAGAAATAGTTTTTGGTCGCCTAATCCAAGAAATGTCTTGCATTTTGCATAGTTGGAGAAACTTCAGTAGAAGTTCTTGAATCCTCCAGAAGGCATGGGTGGAACTGAGATTATAGCCAGCAGAGGAAGAGAGTTTTTTTTCCCCATGACTCTATCATGTCTGATACATGATAGAAAGGGGAAAGGGGTTTACAAACAATTTTCTTCCTAAAAGTGTCATCTCTGATGTCTGGGTCACACAGGCCTCTCCTAATTAGACCATCTACCAAATTCAAAGAAAGACGAACAGCATAATGAGAAAAATCTACCCCAACAGGTAGCAGAGACAAATCCAAGTTTACGTTTGGAAGACAGCACCAACATTACAATAGTACCAGGCACTGCTCCTCAGTGTTTTACATTTTTAGTACTCAGAAGAATTCTCTGAGATAGGTACTACTATTTTCCCTATACAAATGAGGAAACAAACATAAACAGATTATATGATTTCACCCAAAATTATTCAGCAAAGAGTAGTAGATCCACTATTTAAACTCAAGCTGTCCAGCTGATGGTCCATATCTTTTTACTGCTAATCTCCCCAACTCCATGTATTGTCATAAAAATGTTAATAGCAGGAAAAGAGTTTTTACTTAAAAGGCAGAAAATTGTAAGTAACATATAAATGTTATCTGTTCACTTGTTACTCACTAAGTTTAACAGATCCTTCCATGCCCAAAAGCACATTGTCACTTTTGATGTCTCTGTGGATCACTTGATTAGCATGTAAAAACTCCAATGCCTGTAAACACTGAACAGAAGAAAAACACCTATCAATGAAATAGTCCCTGAAAAGTCTAAGGGAAGTTCATATACACTACTTACCTGAGTACCATCTCTAGTATCTAGTAGAAGACACTCTAATAATACATTTACAGAGAAAAAAAATTCTGTCACACGCAAAGTTACAAAAATAAGACACTTTAAATAATTAGATCCTGCTCTTCCTACTCTGGTCTTATCCAGAAACAACTATTAAATAATGTCTTATCTAGTCTTATTTCTGCCACAGGTTATTTAATATCATAAGAATATCACTTAGTCTCCAATGTTCTCATTTATGAAATGAATGGGTGGGTCAATATGATTTCTAGGCCTGTTCAGGTTTAAATTGAATGTCTTAAGGTATGCAGCACTTGGTAAACATGCACAAGGCTTTTTAGATATCATTTCAACAGTAATGGGGACTTCCCAGCTGGTTCAGTGGTAAAGAATCCGCCTGCCAAAGCAGGAGCCACGGGAGATGCAGGTTTGATCCCTGGGTCGGAAGATCCCCTAGAGGAGGAAATGGCAACCCATCCCCGTATTCTTGCCTAGAGAATTTTAAGGACAGAGGAGCCTGGTGGACCACAATCCATGGGGTTGCAAAGAATCAGACGTGACTGAGTGACTAACACTTTCACTTTTCAACAGTAAAGGATAAACCTGTAATCATTCCTATCTGAATCTGAGATACTCAGAAGTCTAATCAATATAAGACACTGGGTAGTCTGGTTCTCTCCAGTTCTTCAGTGTGATGTAAAATGTTTTCTTCCTTTCTTCTATGGTGCTATGCTATGCTATGCTATGCTATGCTATGCTATGCTATGGTAGGTTTTACATAAAGCTATAGCCATATCCTAGATACTATGTCATATTTCAGAAAGCACTGAGTCAAAAGAGCAGAAAAAGTACTCTCACTTCCTTAAAAACAGAATGAGATTAATTTTAAAAAATCTGCTTGCTATGTTTTTTTAATGTAAATCGCATATAAATTGTAACTTGGAAAAAGCTGTGTTTTTATTTCTTATCCACATTAAAGTAGAACAACAAATGAAGTCTGTACATCTTTACAACTAAAAATCTCATTCAAAACACTGCACTACTCACAGAATAAAAACTAGATTAACTGCATATTACTGCATCATATTTACCAAGCATTTAAGCAGATTTCTGAAAAGAATAAATCCCCAGAAAAATACTTGTAGGAATAAACAGAAGAACTCTTAAAATAACTTTATACCAATTATGAAAAAAATTACTAGAAAAACAAATTAGGCATAAATAAATTCTTGTTTTTATCAACTTTTAAGTGACCAAACATTCTTCATTTTTTCAAACATTCATTGTTAAGGGATATATTATTAAACTATCATATTTAAAACTATTAAAAAGTTCTTATTTCCATCCTTCCTGAAATAATCAGGAGGAATATCCATGAAGCATAACTACACACGAATTAAAATCTTCGAAGAATAGTTCTTTAAAAAATGCCAAATAAAAGATGAAAAAAGCAAAACATCACATATAGGTTATAATTTACTTATAATTCACTGTACAAATGAGGGATGCCAAATCACAGGAAACATAACAGTTTTAAGAACTGTCACAATTTCATCCTTTGTGATAATGATTCCTAGGATTCGAAGTAGTGTCTCAGTTTTAATGACAATCTCATTAACCTAAGTTTCATCCATAGGAAAAAGATTACATGGAAAAAAGAAAGGCTCATTTTTGGCTTAGATGTAGGCAATGTGATGGCCTAAACAGTGTGTCTCAAAATTCATTAATGAATATCATTTCATTGGTCACCTTTAAGGAAATCAATAAAACCACAAGCACACTTATTAATTAATACCTAGCGACTTCACTTTCACTTTTCACTTTCATGCATTGGAAAAGGAAATGGCAACCCATTCCAGTGTTCTTGCCTGGAGAATCCCAGGGACGGGGGAGTCTGGTGGGCTGCTGTCTGTGGGGTCGCACAGAGTCGGACACGACTGAAGTGACTTAGTAGCAGCAGCAGGGAGAAGATATGCCACTTTGTCCTTGCTTCCACTGTTGAGTGATATATTTTTAATGGCACTCCCTCTTACCCTCAAAAGTATACTACTTGAACAAATAAATATTTCCCTTTTTTCAACTGGGTTAATCACATGTTACTGTAACTTATCAAAAAGGGAGCAAACTCACCTCTCTGCACACAGCAGCTATCTGTGCTTCATCCATGCATGTCTCTGTGACAACATCAGTGAGGGATCCCCCAGCCAGGTACTCCATGACCACAAACAACTCATCTCCCACCAGGTAGCTACAAGAGAACATACCGAATACATCCACACTTTCACTTTTTCTAAATACACGGCACTCTACGTTGAAGATTTCAATTATTAGACACCCTGATAAAAAAAACCCAGAAAGCTGGTAGCTCGGATAGCTAGGAAGAACACTGAAAAGGTGCTTCGTAACAGCACAGAAAAGCAACAGAAGGTCATTATGATTTTCCTAAATCACTTTAAAATTTGCCCACAATTCTAACTTGAGTGTGTACATAGATTATCCCAATTAAAATAACCCAGTATGGTATGAATTTCCAGATGATGGAGGCTTCCAGGAGATGGAGACCTGGAAAGATTAGGTAACTCATACAAGGTCACATAGCCAGTAGGTGACAGAACCAGAATCTGAAACTAGACACAACTGGTTCCAGAGCTTATGGCTTATCTTAACCACCCATGCTTTACTGACTTGAAATACTATTTTAAAAAGCAGAGAAATGTACCTGGAAAGTTTATGTCTATGAACATGGTCTCCAGAGGTAGGCCTAAAGTCTAAAAGTATGTTTTCTCTTAATCCATTCAAAACAAATTTAAATATGGAAATTTAAAAAATCACCTCTAATTCCCTATCTCCAATACAATCACTACTATAATCTCACTTATTTTTCTACTATTCTTCTTTCATTCACATAGACATCCTGCTTTAAAAACAAATCTGTTGTAAGGGAATTTCCTGTTGGCCCAGTAATCAGGACTTTGTACTCTCACTGCCAACCCTTGGGCAGGGAACTAAAATCCCATATGCTGCAGAGTGTGGTCAAAAAAACAAAGGCTGTAAAATACATAATTTTCTCTTCTACTTTTTGTTCTGTTATTTAACGTCAATTCCTAAATTATATGAGGTTTTGATAAACATGCTATTTTCCCAAGACAAAATCTGAAATAAAACTGACCTGAAAGTTTAAAAAATACAGAGGCCAATCACCTCTGTATCAAGACATGAACCACAGCCAACCTTTCCTTAGTGTTTCTGCTCCTGATCATTTGGACTTGTTGTGAGCACTAGCAGCAATGTCCTTCATCTAACTGCCTTCTCCTGATTGCCAGCTGATGCCTAAGTAGAAAAGGGACCTTCTAAACTGTGACATAGGCTTCCCTGGTGGCTCAGTTGGTCAAGAACCTGCCTGCAGCGTGCGAGATCTGGGTTTGATCCCTGGGTCAGGAAGTTCCCCTGGAGAAGGGGATGGCAACCCACTCCAATATTCTTGCCTGGAGAATCCCCAAGGACAGAGGAGCCTAGAGGGCTACAGCCCATGGGGTCACAAAGAGTCAGACACGACTCACTGACTAACATCACAAACTGTAACATGCTGTTTTCACCTCTCTCCCTACTTTGAGTTTACTTTCCAGTGTTGACACTCAGCCCTAGTCTGGCTAATCTCCAAAATCATTTTTCTCCCAATGTTTAAGAAATATCTCTCTTTACCTGTCCAAGAAATTAACTATGTTGGGATTCTTCAATTCTTTCATCACGAGAATCTCATTAATGATCAATTCCTTCTTTGGCTGTTTCTGTAAATTAATCTGCTTAATAGCAACCTACGGTGGAAACAGGAAAAAAATCAGAACAAGCTTCCTAATCCTCTTAGAAAATCATAAACATTAATAAGTTAATCATCTAATTTATTACATACATCCTATACAGTGAGATTATAATTTACTCATAGGCAGTGCTTTAACTTCCACACTGCCTTTGCACAATTCTTTGTAATACAGAAGCCCCAGTATTTTCGGATTTCTCTTGAAATCTAAACCCAAGGTCAGTCCAGTGCCAGGAATTAATCCTCTTTTCATCCAAATTGGGAAAATAGTTTTTAAAATATTTATTTATGAAACTAAACACATAATTAATTACTTCCTTTTTCCCCTCAATAAGGAAGATACTATAAAATTCTCTAGAGTAATCCTTCAACATATTCAACTGAAAAAGAAATTCCTCATTGATTATTCACAGGCAGACCTAGGTTCTGCCTATAGTAAAAGCTAATGGTAACACCAAGAAGTATGAAAAAGTTGCTTACTTCTTGTCCCAGTGCCACATCAGTAGCAGTGAAAACTGTGCCAGAAGCCCTAGGGAAAAAAGAGACACAAGCAGATTTAAGATTTCTAAATCATTTTCATTTATAATATCCAAAGACTTTATACTCAAAACAACTGAAAGGGGATTAAAGAACACCGAAGACTGAACATCTTTAAAAAAGGTAAAAGCAAAAACAAAGGGGAGAAGAACAGGAAAAAGAGTTAATCCTTGTGGCGAAACTTATATTAGAAATTTGTCATAAATTTCAGACCTACAAAAACATAGAAAAAAGATCAGACAAAAAGAAATCAGTAACATATACTCATGGATTTATTTCCCTGCTTAAGAAACAAAGAACTACAAACAAATTTAAAGGTTCTTATGTGGCCTTTCCAAAGGCATCCGCCCTCTTCCCCAAAGTAATCTGTGCTGGACATTCCCTCTGTATTTGATATGCATAATTGCCACATGTTTCTCTATACTTTACTAAGGACACAGGTGTGTACCAATACAGAAGATATTTAACATATTTTTAAAACTTCATATAAATGATTTCATTTTATGTATTTTCCCATAATTTGCTTTTCTGATTCAACACTGAATTGAGGGCTATCGTCTATGGGGTTGGAGACTCAGACATGACTGAGCAACTAACACTTTCACTTTTTCATACTATTATTTATTTATCCATTATCAGGCTCAAGGATACTAACATGATTTTCAATTTTTTTGTTATTAAAACCAGAAGTGCGATTAAATTTTACTTTTAAAAGGAAATTCATAAAAGTTTTCAAAAAGACTTAAGCTCACTCTCAAAACTCCCAGAATACTTTCCAGAATTAACATTAAGAATTCAAGACGTTCATTCACTCTCAAGCAACAGAAAAGAAAAAGATTTCAGTTAGCATAATTTTAAAATACAAATTATTGGGAATTCCCTGAGGGGCCAGTGGTTAGGACTCTGAGCTTCCACAGTGGGAGACCTGGATTCGATCCCTGGTCAGGGAACTAACATCCCATAAGTCACGTGGCATGGTCATAAAATAAATAATTAAACAGATAATAATTTTTAAAAATACAAACTATTGAACAAAATCAGAAGGGCAGTAAAATTAAGGATTCATACTCATGATGTGCCTAAAATGCATTTAAACAAAGAAAACACTATAAACTTGTAGTAAATTTTCTCACTGTCCTTTAAATATTTGCTGGACAATTTTCCCACCCATCCAATCTCTTACCACCAATGTGAAATCACACTTAAGAAGCAGCAATGTACAAGCACTGCTAAGTAGTACAGTATTTTAATAGCACCTAGAAATAAGTTCATTACTTTTACACAAATCCAAGAATACTACTCAGAGAATACCATAAGTGTTCAATGTCAGTAGGCAAAAAAGACATCAAGCCGGACATCTAGAAAACAAAGACTATTCTGGTAATACAGTCACAAATACTTACCCTTGCCCAATTTTTTCATATCTTGTGTATTTTTTCTTAGGGTCACCTATGCTTACAATAGTTCCTATTTTAAACAAAAACAACAAAAATTTGGAAATTCAGTCAAGCATTTTAAAATTGTAAACTAATTCTGATAACATTATTTCTTTTAATAAACCCCACTGATTTTAGAACATACATAACACTAAGTTTCAAAAATAATGTATGCTTCAAACACAAAAGAAATAAATAAAAATTAAAAAGTACCAGAAGAAAAAAGATACATTATTTCCACTAGGTTAGACCTCCTAACTAATGTCTTGATTATCCTACCACTTTCTAAAAAATGACGACATTACAGAATGACCCACTATACTAGCTTTCCTGAGACTCAGGGGGTTCTTAGGATGTGGCATGTTAAGTTTTAAAACTTAACCGGTCAGTTCCTGGCGAGAGGACAAGTTGGTCATCCTACTTTTCATACTCCACTGAAATGCATCAATATTAAACTAACAGTAAGTTATAAAACGACTTACTATGAGAAAAAAATAAAATAAAATATCCAAATGAAAAACCCTAATGGCTTTTCTAACTCTTCTCCTTCATCTATCTTTCAATATATTTAGTAAATCACTTATTACTATGAAGATTACTCTAATATAAACTAATCACACATCTGTTTAAGAAAAGTTCACAAAGCCACAACTAAGAAACAGGTTTTAAATTAGGATTTTGTTAAAAAAAAAAAAAAGTTATGACTTTGTACATAAAATCCTAACATAGTCTTATTACAACTAAGTCCAAGCATGAGAAAATCACACTAAATTTTCACTTAAACTTTCACAAGGTAAAAGGAGAGAGGGGCATATCAAAGAAATTCACAAAAATAAGCCAATTTTATTTACTTAGGTACTCAGGCTCAAGCCTATTGCCAATCTGTAATATTTTTCCTAGATGCCTCTAGGTCAGTGTCCTTTAGAACTCTAGTGGCTATAGTCCTGTAATGAGATACTACTGCTACCCTCTCTCTGGCCTGTGTGTATTATTTCCAGTGCTTGATCCAGGCCAATGACAGCTGATGGATAAAAATGAAGGAAAAAATACATTTTATGCTCACACATATTATCTAGATAAGACATTTGGTTTAGTTATTTAGGGACATTTTGTATTCTACAGGTGTGCATAAATATACACAAACTTTCTTTGATAAAGTTTCCAATTAGGACTCTTAGATTTGGCCCTCTGAGAAGACATATTGCTCCCCAAAATACTGACTATTTCAAAGACACAGCTCACGAGTTGGCACATAATAATAAGCAGGCAAAGAAGAGTATTATTTTGGCTTTACTACATTAACTGAATCTGTTGTTCCTAGGAGAAAACAATTTAAGCCAAAATATAAGGTATAAATTAAGACAAATCCAGGCCAAATGTTTCAGGGGCTGTTAACAATTTAAGAATAATGTAAAATGTAGGCAACATACTTAATTTCTCCATAATCTCTTCATCTGTCATTTTGGCCTTCTTTTTCTGTTTGTCTGAAGTCTTGGCACCACCATCAACATTAGAATCACCAACTGGTGCAGGAATAGGATCAATTACAGATCGTGTATAAATCTGCAGAGAAACAGTTAATTACTAAGACTTGAAGAAAAATATTTTTAGGTATTCTTAACTGGCACACTATTCAGTTCTTTGATTTCTGACAAAATCTAAGTTGTTTTCAGTGTTCTAAAGAATGACAGTAATACTTTCAGACTTGTTTTACCAAAGACTGATAACTAAGAGGCAATGTGAAACATTTTTCTTAGGGACATCATATACATATGTTAAAAGTTTGTACAGCAAAACAGAAGATCTGTAAATGAAATTTAAGATAAAAAATAATGTGCCAGAAATGAAGCAGAAAGAAATATAACTGTAAAAATAATATTTTTCTACAAGAGAGAAATAAAGAGCAAAATAACGGAAATCCTGATGTTGCAATGTGAAAGTGTCAGTCACTCAGTCATGTCTGACTCTTTGCAACCCCATGTACTAAAGCCCCCCAGGCTCTTCTGTCCATGGACTTCTCCAGGCAAGAATACTGGAGTGGGTTGCCATTTCCTTCTCCAGGGGATATTCCTGATCTGGGGATTGAACCCAGTGTCCTGCAATGTAGGCAAATTCTCTTCTATCTGAGCCACTAGGGAAGCCTAACTATTACTAATTTCCACAAAAATTTTTACACAAATATAATTTCTATCATTTCATTTCAAACGGTCAATTCTAAATGGTAAAGAAAATAGAGCCCTCTGTCGATGAGGATGCAATGGCAGTCAGAGTTCTACACCTGTTTACTGTGCCAGCACCTCACCATGCTCTACTTACTTTATCTCTGTTAGTATAGGGAGGAGGACAGGACTCTTGCTGTCTCTAATGCTGTTATTGTTAAAATTCTCCCATATCTGTTAGAAATTTCACTCCTGGCAGCCTCTTGAATGATACTAATGTTTTAACAGAAATGTTAAATGGGAGATAAAATACACGCTTTGGGTAAGAGGTAAGAGTCTAGACTTAGTACTTCTCTGCACTGAGATAAACAGAGAAAGGCAGAGAAACAGATGAGTTCTCTGGAAGAGATGGGGCAATGCAGAAAGAAAACACAATATGCATTTTAACTTTTAAAGACCCATTCAACTTTAATTTTCAAAAAAATTAAAGTTTTTTGACAGTGGTATTTAGGTAAAGATCTCCTAGTCAAATCCCCCATATTAAAATATTTTCAGCAGGAGGACTTCTCAAAAATTGTGCATGCATGTACTCAGTCATGTCCGACCATCTGTGACCCTGCGGACTGCAGCCCACCAGGCTCCTCTGACTGTGATATTTCCCAGGCAAGCATACTGGGGTGGGTAGCCCTTTACTTCTCCAGGGAATCTTCCTGAGCCAGAGATCATCTCCTGCATTGGCAGGTGGATTCTTTACCACCGAGGCCAACTGGGAAGCCCTTTTAAAAACCCTGGAAATCAAACACAGACTGCTGTTTTTCAAAACTCACATGCACAGACACACAACCCAGTTCATTAATCAGAAACTCACTGATTTTGTATGATCTGGTCGTGGGGCAATAACAGGAGGAGGAGTCTCTTCATCATCATCATCTTCCTCTGTTACTACTGCTGATGTTTCCGATCCCTTGGTGTTCAGCTGCATTTATCACATAAGCAAAGTAAGGGAGGTAAGTCAAACATAACAATAGATGAAAATACAACTATCTCTTTTCTTTAACATACTTGAAAATATATTTACTAGCTCACTTCAAAGCAATAAAACCTTACTGGTTTTAATCTAGTCATTTTTAAAGGTAATTCTATATATTACAGAAAAGTTTATGAAACAAATGTATATAGTAAATACCAAGTATTCTTAAGAGAGAATACTATATAGAGAATTTTATACCCTTTAAGCAAGCCCAAAAAGTAAACAATCACTTCATTTGTTAAGACCAAAAACAAAAATCCTCTGGGCTTTGTACAAGTCAGAGTTTTTCAGTTATTTAAAACAGCCAGATTCACCAGAAAAAGTGTTGGCTAACAAAGCAAAAGAGCAAGGCATTATCCTTTATACAGAGTGTATTATTTGCAAGGTGGGTGCTAGATATGGATTTTACATGTTATTACATATAGTGTTCAAATAACTCCAGGAGACGGTTTCCTCCTAACTGAGGAATTGAAAATAAAACAGCTATTATTTGCAGGAGGTGTTTGTGCTCACATGATAACTTAGATGAAATCTCAGACAACTCTGAAGATTCTGACAGGCTTCTTATTGTTCAGTATATTTCCATAGTCTAGATTCGGTAAGATGGTGCCAGAGGAAAATGCTGGCAAGTTCTTTGTATTCGTGGTTATACGTGAAAACATTATCAAAAGTAACTAAATTGCTCTAACGATTTTAAGTTTTAGTTACTTTAAGCATCATTGGAGGAAATTCTATTTGCTTAACACAGATTGCTCAACTAATCAAGTACCTATCTAAAAGCATATATCAAGTAGTTATTTCTGAAGGCTGTAATTTATTTTGGAAAGTAAAATAAAAACTAAGATTTGTTTTGGGTAACTTAAGAGCTATAAGAAATAACATATTAACTTACTGCTGGTGTTCCAGAAGGGAAGCCATCTTTCTCTGAATACAAAAGAGAAAATAATGCTAAGTGAACAATTCAAAAAATAAAATGACTTTTACACAATAAAGGAAGAAAAGACAAAAGCAAAGCAAGTGAAATGTTCTTACACTGATATCATTTTGAGTTGAATTAAAACTTAACTCTGTAAATTTGCTAAAAGTCACTGAATTGCAAACATCAAGTGAGTGAATTTTAGAGCAGAAAATTATACCTTAATAAAAAATTTTATTGGAAACTAAACAGAAGTTTATTCATAATGATATTTTTCTCCAGCAAACTGCCTATCAAGGAACTTAGAGAAACCAACAGTAATTGTATAAAGGAAAATTACTGACATAAATTTTGATCAATATGAAAGCAAATCCCTGAAGGCAAAACCACAGTTCATGAAGACTAAATACCACAATATTCATTCTGGAGTTAGAACAGCAAATTTTGTATTATCCTTTAAAATGCCCAGACACACAAACATACCATTTTCCGTTCAGACACCGATTTTTAAAAAATTATTCATTTATACATTATTCATTTAATTGCAGTTGGGAATAAATCTGACCTTTTGCTAAGGATGTACTACTAGACTACATAAAAAAGGTCTAAATTTGCCAAGTGGACCTTATTGGTTCTGAAAGGATATAATCAAATAAGTACAATCAATTAAAACTAAATGTATAATCTTAGCTCAATCATATTATTTCTTAAAACTACATGTATGACTTAAGAGGGCAAAGAAACATATTAAATGATAATAACCCATGATGAAATTAGCAAAATCCACACTGAGGGAAAACAGGACAAATGATTCTTTAATAAATAAACTTCAAGGAAAAGACAGCATGAGTTCTAACCTGAGGGCAGGAAGCCTACATAACAAAGAGATTCAAGAGATACAATAATTGACTGTAATGAATGGATTTTTTTCATAGGCCTTATTTGAACAAATAAACTTAAAAAAAAAAAAGTCCACTATTCTCCAGTTCCTACCTGATGATATTCCAAATCTGAGGAATAAATTCTTTGAGTTCCAAAGCTTATATTTATACATGTGATGGGTTTCAATTTTTGAGTGGAAAACATTTTTTATTTCAAAATCTGCGCATTTATATACAGTAAGTTAACCTGTCCCACTAGCAATAAAAATATTTCTAGTTTGAACATGTCTGTAAATCAGCCTCTTTCCCATCTGCTTCTGGAACTCATTCAAAAGCAGTGAAGAGAAAAAAACAAACAAACAAAAGGCCAAAATATCCACTTTGGGCCAAACTAAGAGATTAATATAATCTCCAGACTCCAAACTGTACATAAGAGCTGCCCCCACTGGTTTACAAAAGGCAGATCTATGCAGAGGAAAAAGTAGAGACAACCACTATAGCTTAACTCTTATTTTTCCAGAAGCAATCTTTTTATCTAGAAGTGCTCCATAACTCTGCAATCCCAGTTAAGCGAGCCTGTTACCATGGTCTGATGTCTTACCAGGAGGAGTAAAGCTCAGATATTTCTGCTTCACTGTATTAGAGTCATAGAACTTCAAGACGTCCAGCACTGCCTGAGGATTCTTCTTTTGCTCTAGTTTGGTGATATTGGAGGTCTGTAGTAATCGAGCCCACTGTTCTGGCATGCCCTAATGAAAAGATATTCAGAAATTAGTTGTTTTGAATTGCTCTAATAAGACCAATTTCAAGAGGAAAGTGACAAAATATCTAAAACAAATCAACCAACACAACTGCAGGTTTGACTAAATTCTAAAAGGTCTAGTTTTCTAAATCTAAGTTGCAAATTATAATCAAGAGCCTCAGCTCCCTAGGAAAAGGACACATCCAACCACAAACACTTCTGTACAAAGAGAAAAGCACTAAGAATTCACAGTTTATATGTGTACAGAAAAGAATACCTGAAGGAAAAGTTTGAGCTCTGCTTTATAAACGCGTTCCACCTAGGTAAACTTACAGTGAATTCTCCAGTAACAGCATCAAAGCCAACATGGATGGTATGTTCAAAATCAGACGGAGGAGAAATTTCTGGCCTTTCCTTCTCTTTCTTCTTACTTCCTAGAAGGCATTAAAAAAAAAAGCCTTTTAAAAGGTACTCGCAATCATGTTTATAGTCTTCCCAAAACAGACTAGGAACAAAATTATTCTAAAAAAGAGATTTTCCCTAAAAACACTGGCTGATAGGAAGCTGATAAATCAAGCATAGAAACCTCATAGGTGTGGGGTGGGGTGGGTGGAGGGGGGAGGGAGTGGGAGGAGTGAAGGCTATTGTCAACCAGTGTCCTGATTAAAGAAGCACGCAGACTGACCCAACAACAGGCCTGAATAAAAGTGCTCGGGACAGAAGAGACAGTCCCTTAGAATACTGTCTCTCTCATTAATAAAGAAGTACACTTCACATACTGAACAACTTGGAAAACAAAGTTTATCAAGCCCTGTTTCTGTATTTATCTAGAAAGAGCCATTTACATTACTACAATTATGGATGACATACACCATGTGAACAGGTAGTTTACAAGGACTATGTCATTTTTTTTGTGTAACTCTCTTCCTTTTTATTGATGTTAATAACTGTTACATTTTAAGGTTTCCCAGTTTTCTTGTGGTTCTACCAATTATTTTTACAACATTTCTGCCACACACCTATCTCTGTAAATTCAAACATATCAGTTCCATATTCTTCCTCCACCTAACCACCTTGCTCTCAGAATCTCTTAATCTGCAGCAATTTATGTCAAGACTTCTGGCAGAGATATCAGTCCCAGGTCATTCCTTCACTTTTACGCTGTGCGAGAATCGACTGTTTGTATTCTGTGTTCTCTTCTTCTTGGTCTACACCCTTCTTTTAATTGATAGCTCTCAACTAACTGTATATGTATTTAGATCGAAAATACCACCCTCCTCTGAATTTCTTCTAAATTTCAGTGTTGCTATTTAGCAGGCCAATGCCACTTTCTCATTTTGAACTACTGTTGAAAATCAACTGATTATATATACACACAGGTCTATTTCTGGATGTTCAACTCTGTTGCAATAATCTCTTTACTTTATGTCAATCAGACTGGATTATTGTAGTTTTATAATAAGCATTGAAACTATTAATATACAGTATAAGCCTTTTCTTTTTTAAAAAACTGTTTGGCTCCATTCTAGGTCTTTTGCATTTCCATGTGAATTTTAGAGTAAGTTTGATAATTTCTTTAAAAAGTCTGCTGGGATTTTGATTGAGACTGCACTGAATCTATAGATCATTTTAGGAAGAAATGATTTAATAACAACATTGTATCTTCTAATCCATGAAAGTAGTGACTCTCTCCATTTATTTAGGTTTTTTTTTCATTCCTCTAAGCAATGTTTTATGGTTATCAATGTACACATCTGTTACTGCTTTTGTCTGATTTCTGGCACAGTATTTCAAAAAGTTTGATGCTATTGCAAATGGTACAGTTCTTTAAATTTTGATTTTCAATTGTTCATTGATGGCATAGAAAAACACAGTTGATACTTAAATACTGATCTTGTATCCTGAAACCTTAGTATGAAGCTTTACTTAGCATTTTCACAGCTCATCACAGGATTACCTAAAAAAATTCAATTGTGCTGCTGATGAATAAAGACAGGTTTACTTCTTCCTTCCCACTCTGGACTCCTTTTATTTCTTTTTCTTGCATTGGCTAGAACCTTTAGTACACTGCTGAATAAAAGTGGTGAAAGGTGAAATCAGAAAATTTTTCCCGATCTTAGGAAAAGCCATTAATTTTACCATCTAATGTGATGCCAGGCTAGGTTTGTCAAAAATGTTAAAGGCATTTCCTTCTATTTCAAATTGGCTGAATGCTTTGATCAGAAGTGAATATTAGATTTTGTCAAATGTTTTATCAATTTTTATTGGTAGTCTCAATAAATTTTTATTTCATTGATTTTTCTGCATTTTTTATTTCACTAATTTTACACAGTGACTTTTATTATTTCTTTTCATCTACTTACTTAGGATCTCACCTGCTCTTCCTTTCTAGTTTATTAAAATGACTTAACTGAAATCACTGATTTGAAATTTTTCTTCTCTAAAATGGATGTGTAATACTATAAACGTCCTTTAAGTACTGCTTTAGCAGTATCATACAGATACTGGTGTCTTAACCTGTCATTTTCATTCAGCTTAACGTATTTTCTAAATAGTGTTTAATTTCTTCGGAAGTTTTTATTTACTTTCCAGATATTTCCAGAGATCTTTTCTGTTGAGTGAGAGCTAATTTCTAACTTAATTGCATGGTGGTCATAGAATTTACCTTGTGATTTGAATCTTCCTAAATTCACTGAAACTTTAAAAATGGCCAGAATGTGATATCCTGGCAAATGTTCCACACTCACTTAAATAGAATGAAATATTCTATAAACTGGTTAAGTTGGTTGATAGTTTTAGCAATTTTCTGTCTACTTGTTCTATCAATTATCGTGAGCAGTGTACTGGAATCAATCTGCAACTGTTAACTGTATTTGTCTATTTCTTCTTCAGATTCTTTATTCACTTCATGTAATTTGAAGCTCTGCTATTAAGTCCATAAATGTTTAGTTCTGTTAAACCATTTTGATGAATATATCCTATTATTATTATAAAATAACTTATTCCTCAGTCTTTAACTATTCAGAGAAATATTTCTTGGTCTCAAGTCTACTTCATCTGACATTAACATAGCCAGTCCAGTTTTCTTTTCACTGTTAGCATACTTTAAACAATTATTTATTTTAACCTATTTTGTGACTTTATATTTTTAAAGTGGATTTCTTATAGGTTGCGTATATACTTAGGTCTGCTTCAGCAAGCTGTTATTCTTTGCCTTCTAAATGAAGGGTCTAGACCAGTTCAGTTCAGTCGCTCAGTCGTGTCCGACTCTCTGCGACCCCATGAATTGCAGCACACCAGGCCAGATCAGTTGCATTTAATCCGACTGCTACAGCTGGGTTTAAACCCATCATCCTTTTGCTTTCTAATAGTCTCTGTGTTTTCACTTCCTTCTTTTTTTGAATTAACTATATATTTTTTATAATTAGCTTTTGTCTGTTTTGCTTTTTTAAGCTATAATTTTCTATATACCAAAAAGTTTTCCTACTTAAATTGTACAGTTTACGGGGTTTTAGTAGATTTACAGAACTGTGGAACCACCACCACAACATAGCTTTGGAACACCTTCATCATCCCCAAGAAAAACCTGTATGCGTTAGTAATCACTTCCAGTTGCTCCCTTTGCCTCTGTCCCAGTTCTAAACAGCCACTAATCTATTCCTTATCTCCAAAGATTTGCCTATTCTGGCTGTTTCTCATACAACATTGGTCTTTTGCAAATGACTCTTTTCACTTTACCTTTTGAGGTTCATTCATGTGAAAGCATGTATCAGTGTGCTTCATTTCTTAAAAATTCAATTATTTTAAAAATTTAGATAAAAAACATTCACCATTTCCAATGATTTTCATTTCTTTATGCAGATGCACATTTCCATCTGGCATCGTTTTCCTTCTGCCTGAAGGATTTAGGTTTAACATTTCTCACAGGGTAGGTATGCTAATGATAAATTCCTTCAGCTTTTATACATTTAAAAGTTTTCTTTCCCCTTCTGTTTTAGAAGGTATTTCTACAGGATACACAATTCTAAGCTGACAAATTTTTTTTTCTTTCAGTACTTTTTAGATGTTGCTCCTCATCTTCTGGCTGCATTGTTGCTTACATAAAGTCTGTTGTAATTTTTTCCTCTATGTGTCTTTTCTGACAATTTTTTTTTTTTTAATTTATAACAACAAGCATTTTTAAAAAACTCCTACTTTTCTAGAGCAGTTTCAGGTTCACAGACAACTGAGCCTAAGGTCTGGACATTTCTAAGATTTTCTACCACTGAATTTAAACAATGATCATTGCCTCTGTGTAGTTTTCATCGTATTTCCTGTGTTCATTTAGAATTCACTGAACTTCTTGAATCTGTGGGTTTATAGTTTCCATTAAATTTGGGGGGTGGGGAATCAGCCATTTTTTAAGGCTTTTAAAAAATGATTGTTACTGGAGGACAGCTGATTCACAGTGTCGTGTCAGCTTCAGGTGTACACCACAGTGAATCCCCGCTCCCTGTTCAGATTCTCTGCACATACAGGTCGTTGCAGGGGACTTAGTAGAGTTTCCTGCGCTGCACAATAGATCTTTAAGTTCTTGCTTTGTTGTTTTTTTTAATGTCGCCCCTTTCCCTCCTTTGGAGACTTATTAGTCTGCCTCAAACTGTCCCATTTGCTTTTGTTTCCGTCTCTTTTCTCTAAATTTTGTTTCGGATGGTTTCTGTTGCTATGGTTTTCAAATACACTAATCTTATTCTGTGATATCTAGTCTACTGTTAGTTTTGTCCAGTGTATTTTCCAACTCTAAAATTCTGATTTGTTCTTTATTCTCTCTCCCTTTGCTTCTTAATAAGCTGAATCTTTCATTTGGGTTCTTCAACGTAATGGGATATAATTATTTAATACTTTAATGTCCACGTCTACTAATTCTATCATCTGTGTCATTTTAGGATTGATTTCAATTGATGGATTGCACTAATTATGGGTCTTTGCATGCCTGAAAAATGTCAACTAGGTACCAGACATTGACTTTTTTTCCTTGATAGGTGTAGGTATTTTTGTATTCCTATAAATATTTGTGCACTTTGTTCTGGGACACAGATAGGTGATTCTTAGCTATCTACACATATTGGAGAGAGTTTAGAAACAATGGATCCTTTTAGATATTATTTTAGTCAGTGAGCTGATTCTACCTAGAAACAGTATTTTTCAGATCTAGGAAATGTTTTCTATTATTTGGTTATTTTCTTCTGTCATTATTAGTTAGATCAGCGCATTTTGGTCGAATCTTATAACTGTTACCTTTTCTCTTCTATTTTCCATCTTTGAACTTTTAACTGGGAAATTTTTCTTGACTATCTTCTAAGCCTTTGCCTCTTGCCCTCTTTTATGTTGATAATCCTAACTGCTGATATTCTAAGAATTACTTCTCATTGTTCTCTGACCACTTTTTATCTGAGAATACTTTTCCCATGTCACAGATGCACTTTCTCTCTTTGAAGATCATATAGTTCATGTGTGTGTCTAGGCTTGGTTTTTTCCCTGGCTGTTTCTTCTACATTCCTATTTTATCCCCTGTTGTTTTGGACTCTTATGTTACAGGTTTTTTATAGCTTTAAAAACTGTCCTCTCCTAAGCAAAACACAGGGGCAGAAGGAACCTCCTGAGGCCTAAGGAAAAGGAGATAAAGATATGGACCCATCATGACTCATTAGATGTCAGAGAGAATTGGGTTAAGATAGTTACTGATCCTTTGCACAAAAAGTATTTAAAAAGTTAACTGGGAGATAAGCAAGCATTTTCATTAAAGATGGGTGCAGAGTATCCAAATATTTTCCCCAGGACATTCTGTTTATCCAGAGAAAAACCTTTCAGTCTCTGTCTGAGGGCTTTGACTGAAAGTACAAGTGCTCTAAAAGCAGGGCAGAAGAGGAGTTCAGTATGTTACCTTTCTTGAATCTGCTTTTTTCATTCTATACCTCTTTCTGACTCCTCTGACAAGAATAAGGAGCCTCTCAGATTTAATTCTCCTCAAATAAATGTATATATCATTTTGTTTTCTGTTCTCCCAGAGGATGGAGTTCATGACTGTGGAATAAAGAAGGGGCCCTGAGAGCCTTCAAAACAGCCTATATGTTGGTTGGTCAAAAAGTTCCTTTGGTTTTTTTAAGTAAAAATAAAAGACACGTTTTTCACTTTCACCAAGGACTTTATTGAACAGTGTATTCAAAAAATTCACTAGTTAGTTCTGCTACTTTCTGCTATTTTTCTGGTAACTTCATAATTTCATCTGCCCAAAACTTTTCATCTTTTTGAGCAAAGAACTGACCCAGGTACCTTTACAATCTTCCAGGGAATTGAAAATCTTTTCAATTAAGAGAATTTTGCAAAGATAGAAAATGGGACATCTGAGGGTGCAATGAGTGGTTGAATACAGAGGATGAAACAGAACTTCCTAGCCAAGCTTCAACAAATATGCTCATCAAAGAAACATGGGATTTTGTGTTACCCAGACGGAAGATTATGCATTTTCTGTTGACTAACTCTGGACACTTTTCATCAAGTGCTGCTTTCAATTGGTCTAATTGGGAACAGTATTTGTTGGATTTAGTAATTTGGTTTTCCAGAAGGAGCTCATAATAGAGGACTCCCTTCTAATCCCACCATATACACAACATCACCTTCTTTGAATGAAGACCAAACCTCCGGTGTGGCTGGTGGTGGTTCATTTTGCTTGTGGCTGGTGGTGGTTCATTTTGCTTGCCCTACAATCTTCCATTTCACACTCTCGTACAATACCCATTTTCACAATTTGTTTTAAAAATGAAATGCTTTTATTATGTTTAAGTAGAGAATTGCATGCAGAAATATGGTCAAGAAGGTTCGTTTCACTTAACTTATGTGGAACCCAAACATCAAAGCAAGTAATATAGCCACGCTGGTGCAAATGATTTTCAGCACTTGATTTGGATATTTTGAATATGTTGGCTATCTCCCACAAGATGCAATGTTAACTGTTCTCAATTAATGTCTCAATTTGATCACTAAAAACTTCAACTGGTCTATAGGACCATGGATGATCGTCCAGGAAGAAATCTCCAGGATGAAGCTTCACAAACCACTTTTGACACATTTGATGAGTCACAGCACCTTCTCCATATACTACACAAATCTAATTTTTGCATTTCAGTTGCATTTTTGCCTTTCTTTATATAATAAAACATAACATGCCAAAAATGTTGCCTCTTTCTTCCATTTTCAATATTAAAATGGCTACATAAAAATCCACCAATTTTGATAAGGTTTAAAAAAATTTAATAATTTATTTATTTACTTGTTTATTTTTGGCTGAACTAGGTCTTTGTTGCTGTGTGCAAGCTTCTCTTGTCGGGGAGCACAGGCTCTAGGCGTGCAGACTTCAGTAGTTGTGGCTCGCAGGCTCTAGAGCACTGGCTCAGTAGCTGTGGCACACGGGCTTAGTTGCCCTGAGGCATGTGAGATCTTCCTGGACCAGGGATGGAACCCGTGTTCCCTGCATTGGCGGGGAAACTCTTAACCACTGGACTACCGGACAAGCCCTTGAAAAGTTTTTTTAAATGCATGCTGATATGACAGCTGTCATAATACAAGCTAACAAAACTGTTTCAAATGAAGTTAGAGATCACTAAGCACCAGTAAAGCCATTGTACAGAAAAAAACAAACTAACCCAATAGATATCAGCCAACCCAACAGATAATCAACTAATTCTCCCCTTTTCACCCTATGTATTACACAAACCCTCACTCCCCCCGCCCCACACTACTGTGTACCTCCAAATCCTGAGCCTCTGAGATTTTTACAAAGGAAACTGGCTCACTTCTTATAAACATTCCCTTCCACAAATGCTTAGGATTAATGTCTTCCTCTGTTCTGCTTAGTCAGTTAGTGCTTCTCCACTTCACTCTTCCAAATATGTATTAAATCTCTTGTATACTACGGTCTCCTCTCTCATTCTCTTTGCCCTTGTGACAGAAAAAATAATTCTTTTTTTTTTTTTTTTTACTATCATTTTAGTCGTGTCTGGGGAGGGACAATAAATAGATGCATGTGGTCAATCTGCCATGTTTTACCAGAAGATTCTCCTAATAGACTATAGCAGAAGGACAGGGCATATTGGTTGTGAAAAGGACCAGAGGGAAATGCAACTGTTAAGTCTAATATAAATTATACTACCTTTACTGAAATGCACAGTTACATCGCTCATAAACATCATTCATTTCTACTAGGCAGTGAATAATCTCAGGTCATGTTCTCCACTTTTTCAAGTATGTCCTTTGACTTCTAACCTGGCATCCTGCATACAGGAGGAAATTATTTATTAATCAACTTTAAATCAAGAGTTGACTTTTAAATTATTATTATTTATTTTGGCTACTCTGGGTCTCTGCTGCAGCGCACAGGCTTATTTATGGTGTGAGGGATCTCAGTTCTCTGACCAGGGATTGAGCCCAGGCCTCCTCTATTGGGAGTGTGGAGTCTTATCCACTGGACCACCAAAGAAGTCCCAACAGCTGACTTTTTATATGGCTGAGAACTGTTGACAGAAAAACATATAATTTCTTGTACTTTATAAAAATATTTGTTTCTTCTTTTTAAAAATTCTGCTCAGCATTCCACTTCTGATGTGTATATAGTTGAGAAAAATGCTATTTTCTTATATGATCCTGATTACAGATGACTGGTCCAAGGTAGGCATTTATTCAAGCCACATCAGCCCTAGTATCCCATACACTTCCAGCCAATTAGATTGGTTCAGGGGTGAATTCCTAAACTGAGTCAGACTTAGCACCTTTAAAATATTTTTCAACTTGGGAATGCTGAAAAATTTAGAGACAATTAATATAAAGTTTCTTATATATTAATATTAGGAGTACAGACTAATGAGTTTCAGGAAAGGAGTGAGAATGATTAAGCAGAACTTAAAAGCACAATACCGTAAACATCTATATTTAATTGGTTTTAATATAACACATACACACAAACACTCCCTGAATGTTAGTAGTCCTAATAGGAGAAAAAAAGAATATTAAAAAGTTATCTATAACAAAAAGATACTGAAGCATGTTTCAAATCAAACAATATGCTGGAAGGTTATTTCTGTGTAAACAGAATCACTGTTTTATAACTCTGGAATCCAAGATCTAAAGGACCAACAACAAGAAAATCCACAATCATCTATCTACAGGACATCCACTCAGCAACTGGGTCACTTGATGAGAAGCAATGGACCAGGGAAAGAAACTTCTTTTAATGAAACTGCACAACTTACTGGAGTGTACTGGAGAAAAAGATTCTCGGAGCTATTTTTCAACTTCACGAGACAGTAAACAAGCAGGCGGGCAGCAGCCTCCACCTAAGAGGTGGGAAGCCCGAGTGATGTGCTGCACAGAACGATCCTAAGTATGCCGCTACCACATCCTAGGAGGCAACACCTTACAGGCTACATTTGAGCTAGAGTCTAAAACTAAAACATCCTCCCTTTCTTTAAAAGGAAGACTTTTCTGTTTAACAGAATCAGTGATTACCCCTTTGCTCTTTTGATCCAGAACATCTTCAAATTGGCGACCTAACTTGTACCATCAAGTAGAAGGGTATTCTCCAGGAAACAGGCAGAGGCGTATGGACTACTATTACTAATCTCAGAATTACATTTTTAGACCAGAAAGAATATTTACAGTTCTAAGCCTCTCATCTTCAAAATCAACTAGAGGTGAAAGTGCATATAGGTTGAAAAATTAGGCATGAAAATTACTTTAGTTTATAAACACACATGCCACTCAACACTAGCTAACTGAATAGAGTTTTTAAAGATAAGCAAAGACGATGGCTCATTGCCATTTTCATTATCAAAACTACTCGACTTGTTAAGCCCATTTCTCACCTGGACTACTGCAAAATCCTCCTAACTAGTCTCCAACTTCAGTGTTAGACCTCCAACAAAATCTATTTTCTAGACACTACTAGTCTTGCCTATGTAAGACAGAAATGTGACCAGGTCTTTCTCCTGTTTAAACTTCTGTAATGGTTCCCCAGGAAACAGGGTAAAATGTGAGCTCTGTAGCATGGAATACAAGGCCCTTTATGACCTGCTCCCTGCTTACCTCTTTAGCCTCTTCTGCTATCTGAGTTTCCAACATACATTATGCTATTATTTTCTCTGCTTTCAAATCACATTTGGCTGTGTTCAGCTCCACAAATGTGCTGTGATCTCCTCTGTACCTGGGCCACTGAAACGCTTTTCTAAGCATAAGACACAGTTTTTAATTACCCAAATTCTCCTATTTTCACTTACTCATCCTTTAGTCATCAGCTGTAACATCACTTCTTCAGGAAGCCTTCCCAGAAATGACATTTTATTCTATCCCAATTATCACTTTCCACAGTTTGTAATTATATGTTGTAGTTTTTTATGAGTGCCATCACAGGACACCATCTGCCTTGCTTATCAACGAGTCTCTGATAACTCACAGAGTGCATAAGATACATAATTAGCAGGAATGTGAAAAAAAGATTCATTCAGTCAAGTTGTTATATAAAATGCATAATTTCTAATTTTCTTAATTTTTGCAGTGACATTGATTAAAACCAATAATGAATAACTGAAGATACTTTAAAGTCTTTTTTAAATAAAAATATTAGCTGTCTGTTTAGTAAGGACAATAAGGGATATAAATTTGAGTAAATAACATTAATATCTCTAGATCAGGCTTTATATTAGAGCTGGCAAAGATCTGAAGGTCACTGTAATTTTTAAAAATAAAAACAGTTTTTTCCCCTTGTATCCTTCTGTTTCAATATGATAGACCAAGCATATATTGTAGCTCTCCCCTCCTACACATTTTGTTCATCATGGAACAATATCTGCAAGGAATGCCGAAAGATGAAAAGCAATTATCATAAAACTAGAGAGAGAAACAGCAGTTTAGGTTGCAGGCAGGAGAATGCAACTGCAGACAGATTTCTGTATTCACACAAGCATGAAAATGCATACACATCCACATTCCTAACCCTCAATCCAATCCCTCAAGGCCCTGCCAGAGGTGTTAGCTTCCTGGGAGGCTGAATTGGAAAGGGAGAAGAGCCCCAAGAGCAGGAGGAATCAAAGCGCACACTACCCTCGAACATTTCATCTTTTTTTCTCAGTCTAACTGAAAATTACGCACTCCTAAATATCTCCCTGTAAATGGGCTATACCAGGGACTCTAGATGTTCTACTCTCAACTACAAAGTTGAAAGCAATTCTCACCAACTTGCTTTATAAATTCAAGGCAATTCTAATCCAAGCATCAACAGGTTTTGTTTTTATTTTTTAAAGTACCTGATAAGCAAAGTGTAAAATTTATACAGAAGAGTCAAAAGATCCTGAAGCACCACCTGGTACCAGATTTGCTCTATAAGGTATTAAGCATTATAAACTGTAGCGATTAAGGCAATACAGTATTAACGTAGGTACAGACAAATGAGTCAATTCAATAAACAGAAGAAAACACAGAAACAGATTCTGGCATGGAAAGCTGACAGATAACGGCTAATACTGCAGGTCAGTACGGAAATGATAAAAATTTCAGTGAATGATCTGGGACACTGGGTTAGAAACAAAAAAGTGAAGATAGATCTCCCTTTACAAGTACACAAAAATCACATCCAGACAGTTTAAAGGGTTAAGTTGTAAAACTTTTAGAAAAACCTAAGAAAATATCACTTCTAGTATGGCAAAAATTTCTTAAAACACAAAGTTAAAAAATGAATTGATCAATTTAACTACACCAAAATTAATAATTTATATTCATAAGATACCACTGAAAGGGTGAAAAGGCAGTTTGCAACCTGGAAAACTATATTTAATAACAAATAGTTGATGAAAGGTTAGTATATAGACTATAATGAATGTTTAAGAGAAACAACAGAAATCTGGACTAAAAGGTATGTCACAGAAAACACAAATGAATATATGAAAGTAAATTAACATATGAAAGACAATTTCCCAAGTCATCAGGGAAATCCAGATTAAAACCACAATGAGATACCACTGCACACCTCCCAAATTGGCAAAAATTAAATCCCGTAATACAAGAATCTGCAAGGATGTTCAACAATGGAACATGTGTGTTCTGCGAGTGAGAAAGAACATTAAAAAAAAAAAAACACCAAAACTTTAGAAAGTAATCTGTTTAACATAATTAAGTCAAACACAGGAACACAAACCCTTTAACCCAGCAATTTTACTGCTAAGTATTGAATACATACCTCAGAACCACCTTTAAATCTTTGGCCAGGACCCACACCAATATATTTTACATCCTGACTCAATGAACACACAACTGAAAAGTCTCATGCAACTTTTGCAGTAACTCCATTTATACTCCATTTCACTTAGTGTCATTCACTATATGTATTTCATAACCCACTACTGCAGTGGTTTTTAACATGAGATGCGCATTAAAATCATCTGAGGTATTAAAAAAGTTGAAAGCAAAACCAAAACTGATGTCCAGGTAAGCTTGTGAAGACTGCTTCAACTGGTTTTTGATGAAATGCTCTGTTGCATTTATGTAAATGCATATTCAGTTTGCTCACAAGCCTTACCACACTACCACTTACTCAAAATGCTGGACTGTCCACACTTTCATTCTGTACTCTTCCTTTCCCCTTTCCAAGGCTGTCCCCAAGTACCTTCTAACCTATTGTGAAGCATTCTCCTATCCCAATTTTGTATTCTGCTCTCCACAGGCAAGTAATTTCCACCCTTTGAGCAATTTCTTCTGGTACTAACCTCCATACATTTTTTTTCTAACTTCTTTAATTATAAATACTATGTTTACAGTGCCATTTTTAGGTTTTCTTACTGACATACTACCATGGAAGATTTAGTGCTCTCCAACACATCCACTTTTTCTGCCTCTTCTCATGCTTCCTTTTTGGTTCATTTCCCAATTTCCTCCTTTAAATTTCACTTCACTCAGCTTTCACTTCACTTCACTAAGCATGTACATATTTAATTCTCAAACATGCCAAATGCACATGCCACCACTTCTGCTAAATCATTTTAAAAACATACCTCCACAAGTCTTTTCAGTTACAAAGACCCATGAAATCTTAAAAATAAGAGGAAATTTAGAGATATACATTAAAATGAACAGTTTTTCAACTGTTCAACGATTATATCCTGCCTGCATATCTAAATTCTCTAAGACTTGATTCCGTATTAACTATGTCACCTCATTCAAATTTTCACTGCTTATGTATTTTCAACTCAAATTAAATGTATTTATTATTATATACAAAGCACTGCTTTACCTCTCCATGTAAACTTACACATACAAGTGGAGAAATATCTTTACGTACAGTTTATTAGCTGTCAGTGTCATACTGCCATGCTTAGTCTAATAATCTCTAGCCTTTACTCTAAAATCCATTACCAGTTCATAATCCCCTGCATGCATGCTAAGTCACTTCAGTCGTGTCCAACTCTGTGCAACCCCATAGACTGCAGCCTGCCAAGCTCCTCTGTCCATGGGATCCTCCAGGCAAGAATACCAGAGTAGGTTTCTGTGCCCTTGTCCAGGGGATCTTCATGACCCAAGGATCAAACCCATGTCTCTTATGTCTCCTGCATTGGCAGGTGGGTTCTTTACCACCTGGGAAGCCACCCTTTACCACCTAGCATTACCTGGGAAGCCCCCCTCTCCAAATTCTAAACTCCATAAAGCTCTGAAAACCATAAGTTATTTTCTTAGTTTGACACCAAAACAAATTTACTGAATTCAACTTATGTAGACAATTTACAGTCTTTATCCCATTTTGCATGACTAGACCAGTGGTTCTCAACTAGAGCCAACTTTGCCCCATAGGGGAATCTGCCAATGTCTGGAGAATTTTTCAGTTTTTACTACTGGGTAGGAGGTGCTACTTCTAACATCTAACACATAAAAGCTAGGAATGGTGCTTAACATTCTGCAGTGCACCAGGCAGACCTCTGCCACAGAGCATTATTTTGCTCCCAAATGTCAACCTTACTGAGGAAGAGAAACACTGAACTAAATTCTTGTTTATGGAAGATACATTAGTATGTTGATTACTGAGTGCTGCCCCAGAAGAATCTGAGGGTGTTACAGAATACATGATAAAAAGACATTATCAGTGCTACTGAAAAGTCAGAAAAACTCTTAATTCCAAACCAAAGCTACCTCCTGAGATTGGAGACAGGAGACTGTAGACTCTATACTTCCATTCTTCTATTAAGTCTTTCTCAAATATGATTTGCATTAAAGCTGGGAAGCCATGAACTGTGGTCCAAGTCTTAGAAAATGAAGGAGAGGAGAACAGAAATTCACTGGACCTAACAAGCAGGATGAGCAACAACTTTCGTTTTATTCTTTTCTGTTACAGTTTGAAATAAGCTAGTCTGTCTTTCTTTTTTGAATGTACAGCGCAGCTTGCAGAATCTCAGTTCCCCAGCCAGGTGAACTTGGCCCTCAGCAGGGAGAGTGCACAGTCCTAACCACTGGACCTCCAGGGAAGTCCCAAACTAGCCTTCCTAATAGTGACCACTTACTACCATCAACTGTATGTTTATCGTTTGCACCATAAAAGATATCAGCTTATTATACTTAATTAAAAAAACATCAAAACCAAAACACAGTAACTGAGACTCTTGAAACCACAGTAGCTATTTACCTTTCTCTGTGCTTGAAAATATAGAGATGATTTTATTCCTGGGCTTTTTTTCCTCTGGAACGGAAGGCAAAGGTTTCAAACTGTGATTGGCTGATAAAGGGTCTTTGCCTCCAGTGCTAAAAATAGTACTGCTCATTCGCACCGGGGGCGCAGGAGGCTTGTCTTCCAGTTCTCCGTTATCAGACATGATTCAGAATTATGATATGTCCTGAAACAGACAGGCAAAAAATACAGTTAACAACAAGGTAAAAACTAGTATGCACAAATAGAAGTCAGTAATAATCCCCTCTTCAATTTCAAATTTTAAAAAGTTATCCATTTAAAGTTGTAAAACAAGAAATGAAATTGGCTACAATCAGGCAATCTCCCCTAACAAAGTTGGTAAATGGGGAACTAAGAGAATCTGTGAAAAGTCATATCCTGTTAAAAAGAGGACTAAGATAATTTTTAGAAAGCATGATGACACTGACATATCAGAGAATATTAACTGAATAGTAAGAGTTAAGTATTCCAATGAACAGACAGATAACACGGAGTCTTAAAAAAAAAAAAATTCCAAGAAGACTATGTCCTGACCAGGCAATAATAGGATATATGTCTCTGACAGGTTCACTTCCAGAGCAGACAGACTGCTTGCTATTAATTAATAAATACCAACCAATAGCCTCCAAATCCGATTCATGTTCACTAGCCTTGTGATTACAATTTAACCCCCATACAAACTTTGGTAAAGCACCAGAACATGCCACTGGTACAGTATGTGGTTTCTCTGAAAATCTGAACATCTAACTACATACATTAGGCCTCTGCAAGTCAGGAAACACTGACAAAAGTAAATCCAGAGTCTGGCCAAACCCTAAGGTTCGGTCATCCTCTGATGCCCTGTCCAGGCTGTCCAGTTACTCTCTTTATCCACATGGCTAACAAAGTGGAAATGTCAACTTTGTTTACATATACCCATCTCTTTTATGTCTTTTAAAAAAAAGTAGATTACACACACTTAAAATCAGCATAAAAGAGAAGAGATTCCTAACTTATGAGTTCTGATACCAAACTGTATAGCTAGGAAATAACACAATATCCTCCTAAACAAGATTTTAACTGGCAGTTAGATCCTAATTTGAAAATAACACAACTTGATACATGTAAGCCAACAAAACTTTGTATATGTACAATGAAAAGAATGCAACTGGTTTTAGATAAAATTAAAAATAATTAAAAATTTTTTTAATTTAGTCTAAAATGCTAGTATGTGAAGAAAAGTAGATATAATTTGAGAAGAATTGAGGGATGAAGAATTATACCTAATTCCACTCCAAATTTTATAGCTTTTATTTTCCTTGATAGGAGTAGGTTAAACCACTACTGTATAATTTATATGTCATATAACAGTTATTTTTCAGCCTACAAAACAGAAAGAAGGTAAAGGGGAAAATAAACATTTCTGGAGGTAACCAGCTGGGGAAAAGAGAAAGACTGTCTGAAGTGAAATTCAACTACTGGTGATCAAAGAAATGAGGGTGCTTGCTATCTAGGAAGGCAGTGTAGATAACATACAGTCAGATGATTCTTCCAAACCAAACTAGTCACATCCTGTGGATTATTTGATGAATTGATAAACCAAGACAGATGTTCAGCTTTGATGTGACCAAACATTAAGACAAAATAGATTAATCCTACAGAAGCTCATTTTTTTTGCCTTTTTATACAAAAAAGGCAGAGTGTTGAAGAATTGATGTTTTCAAACTACGGTGCTGGAAAAGACTCTTAAGAATCCCTTGGAAAGCAAGGAGATCAAACTAGCCAATCTTTTTTTTTCTTTTTATTTATTTTTAACTGGAGGCTAATTACTTTACAATATTGTAATGGCTTTTGCCATACATTGACATGCATCAGCCACGGGCACACATGTGTTCCCCATCCAGAACAGCCCTCCCAACTCCCTCCCCATCCCATGCCCCAGGGTCACCCCAGTGCACTATCCCTGAGCACCCTGTCTCATGCACCGAACCTGGACTGGTGATCCACTTCACATATGATAATATACACGTTTCAATGCCACCCTCTCAAATCATCCCATCCTCGTCTTCTCCCACAGAGTCCAAAAGACTGTTCTTAACATCCCTGTCTCTTTTGCTGTCTTGCATATAGGGGCGTCATTATCATCTTTCTAAATTCCATATATATGCATTAGTATACTGTATTGGTCAAACCAGCCAATCTTAAAGGAAATCAACCCCAAATATTCATTGGAAGGACTGATGCTGAAGCTGATGCTCCAATACTTTGGCCACCTGATGCAAACAGGTGACTCATTGGAAAAGACCCTGATGTTGGGAAAGATTGAGGGCAGGAGAAGGGGACTACAGAGGATGAGATGGCTGGATGGCATCACCGACTCAATGCACATGAACTTGGGCAAACTCCAGGAGATGGTGAGGGACAGGGAAGCCTGGCGTGCTGTGGTCGACAGGGTCGTGAAAAATCGGACATAACTTGGCGACTGAACAACAACAAGCTCGCTTTTATCTTAATCACTAGTTACAATATGGAAACTGCACAATGAGATTTTGATTACACTGTGAATTGCTCCTACTTACACAAGTTAAATTTAAAACCCAGGATAATATAACAAAACTCCAAAATCCAGTTGCATGCATTTATAGAAGAAAATGCACCAAAACATTAACAGTGGCCATCTGTGATTAAGAAGTAGTTTTCAAATTTGATTATAATCATCATAGCTGTGGTTTAAAAAGGATCAATATAAAACTGAGCACAATAATTACTAACTGTAAACTGACTACAACTTCTATCCTTAAGACTGGCTCATAAATGGAACATGACTAAAAACTGACAGTGCGCCTTCAGCTGCATGCTGTCTGGTATTACGGTTATGAGCATAAGTGTGGAATCAGATTGCTTTGGTTGGAATCCTAGTTCTACTATTTACTTAAGTGTGTGACCTTAGGTCTAAGCTGTGCTTCAGAGTTTCTTGGAGAAATGGCTGGTTCTAGACCTAGACAGGGAAAATATTATACAAGATGAGTCTACTGTATCTTACACGTCAAAAGATAAGGAAGTACTTATAAATGATGAGGGCATGTCAAAAGGGCATAAGAAAGGGTTCCCAGAATACTAGGATACTGGAATGTTTGGTGCAATAAAATCAATAAACTAATATCAGATTATAATCCAAAGTATAAAATCAATATACATCATTCATATAGACACAAAAACCTGAATACATAAATAAAATGGGGGAGGGGCAAATTTTCCTTACAAAAGAATTCCAAGTAACATATATATAGATACATTCCCTTCTAGGAGTTAGAACTTAACCTCCTGCTCCACCTGAGTGTAGGCTAGACTTGGTGACTCATTTCCAAAGAATAGAGTGTGGAAAGAAGAAAATAACACAGTGGAAAAATCTGGCATTAACCATGGGATCAAGGTTAAGATTACCAGTGATAAGTCACAAGGATATCACTCATCTTCTGAGCTAATGTGATGGGGAGCACAATTCACCTCTGGTATTCTTCCCCAAACCCGTAACTTCAGTCTAATCATGGGGGGAAAAAAATCAGATAAACCCAAATTAAGAAATACACTACAAAATTCCTAATCAATACTTCTCAAAACTGTCAAGGACATGAAAAACAGACAGAGAAATTGTCCTAGAACAGAGGAATCTAAGGAGACACAACACTGTGGTATCCTGGAATTCAAAAAAAAAAAAAAAAAAAGGCGAAAAAACTGGTGAAGTTCAAGTAAAATCTAGAATTTACTTAGTAATGTATCAGTGTTGGCATATTTGCTTTGAAATAGATTTTACATCTATGCAACATTAGTATCAAAGGAAGATGAGTGATAGTTTTACAGGAAATTTACTATCTTTGTAATCTCTCTGTAAATACAGAATTATTCTAGAATAAGAACTCTATTAAAAAAGGAATAAATAAGTTCCTCAAAAAGTCAAATATAGACTAACCTACCATATGACCTAGCAATTCCACTTTTATGCCTGAGAGAACTGAAAACATATGTCTGCACAAAAATGTGCACGTGAATGTTCACAGCAGCATTAATTGTAAAACCCAAAAGTGGAAAGAAAAACAAAATATTAACAGATGAACAGAAAGACAAAACGTATCCTACCTATATCACAAACAAAGGAATACTGTTTGGCCACAAAAAGGAATCAAGTAGTGACACATGCCGTGTGCGCCGTGCTTAGTCATTCAGTCGTATCCAACTCTTTGCAACCCCATGGACTGCAGCCCACCAGGCTCCTCTGTCCATGGGGATCCTCCAAGCAAGAATACTGGAGTGGGTTGCCATGCCCTCCTCCAAGGGATCTTCCCAACCTAGGGATCAAAACTAGGTCTCCCACATTGCAGGTGGATTCTTTACCATCTGAGCCACGAGGGAAGCCCAAGAATACTGGAGTGGATAGCCTATCCCTTCTCCAAGGGATCTTCCTGACCCAGGAATCAAACCAGGGTCTCCTGCATTGCAAGTGGATTCTTTACCAGCTGAGCTACCAGGGAAACCGATAAATGCTACAACATGAAATAAACCTTGAAAACATAAATGAAAAAAGCCAGACACAAAAAGATCATAAATCATATGATTCCATTTATATGAAATGTTCAGAACAGGGAAATCCACAGAGGTAGAGAGTATATTGGTGGATGCTAGGGTGTGAGGGGAATGGGATGTGATTTTGTGGGAAATGAAAATATTCTGGGATCAGACATTAGTAATGGTCACACAACTTTATGAATATGTTAAAACCACTGAATTGCACACTTTAAAGATACATTTAAATGTACATTTAAAGATACATTTAAATGGTACATTTCAGATATGTGAATTATATCTCAATTTTAAAAAGGAGTTATCTACCTGATAAAGATTTTGCAGAGTTCCAAAGAATTGCAAGGAGAGATAAGACAGCCTTGTTAAGTGATCAATGCAAAGAAACATGGAAAAACAACAGAACGGGAAAGATGATATCTCTAAGGAAATCAGAGATACCAAGGGAACAGTTCAGGCAAAGACTGGCACAGTAAAGGACAGAAATGGCAAGGACCTAACAGAATTAGAAGAAATTAAGAAGTGCCAAGAATACACAGAAGAACTGTACAAAAAAGGACTTAATGACCCAGGTAACCACAATGGTGTGATCACTAATCTAGAGCCAGACATCATAGAGTGTGAAGTTAAGTGCGCCTTAGGAAGCATCACTATGAACAGAGCTAGTGGAAGTGACGGAATTCCAGCTGAGCTATTTCAAATCTTAGAAGATAATGCTGTGAAAGCGCTGCACTCAACATGCCAGCAAATTTGCCAAACTCAGCAGTGGCCACAGGAGGATGGGACAAGGTCAGTTTTCATTCCAATCCCAAAGAAGGGTAATGCCAAAGAATATTCAAACTATTGCACAACTGTGTTCATTTTACATGCTAGCAAAGTAATGCCCAAAATACTTCTAGCTAGGCTTCAACAGTATGTGAACGAAGAACTTCCAGATGTACAAGCTGGATTTAGAAAAGGCTGAGGAACCAGAGATCAAATTGCCAACATCCACTAGGTCGCAGAAAAAGCAAGAGAATTTCAGAAAAACATCTCCTTCACTAACTACACTAAAGTCTTTGACTGTGTGGATCACAACAAACTGTAGAAAATTCTTAAAAAGATGGGAATACCAGATCACCTTACCTCCCTCATGAAACCTGTATGCAGGCTAAGAAGCAACTGTCAGAACCAGACACAGACCAATGGACTGGTTCAAAATTGGGAAAGGAGTATGCCAAGGTGGTATACTGTCACACTGCTTATTTAACTTCTATGCAGAGTACATCATGTGAAATGTTGGGCTGGATGAAGCACAAGCTGGGATCAAGATGCCAGGAGAAATAACAATAACCTCAGATATTGAGGCAGATGATAGCACCCTTACAGCAGAAAGTGAAGAGGAACTAAAGAATCTCTTGATGAAGGTGAAAGAGGAGAGTAAATAAGTTGGCGTAAAACTCAGCATTCAAAAAACTAAGATCATGGTTCCAGTCCCATCACTTCATGGCAAACAGATGGGGAAAAAATGGAAATAATAACACACTTTGTTTTCTTGGGCTCCAAAATCACTGCAGATGGTGACTATAGCCATGAAATTGAAAGAAGGTTGCTCCTTGGAAGAAAAGCTATGACAAACCTAGACAGTGTATTAAAAAGCAGAGACATCACTGCCTACAAAGGTCCGTATAGCCAAAGCTATGGTTCTTCCAGTAGTCACGCACAGACATGAACCGAACCATAAAGAAGGCTGTACAAAAGGTACAAAGTTAAGTCGCTCAGTCGTTGCGATCCCATGGACTGTTAGCCTACCAGGCTCCTCCGTCCGTGGAATTTTCCAGGCAAGAGTACTAGAGCGGGTTGCCATTTCCTTCTCCAGGGGATCTTCCCAACCCAGGGAATGAACCTGGGTCTCCCACATTGCAGGCAGATGCTTTTACCAGCTGAGAAGGCTGAGCACTGAAGAATTGATGCTTTCAAACTGTGGTGCTGAAGAAGACTCTCGAGAGTCCCTCTGACAGCAAGGAGATCAAATCAGTGAATCCTAAAGGAAATCAGTCCTGAACAGTCACTGGAAGGAGTGATGCTGAAGTTCCAAGACAGGCTACCTGATGCAAAAAGCCAGCTTCTTGGAAAAAAGCCTGATGCTGGACCAGACTGAGGACATGAGGAGGAGGAGCAACAGGGGATAAAATGGTTGGATGGCATCATCAATTCAATGAACATGAGTCTGAGCAAATACCAGGAGATAGTGAAGGACAGGGAAGCCTGGCGTGCTGCAGTCTGTGGGGTCACAGAGTCAGACACGACTGAAAGACTGACCAACATAAATATTAATGCTATTCCTATTGTGGTATTATTTATAGGAGTCTACGCAAGAAGTTGGAGAAAAGAAAAGAGGACTTGAATTCTTCTCCAAGAGTTCATAATCTACTGGGAAAGGGCAGCACATACATATTTAAGTTAGGTTGCGTCTTTTACCAACATCTGTTTTCAACACATGAATATTAAAAGCCACCCTGTTTCTTCAACGTAGCAGTTCTCAAACACTTTGATCTCAAGATCCCTTCACACACTTAAAAATTACTGCAAATCTCAATTTTTGTTTATCTGAGCTAGAGCTGTCTATATTCAAATGAGAAAATAAAATAAGTTATTTAAATATTTATTTCATTTAAATATCATTTTCATGAAAAATAACATTTTCCAAAAGAAAATATATAGAGAAACGTGGCATTAGCTACCATTTCTGCAAATCTTTTAAAAATCTGGCTTAGTAGAAGACACTGGATTCTCATATCTCCTTCTGCATTCAATTTGTTGTGTTATGTTTCAGTTGGAATATATAAAGAAAATCTCGTCTTACACAGACATGCAACTGGAAAGGGAGCATTTTAACAGTTTTCAGATAACTGTAAACATTCGTGATACTACACCAAACTCAACCTTAAGGTTGGCTATGGACTCTGAAATCACAGGAATAAATTTTTTGTACCCTGTTACATTAAACCCATTGATTTTTCTTTGAACAGACCTTTTTTTCTTTTCTAATATTTACTTATTTGGCTTCAGTGGGTCTTAGTTGCAGTGTACAGGATCTTTAGTTGCTGCATGTAGGATCTAGGTCCCTGACCAAGGATCAAATCCAGAGCCCCTGCACTGGGAGCATGGAGTCTTAGCCACTGGACCACCAGAGAAGTCCCTGAATGGATCTTTTATCCATTTTGTAACGTCATGGATTGATTATCTGGAAAATACTGGCTCAATTATTAAGATATTCCAATATTAACACATTTGATTATATAATAAAAACAAAATCACATTCATTAATATCACCACTGGTCTCATCAGAAAAGTCTAAGTGTTGGGAAATTCTCAAATTCAAGAAAGCAAATACAAGCTTTCTAAAATTCTAACTTTCATTTGAAAATTTAAGTTTTATCAGTTCAGTTCAGTTGCTCAGTCATGTCCAGTTCTTTGTGACCCCATGGACTACAGCATGCCAGGCTTCCCTGTTCATCACCAACTCCCAGAGCTTGCTCAAATTCAGGTCCATCAAGTTGGTGATGCCATCCAACCATCTCATCCTCTGTCGTCCCCTTCTTCTCCTGCCTTCAATCTTTCCCAGCATCAGGGTCTTTTCCAATGAGTCAGCTCTTCGCATCAGGTGGCCAAAGTATTGGAACTTCAGCTTCAGCATCAGTCCTTCCAATGAATATTCAGCACTCATTTCCTTTATGATTGACTGGTTGGATCTCCCTGCAGCCCAAAGGACTCTCAAAGAGTCTTCTCCAACACCACAGTTCAAAAGCATCCATTCTTTGATGCTCAGCTTTCTTTACGGTCCAACTCTCACATCCATACATGACTACTGGAAAAACCATAGTTTTGACTAGATGGACCTTTGTCAGTAAAGTAATATCTCTGCTTTTTAATATGCTGTCTAGGTTTGTCATAGCTTTTCTTCCAAGGAGCAAGTATCTTTCAATTTCATGGCTGCAATCACCATCTGCAGTGATTTTGGAGCACAAGAAAAGAAAGTCTCTCACTGTTTCCATTATTTTCCCATCTGTTTGCCATAAAGTGATGGGACTGGATGCCATATCTTCTTTTTTTGAATGCTGAGCTTTAAGTAAGCTTTCTCACTCTCTTCTTTCACATCCATCAAGAGGCTCTTTAGTTCCTCTTCGCTTTCTGCCATAAGAGTAGTGTCATCTGCATATCTGAGGTTATTAATACTTCTCCCGGCAATCTTGATTCCAGCTTGTGTTTCTTCCAGCCCAGCATTTCTCATGATGTACTCTGCATAGAAATTAAATAAACAGGGTGACAACATACAGCCTTGACATACTCCTTTCCCGATTTGGAACCAGTCTGTTGTTCCATGTCCAGTTCTAACTGTTGCTTCTTGACTTGCATACAGATTTCTCAGGAGGCAGATAAGGTGATCTGGTATTCCCATCTCTTATTTAAGAATTTGCCACAGTTTGCTATGACCCCCACAGTCACTTTGGCAGTCAATAAAGCAGAAGTAGATGTTTTTCTGGAACTCTCTTGCTTTATATTCTGTCACATTATTCATTTTCAAGAAAATTTCTGCCAAATATCCAAGTCTGAACAGCCAGAGTTGTTCAGTGGGTCTGTCATTCTTCCAGATAAAAATGGTGGTCCAGGAAAAAGGGCTCAGTAACATAACTGGTAAGACAACCATTTCATACTTCATAAGAAGCTTATGCGTACTTCCCATTTTGCTAAACAAGATACTTAAAATGAATGAACTGTGTTTTACCCACCACTGCTTTTGCATCATCAACACATATGTCAACACTGTGTAAAAAGGCAAAGAATACCTTAGTATTACTATGAAAAAAAGTTTTGACTCACAGAGCCCCAGGGTGCCGCAGACTCCTCTTTGAGAACTGCTGCTTCAGTGTGCATCCCTGTTCCATGCTTCACCCTCAGACTCCCCATTCTTTTCTAATGTGCTACTGAGGCGGCAGAAGACCCATATTTATTTCCTCCTCTATTCTACAGAATACATTTTTGACATCGATAAGGTAATCAATGGCTAGACTTTCAAGCTGGGGCACAAAAGCCTAATCAAATATTGAATACAGTTAAAAACCTACACATATGCAGAGGTAATTACTATACTGTTTTTTTGTAACAAAACTCAGAAAGACATTGACTGACAAAAACCCAGAGAGCCTAATTTTCATTTATATGAAAACCACCACCACCAAACTCTAAAGCTAACAACACTGAAAGTTAAAGTCGCTCAGTCGAGTCGGACTCTTTGTGACCCCGTGGACTATACAGCCCATGGAACTCTCCAGGCCAGAATACTGGAGTGGGGAGCCGTTCCCTTCTCCAGGGGACCTTCCCAACCCAGTTCTCAGCCCCAGGTCTCCCCACTGCAGGCAGATGCTTCACCAGCTGAGCCACCAGGGAAGCCCTGAAGCACACAACGGTAACAGGGCCCATTTCAGAACACAGCCCTTATACTCTGGTTATTAAAAAAAACTTTCTTTACTGCTCTATTTTTAATATTTTATGAGTAATTTTTAACATTTCTGCACAAATTCGGTTCAATAAAACCAAGAGGAGCTAACGTGTTGTCTGTTTCAGAACTTTCTTCTTTATTTACATTAGAAAGTTAAAAGAGCTATGTTGCAAGGAAATTCCAATTAACATGACGCACCCTGTTAGGCAACACATGCTTAAACAAAACCTAAATTTTGAGTCACATATGTCCCTAATAAAATTATTCAAGATGACAAATCCAATGTTGATAATTCTAAGCAGTATGCCTCATAAGTGATTAGATATTAGTAAACAAAAGCATGACCCTTGATAAAGCACTGATGACTCACTCTGCCACTAGCCTGGCTGAGGACTTGATCACGTCATCTCAGGATCTCTCTAAAGAATCGCTTGTCTTCAGCTGCTGTTCAGAGGAAGCAGTTAGAAGAAGCCCTAACTAGCTTCCCAGAGTTTCTTTACATTCAGTTTTTGTTTAGAGAAAGAACTGGTTGACTAAAAATAACAAATGATAACACTCTTCCTGACTTTATCTTCTTCAGCAGTTACTAAACTCTGCCATGTAAAGCCATTTACTAACCAATCAATCTGATCTCATATGAATGCACATAAATCCTATGCTTCATGTTTCCCAAATATATCAAGACTTTCTTGCCTTAAATCATCTTTGAGTATACATTTCTCCATTCTTAAATCTTTATCCTTTTCTCTTACCCATCCAAATGCTCAGTAAAAATTATTTCCCATGTAAGGTCATGCTTGTTTGTCCCTGTTCAAAAAGATCCCTCACATCCTCTTAAAACAAGTTACACAGGAAAATAAATCCAGAGAGTATTAAAGTTGGACTGGAATTCATTTGGTCCGTTTCCTTATTTTATTTGTGAAGAATCTGACTCACCAAAATGTAAGCAGTTTACCTAAAGTCACACAAATTTAATTATTAACAGAACTAAGACCAGAATTCAAGCTTACTAACAACTCTTTATCTCATGTTTTTTTCTTAATTACATTACTATATCAGAACATTCTTTGGCAATGAATTATAACTGTGCATCATTAATTATTATTTTAAATGTGTTCCTACCCAAGACTTCAAGCAATTCAGAAGCAAAAGATTATACAGTCTCCTCCATCAGTGGTGCTGGGGAAACTGAACAGCTACATGTGAAACAATGAAATTAGAACATTCTCTAACACCCAACATAAAAATAAACATAAAAATGGATTAAAGAGCTAAATGTAAGACCAGATACTATAAGACTCTTAGAGGAAAAAATAGGCAGAACACTCTTTGACATAAACTGAGACACTATCTTTTTAGATCCCACCTTCCAGAGTAACGAGAATAAAAGCAAAAATAAACAATTAGGGTTCCAATTAAATTTAAAAGCTTTTGCATAGCAAAAGAAACCATAAACAAAATGAAAAGATAACCGACCTACAGATGGTAAAAAAACATTTGCAAAAATAATGCAACTGACAAGGGATTAATCCAAAATTTACAAACAGCCCATGAGCTCAATATCAAAAAACAAACAAACCAATCAAAAAATGGACAGGGGGACTTCCCTAGTGGCTCAGTGGTAAAGAATCTACCTGCCAATGCAGGAGACACGGGTTTGATTTCTAATTCAGGAAGATTCCATACGCCAAAGAGGCAACTAAGTCTGTATGCCACAGCTATCAAGCCTGTGCTCTAGAGCCTGGGGGCTGCAGCCACTGAGCCCATGTGCAGCAACTACTGAGCCCTCGTGCCCTGGAGCCCACGCTCTGCAAGAGGATGAGCCGCCTCAATGAGAAGCCTGTGCACCGCAGCTAGAGCAGCCCCCACTCGCCGCAACTACAGAAGCCCCATGCAGCAATGAAGACCCAGCGTGGCCGAAAATAGATAAATAGAAATATTTTTTTAAAATGAATAGGAGAATTTCTTGACGGTACAACAATTAGGACTCTGTGCTTCCACTGCAGGGGGCTCAGATTCAATTGTTGGCTGGGGAACTAAGATCTTGCAAGCTGTGTGGCCAAAAAAAAAACAAGAGAGCAGAAGATCTAGTCAATAAATACATATTTCTCCAAAGAAGATATACAGATTGTCAAGAGGCACAGGAAAAGATGCTCAACACTGCTAATTATTAGAGAAACGCAAATCAAAACTACAATGAGATATCTCTTCACACCACTCAGAATGGTCATCATCAATAAATGCTGGGAAGGATGTGGAGAAAGGGGAATCCTCCTATACTGTTGGTGGGAATATAAATTGGTACAGCCATTACGGAAAACAGTTGAAGGTTCCTTAAAAAACTAAAAATAAACCTACCATATGACCCAGTAATCCCACCCCTGGGCCTGTAGCTAGAGAAAACCTAGGTTTGAAAGGATACATGCAACCCTAGTGTTCATTGCAGTGCTGTTTACAACAGTCGAGACATGGAAGCAACCTAACTGTCCTTTGACAGATAAGTAGGTAAAGAAGACGTGATACACATATACAAAGGAATATTCCTCAGTCATAAAAAGACTAAATAATGCCACCTGCAGCAACAGAGATTATACTAAGTGAAGTCAGACAGACAAAGACAAATACCATTATCACTTGTATATGGAATCTAAAAAGATGATACAGATGTGCTTATTTACAAAACAGTAACAGACTTACAGACACAGAAAACAAACTTGTGGTTACCAATGGGGAAAGGTGGGAAAGAAGGATAAATTAGGAGTTTGGGATTAATATATACACACTACTATATAAAAATACATAATCAACAGAAAACTCTACTCAGTATTCTGTAAAAACCTATATGGGAAAAGAACCCGAAAAAGAGTGGAAATACACGCATGTATAACTAGAACACTTAGTTACACAGCTGAAATTAATATACTATAAATCAACTATATTCTAATATAAAATAAAAATTAAAATTAAATTGAAAAAGAAAGGGCTTATACTGCTACTATTGCTGCAGCTGTTGCTGCTACTGCTATTACTACTATTCTATTTCCTTTAATACAGATCCTCCCATGTATCAGATAATAATGTTTACTGATTTGTATTACTACACTCTGTCCCCAGATGAAATATTGTTTTTCCCAAGATTACTAGTTCTTGTATGAAACAGCACTTCACTAGATGACATATCAACTATCCTATATTAACAAAAATATGTTTGGAAAGATGTATACTTTTCCCCCAACAGCCAATTCATGGCCTTAGTCTTTAGTCCTTTTCCATAAAGCAGTGTATTTTTTTGTTTATTTCTTCTACTAACAGAGTCAAATGCCTAAAAAGCATCAAATGATGATGTAATATGGTTATGTATTATATTTTAGGAGAATCAACAAAATTAAAACATTGCATTATAAAATAATGATTTACCAATTTTTTACTCCACCATTACTCAGAAATATATATATTTTTTAAAAGGGCAAAAAGATAAATAATGCCTCCTCCAAATCCTTTCACTTTCTGCTAATTTTCAGTGAAAAACAAGTAGGCGAAACAAAAAACATGCCCAAAACACACTGTACTCTTCTAACAGGATCATTGTTTAATTGTGACACAACTCAAAGATAAACAATTCCTCAATTGTCTACTGAAGGAGATGAGGGGAAGTCTAATACACAACAGAAACGAAAAAAGGAGTGGTGTCTGGAACCAGTCAGTCCGACTAGTAGAAATTAGTAAATTTATTAAAAGCCTCAAATATATTTGAGAGCAAAAGTATTAATGAAAATATCCCAAATCACCTTAAGAGGACACCACCACAGGCTGTGAAAGAAGAGTTCATAAATCAGAAAGGAGTGTTTTTATTTGGTGGCAATGGTCATAACATCAGGCCTATGTGTAGCAAAGTCAAAAAGGAAAAAGACTCAAGAGGGGAAGAGCTGTTGAAAATAAGTGGGGCACTGATAAAGAATAAAGGAAAGGTAAAAAGAAACTTTGCCTCAAACTCAAATAAATACAGGGTTGGATAACATAACAAATCTTTAAATATGCATGGATAAGATGAAAGGGATATTCCCATACAGTGCAAAGCACAGCGAAACTAGGAACAAGAGAGTAAGCCATTTATCAAACCTGTTCTTCTCAGTGGAATTCTGACTAAAGTTCTACTTTGATGGCTGTCACAGGGAACAGGTGATAAGACCCAGAGCTTGCCGAAACTGGAGTCCCTTCCACATAAGGCTAGGACCTAAAAGCCGTAATCTATATGAAATTAAATCAATATGTAGTATACCCCTCTGCACAGAAGGGAACAAGGAAATCTCAGGTATCCAGAGCACAGGAGTGCAGGGCAATGGGGAATCCCTAAAGAAATCCCAGCAACAAAATGCACGCTTGTGGTCTGAAATCCACGAGACCTACGGTGGTGCTGGTTTAGTCGCTCAGTCGTGTCCAACTCTTGCGACCCTGTGGATTGAAGCCCACCAGGCTCCTCTGTCCATGGGATTTTCCAGGCAAGAATACTGGAGTGGACCGCCACTTCCTTCTTCAGGGGATCTTCCCGACCCAGAAATCAAACCCAGGTCTCCTGCACTGCAGGCAGATGAGACCTATGAGGTCCCCTCAAATTCCAAACAGGTTTAATTGAATGTGGCTATGTTGGCAGCACTCCCTGGTGAATGACAGAATCACATATAAATACAAAGCCTCTTTGGGAGGAAACATCTTCAACACAGGTCTCAAAAAATACCCAAAAATCAAATTCTAAGGAAAAGGAACAGCTCATAGGAAAATTCAGAACACAAACAACACACCATGACTGAGAACTAACCCAAACACACTGGTGAAACAGATGTGAAATAATCTGACACAGAATATGTGTAAGAAGCTCAAATATAAAAGCAGGGGGGAAAAGCAAATATGAAAAACAACCATACAGAACTTTCAGTAAAAATTAAAACTTGACATTTGAAGTAAAGAGCAGCGTGGACTCAGCAGAAGAGAGTTAGTGAAGTGGAAGATACATGTGAAGTACCTAGACTGCAGTACAAAGAGACAGAGAGAAAACGTACAGGTAAAAGGAGTAGGCTAGATAACCTACGATACATCTACTTGAAGTTCCAGAAGGAGATGACAGAATGAATGAGGAACTCACTCACCAGATAAATTAGAGCTGAGAACTTTCTAGAGCAGATGAAGGACACAAATCAGTAAGTTTAAGAAACCTAATGAATCAAAAGCAGGATAAAATGTAATCTATGCACATCAAATTTAAGACATCATAGTGAAATTAAGATCATAAAGTTCTTAATATTGGTCAGAGGAGAAAAAAGGATAAACCTCACAGAAGTGGCAGTTGGACTTTCAGCTTACTTTTTGATACTAACAATGAAAGCAAGAGGACATTGGAATATCTTCAATATCCTCAATATATTGAGAGGAAAAGATGCCAACAAAACAAAACTATCTTTCAAGAATAAGGTTAAAATAAATACATTATGAGATACAGAAAATCTTCAAAAGATTGGAATCACTGCTGCTGCTGCTGCTGCTGCTAAGTCGCTTCAGTCATGTCTGACTCTGTGCAACCCCATAGACGCCAGCCCACCAGGCTCCCCCATCCCTGGGATTCTCCAGGCAAGAACACTGGAGTGGGTTGCCATGTCCTTCTCCAATACATGAGAGTGAAAAGTGAAACTGAAGTCACTCAGTTGTGCCCGACTCTTAGCGACCCCATGGACTGCAGCCTACCAGGCTCCTCCATCCATGGGATTTTCCAGGCAAGAGTACTGGAATGGGGTGCCATTGCCTTCTCTGGGAATCACTATATACTCTTAACCAAAATCAATTAAGTTCAAAAAGAATAACAAACAGATAACTAGAAGAAAACTTCATGACTTTGAAAATTTAAAACACCTCCTAAAGACTTAAGGTTAAAAATAGATGCAATGGCAATCAGAAAATACTAAGAATTGAATGAGAATGAAAAAATTGCAGGACTAGGATAAACAAAAGGTGGTGCAGGTAGAGTATTATTTAGCTTTAAAAACAGGTGAAATTTGATACATGCTGTAACAAGGATGACTATGAACATATTAAGTAAAATAAGCCAGACAAAAGGACAACTACTGTATAATTTCACTTACATGAGAATTTCACTATTTGGTCAAACTCAATAGAGACAGAAAGTAGAACAGAATTCACCAAGGTCTGGGGTGGGGGATTGTGAAACAGGGAGTTATTGTTTAGTAAGGTAGCTTGCACTGGAATAATGAAATAGTGTTGGAAATGGACAGGGTAACAGTCACTCAAGGCTGCAAATGTACTTAATGCCAATGAAGTATATACCTGAAAAACTGGAAATTTTATGTTAGGTATATTTTACTCCCTCTCCCCACACACATATGTATACCTTGCAGGATGTGATTAAAGCATTTAATGACACAGTTTTGAATTTTTACTTTAAAAAAGAACCAAAATTTAATGAGTTAAGCATCCAACCTAAGAAGCAAAACAAAACCACAAACAAAAATAGCAAAAGAAACCCTAAGTAAGTAGGAAGAAAATAATAATTAAGATAAAAGCAGAAATTGCTGAATAGAAGATTATTATACAATAGAGAAGATCAATAAAGCTAAAAAGTAGTCTTAGACAAAACTAGTAAAATACCTCTGGCAAAATAAACCAAGGAACAAAGAAAGCACAAATGAACACCAATAGGAATGAAAAGGGGTTCTATTAGTACTTAGTGAGAAGAGATGCTAGGACCAGTATTACACTGTGTTCTGATTTATAATTTAAAAGATACACACACACACACACATATATAATCTGAACTTAGAGCATAGTTCTATTTTAAACCTAAGATACTTTTTACACAGTTGTAACACATACAAACTAGCAAAAATACAAATAAACATATATGCTAGGCTGTTACTATTGTATTACCTATAACAGCAAAAGACTGGAAGCATCTCAAACAGCCAGAAGCAGGGGACTGGCTGAATCTACCTGAGTGTGGTATATCACACACTCAAGTATTATGAAGCTGTAAAACTGAAGAAGGAAATCACTGTATACATTGCCACGGAATAATCTCAGGATATACAACTGATGAAAATGCAAGATAAGGGGAAAATGTATTATAGTATGCTACCACTTACCTAAGGTGGGGGGGGGAGGTGTATCAATACACAAGCACACACACATGGCTACTGTTGTTATTTTTAATGGAAGAATAACCACAACTTTTTTAATGGTTATTTTGCTGGAGGGCAAGAATAAAATGAAAGGGACTGAGTTAGAAGTTAGACTTCTTTGAATACATCATTTTGTATATTTGTACATTAACAATTTTTATTACTGCTTATTCTTTTTTCTCCAATGCTCTGCTATACTAGAAGAAACAAATGACAAGACTCTACAAACTGCAAATAAAATTACGACGAATTATTAGGATAAACACAAATTTAGCAAATTTGCAGGATAAAGAGGAATACACAAAATTCAACTGCATTTGTGCACACTAAAAGCAGAAAATGAAATGAGAGGGGGAAAAGATACCATTTATAATACCATTACAAAGTCTGAGGTTCCTGGAACAGAAATTTCCAAACATGGTGCCCCTGCTCTTCTCAGTACTCATTTCACAGCACCTCTAGGCTAAAAGACATTCCCAACAGTTTCACTGATTCAGTAGTTAAGTCCAAACAACTTCATTGGTGTTCATCGTTCACTCATCCTAATAACTTAGTAACCTGAATACACATGAATTGAAAAGGAAAAAAAAAACAACTTTTTCTTTCTCAATCAGGTACATAGGGAAACACACACAACCTCTGAAAACTCAGACCCCACTCACATTCATTTCCAGTTCCACACTGATTTAATTATTTCTGATCTCAGCAACCATTTCATAAGGACAGACTTTACCAAATATATCACAACCTAATGTTGAAAACTGTGGGACTTCCTAGAACTGGATGTTCACATTGTGCCCAACAGACATCCATCACTGTTTTCCTCTAAAATTTAAAAGATCCCACAGTGCCTTTAAGCTCAGTATGGTACTCCAGGATGCCTTGCACAGGTTGGGAACTGTGGGCCTAGAATCTTTGCATAGAGGAAAAATGTACTAAAGACATGAAGACCTAAATACATTGTGAGATACTAATGGACATAAATTTAAAGAGTCAATAATGTACAAATGCCACATTTCCTCAAACTAATCTACAGATTCAAAGCAATCCTAATCAAAGTCCCAAAAGGGTTTTGTGAAAAACTGGGCAGTTAATTTTAAAATCTACATCGAAGAGCAATAGCATAGCAAAGACATTCCTGAAGAATAATAATGTGGGAAAGACTCTCCAGGAAATGAAAGGTCTCTATTTAAAAAAAAAAAAAGGGATCTTCTACCAGATACCATACCACTTTTGCATCTTTTTAAATTGTTTTCTTTAGCCTTACAAGGTGTCTTATCAAGCTGCTATCCCAACAACCAGTTCTGTACCGGCTGTGGCCAACTTTTTCATGCAGGTACAACATACCACCACCCCTCTTCATTCTGAGCTGCACAATGCCATGGGACAGCAAAGCACCTTCACATGCGCAATCTGGCAGCACAAGGGAGTTAGCTGTGAAGTGAACCCATAACCAATGGTGGTGGCAACAGAGAGATCCCATTGACTTAGACCCTGTTTCTCATCCTGTTGGATGATCCTGTGAATGACTTTATACAACTTCCTCAGGGACAATACAATGGAAGTGAGTAACCAGTTACACTGACATTCTGGCTGCCACTCCCTGTGTGCTTCACTCCCCTTTTCCCAGGTTTCCTAATGTAAAGAAAAGAATGAAAACAAGTAGAGGAAAACAACAGAATGAGAAAGACTAGAGATCTCTTGAAGAAAACGGAAAAATACCAAGGGAACATTTCATGCAAAGACGAGCAAAATAAAGGACAGAAATGGCAAGGACCTAACAAAAGCAGAAGAGATTAAGAAGAGATGGCAAGAACACACAGAATTATACAAAAAAGGTCTTAATGACCTGGATAACCATGAAGGTATGGTCACTTACCTAGTCTGACATCCTGGAGTGTGAAGTCAAGAGGGACTTAGGAAGCATTACTACGAGCAAAGCTAGTGCAGGTGATGGAATCCCAGCTGAGCTATTTCAAATCTTAGAAGATAATGCTGTGCAAGTGCTGCACTCAATATGCCAGCAAATTTGGAAAACTCAGCAGTGGTCACAGGACTGGAAAAGGTCCATTCTAACCCCAAAGAAGGGCAGTGTCAAAAAATGTTCAAACTACTGGAAAACTGTACTCATCTTACATGCTAGCAAGGTAATGCTCAAAATCCTTCTAGCTAGGCTTCAACAGTACATGAACTGAAAACTTCCAGATGTACAAGCTGGATTTAGAAAAGGCAGAGTAACCAGAGACCAAATTGCTAACATCCGCTGGATCAAAGAAAAAGCAAGGGAATTTCAGAAAAACATCTACTTCTGCTTCATTGACTATGCTAAAGCCTTTGTTTTGGATCACAACAAACTGTGGAAAATTTTTAAAGGGATGGGAATACCAGACCACCTTCCCTGCCTCCTGAGAAACCTGTATGCAGGCCAAGAAGCAATAGTTAAAACTGGACATGGAAAAATGGGTTGGTTCCAAATTGGGATAGCAGTGCATCAAGGCTGTACATTGTCACTCCCGCTTATTTAACTTCTATGAAGAGTACGTCATGCAAAATGCCAGGCTGGATGAATCACAAGCTGGAATCAAAATTGCTGGGAGAAATATCAATAACCTCAGATATGCATAAGATACCACATCCTAATGGCAGAAAGCAAAGAGGAAACTAAAGAGCTTTTTGATGAAGGTGAAAGAGCAGAGTGAAAAAGCTGGCTTAAAACTCAACATTCCAAAAATGAAGCTCACGGCATCTGGTCCCATCACTTCATGGCAAATAGATGAGGAAACAATGGAAACAGTGACAAGACTATTTTCTTGGGCTCCAAAATCACTGCGGATATTGACTCAGGCCATGAAATTAAAAGATGCTTGCTCCTTGGAAGAAAAGCAATGACAAACTTACAGACAGCATTGTCGTAATTGCAAAAGACTGAAAACAACCCTTTATCAGGCTGGGCTAGCCTATGCACTGGTAACAAACATATCCCAAATCTCAACGGTTTAACACAGCAAAAATTTACTTCTAGTGGACACTAAGCTTGAGGAAGTTCATTCTTCTCCTTAAGATGATTTATAGATCTAGGCTGCTACCATCTTTAAGTTCCACTATCTTAGCAAGCAACCATCAAAATAAGACAGATTGAGGGTGCATATAGACTCATAACAGTCTCAGTCTACAAGTGACATGCCTTATTTCCCCACTCTGGTTCAATAAATTAAAAGATAATCCTCAGACTGAGGTCAGCATCCTGCCCAAAACTATGCTTTGCTAGGGTCTGCTAAGTCCTGCTTCTCCTTGCTTTCACTTAAATAAGAATTTGCTTTTAAAGTCGTCTTCAAATTATTTATCTTTAGAACTTTTTTCCTTATGAACACACGGGGCTGTAAGCTTTGCTATCCAATATGGGTGGGCCATACTAGCCATACTAGCCATATATGGCTATTTAAATATAAATGAATTTAAGTGAAATAAAAATAAAATTGTCTCTTAGTCACACTAGCCATACTAGACTGCACAGATATAAGAACATTTTCATCACTACAACAAGTTCAAATTAGAAAGTTCTAAACTGTTCATACACAGAGGATGAGTGGTCAGAAATTTCTTAAGTCAGAAATTTCTAAGTCAAATGTTTTATCTAAAAGGTATAAAAACTGCTGCTAAGTTGCTTCAGTGGTGTCCGACTCTGTGCGACCCCATAGACAGCAGCCCACCAGGCTCTGCTGCCCCTGGGATTCTCCAGGCAAGAACACTGGAGTGGGTTGCCATTTCCTTCTCCAATGCATGAAAGGGAAAAGTGAAAGTGTAAACTTACACTAATATTTTAATTTTATCAAAAACAGGAACGCAAACAATTCACTTTTGTATCAAGTTGGTTAAAAGACTAACAAGTCAATAGGAACTAGTCTGAATTTAGCAGTATAGGATAGTTCTCTGAAAACATGCCTAACATTATATATCCTAATCATTCTTGGGCCAGTTGTTGGTTAACACAGAAGAACTTTGTTTTCACTCTCTAGAATTACTAACTGTTAAAGTATAAATGCCAATAAACAGTAATATGGTATTATAAAATCTTTACCTTTCAGAATGTATATATATAACTGAGTCATTCTGCTGTACACCCGAAACTAAGGCAACATTGTATACCAACTATACCCCAATATAAAATAAAAATTAAATTAAAAAGAAATAAAGTCCTTCTCTTTCGTGAGAATTCTGCAGTCTTTAGTATCTGGGGCAATTAACCCTCAAAGTTCAACAGAGGAAAGATTTGGTTTTCAATTTGTTTTCTCAGATTCAGTCTGCTAGAACTCTATTCCTAAGAACAACATTCATATGAAAACCTTTGCTCAAAGAGGAGAAAAGCACAATGGACTTCTAAGATACAACATTTCATCAGTGTGGTTACAACAGAAAATCTCTTCCTCATGGTCACTCAAAGAGCACAAATGTGATGTCCAGTAATTGTCTCTTTGACAAACTTCTTAAAGAAGTTACATAAATAAATCTTATATAAACGCCAAAGATAGAAAGTTCCTCAAAATGCTAGTTTATACAGTTTAGCATTATTATAATCTCAAAGCCAACTTTTCTGTAAACAAAGATACAAAAGCAGCTATAAGCACCATCACAGAAAGTTTTTCCTTCCTATTATATCCACCACCTAGCCATATTCTGTCAAAGAAAGAAAACGCTGTGCTTTTCCCTCCTTTATTTATAGACTATAGGCAGAACTTGGAGAAGGCAATGGCACCCCACTCCAGTACTCTTGCCTGGAAAATCCTATGGACGGAGGAGCCTGGTGGGCTGCCATCCATGGGGTCTCGAAGAGTCAGACACGACTGAGCGACTTCACTTTCACTTTTCACTTTCATGCATTGGAGAAGGAAATGGCAACCCACTCCAGTGTTCTTGCCTGGAGAATCCAAGGGGCAGCAGAACCTGGTGGGCTGCTGTCTATGGGGTCGCACAAAGTCGGACACCACTGAAGCAACTTAGCAGCAGCAGCAGGCAGAACTACTTGCCCATATTTTAATTTTTATAAAATTAACATGTACGGTTTTTCTAATGAGGAAGAACAGTAAGTCATTTTCAATTACAAAAAAAAAAAAACCCAAACCATACTCATGTTGTAAGAGCTCTTTCAAATAGTTGTTCTTCCTTAACTGTCAAAACCCGATACAACCTCTACTCCTTCTCCGAGCTCCTATTGCACTATTACCATTCCCGTGCTGACTACTGCTGTAGTGTCTTTCAGTTCCAAATTCATCCTTTTCACCTACTCTGAAAACAGATCTGGGATCTTTTAAGCATTTTTCCTTGACCGGTTGGCATGATGCTAAGCTTAAACAGCAGAGGGCGCAGGAGAGACACTACAGGAGAAAAGTTTTGTTTTGCTTCCTGGTTCTGGCGCCCTTGCTTCACAAGCTCCTCCAGCACCAGGCTTCTACATAGCAAGGTGGCCAGCAGCATAGCAGCCAGAAGCTTCCTCACACTGTCTTCTTGGGAGGTTTTGGAGTGGAGTTAGCACCTCCAACAAGCAACTTTCCCTAGCGTCCTAGGGAGCCAACGTCCAGCACATCCACCAGTACAGCACATCCTCACCTTCGCTGTCACCCAAATGATCCACGGCCATGCTCTCCCCAACAAGGCCTGCACCTCCCCCTTCTGGGGGAAGGAGGGCTCTTCCCTAGGTTCTGAGACATCAGCCCTTGGGGCAGCAACTGCTCCTTACTTCCGTTATTCCTTTGTTCTCTGGAGTTCTATTTACTTCTTACTAGCTAACCCCTCACTACTCCGTTCTCCTGCCACTGTTACTAGTCTTTCCATATTCAAATTACTGTCTCTCGTCTCTCCCGATTAGACCCAGAGTGACAGATACAGTCCTATTCATTAATTTGATACTTACATACTTCCTTGACTGTCAGTTAAGTGACTTTTAACTCCTTTTCTTTCTACAAGATGATGAACTGCTGCCAAGGAACACTTTTCACATTTCTCTGTATCAATCTGACATTGTGCAACATAATGCTCTTTAATACAGAGGCAACAAGTAATGTTTAAAACTACACTTTTATTCAGAAATGCTCTACACACCTTCACTAGTTCAAGGCCACTATAAACATTTTCTAATAACTCGTTTTTCAGGATTTTCACCACCGAAAGTATAAATAATCTGGATAGTATAACCAGTGTTCCTAGACTATAAATTTTCAAAGTCAGGACCAGCGCATGGACTTAGACCTTCTAGACCTTGTTTAAGACAGGAGATAAAGAACTGCTCATGCTCACAGACTGTTCATGTCTACAGGATCATAAAGGGGCTGAGCATGAATAGTATTTATTTTTGTATAAATGTGAGCAAGGAGGTAAAAAATTATGCTCAGAATAAGGATGTTACAGCCAGGTGACTATTTACAAACAAATAAAATAAGTATGTTGGGATTTCAGAGTCACACAGTTGGACATGTATGAGATTTTAGGGTAAGCTTCTCTGTGCTTCTGAACACCTAGCAGAAACCCCTTCATCAAGAATAGTATCATCAACACTGATGGGACCTCCTATGAGAAAGACTGAGAGAGGAACAGAAGGCTACCTTGGCCCCAAACACAATTTGCCTTGTTATCTTTGGCTAAAACTGTACTCTCTGGGTTATCTCAATAAAATAACTAGCTTGTATAGAATCTGTATACAGTGTTTATCTTCATCAAGCCTCAAAACCAGCACTCTGCGGGATTAATTCAACAGCAAATTAGAATTGATAACAATATCTGGAAGTGAGAAAATACAAGAATCAAGCAATTGCCTTGAATTCAAACATGGAAAAAACTGAGTAACTTTTCAAATGTCTTTTAGTAGTTTAAAGCAGTACCTCTGGAAGAGTATTAGGTGGAATGGCTGTTTATTACCACTACTCAATGAAATACAAAAATTGAGAGCAAGTTTAGAAACTTTTAGAGCAATCTAGCAGAGTAATCAGCTGTTGACTCTAACAACAACAAATGGGGCTTGCATTTTGTCTGTTTTTCCTTTCATTTTATGGTATATTACAAAAGTTATTAGTCCATTACAGAAAGTTTCCAAGAAGCACAGACCTAAAATACTCAATTCTAAACACAGAATGCTTTCTCAAAGGATCTGAAGATAAACTAATGGCCAATAAACACATGAAAAAATACTCAACATCGTTAGTGATCAGAGAAATGCAAATTAAAATCACAACGAGATACCGTCTCACACATTAGGATGGCTATAATCAAAAGACAGGAAAAAAGCAAGTTAGTGAGAAAGCAGAGAAAATGGAATCCTCCAACACTGCTGGCAGGATTCCAAAATGGTGCAGTTGCTTTGTAAAACAATCTGATAGCTCCTCAAAAGGTTACACATGGAGTTACTATATGACTCAGCAATTCCACTCCTATGTATACTGAAAAGAAATGAATTGGGAGTAATATTCAGCCATAAAAAGGAATGAAGTATGCATACATGCTCTAAGAGGGATGAAGCTTGAAAACTCAGTGCATAAAATGAAACAAGTCACAAAAGACCACATATTATGTGATTCTTCTATATATCCAGAATAGAGAAACTTACAGACAGAAAATAGATTTGCGGTTGCCTGGGGTGAGGGAGTGCATGCTGGGGTAAAATCAGTGACTGTTACTGGGTGTAAGATTTCTTCTTGCAGTAATGCAAATTAGACAGATGGTTGTATAACCTTGTGAATATCACTAAAAAAAAAGGGGGGGGCAATAAAAACCCATGGAGTCGTATACCTTTTAAAGAGTGGATTTTATCATATACAAATTACATCTCATTTTTTAAAACTTAAAGGAAAAGAAAGAAACCACAGAGGGGCAAATGCAGATGGAGAAAGCAAGAAGTACTGAAGAATGGGCACAGGCAAAGATGGAAGGTTTGCCTCTGTTGAAGAAGATATTTTAAAGACTATGTGGCCGTCTCCTAGAGTATTTTAAGGATAAGAGTTCTAAAAGATGATCTGAAGGGCTGACACATCACTGGAATAAATTACATAGGCTTTCAATGGGGCTTCCCTGACAGCTCAGTTGGTAAAGAATCCGCCTGCAAAGCAGGAGAGACCCTGGTTTGAGTCCTAGATCAGGAAGATCCCCTGAGTCCTAGGTCAGGAAGATCCCCTTGAGAAGGGATAGGTTACCCACTCCAGTATTCTTGGTCTTCCCTTGTGGCTTAGCTGGTAAAGAATCCGCCTGCAATACAGGAGACCTCGGTTCAATCCCTGGGTTGGGAAGATACCCTGGAGAAGGGAAAGGCTACCCACTCCAGTATTCTGGCCTGGAGAATTCCATGGACTATATAGTCCAGAGGGTCACAAAAAGTCAAACACGACTGAGCGACTTTCACCTTCGACAGGACTACTTTGAAGTTATACTTTTTGCTGTAATCAGGAAAACAATCACTTCTAAAACTTCACAGCCACGTGTAGTCCTACATTCTATGCTGCTGTTCTTCATATCGGGAAAAAAAGATGGTTGGCAGTTTTAAAAAATTAATTGCTTCGATTTATTCTGTTAGTAAAATTTTTATCCAGTGAGACAGAAAAATATGGGAGTGAAAATGTCTGGTTTACCACTTTTAAGAAATCAGCACTCTTGGAGGAAAACAATCTTTGAAAATCATTTGCTTTAGGATTTCATAACACTACTGAAACAACCTAATTCTCAAAATTATCTGTGCTTCCCAAAACAGCTTTAGCACCAAGTCACTGGAGCCTATAACCTAACCATTATTTACTGTCCCCAAATCCACTCTCAGTCGCTCCCAGTCTGTTCTTCACAGCACAGGGAGCCACTTCAAAATATATAAACTTTATAACTTCAGTCCTCTACTTTAAAGCCTTTCAGTAGGATACTTAAAAGGAAGCCCGCTAATACATGCATGATCAAGCCTCTAATTTTCCAGACTCAATGCTCTGTAGTTTTGTCTGCTCTTTCAGTTTCTCTGACAGCCATCTCAGGCCTCCACACATGGCCTTTCTAGGAAATTTTATGTTCAGTCATCCAGTTTCCCTAGAACTGATGGAGTTATCCTGGGATACAAGATTTTCAGTGCTTCCCTTGTAGCTCAGTCGGTAAAGAATCTGCCTGCAGCGCAGGAGACTCAGGTTTGATCCCTGGGTTCGGACGATCCCCTGGAGAAGGAAATGGCAACCCACTCCAGTATCCTTGCCTGGAAAATCTCATGGACAAAGGAGCCTGGTGGGCTGCAGTCCGTGGGTTTGCAAAGAGTCGGGCACGACTGAGCGACTAACACTAACTAAACCCAGGGAAGCCCTGGGCAGACTGAGATCGAGTCTGTCACCCTTCTTTCTATTCATCACCTCCACCTGCCCAACACCTGCTTTAAGTACTGGCCTAAAGGTCACTTCCCTCTGATACCTCCTAACTCCCACGCCAGGCACATTAGTTCACTGCCTTAACAGTCATCATAATGGATTTGCTATAAAACTGTGCCTACCTTAACTAGGTTATACACTCCATAAGCATGGATCCAGTCAGTATTTTATTGACCATGACATCACTAATACCTAGCACTGTGTGCAGTTCATGTGTCTCAGAGAGGAGTACTTGTTGAACGAAAAAAAAAATCAATGAAAGGTTTATCTGAGGCTTTCCTGGTGACTCAGTGGTAAAGAATCTCCCTGCCAATGCAGGAGACATGGGTTCGATCCCTGGTCCAGGAAGATCCCACATGCCAAGGAGCAACTAACCCCATGTGCCACAACTACTCAGCCTGTGCTCTAGAACCCAGGAACTGCATACAGCTACTGAGCCCATACACCGCAACACCTGAAGCCCAGGCACCCTAGAGACCGTGAACCACAGTAAGAAAAGCCATCATGAGAAGCCCGTGCACCTCAATTAGAGAGGCGTTCCACTTGAGAAAAGCCCACACAGTAATGAAGACCCAGCACAACCAAAAAGAAAAAAGATAAAAGGAAGAATGGCTTTTTTGAGATGGCATCAGAGCAAAGTAATCTTTGCGACCCCATGGACTGTAGTGCACCAGGCCCCTCAGTCCAAGAAATTCCTGAGGCAAGAACTCAAGTGGGTAGCCATTCCCTTCTCCAGGGGATCGTCCCGACCCAGGGATCATGCCCAGGTATCCCGCACTGCAGGCAGATTCTTTACCATCTGGGCCACCAGGGAAGCCCAATCTAGAAAGCTAAGATAATTAAATGCTCCATTTATCTTGATATTCACAACTGATAAAATTCATCCAAGCACCTCACCTTAACCACTATATATTCAAAATAAGACAGCAGGACACTATTCTCATTAATCAATCTCTATTACAAGTTATTTCTCAGTTTACTACTAATCATATTCTTACTCAGAAGATGGAATTCTAGGCAACAGGAACAATAAGAATAATTTAGTTCATGAGATAAAAGGGCACACAGCAGCCAGTAGGGGGAAATAAGCCTGCTGAGTGGGGCCAGAAAGTCACAGATGCTGGGCAATGGGGAGCACTTGGAAATTCAAGAGGCTTGGTTTTAAGTGTTTTTTATTCTCATAACAAAAGTAGTACAAAGAACCCAAACCAGAGTAAAATTTAAAGAAAAACAGAATATCCATAATTACACTTCCCAGAAAGACCTATTACTTTTTTTACACTTCACACTAGAAACAGGAAAATGACATGGTTTCAAGTCTAAGTCACTGAAATATTTATTTTGTGAACTACAATGTGTCAGATGTCAGAAATAAAGATGACTAAGATCTAGTCTCAGTTTCAAACTCACCATCAGTGGGAAAGAATAACAAAGGACTACTCTGCAGTGAGATAAGAGCTGATGGGGTAAGTGGAATGTAGTGGAGAAGAGGACTCAGAGCTCCTGTTTACATGATTAGGTAAAGTAATTAATAATTAGGCAAAGAAATCAAAACTGGCTTTTGAAGGATGAGAAGAACTTGCCAACCAAAAAAAGAGAGGACGATCTCTGTAAACAGAGGAAGCAGTGTGTTAAGGAAGCTTTGTAATCTAAATGTGATCCTCTTTTCTTTCTTCTTCCCCTGGGCCTTCACCCAATCACAAAACTAGAAAAGTGAAACTATGACCAAGCATGAAAGAAGTAAAAGAGTGAGACAAAAGATGTTTCAAAACTGCCTATGAGGTAGTAAATGGCGAAGCAAGGAACAACAAATATACATTTTTCTAAAGCAGTAAGAAGCATGTTCAACAGTGTGAAGTCTAGCTTTCCCCAAGTTTGGTCACAAACCCCAATAACAATTCAAACTGAAAAAGGAGGGGAGGGACAATAAACACAGGTCATCCTTGACTTAAGATATGTATGCTGAAAATATCATTAAGTCGAAAATGCATTTAATACCCCTAAATCTATCAAAGAACATCATAGCCTAAGCCTACCTTAAACATGCTCAAAACACATCAGTTGACAGCTGGGAAAATTCATCTAACATAAAGCCTACTTTATAACACTGTTGAGTATTTTCTGTAGTTCACTGAGTATTTTTCTTAAAAGTGAAAAAGAGAATGGTTTTAAGGGTACAGAATAGTTGTGAAGTGTATGGTTATACCCTTGTGACTGCGTGGCTGACTGGGAGCCGCAGCTCGCTCACTGCCTCTGCCCAGCACCCCCAGAGTACTGAACCTGTACCGCTAGCCCAGGCAAAGATCAAAATTCAAAGTATGGTTTCTACTGAATGCATACCACTTTTACACCATACTAAAGTCAAAAAATCATAAGCAGGACAACTGGATGTGTATGAAAATTGTTCAACTAGATATCAAAAAGATGCAAATTGGAACAAGATGCTATTTTCCTATAATCAGACCAAAAACTTATCAAAGACTTTATACTGAAAAATAAAAGTCAACTGCAGGCTGATTATTTGATTCCTTACGCAGTTGTCTAAGTTAAACAAAAACTGAAACCAGCTTCATATAGTAAAAAGTAGTATCAAATCAGATAATAGCAACCTATCCTAAATTTCCATGAAAACAATTTTATTTAAAGTCTTATAAGGCTTTCCATTAGCTTTAAGGTCACACAATCTTAACTAAGATCCATGACCCACCCATGATACATGTTTTATAAGAGAAAGTTAAGATATAAAGATAGCTTGCTCCTCTCTACTCAGTTCAGTTGTTCATTCGTGTCTGACTCTTTGCAACCCCACGAATCGCAGCACGCCAGGCCTCCCTGTCCATCACCAACTCCTGCAATTCACCCAAACTTATGTGCATCGACGCGGTGATGCCATCCAGCCATCTCATCCTCTGTCATCCCCTTCTCCTCCTGTCCGCAGTCCCTCCCAGCATCAGTCTTTTCCAATGAGTCAACTCTTCACATGAGGTGGCCAAAGTATTGGAGTTTCAGCTTCAGCATCAGTCCTTCCAATGAACACCCAGGACTGTGTGGATCCTTTCGGATGGACTGGTTGGATCTCCTTGCAGTCCAAGGGACTCTCAAGAGTCTTCTCTTAACACCACAGTTCAAAAGCATCAATTCTTTGGAGCTCAGTTCTTCACAGTCCAACTCTCACATCCATACATGACCACTGGAAAAACCACAGCCTTGACTAGACGGACCTTTGTTGGCAAAGTAATATCTCTGCTTTTCAATATGCTATCTAGGTTGGTCATAACTTTCCTTCCAAGGAGTAGGCGTCTTTTAATTCCTCTCTGCTAGCCATCCTTTAATTTGGAGACCCAAAGTTTGCCTCAAAGAAACAAGCTAGTCAGTCACCCTTGTTAACTCATTTCTCGATAAATAGAGGTGAATTCTATGGCAGCTAGAGTTCCTTATCATCTCTTCTAATCTTTCTACATACATTTAGGAGACTGCCATATGTGTCTTTATGGATATAAAGTTCAGGTGGAGCTGTAAAATGGCATAAAAAACCTGTATTCCCACATGGTTTCCTGAGAGGTGTATTTATACAAGCCAAGTGTTGTGTTGTGGGTACAAGATTAGAATCAGTAAGAGCCTTAAAAGAAGCACAGGCTAGAAATCAAGGTAGGGTAAGACCCTACCATCCTAGCCCGGAACTACCCTATTAGATGAATGCCAATTAATCACTGGGACTCAGGCTAGGAGCTGTGTGTATTTATCCTTCAGCAACACACCTAAGAAGAGGTTTCAACCAGAACCCTAGCCAACTGTAGAGGCAAGGACAATCAATCCCACAAACGCTTCCAATAAATGAGTATCAGGTAACAGCAGCTACCATTCAAGGAGGAATAAGCAGGGGCCTTCCCTGGTGGTCCAGTGGCTAAGGCTCCACATTGCTTCCAGGCACAGGGGTTTGATCCCCTGGTCTGGGAACTAGATTCCAGATGCAGAAACTAAGACCCGGCAGAGCCAAATAAATAAGCTGTTTATTGTTTAGTTGCTCAGTTGTGTCCAACTCTTCTTGTGACCCCATGGATTGGAGCCGGCCAGACTCCTCTGTCCATGCAATTTCCCAGGCAAGAATACTAGAATGGGTTGCCATTTCCTTCTTAATGGGATCTTCCTGACCGAGGGATCAAACCTGCATCTCCTACGTTGGCAGGTAGATTCTTTACCACTGAGCTACCTGGGAAACGTAATAAATAAGTAAATAAAAATAAATATTTAAAAAAGAAAAAGGATGAATAAGCAGCAAGAAAAATCCAACACTGATCCCAACAATAATGCAGCACAAGAAATAGAGAAAATTACTTTTCATAAAAGTAGAATCTAAAAAAAAAAAAAAGTAGAATCTAACTTAGAAGGTGAATTAATTCAGGACACAGAATTAAGTTCTAAACACTGTTTGGCAAACTCCATGAAACAGGCATATATAAAGAGAAAAGACCAAGATGAAATGAGGGTAATTTAAGCAAAAAAAGGAATGGAGTAAATTTTTAAAAGATGCAAAGAAACTATATTTTAATAGCAGAAGTAAAGCCGACACTGGAGGTGATAAAGGAAAATCAAATGAGTGATAAAGACAAACATTTGAGAAGCTCACACAAAAGACAGAAATGAGCTAACCTAACGATTACAAGTGTTTCCAAGGAAGAAAGCAGAACTAAAAGTAACCAAAAATATTTTTGGAAATGAAAAAATAAAGTATGAAGCTTCAGGTACGTGCTGTGCTTAGTTGTTCAGTCCTGTCCAACTCTTTGTGACCCCATGGACTGTAGCCCACCAGGCTATTCTGTCCATGGCGATTCTCCAGGCAAGAATACTGGAGTGGGTTGCCAAGCCCTCCTCCAGGGAATCTTCCCAACCCAGGGATCAAACCCAGGTCACCTGCATTGCAGGTGGATTCTTTACCATCTGAGCCACCAGGGAAGCCGAAGAATACTGGAGTGGTTAGCCTATTCCTTCTCCAGGGGATCTTCCCAACTCAGGAAGTGAACCACGGTCTCCTGAATTGCAGGCGGATTCTTTACCAGCTGAGCTACCAGGGAAGCCCCATAAACACTATAAGGATGAACCTTGAAAATATGCTATGTGAAATAAGCAGACACTAAAGGACAAATACTGTATGATTCTACTTATGTGGATCACCTGGAAATGGCAAAATCATAAGAGAAAGTAGGTTAGACACAGTCACGAGGGATAGAGAGGAATAGAGGGGTCAGCATTTAATGAGTGCAAAGATTCAGTTAGCAAAGATGAAAAATTCTGGAGATGGATGGTAATGATGGTTGTACAATGTAAGCATACTTAATGCCAAAGAACTGCATATGGTTGACTCTGAACAGCCTGGGGTTAGGGGTACAACCCTCCACACGGTAAAAAATCAGAGTATAACCCACAGTCCAGCTCTCCATAATATGGTTTCTCCAAAGTTCCTCTGTATCTGTGGTTCTGCATCCTAGGATTCAACCAACCTTGAATAGTGCTGTACTATAGTATTTACTATCGATGAAAAAAAAAAAAAACAGGCACAAGTGGACCCGGGCAATTCAAACTCATGTTGTTTAATAGTTAACTTCACCTAAAATTGGTTAAGAAGATAACTATACATTATGTATATTTCATAAAAATGTAGAAGCAGTAGCAATGAGCCATTAAAAAATAGAAAGCATTAAAAAATAACAGAAACACACTCAACAAAATTATGACAATACACATATGTTTTCAGTATTCATTTTAGATTAAAACAAAATTATTTTAGTAGTTCAGTAGTTATAATTTAAAAGAGCTACAACTAAAAGTGGCATGGAAAGAAAAAGCTGGCTAATAACTTACTGAACAAAGAACAGGACTGATATGAATTTAAGTAAAATAAAAGACTCAGATTAAATATGACAAATTTTTATTGATCAGGTGGGATGCAGACCTTTAGCAGTACAGAACTTAAACATGCATCAATAATATTATACCAAAAACATGATAAAAATCATCAGGGTTGCGATAACAAGACAAGCCACAGAGTAGGGGAAAATATCTGCAAAAGAAGCATCTGAAATAAAGACGCTCAGCCTCATACTTCATTAGGGAATTGCAAACTGCAACAGTAAGATAGCACTACACATCTATTTAAATGGTTAAAATCCAAAACACGAATAACATTAAATGCTGATGAGGATTTGAGCAGCAGGAACTCTCATTCATTGCTGCTGGGAAAGCAAAATGGTCCAGTCACTTTGAAAGACAGTTTTAGCAGATTCTCACGAAACTAAATACATTCTTACCGTACAATACAGTGATCGTTTTCCTTGCTATTTACTCTAATCAGCTGAAAACTTATACCCATGCAAAACCTAAACATGGATGTTTATATAGCAGCTTTACTCATAACTGCCAAAGGTGGAAGCAACCAAGATGTCCTTCAGTAGGTAAGTGGATAGACAAACTGCGGTATATTCCAACAATGGAGTATTATTCCGCACAAAAGAGCGATGAGCTATTAAGCCATAAAAAAATAATGAATGAAACTCAAATGCATATTGTTAAGTGAAAGAAGCTGAAAAAGTTACATATTGTATAACCCAACTATATGACATTTTTGGAAAAGGCAAGACCATGGAGACATGTAAAGCATCAGTAGTTGTCAAGGATTAGTGAAAAAGGAGGGACAAATAAGAGGAGCACAGGGAATTTTAGGAGCTGAGAAACTATTCTGTATGATACTATAATGATGGATACGTGGCATTTATCCACCATTTGTCAATACCCAATACTCATTATATTAATCACCAAAAGTGAATCCTAATATAAATTATGAGCTTTGATTGACAGTGATGTACAGTGGTTCATCAGTCGTAACAAACATACCACATAATGCATAATGATGGCTGGGGAAGCTAAGGGAGAGAGTAGATCAGGGTGTATGAGAGCTCTCTGTACTTTTTTGCTCAATTTTTTTGTGAATCTAAAATGGTATAAAATGAAATAAAATAATTTAAAAAACTGGGCACCCTTTACTCAACAAACACATTCTTACTGCATACATACTTGTTCTAAGTTCTGAACAGAATAATAGCAAAGAAATAAACAAGTAAATGAAAAAATAAATTCGGGTGGAAGTGCTATGAAGAAAAACACAAAGAGACAAAAGGTTAGATACTGAGCAGGGGCAGAGGAGGCTGTATTGGATGGCTGATCAGGTAAGGCTTCTTTAAAGCAGTGACATATGAAAGGAAGACAGTATTCAGGCAGAAGAAACAAACATAAAGGCCTCAATATAAGTAAGCATAAGCTGTTCAGAAACAATGCTACCTCTCAGTCTTTGACAGATTAAGATTAAAAACTTAATAAAGGCTAGGTCTTACAGTTAATAAAAACTTATTAATAAGGAGTAAGAATTTGAATAAAGATTGACAGATACATGTGTGTATATAAACTGTATGTGCAAATAGAAAATGTTCTTTGTAAGTTTTCAAAGATCATTTAGAAAATTGGACTATGCTTTAAGTCACAAAGAAACCCTCAATCAACTCAAAAATATTTTAAAAAACCATAGTCACTGACAATGAAAGAATGCAAGAGTGAACAGAACTGTACCAAGTACCTCCCGAGTCAAAGAAGTAATCAAATTAGAATTACCAACTATTTGGAAAGCAATGAATACAAGAAAATCATTCAGAGGCATTTCAGAATGCAAAAGCTGTACTCAGAGGCAAATTAAGAGCATTAAATGTTCTCATTAAATAAAAAAGAGAAAGAACTAAGAATTTACTAAGTTAGAAAAAGTATAACAACAAAAAAAGGCAGGAACAAAATAAAAAGCAGAAGTTAGAAAATCAGAACACAGAAAATTAACAGAATGAATCTCAAAGTTTCTTATTAAAAAATTACTAAGAAAACATTTGGTAAACCAAATTAAGAAAAATAACAAAATCACTAATAACTGATAGAAATGAACACCACAAATTTTAATTATAAAAATTTACATGTACCCATATAATAAATTTGAATATCTTAAAAAATATTAGATGCAAATTTATCAAAGCTGATGCATGAGAGTAAGTAAGGATTTCTCCACAGACTACAGAAGTTACCATATGGACTGTGTATTCTTATTAAATTAAAAATTCCTATAAGATTCTCTTCTACTCTTTCAATAAATTCTGTACACTTGACTAACAAGTTTGGTTCCTCATTATATAGGTCTTTGAGTATCTTGGGAATGTTATTAGCCAATTTATTTACATACTTTCGTAAGTAGTAAAAGAAAAACCTTACCATCACCTAAGTAAGTGTTACAAAAACATTTGATAAAACTCAGAAGACAATTCTTTTTTATAAAGAAGAAAATAAATAACAAGGAATTTTAATCTAAAACCAATAGCTGTAGTCATCCTTAATTGTAAAAATACCAGAGACATTCCAAGACAATCTTGGAGATTCTAATCAATGTAATAAAGAGCTAAAATAAAAATAAATACTGTAACTATTGGAAATAAAGCAACTGCTACTACTGCTGCTAAGTCACTTCAGTCGTGTCCAACTCTGTGTGACCCCAGAGACCGCAGCCCACCAGGCTCCCCCGTCCCTGGGACTCTCCAGGCAAGAGGAAATAAAGCAAAAATTATTATTATTTTTAGGTAAGACAAGGAACCTGGAAAACAAAAGTAAATAAAATTTTACTGAAATCCAGAAAGATAATAAAAACAATCGTGAACACAAAAATCTAGTTATTTCTACAGGTACAAACTACTGGGTGTAAGATAGGCTCAAGGATGTTTCATGCAACACACAGAATGTAGCGAATGTTTTATAAGAACTGTGAATGGAAACGAACTTTTAAAATAGTGTAAGAAATTTTTTAAAGAGAACTTACTGAAAAAAGAAAATCTAGTTACTTTTGTATATTTATCAGAAATAATAAACTAAACCAAATCCACAAAAACAAAACTGTAATTTAAACAAGAAATGCATATCAAACTAATTTATTTGCCTAGCAATACACAAATTTAAGCATATTTAATAATTTCATTAAGAATGATGGTTGTTTCAAGGACAACAGCAACAAAATGAGATTCACAAAGCTAGTGATAACACACATCAAACATTTCTGAAGCGTAACTTAATAGTTTTAAATGTTTATATGCTTTTATTCAGTAATTCCATTTCTAAGAAAATACTCTAAATAATCAGGGAAAAATAAAAAGATATTCACTATAGAATTATTTGTATAAAACACTGGAATAAATTACACATTGGCCAATAGGAAAATAGTGAAACTAAGGCATAGCTGTACAATAGAACATTAGGCAAACATTAAAAAAATCATTTAAAAAAATAATTTTTAAGGAGAACAGAAGGAAACTGTCAAGATTTAATGTTAAGTTAAAAAAAAATGAAGATAGCAAATTCCACAAAATATGATTCCAAAATTTCAGAAAAGTAAATTATGTACAATTACAAAATATAAAGAAATATCAAAATACTGTATTAACTGCAGTCATTCACAGGCAATATTTGTTGTTTTTTTTTTTAAACTTTATTCTTTTCAAATATTTAATAGGGAAGGTGAAAAAGTTCAGAAAGAATTTACAATAGATAATCTATCAAACACCTGGCTATATTTTTACTATTATATTTGCCAATGTAACTTTTTATTCTTTAATAACCTGATCTTTAGAGAAACTGAAATTGTGTCTAAAAGTTTTACTCCAACTCTTGTTGTTCATGTGGTTATTATGTAACATTTTTGCTTTATAAACCAAATCTCAAAATTAAAAAGCATAGGAATTAATTTTGGGGCACACCATGTGGCTTTTGAGATCTCAGTTCCCCAACCAGGGGAAACACAAAGGAAACACAGAGTCTTGACCACTGGATTGCCAGGGAATCTGAGACTAGGAATTAATTTTTTGAAAGCTGAGATTATACCTTAAAATGTACCTACGAAATAGGGATTAAAATAAAACCTCTATTTTCCCAGAACTTACTAAATATTTACATGAAAAAATATTATCTACAAGATAATAGTGTGATCAGAAACATGTTAGGAAGAACTCAGTAATGTAGGTTAAAAGAGCCCTGAACGCTTATGCATATAGGTACTGCGCTAAGTCGCTTCAGTCGTCTCCGACTCTGTACAACCCTATATGGACTGCAGCCTGCCAGGCTCCTGGGTCCATGGGATTCTCCAGGCAAGAATACCGGAGTGGGTTTCTGTGCGACCCCATGTGGACTGCAGCCCGCCAGGCTCCTCTGTCCATAGGATTCTCCAGGCAAGAATACTAGAGTGGGTTTCTGCGTGACCCAATATGGATGGCAACCCGCCAGGCTCCTCTGACCATGGGATTCTCCAGGGAAGAATACGGGAGTGGGTTGTTGTGCCCTCCTCCAGGGTATCTTCCCAACCCAGGGATCCACCAGAGTCTGTTACCTCTAATCTGAACTGGAGGTGGGTTCTCTACCATTAGCGCCACATGGGAAGCCCGTATGTATATATGTGTTTCAATTTTAACCAAAACTAGAGTTCTTTGCATCTCCTTTTTGATTAGTTTCAATTGACAAAAATTGAGATATAACTCTCCTTTCCAAATGAATAACTCATCCTTTCAGCATACTCCAAAGAAAGATTATGGATCAATGTGTTAAGAAAACATATAAAAGCAATAAGAATATCTAAATCATACCAGAAATCAGGGAAGACTCCCAAAGAAAGCTATACTCAAAAGCTAAAATTTGAAGGCTGAGGATGAATTAGGTAGATGCCAAGAACTAGGAGCCAAAAGAGGGCATTTCCCCCTCCTTTTCAGATGTGATGCTTACAATAAAACTATTAAAATATTCCTCTCTGAATCCTTATCATGTGACAAATTTTTACACCAACCTCAAAGTCCTGAAATATTTTCATACCTATATTTTATTTCAGTAGCCAAACTCTTACCCTACTTTGCACCAAAAAAATAATCTGAAGTATTAAGATTCAAATACAATTATTAAAGTACCAAAAGAAAATATAGAAGATTGTTTTTTGATAAAGGTAAAATGGAAAAGATACTCTTAAAGCATTAATATCTACTATATGTAAAGAGCTTCTGCAATTCAATAAAGAAGTACAGATTAGTATAACCTTTTAGGAAGGCAGTTTGGCATCTATTAAAACTTAAAATGCACACTTAAGAATTCTTTCTATGGAAATACTTCTATACATATGCATGTGCACAAAGATATAAGTTCACTAAAGCTCACTTTTAGTTGCCCAAAAATAACCATAAAGAATTAAGTAAAGTACAAGAAAAGAATAGAATATTGCATGACTATTAAAAACATGAGGTATAACAAGTACTGAGATGGAAAAGAATTTATAACAATTAGATTTTTTTATTAAAAATAAAATTAAGGTAAGATTACACACACACTGTGTTTATTTTTAATTGCATAAAGAAAACAAAATTGCTAACAGTGGGTACCTGTAAGAAATGCGACTAGAAAGTAAGGAAAGTAATTTTCACTTTTTACGCTAAATAACTGACTTGCTTGAATCTTTTGTGATAAGCATGAAGTGACTGCCTTTGAAATTTAATTTTAAAATAAAGGGGAAAAACTCACTATTCTAATCTGTTATAATTATGGTTATCTCTGAGGGCTAAAGTGATTTTTGTATAGTAATTTTTGTCCTGTTTCTTAATAGTTTACTTTCTAAATTTTCTATGAGAAATATGACTATTTTAAAATCTGAGAAATATGTATTAAAAAAACTTATATTTGATTTCATTGATGAAACTTTTTCCCTGAAAAGTAATTTTTTTAACAGTTATGATCTCAAAAACATGGTCCTGAGATTCCAACCACTTTAGAAAGCAGTCTTAAATCTAAGTTTCTAAGTATAACATTTGTTGCAGAAGCAACTAAATATAAAACACAGTTTAGAACAGAATATCAATTAACATTTATTAATCATGTAAGCACAGCATTTGCTAAGTAATTTTCCCTGTATTTCTCATTTGCTCCAAATAGCCTTATGAAATTTGTATTATACTGTTATTATTATTAATCCTCATCTTATAGATTGAAAAAATCAACTCTGAAAAGAATACGTATCTTGTCCAGAGTCAAGTCCAAGAGCTAGGATTCAAACCCAGGTCTCCAGCTCCTAACCACTTTTGATACCTGGAATGACATGAAATGTGGCCTGCATATTTGGACTAACTATTCTTACTCAGGTTAGTGATCCTAAAATGAAGAAGTGGTGACACTCAATTCTTATCACAGAAGAAAATAGTATTTTTTAAGGCAACAGGGGCTATTTTTTTTCTTTATTCTATTTTCTTTTTTTTTTGCATCTTTCTGCTTCTACCAAGGTACAAGAGGTACAAGAAGGATACAAAGGACAACTCAGATTTGCGAGTAACTTAACACCCTCCTTGATTAGTCTGGAATTAGTCCTGTAACTAACTGCAAGAGCGTTTAAAAACAAATTGATCAGAATGCCAAAGTCTTTAGACTTGAAAACAAGGTGCAGTTTCACATTTTAATCAAAAGTAGAAAATTCAGAAAGCCAAAAGAAATGTTATATTCAAATACTAGAATAATCAATATAGACAGATTAAACATAGGAAGAATTTAACAATATCTACCTATTTTATCCCAAGCTATTCCAACAAGATCTCTCTCTTTTAAAAAAGAATAGAGAATTCCCTGCTGGTCGAAGGGTAAAGAATCCACCTGCCAAGGCAGGGGACACAGGTTCCATCCCTGGTCCAGAAAGATTCCACATGCCTCAGGGTAACTATAAGCAGGCGAGCCACAATTACTGAAGCCCCCCATGCTCAACAGAGAAGCCATCCCAATAAGAAGTCTGCGTACCACCTGAACTAGAGAGTAGCCCCCATCACTGAACTAGAGAAAGCCCAACTGCAGCAATGAAGACCCAGCACAGCCAAAAAAAAAAAAAAAAAAAAAAGAATAACTGAATGTTTATCCAGCTACCTGAACAAGTTCCAAGTTTTCTCTTAAAAAAAAAATTATAATTGAAAAGATACATACACCACTGCTAACCATGTCTGCTTGGAAATCTGCCCATCAAAAAGACTAGAGAATCATAGGAACTTCTATTCATTTGTTCAGTAGACAGACTACAATTACAGACTTTATGAATTTGGGTTTGCCAGGTTAGCATTTAATGTCAAAAGTCCAGAAGAATAATTCTGAATAATTGTAAACTGGAAATAGGGCCCTAAGAGAAGCAGAATACGCAGAACTCTTCCTCAGTAGAAGTATCTGCTTATAGAAAGCACTGGCAGAGAAGCTGACATCAACACATCCACTTGCACACTCCAACATTTCTAGACCTAACCCCTTAGGCCAAGACGACCTCTCAATGAATTAAGGACAAACGACGCTACCAAAATGACAGTCCTGAAAACACACTGAATTTAGGTCAACCTCTTTCACCAAAGCCTGAAAGTGGGTTTAAGTCCTACATATGTTACAGGTCAGAAACATTTTAAGGTTCATTTTTCATAATGGAAGTCTGTGTTTCTGGCTAATTAAAACAAGAAAAGATTTTAAAACTAAGGACTTAAGAGTTGCCTTAAATCAATACCCTTAAGAGGAGAACATGAACAAACGTTTCACTTAGATATATATTTTTTCATAGATACATACAAAATATATAGAAGGGATTATGAGTGTGATTTACAAAAGCCACAGAGCTCCTGGAAAAGTTGACAAGTTCTAACCTGCTTTAAAAATTACCATTCACTGTCTTCATCCCAATCTTAACTTTATTTAATGTTATTCTTTTGAATAACCGTACAACAACAAAACCCCCAGAGCAAATTCTTCTACATTTCAATATCCTGCCTACTTGCAAGAGCGGAAGAGTCAAACAGAGCAGGGGAAAAAACGTGACGTGAACAACCTTGATCCAAAACACAGCTCGTGGGAGTCTAATTTTAGGCCTAACCATTTTGATTGTCTTTTTACAGAGGTTGAAAAAGAAAACAAAAAAACACAGATCACTTGTAAAATAAATCTGAGATAACTAAACCAATAGGAGTTGGCATTATTTATCAAGGAGGAAAGAAATCACGTTCGCACTGCCCAGAGTATTCCCATTAAAGATAAGATACAGGGCCGGTAGTACAACCCCACAACTGACGACAACGGCAATTGCTTTCCACTCTTCAGCTCTTGGATGACTCTATCTTTAAAGAATGAGTCAAAAGGTTGAGCCCACTGAGGAATACTCGACAACGTTTTGTGTGTATGTATTGTTTTAAAGAAAGCTAAACATGGTGAAAGCCAACCTTCAGCTAAGTTACCTAAAGAAGCAAATATTCACCTCCCGGCGGAGGATCAAAAGGAATCACGAGAAGACCCGAAAGTTCTGTTTTTAAACGGAGGCTCTCAAACCCTCGGAAAACTATTCGTTTTCTACTGATGCGGAATATGGAAGAGATCACAGATTGCAGTTTAGGAAAGAATGAAGCGGCTTTAGACAATGTGCCTCGGTAAAGAAACTGGGATGACCAGAGAGATAAGGAGGAGCTGGGACTCTGTAAGGGACGAAAAAAATCAAGGACTAAAACCCGAAACGTTTCGTCGAACAGTAAAGTAAATGAAGAAAAGGCGGCTGAAACGCGAGGGAAGGGAGATCAGCAGAAGGCAGAGACGGTGGCCTGCCACCGTCACGGTTCAGGGCAGGGCCGGGTCCAGGAAGAGTTAGATCTCACCAGCCCAGCAAGCTTCCCATTTCAGGCTAGAGCCGGAGAAGAAAACAGCCCGAGGGCGCAGACAATGAGCCACCGCCCCAAGAGTTGCGGCTCCAGGCACGCAGGTGGCGGCTTCCCGGGCCCGCGCGGGGCAGGTCAGCTGCCCCGGGCCGCTCACGCCGGCCAGGCCGCGTAGAAGCGAGGAGGAATGAGAACGACGGCCCGCGTCCCGGCCTGTCTGCACACTTACCCTAGGCGAGGAAAGGTCCCCGCCCCAGCGAGGAGCCTCCGGCCGAGCTCCCGGCGGGCTTCGGAGCCGCCCCGAGCAAGCGCGCGACGCGGGGCGGGGAGGGGAGGGAAGGGGGAAGCGGGGCGGGAAGAGGGGCCGCGCTGGAGCGCAGCCGCTTCTACCGCTAGGCCAGGCGGCAGCCGAGCCCCGCGGGCGCCGGGAGGGGAGGGCAGGGAGCCTTCGGCAATGGCGACGGCCCAGGCCAAAGGGGAAGCGGAACAACCACTGCCGCTGCGCGTGGCCACAACCCTAGGGGAGGGCGACGGCGGGGAGCGGAGAGGGGTGGGACCCAAGCCGGAGCTCCACTGGGCGGAGACCGGCACCACCTCCCAGTGGGAGTTCACGCGGGGCCTGTCGGGAGTTGTAGTTTGGAGATGTGTTCCACGTCTCTCTCCCACGTTCTTTTTTGGGGGGTTATTCTCTATATTGAGAGAGCATTGTCTCCAGTCAGGTGTGCCAACCAAAGACGCTGAAAGACGATTTTTGTTACATGAACCTGCTCCAGGACATCTGTTTCTGAGAATTCATCCACTATCCATTTTGCTTTTTGCCTGTAACTCAATGTATTTTGGTGCTAATTAAGGCCCACCTCCTTGCAAATCAAGGCCTCTATGTTTTATTCACAGAGGAGTTCCGCAATGTTTTCATTCTGTTCAGTTCAGTCGCTCAGTGATGTCTGACACTTTGCAACCCCATGGACTACAGCATGCCAGGCTTCCCTGTCCATCACCAACTCCCGGAGCTTGCTCAAATTCATGTGCATAAAGCTGGTGATGCTGTCCAACCATATCATCCTCTGTCATCCCCTTCTCCTCCTGCCTTCAACCTTTCTCAGCATCAGGGTCTTTTCCAATGAGTCAGTTCTTTGCATCAGGTGGCCAAAGTATTGGGAGTTTCAGCTTCAGCATCACACTTTCCAATGAGTATTCAGGACTGATTTCCTTTGGGATTGACTGGTTTGATCTCCTTGCAATCCAAGGGACTCTCAAGAGTCATCTCTAACACCACAGTTCAAAAGCATCAATTCTTTGGCGCTCAGCTTTCTTTATGGCCCAACTCTCACATCAATACATGACTACTGGAAAAACCATAGCTTTGACTAGATGCCTCAATGTATTCACTCAGTGTCTAATATGTACCAGTCACTCCTGGGTATCAGGGATACAAGAGTGAACATGAGTCACTTTGTCTTTGTGGAACTTCCAAATATAAAAACACAATAATTAAAATAGAATCTGGTATGAGGAAAAAAACTAGGATGATTACTTTGGATAAGGTGGCCAGTGAAAACATCTTTAAGGAGGTGACGTTTAAGAAATGAAAGAGAGAGCCATGAGAAGCTTTCAGGAGCATTACAAGCAGAGGAAGGAAAACAAGAACTCACTAAGGTCAGTTAAAAAGGCCTGTGTAACTGCAGTTTAGTGCAAGAGGAGTAGCGTAGTATGGCAAAACACTAGAGAAGACAAGATTCAGGTCAGGAAGGATATTAAATGACATAGTAATGAGGCTGGACTTTATTCCAAGAAGTTATTAAATAGTTGTAAGCAGGGAAGTGATGTTACCTGGTTTATACTAGACTGCTACATGGAGAATGGAGTTTTGAGATGCAAGAAGACAAAGGAATGAATTAGGGAGGCATTAATCATGACTAGTGCTAGAGTAATAGCAATGGAAATAGATAGAGAAAGCCAAATTGTTCTTGCTGAGACAAAGAGCAAAACAGCTTAATTGATATGAAGAATATGAGAAAAGGGATTCAAGGAGCAATAGGGCACAATATTAGATAACTTGAAAAACATCCCCACTATTAAATATACAAAATGCTGGATAAAATAGAACATCCTTTCAAAGGCATAAGCTCAACCCAATTCAGTTCAGTTCAGTCGCTCAGTTGTGTCTGACTCTTTGCAACCCCATGAACCACAGCACGCCAGGCCTCCCTGCCCATCACCAACTCTCGGAGTCCACCCAGACCCATGTCCATTGAGTTGGTGAGGCCATCCAACCATCTTATCCTCTGTCGTCCCCTTCTCCTCCTGCCCGTAATCCCTCCCAGCATCAGGGTCTATTCCAATGAGTCAGCTCTTTGCATCAGGTGGCCAAAGTACTGGGGTTTCAGCTTTAGCATCAGTCCTTCCAATGAACACCCAGGACTGATCTCCTTTAGGATGTACTGGCTGGATCTCCTTGCAGAACAAGGGACTCTCAAGAGTCTTCTCCAACACCGCAGTTCAAAAGCATCAATTCTTCAGTGCTCAGCATTCTTTATAGCCCTACTCTCACATCCATACATGACCACTGGAAAAACCATAGCCTTGACTAGATGGACCTTAGTTGGCAAAGTAATGTCTCTGCTTTTGAATATGCTATCTAGGTTGGTCATAACTTTTCTTCCAAGGAGTAAGCGTCTTTTAATTTCATGGCTGCAGTCACCATCTGCAGTGATTTTGGAGCCTAGAAAAATAAAGTCTGACACTGTTTCCACTGTTTCCCCATCTATTTGCCATGAAGTGATGGGACCGGATGCCATGATCTGTTTTCTGAATGTTGAGCTTTAAGCCAACTTTTTCACTCTCCTCTTTCACTTTCAAGAGGCCCTTTAGTTCTTCTTCCCTTTCTGCCATAAGGGTGGTGTCATCTGCATATCTGAGGTTATTGATATTCCTCCCAGCAATCTTGATTCCAGCTTGTGCTTCTTCCAGCCCAGCGTTTCTCATGATGTACTCTGCATATAAGTTAAATAAGCAAGTGACAATATACAGGCTTGACGTACTCCATTTCCTATTTGGAACCAGTCTGTTGTTCCATGTCCAGTTCTAACTGTTGCTTCCTGACCTGCATACAGGTTTCTCAAGAGGCAGGTCAGGTGGTCAGGTATTCCCATCTCTTCAGAATTTTCCATAGTTTATTGTGATCCACACAGTCAATAAGGCAGAAATAGATGCTTTTCTGGAACTCTCTTGCTTTTTCAATGATCCAGTGGATGTTGGCAATTTGATCTCTGTGCTCTGTGACAACTTAGAGGGGTGGCATGGGGTGGAAGATGGGAGCAGGGTTCAGGAGGGAGGGAACATGTATATACCTGTGGCTGATTGATGTTTATATGTGGCAGAAGTCAACACAATATTATAAAGCAATCATCCTCCAGTTAAAACAAAGAGAGAGGAATACCTCTGATGGGCTTCCAAACTTCACATTCAACCCAAAGGAGGAGCAAGAAACCAAAGTAGTAACCAAGTCGATGAAGCCTGTTGTGTTGTGTTGTGTTGTGTTGTGTTGTATTGTTGTGTTGAAAAAACCTACTTACCTCAAATCTCTATGGTTTTCTTGGATGCCCAGGAGACAAGAGACCAAAGACAAGGCTATGAGCCTGTAGAAAGATTTGGGACTATAATCTTGCACAAGGCTGGAAAATTCAGAGGACTATACCCTCTGAGAATAGACTAGGAGAAAAAAATCCCCTGTACCAACCCAGGCCAAAATGTGGATATATTTTAACCTGGATTTTGGCATCAAGGGGAAAAAGCTTTCCCTTTAGAATTCATAACCACAAATTTTCACTCACATAGGTCTGAAAGTTCAAATTTATAGTATCTACACTGTCCAGGAAACCTCAAGTCAAGTAAGTCTCCCAGGCTGGTAACACTTGGAGGTCTAGAAGAAACAAACACATATCCTTATTGCACAGGGTCACTCTCAACACAGGACTGAAAGGATTTCCACAAACAGGCTATGAAAAGGTATATATGAACACCCAAAATAAAACTACAATACATCTGAGAAAATAAGCCAGGAATGAATCAGCAGAAACCACAAAGAGAATAATGAAGCTCATGAAGTTTAGATTTTGGAATTATTTATTACTGAATATAACATAAGTTTATTAAAATGATTAAGTAAGACAGGAGCAAGAAACAAGATATTATAAAAAATCACCAAGCAACTTTGAAAAGGAGTCAAGTAAAACTTCTAGAAATAAAAAATATAACTAAAACCAAAGCCAATGTTTGGATTAAATAGTACATTGCACACTGTTAAAGAGAGAATTAATAAACTGGAAGACAGATCTAAAGAAATTACTGATAGCAACCCAAAGAGAAAGGAAATATGAAAGGAAAGTTGAGAGACATGGGGATAGATTGTGGGGCTATACCGTATGCATAATGAGAAAAAGCGAAAAAACAAAAAGAAGCAGTATATGATAAGATGATGGCTTAGAATTTTCCAGAATTGATCAAAGATAAGACCCTTCAGATTCAGGAAGCAAAGTGAATCCCAAACAGGATAAGTAAAGGAAATCTCAAACACATCAAAGTGAAACTGCAGAATACCAAAGATAAAGAACCCAGAAAGAAAAGACATCCCCTGCAAAGAAACAACTATTAAATTTAGCAAGGTTTCGCAACTGCAACAATGTGTGCCATCTGACAACGGAAAAATATTTTCAAACTATCTAAAGAAAGTAACTGAACTTAGAAGTACATACCTCGTTAAACTCTTAGTAACAAAAGTGAGGGTGAAATAAATATATCATCAAGCAAAAACAGAGATATCACAAACCACAGAAATGTTACAAACCAGAGACACCTACTAAAAGGACATCTTAAAAAGATACACTTCAGGAGGAAGGTAATCCCAGAAGTAAGGTGCAAGAAATCAGATAGATAGTTAAAACTACCAATATATCATGGACTAGGACAATCCTCTATATTATTTCACTCTCTCACAGCCTACCAAATCTTATATTCAACTACCTACCGGTAGTATATAAATTTGATGGATAATAGAGATAGATGTGGGGCTTCCCAGGTGACACAGTGGTAAAGAACCTGCCTGCCAAGGCAGGAGATGCAGGAAACTTGGGTTCAATCTCTGGGTCAGGAAGATCCCCTGGAGAAGGAAATGGCAACTCACTCCAGTATTCTTTGCCTGGGAAATCCCATGGACAGTGGAGCCTGGCAGGTTCCATGGGGTCGCAATGAGTGGGACACCGAGCATGCATGCACAGATAGGTGTTAGTCACTTCACCTGAGGACATTCTTTATCTTCAAATCATATCAATCAGCATCAATCATAAATATAGATGAGCAGTTCTTTGGCCACCTCATGCGAAGAGTTGACTCATTGGAAAAGACTTTGACGTTGGGAGGGATTGGGGGCAGGAGGAGAAGGGGATGACAGAGGATGAGACGGCTGGATGACATCACTGACTCAATGGACGTGAGTCTGAGTGAACTCCGGGAGTTCGTGATGGGCAGGGAGGCCTGGCGTGCTGCGATTCATAGGGTCACAAAGAGTTGGACAGGGCTGAACGACTGAACTGAACTGAACTGAAGATGAGATGAACAGACTATTTGACTAGAATAATCCTTAAACTCATTACATTCTGAAATCATTACAGCAGAAATAAATCTTCTCAGTTTCCAAGTCATGAATGTACTATCCTCCACTAGATCGAACTAAATAATCTAAGTTCCTACTAGAGTGGCTGAAAGGCACACACACACAAAACAATCTCTACCCCCCCACCACACTTAGTTGAGGTAATCTTTGTTATTTTCATCCAGAGAACATTACATGATACTTTGAGAAAATACATCATACAAGTGGAACAATACTGGAACACAATGACCAGGAGAATAGTACCTGTTTTCTTTGATAAACTGATTTAAAAAATAAAGTAATTGTCATTTTTTAAGTAATCCAAAGAAGACAATATAAAGATTTCAAATTGCTCTGTTGCATCAAAGTGATATCATCTGCCAGCATTTATCAGGCAAAAAAACTGATATTAAAGTATCTTCACTCACATTCACACTTTCGTTACACTTCTGAATACCCATATAAATGAAAAATGGCTGAATCATATCCCAAGCCACCATTTCAAATATTAACTGAAATGAAAACATTTAGATATTGAGGAACTTGGCTTTGATGTGCAAAAGAAAATGACTATTACATACATGCACATACATAGAAACACACTTAAGAGGTTAAAAAGTACCAGGTTTCCCCACCTGACTAACCATATTCCAAAATGGTGTTAATGGTACTGAATTTTAACTAATATAATTCTATTTAAATGCCACTATATTAATCCCACTGAGAAAAAAATACCTGGAAAACATGTTAACAAGGCAAATTAGAAAATATTTATTCCCATTAAAAAATACCAGAATGTTTTAGGAAATTAACCAGTGATAGCATATACAAAGTATATCATATCCCATTATGCTATACAGAACATACCCTAGTTTTTTGGCTTCTGTTCTGGAAGATGCTTGCCCTTTTATTTCTTAATTAGCTTATGTGTTTGCTTTATTTTATAATTTTTCCAAAGAAAAACAATAAACCAAGACCTTTTGTTCTTAAAAAAAAATCACCTGAAGATTCAAAAACTTTTGTAACTGTACAACTTAGTAAAATATACTTTTTAATATTAGTACTTAACTCCATCAATCCTTTGCCAATTTATATATTCAAAAGCAGTATTATAAAAAGAGAATGGAAAAGCTTCAAGGAATAATCAATTTTTATATTCTTAGAAGTCCTACTTTAATGATTTTCTTTGAAACTGCACAAATTAATATTCTTATAAAACTAACATTTAAATAAACTCTGATTCATCCAAATTAGTCTTATTCATAACAATTTTCTCAATTTTTAGCAATAATTTGTCTCTAATAAAGTACTTATTTATAATCCAAATGAAGATTAAGTCACTTCTCATAAATAATATTAATTTAACAGAATTAAGTTTCCTGTATTGGCCCCTGATGCTTGAGGATTATTAGAGGTCTACATAATAGAGCACTGAATTTTGAAATTAGTTGAGAATGATCCAGAATTTCCTCTAGTAAATATAATATTAGCCATAAATAAAGACAAAAGGCAAAAGTAATGACACAATTTTAGAAGAATACTTCTGGTCACAAATGATGTGGTCTTATTCAGGTTTATGGAAAGTATTTAACTGGATAAAATTCATAGGGAAAAATGGCCATATTTGAAAACAGCCACAAGGATCCAAGTAGAACACAGGATGGAAATGAGCAGAGTCACAGAACACACTAAAGAGGTGTGTATGGTCAGCCCCACTGGAACTTGTAGAGTCAGATTCTTGTATACCTTGGGAGAGGGACAGAGAAGTTAGATCCATTTAAGATCAGCCTCCTGAGATGAAACCATTACTTCTTTGATTTTTAACTTAACTTTCTCGTTTTCCTTTTAAATACCTTTCACCATTGCTATACTACATGTAACACTACCTGATGGATTCTTTTAGATTCAACATTTCAGTTAATGTAACAGAATCAGACTCATTAAGTTCCCTGTGCTATGCAAGAGGCCCTCATTAGTTATGTTTTATACATAGTAGTGTATATATATGTCAATCGCAATCTCCCAATTCATCCCACCCTCTCTAATACTCACTCCTGGTATCCATACACCCATTCTCTACATCTGTGTCTCTACTTCTGACCAAGTCAGTGTTAATGAGCTACCAATACTTACTCAATTTAATAACTGAAAATAAGTTGGGAGGTTAAAACTCTAAAAATGGCCTGCATCAGCCTAGATTTAGATTTATAATAACAATATTACTGTCTAGAAACTTACAGTTGAAATGATACAACTTTACAGTTTTACTTTTCCTTTTTCACTTGTTCTATGTAATATAATGAAGTTAACTAATTCATTTTGTTGCTTAAAAATTAATAAAAAGTTCTAAATATAGTGAAGTTTTACTGATTAAATAAAATCAGATGGACACACCACTATTTTTTTTTTTTTTTTTGCCATTCCACACTTTTAAAAAGCACATCAACTACACTTAGCCTTGGATCGATGAGGAATGGGACTAACTCTCAATCTCCATGCCTGCAAATTAAATGATTTTATGACTACTGCCAACAGTAACAAAGAAACAACATCAAAAACAAATATAAAACACCTTCATGTGGTAGAATATAAAATTACCATCCCTTAAATGTGGCAGAAACATTATAGAAGGAGTTTTGTATGAGGACGCATGACCTAAAACAACATAAAATATTAACTTTGCTGCTGCTGTTTAGCCACTCAGTTGTGTCCAACACTTTGCAACCCCATGGACTGCACCCCACCAGGCTCCTCTATCCATGGGATTCTCCAGGCAAGAATACTGGAGTAGTTTGCCATTTCCTTCCCCAAAATATTAACTTACTGATTTATATTTCATATTGTTCCATTGGCAGATATCCTTACTGTTCAAGGCACAAGGAGCTGTCACCTTTGACTGAGCCCAGCATTTCAAGACTGGAAACTCTGAGAAAAAGTGGTAGAAAATCATATCAGAAAACCTGTATCTGGACTAGAAGCCAAGTCAGTCTTTCATGTTGGGATATGATTATTCAAACATTTTAATACACAATGTACATGTGTTATCATGTGTTGTTTTATTTTAACAGCCTGTTCTAAGTGGATGCCTAGAAAATTATAAAATTACAAAGACTGTGAAGAAGTTGAGCATGACTTCTTAACAAATCCCACTACACCAGGGGCCATTTTTTTTAACTCAAACTTTTCTTGAAGTATAACATATCTCAGAAAAATGAACAGATCATAAACCTACAACCAGATAAATTTCCATAGACAAAACACAGCCATGGAAAGAACTCTCAGACCAAAAAAAATGAACAATTCCAGAACCCCAAATGCTCTCTTGGGAGGGGGCACTTTTCCAAACTTTATTTAGGGTAAGTAAAAGGTAACCATTAAAACAAACAGTAAACTAGGTTAGATGAACAAAGTTAACAAGTTGAATACTTTTTGACTTATCTCATCATGAAACAGATGATGACAGCAAATGTGTGATTTAAAACTTCCTGTCAGTCTTTAGTAACAGTGCTACTGAATTCTGTAAACATTTTAATCAGCCCAAATTTGGAGATACAAAAAACCAAAATCTGAAAGGGACTTCCTAAAGTTTTGATTCTAGGAAGACTGAAAATGATGAGAGCAGTTTTTTAATTTGCTGAAATCCACACATAAAAGGAGAACAATTCTACACAAAACCAGTAACTCGTAGACAACTTTTACAACAAAACTAGGTGATAAAGTATCCCTAAAATACATGCAAGTGGACACAAAGCACGAACAGCTACAATATCAGTATGCAATCCTGCAATATCAGTATGAAGAAACAGAAAGCAGCAGAGGCATCAATGGCTGAAAAAAAAAACACACCATGCATTATATGCCCACTCATAAAACAGCACAGCACCACCTATAGTCTTACCAAAAGAATCAAACCTGAATCTGACCACACCTCTCAAGCTAGCTACCAATTTCCAAGCAATGAAGAAGTCAGATGAACTAATGAGTATAGTCATCCAAACCTCAACAATGACAGGGTCTCAAATGACTCTGGTTCTTCAACAGATAAAATTTTCTTTAAAGAATGAAATAGAGGAGAAATCTGTAATTAATAGACTTAACAGAAATAACATTTTCTTAATGGGCAAGACTAAGCTATCGTGTCTAAGAATGCCCACTTGAGTGATGAAAGTATAAAAGAAACATAAGGAAGTGATTAAAAGTCAGGAGAGTGGGTTACTCTTACAGGAAAGGAGATTGGGACAGGACCGGTGGGGCTACTGCTATGCTGACTGGCAAAGTTGCTTCTTGACCTGGGTGGTAGTTACATGGCTATTTCCCCTCTAATAATTCACTAAACTATATATTTGTGAAGTTTTTCTATATCAGTGCTTTATTTTACAATCAAAAGTTTAACAGAAAGAAAAAAGAAACATGACTTTGTTATCACTGTCCTTGACTTAC